>NC_071530.1:52799595-53403289 GCF_026979565.1 Vidua chalybeata
TGGACTGTACTCATCTCAAAGAGCCTTTTAGTCAGAGGTACGGATAGCTATCTGTTTGATACACAGTGTCACGTTTTAGAGGCTACTTCACTAAAGGAGCTGTAAGTAGCAACCCACGGCAAAAGGCTCCTCTTCGTCGCACACTTCCTACTTCCCTCTTCATTTCCAAGCCTCAATAAACATAATTTTTTAAGCTTCAGCGTGCAGACTTCGTTTCTTTTGTGTGCGTGCTACAGAAAAACTTGGAAGCGAAATTTTCCAGAGGCCTTGAGACATGTGGCTGATTAAACTAGCAAACATTTTTAGGAGGGCATGGCTGCCTCTCTGTGCTGTAGGTATCTGTTTTGAAATCGTTTAAGTCACTGGAATAGTGAGAAATCACTATGTTTCTCTGTGTTCCAAAATTGTTTTCGGTGTGGTGTTCAAAGAGATTATGGATCGAAATGTGCCAGAACTGGCCTTAAGTAGTTTGAATATTTGTGCAATTGCATTGTAATTTGGAGAGGTGCCTCACTGATTGATTCCTATAATTATTTCATTTAGGTCCTTTATTAAAAATTGATAATGATCTGACAGTTTCTTAATTATATATGTCATTATTATTTTGAAGGAAGATGAATGCAGTGTTTTAAAAGTAAAGTAACCTTAAAATGTAAAAATTGCCATCTTCACACCACTGTATTTCAGTCATGGAAATATATATTAAAAGTAATGGTGAATGAGTTTGGCAATGTAAACTGTAGGCAGCCTCTTGAGAGTTTGTTTATGTAAGGAAGGTTTGGGTATAACTAGCTAGTATGTAAATACTTTCAGCTTTGTGTATAGCCCAATTCTAAAAGCATAAATAATAGTAACTATGAGAGAAGGCTATTTTAAGGACAGGGAATTATTTCTTTAAAAGCAGGATTATGTCATTTTGAATGAGTAGGAAGAATGAGTAAGAAAAGGACTCTTTCAGTGTATGTGTATTCTTTTAAGTAGCAGTGGAAGCAAAACCGTGGTTTAAGGTGCCCAAATGAATGCACTCTTGCATTCTGGTAATAGCATATGGTTTTTAGCAGGACATGCTGTTTTCCATAGCTTTTCTGTAGACATACTGCAAAACAAAGACATCACCTGCATTTTCCTGCATTAGCAGAGTAACATATTTGGCTTGAGAAGGTGTGCAGTGGCCAAGAAAGAGTTATTACTGCTATACGTAATCATCAGTTGTGAAAGATTGTTCTTTTTCAAACACAAAACCAGTTTGTAGCTAAGAAATTAAAGTATCAATGGCTACAAATGATTTTTTTTTTCTGAATAGTGTTGGAAAAACCAAAATACTCATGTTTGGAGACATTGTTATAATCTGTTCATATTGCAGATTACTCAAATTTTTAAGAAGATTAATGTATGCACTGATACTGACCCATGAAAGTTTCAGTTACACGTCCTGCCTCGTTTTGGGGAAAGCTATTCAATTACCTGCACTCCTGTAGTGTATTTGAATTCTAGTCTGCATATTAGAGGAAGGAATGGCATATTTTCATGTTGCCGAGTGTTAGTGAAAAGTTAGTCATCTTTGCCTGATAAATAAGGAATTTGAGGGCTATTAAAGCAGGGTTTATTTGAAGTTATGGAAGGAGGCATTTTAATGATCAGTGTTGCATGAGTTCAACTATATGGAGATAGAAATGTAAAAAGAAAAAGCAAACTTGAAGGAAAAGTGAATCAACGAGTCATGAAATCCTCAGGAAAACCTTAGTAATGGAATGTTAATGCTTTTAGACTATAGTAGATTACCTTAAAAGTCAGGCTTTTCTTTTTTATGCAATTGTTGTAAATCCCTAGCTAAAGAATACTTTGAAGAAAGCTTTAGTTTTTCTGGCAGTCATATTCTGTAGTAATTCTGGTTGTTTTGGAAGATTCAAGGTATTTTCTGCCAACTTGTAGTTAGTCAATTAAAATGCTAAAATGGCTACAGAGGAAGCTTTTTATTTAACAAAAGGTTCACTTGTAATCATGATTTCAAGTTGTCTTTTAACCACAGGTTTTATAGACATCCTTCCTTCAGACTGTCATTTTTATAAGGGAATTGATTTGTTATACTTTAAAATCAAATGAAACGAGACAGGATAAACAAAAATAGGGCATGGGTGCTGCTGCAAACTTTTCAAGTTCTTTCAGTGCAGTTTTCATCTTTACTTTTATTTGATAGGTCTGTGAAATAGAGCTGTAGACTGGCAGACTTTAAATGAAATTTCACACTTTGATGATTTTTTTTAAACTTTGATATATTGACAGTAAAAGGAGCTGCAAAGCTTTTATATAACTTGAGCAGTAACGCCAAGCAGCAGTCAAACGTCTCTATGCATTTGTGTTTAACTGCAGAAGAAAAACATGTCCATGGGCAGTAGAGGGTTCTTATCAACTCCCTAATCCCAGATCCCAGCAAACCTTGAGGGCATGCCTCAGATCTTGCTGAAATCATTGTAGACTCTCACAGTTTGCAGATTAAATATGCTATGTGTTCCTGGCTCCAACAACAGTTTTATGAGCTCACTAAGCTTCCTGTTTTAAGATCCTTTTCTTAAGTTTTTAGGAGCTGCTAAGGGCGCTGCTGTCTATGGCAAGTGGTACTTGTTAATTTAGGGACACTTCAGGTATTTCATTCTGTCTGTAAAAAGAGCCAAAATGGCTATTTTCAAATTAGAAGTCGAGTTGCACTGAAAAAAAGGAGCTCCTTTAAAGAGGGATTCTGTTTTAATGTGTTTGTCAATATACAAGGTGACAAAGTTTATAAGAGGCTTGATTTGTTTTATGGGGCTCTTTTTAAAAGTGACTTTTTCAGTTGTAATTCTAAGCACAATGCAGCTTTCAGTACATAATTTCTGAGCCTCTTTTAACCAGTTGTGCTTGTAGCAGCTCATTAAACATATCTTTGAAGTTCTTGTTCTCCTTTATGTCTCGAAGAAGGGAAAATATATTCTGCCAAGAATGAATTTCAGTGAATCAGGTGGTTAACCCGTGGGATTTGTTGCCCCTTCTGAAGGCATGGCATTACCCCTCACAATCAGAGTCTGGTCTTTTCTAGGTGCTGAAGAGTTAACTCTTATATTTTATTCACTGTAATCATGTTTATGTATTCGGTGTAATAGTTTTAATTAAAAAGGAAAATACTTCGTGTCCAACAACATGTGTCATATTATTCCCGAGAGAACTTGAGCCAGTTTTGTGCTTAAAGGTTATTCAGTGAATGAAATTTTGAAAGCCCATTTGTCAAAGTACTGCACGGTTTCTGTTAGTTTTCAACCCCCAAATTCATTGTCCGCATGGCCCAGTCATTAGTCAGCAGTGTATTAGTGCTGCCTTCAGGCAATGCTGCCCAGCACTTCTTCTCACCATTATAGCTCTAAAAGTGTACTCTGCCGACTGGTAGAATTACTGCTCTGGTTTCTGCTTCGCTGGGTTTGAGGTAAGTCCCCTCCCTACCTTCCAGCTCACTCTAATTCCCTGCTTTCTTTTAAGGCTGCTTTCTTCCGAGATTTAGGGGAAAACTTTCTTAAAGACTGTGCTGGCATCATACTGTGGTTTTGTTGTGGTATACTCTGTACATGTAAATTGTACCTGCCTTACCTTGAAAGTGTATTAAATTGGCTGCTGATCTGAAGAGTTGGTTTCTCTCTCTTTAAGAACAAAATAAGAAATGAGACAATACATTGATGTTAAAAACCCCTGCAAGGTTATTTAGATTACAAGGGACAAAGAAATTGGGATAAAATGTATTTGTCTCTAAATAGTTGCTGGGTGTCAGAACTGATAATATCAGAATCCACTACAAGGAGATCTGATTTTCTTAGCTGAAGTTGCCACTCAAATGTCATAATTTTTTTACACTGATCATCCAGATGATTAGGCCTTTTTAAAAATCCATTATTTCTTTATTTTTATTGATGCTCAAAACGTTGCTGTATTTTTTTGGTATCTGATATTTAGTTCGGGGTGAAGTACCCAACGGACCTTTTGGTGGTTTAGAGCTGAACTTGCCCCAGTAGTGTTTGCTGCTTTGTATGAGACTCTGTTTTCTTTGCATGCAAATTTGTTAATGTCAAGAAAATCAATTGTGTGTAAAGAATACATCATCCAGCTGCCCAGAGAATGAAGCCTTCATTAGATAAGATGTATGAATACCTGAAACTGAAGAGTCAGAAACACACATCAAGTGTCAGTTCAGTACACTGTTCTGAACCGTGTATATTAAAATGAAATCCTAGCACTACCGATTCTTAACTGTCAGGATGTAGTTTGGTGGGGGTTTGCTTGGCTCTTCAATTCACTATGGATGTTTTTTCTAGGAAAATAATACAGCTGTGTAATTCTGTGATGACACTTTTAACAAGGATAGTGGATTGTGCATTTGTAATGTAGCAGTTCAGAGTTGTGCCATTGTGTTTTATCAAGTTACAAAAACATGAAGGAATCATGATGCAGTTTTCCTCCTGTTATGAGACAGGTGTAAAACCTAAAGTAAACTGTAAAAGCTGAAGATAAAGTTTTATAAAGTACCTTTCACACTTGAAGTTCTTCCTGGGTATATGGAGATTTCCTAGCTCTTTTACATGTTAAAACATCTGTGTTGGGTTAGAACATGAAATTCTGGATGAAACCATCCCTTAACCTGAGAGTATGCTGAAGACATAACAGGTTTCCAGGAATGGGACTGTGATCAAAACATGGTACTTTCAAAAAACATTCTACTTGATTCCTTTGATCTTGTTTTAAAATGCTAATTGTAAAATATAGAATATAGTCTTTTCTTCTTCCATTTGCATATCATAAGTTGGGAACAGAAGGCACATCTTTGCAATAGATGTACATTAAATACATTCTTCCTTGAGCTCAGTTCCTGTATAGATTGACATTGATATATCTAGTTTTGTTTCTAAGGAATCTTTCATCTGTTGGAATTGATGAGATAAAACAAAAAGTGTGAAGAAAGTGGTCATTTCACTGGAATGTTGAGCTCCAGAAATCAGAGTATTTCTGCATTTTTCTGTCGAAGTTGTAGTGACTACTTACTTGACTGTGATGCAAAGCACATCCATTACAGATGTTAGTAATTTGATTTACCAAGCTAAGAAGGCAAAGACAAGAAGGCAAAGGAAAAAAAAAAACAAACCAGCCTGTATTGTCACCCTAAGTATCCTAGGAACAGTATCAGCAGAGAAATTCATAGAGTTATTTTATCCACACAGCAAGTCGTGCTGTTGTCCCCCTCCCTGTTCTCTAAGAATATTCCTGGCCTTTCAGATCTTGAGCATATGAATGAACCAAAATCCAGGTTTTATAAAACAAATGTGTTGCCAAAGGAAGTCACTGTACTTAAAGTTTGTTTTGGATTTAGTGCTGCTGAATTCCTGAAAAAAGACAGGGAAAATCAGAGTGTAGGCTTGGTAGGGAAGTTTGAAGTGTCCCCCCTCATTGTAACCTACTGCTACAAACAGTACAGTCCACAGGAGATTTTTTCTCCTTCCCCCTGTGCTAATTCTATTACAGCTAATCTTACTTTGACATAATTATTAGAGTTTTTCCTGCTGCAGAATTTGAAGCACAAGAACAAGTAGGATTGAAAAACAAGCAGTAACACAGCTTATTCTGAATTTCTGAGCAATATTAGGTAGTTTAATTGGAAGGAGTTTTGATTTCTCCAGAGTAAGTGCATTATTAGTTTTAGGCACGCCCCCCTCCCCAAATACATTGACGTATTTGGAGACTTGAAAGATACGTAGCACTTTCTATTTTTTAAGAAATAAACTTTATTCTTTCCATTGTATTTAGACAGTTTGTAAGAAAATAAAAAAAGAAATAAGGGAAACCATGTGATTAAAATAACAAATGCTTAAATGCAGAGTTAATGACCTGATTTGTGTTGTTTTTGTTGTGGGGTTGTTTGTGAGTTTGTTTTTCTTCAGTTCCTTATTGTAAAGACTCTCAGACAGTAAAATGATTATAAAATTTTACCTCAGAGGATATAACATACCTGAATTGTAAAGCCACTAAGTCTGGGCTCTGTTTCCCTCAGCTTTGTGTTGCATGTTCCCAAACAGCAGTTTCTGTGAGGGATAGACTAGTTAGAGATGGACAGTTCGACCTGAATTCTTCAGTGTTGTTATCCACTAAGTTCTGTTTTCTGAGTATGAAAATGAATCATCTCTTTCGTGGCAGAAATCTGTTTTCTTTCGATACAGAGTTTAATCTGTTGAAGTAATAGTGAAGACTTTTAATTGGGGTTATACTTATAAGCTTTTTAAATCCAAAAAACAAAAGTAGATGTAATTTACTTGTAAGGCTGTGTGGTTGATGTGTATTTAAAGCGACTGAGGTGCTGCCTCAGTATAAAGTGCCACTTATTGATACTATTGTATGTGTATGTTTAAAATATTTTCAGAACTTTTAGGTAGCTGGGTTTATCTGTAGCAGAAATATGTAAGCAGATATGTAATTCCCCTGGAGCCGCAACTATTACAGTCAATCAGTAGTTCAGTGTATGCCATAGAATATTTTTTGTCACTTAGGATCTTAATCACGAGGATGCTAATAGCACTGGTTTGCCTAGCTGATTGCCTTTGCGTTTGTGATCCTCTGTTATTGTTGCCACAAGCTATTTAACCTATCAGGAACAGATCAGATCGTTATTAACCAGGCTTTAGGTCTAGTTGTTTTTCATTCTTTATAGGGGGAAAGAAATCAAAGAAAAATAACAAGGAAAAGACAGCAGATAGTAATGAATTTGGAAAGATTGTATTAATACATGTTGTGTCTCTGAACAGGGATAACTTGGGGTATTTTTCAATTTCAAGCTACGAATCCACCTGGTTCTCTCAAGCATTTCTTTCTTTCTTTCTTTCTCTCTTTCTCTCTTTCTCTCTTCCTCTCTTTCTCTCTTTCTCTCTTTCTCTTTCTCTCTTTCTATCTCTCTTTCTTTCTCTCTTTCTTTTTCTTTCTCTCTTTCTTTCTCTCTTTCTCTTTCTTTCTCTCTCTCGTTCTCTCTCTCTCTCTCTCTCTCTCTCTCTTTCTCTCTTTCTCTCTTTTTCTTTCTCTAGTGCATTTATAGATCATGCATGTAATTGAAATTGAGATAGGTATTATGAAATATAAGATACCTTGCCCTCCCCTCCCCAAACAGATTGTTTGTTGTGGTTTTATATAAAGTAGATATAAGACTCTTAGTGCTGTTTATATTAGTCTTACTGTGAGTAGTTGTCTCAGCAGGGAGGAACCTAAATAAAGTTTACCCTGGAGTAGTTAATGAAGGTTGCAGAATTCTGGTTTAGCTTACCAGGCATAAGGAAAGGATAAAACGAATCTAAAAATACACAGGTTAGATTCTATAGCTGTTACAAAAATGATGAGGTATAGCAAGAAGTTAATGTTACATTTGGGAGATATTTCTTAAAATGTCTGAGCACTTGAACATTTTTCGTCAGGCTCCGTCAGGGGTAACTTTGTCAGTGCAGCTTTGCCAGCAGGTTTGATAGAAAGCAATACTGAAATCTAGGTGGGTTTTGGAAGTTAAATGTAGCTGAATCAAGCCTGTATAAATCAGTATGAAATAGTTCCTATATAACATCTTAAGATTGTCGCATATAAATTTTGGATTTGAATGTAGCTGAACAAGATGCATTTTTTTATCCTTAAATAATCCCAAGGAACGGTGCAACCCATGTTGATAAAATTGATAAAGGGTCCTTTATGGTTGAGAGAGACTGTAATTTCCTGATTGTTCTTCATGCCTCCCCCTGTGTTTTTCAGTTTCATACAGTTGTGCTGTTCAAGATGTATTGTATCCCCAAAGACTGCTTCCAGTAGCGTGGATCAAAGTAGTACCTATGAACACCCTAACTACCCAGAGTAATTTCTGAAAAATTAAACATGCTATGTTTGCTTGCACGCTGATTGGGGCACTCTGGTTGCTGATAGCAATCAGTATGAACTTCCCTACTGCTGATGTAATGATGATGAATGCTGTGACACTGCTATTTCAGACAGCTCTTCTCAGCGGATGCAAAACACTTGTTAATGAATTGAATACAACTATAGCAGCATCAAGTAAAACAGGGAAAGGTTTTACTTGTTTCTTTTTTATTTTTTTAATTCAACATGTTAAAAGATACTCCTCAAAAAATTAAAATAAAGCAAAGAAAGGCAGATGGTTTAAGTTCACAAGAAACATAAACCAGTCTTAACATGCAAAGTGAGAATTTTGAATTCTTACACTTCAGCACTTTGACCAAAGCAAGCAATCTTGTTGAAGTCAGTGAGCCTATTCCTAGCAATAAATATTTGCATGGTCTGGTCTTTAAAATTAATGTATGCAGTATAAATAAAATGATTTAAAAAGTAGTTCAGAGAAGAGAAGTGATACAGAATGAAAATTTCTTGGAAAATTGAAATGTGTGTTAAGAAAGGATCAAGTTTCTTGTACTTCCAAGCACAGGACTGCTCCACTGGTTTTGGTTAGTTTGGACTGTGAGTAAATGAACAAAAAAATGTGAGTTTTTTTCCTCCCCAGTATATTAATATGATCATTTTTACTACTATAAGGCACAGTTTTATAACCAACAAACATAAGGACCAGAAATTACATAATATTAAGTTACTTGAAAGAATATTTTTGTTTGAAATAAATTTCCAATGTATTGTGATTTATTGACACTTCTTTTAAAAGACACAGTTTTTCTCATTTAACTAGTTCATTCCAGTAGCGTGTTCCTAAAATGCCTCCAATATGATATGCAATTGGGGAAGGTTTACATTTATATTTTAAAAAGGAGAGACACAACTGCAGGCAGGTTACTGTTTTGAGAGGGATTAGGTTTAAAATGGGGATCTGGAATTAATTGTGGAGTGGGTTCAGGCTTCAGGGAAATTACAAAAGGTTCAAGCACGGTTGAATGGGAAAAAGCCATGAATGTTTGCTTTCGGGAAGGAATGTTTATCCCTCTATTTACCTATGGAAGTTCAGACTTTTGCCCATATACTTTTATAGCATTTTTTTGCCTTTCATGTGCACATGGAGATGCTGGATAGCCAATGAAACTAGCTTTCAGGTTTCTTGAAACTGGGACTCCTTGCTGTGAGTAGATACAGATTGTCTCAATCCTGGAGGCAGGAACAGGAAAGTCACTGACCCACACACTGGAGAGAGAAACACATACACCCTAATATACACCCTATATATTTGTATTTTAGTGTGGAGATGATGTCAGGCTGTCTGATTTTTAGAATGCTTTTTGATAGGACTTTTTTTTTTTTTTGTGAACTGCAGCTCCCATATTTTGGTACAGTTTCTGAGAGAAAATAAAAATCGGCCAAATTTAAGGAGGATTAGAAGATGTGTGTCTGGCTTGTGTTTTCAACTTAGTCTTAAGGTAGTCTTCAGGAAAAAAAAAGATTTTTGGGGCACCATATTGATCTCTTGATGTCTGCTTCCCTGAGGGGTATGCTTGGCAAAACACAGCAAACCACATCCCTCTAATTATTAGTCCTGCTATCTCTTCTGGCCTTCCGTACCTTCCCAACCACGCACCACCATTGATGCACCACTGGGGGTTTGCTGGATCTGCAGAAATTCGTGTAGGTGTCCATGCCATGTGTGTGTGGGTCAGGAGCAGAGGAAGGAAGGCACAGGAGGAAAGGCCTGCAGTGCCAGGGCCATTGGCTTGTGGTGCAGGGTGCAGAGCTGAGTAAGAAAGTTTACTCTAATGGTGTTCCTTCTTTCATTCTGACATGAATAAAAGCAGCCTTCTGAATGTAAACGAAGTAGACATGAACCAGAACAGATGAACCAAGAGCAGATGTTTATATTAGTTCTTGGCCAGTTCTGCAGTTTTCTGTCCAAAAATTTAAGTGCTGCTTTAGGCCTCTGTTCTGTTTTGTGGTCCATACCAGGTAGCATAAAACAAAGAAGTGATGGAGAGTGATGAAGAATATGGAATTATGTCTGCTATTCTTCCAGTAATGAAGATGACCCCAAAGTACCAGAAATTCTCACTGGCAGGCTGTTGGGGAAAGAAATAAAGTAGCCAAGAGGATGGATGATGTCAGTCTTACCAGCCACATGTTGCTCTTGAATTGCACATGACCCAACATACAGCTTTTTTAGTTCCTTCAGCGATGAATAGAAAATAATTAATTTGAGAGAATGTTAAATAACTCAAAGCCGGTTAGTCAGAGGATAGGAGGGTATGTTGAAGGACTCACTCATGCAGTGGTTGGAGGCTGAATGGAGACAGGTTTTGGTGTTTATGTGGCCAGGGCTGTATAGAGAAAACATCTTCCTCTCAGTGTGGGGTGAACAGCTTGGCAGCAGAGTCAGCCTCCCCCATGTCCACTAATGCAAGAGACTAAAAAGCTAGATATTCGAGCTAAATGACTAAACTGGGGTTGCCCTTGCCTGAGGTGTGCAAAGGAAAAGAGGGAGAAGTCATATGACAAATTGGGAAGGTGCTGTTTACAAAGCTCATGTGAGATCTCTCTTCAGGGAGACTTGTGTATTGCTGGGTAGAAGTCAGGGCTGTTGCAAGTATTGTTAGATCTCTCCTACATTCTGAAGACACCCGACATTCCCCTTAGTGTTCTGGTAGGAAGTTGTTTCACAGATCACAAAAATATTTATAACACTTTCACAGATAGATCTTGAGAGTAGCCTTACAAGTCCTCTTCTTGGCAGATCTTTGTTATTCCTGTTTTTAGCAAGCAAGAAACTCAAGGGAAAAAAAATGCCTTGCTAAAGCTTAGACAGTAGGTCAGTGGCAGAGAGTCTCTGATATCTAGCCCAGTTCCTTGGCTGTGTTGCCTAGCTGAATAGTGATTCATTTAGTGATTGGGCTCTACTTTGATCCCTACTGTAAAACAATGAGGCTTTAGAGTGTTTTATTGTACTATTAAAAAGAGCTCCTACTAGGAAGGTGGGAAGGGGTAGGTTTACTAGACAGCTGTGTTTGTGATGAATTGGCTTTGTAGGCTTTTTTTTTTTTAGTTTGGTGGTGTTTCTTCTTTTTTTTTCTTTTTTTTTGACTGTCAGAATTTGGGAAACAGGTTGCTAATATAATTACACTTCATTATACTTTGTGGCTTTTTGAAGCCTTTTGAAAATTTTATTTAAATGGTGTACTAGAAGAGTGTGACTTCCTTCCGTTTTAGACCCATTTTACTACCAAGCAGTGTTGCCCAGAGCAGAAAACTAATTATTATTTTTTTGTTGTTGTTGCATAGATTCATGTTCAAACTACAAAAGTACCAAGGTATTTCTAAGTATCAAGGTGATTCTAAGCATGATGTGTGCTGAATATTGATGTTTTGTGTAAAGCTTATTGGACAGAGAGGTGTGCATCAAGTTAAAGTGCAGACTGATTCTTAATGTTTGTGTCCTTCACAGCCTAAGATCCCTGCAGCCTTGGGGCCTGGTGTGCCTGCATTGCTGCACAAGCAACGATACCCTTTTACAAGTTTTTGGGCTTTTCATATTTCCATCAGGAATGTAAAATATCTGAGAACAGGAGAAATTCATTTGTATTAAATGAATGTGTCACTGGAGATGACACTGAGAACATCCAGGAAAGGCAAAATAACCAGATACACCCCTCTACAGAGCTTTCTATTTCCAGCATTTTCATGCAAAAGAAAGTGATGTCATTATCTGCCACCAGCAATAATATTTGTCTTTCCCTGTGGTTTTCAGGGTGTTTCGCCTATACAATTTTGTTTGAACAAACAAAGTGAGAGATGTTTACATGAGTAACAAGGTGTAGAGATAGACAGGATAATTCCTGCTGCTGTGTGTTCTAGCACCATGAATGTTGAAATTTAAATATTTGGCTTCTAGAGTCAACATAAAGGGCTGTCTTTATTTTCTTGATTTTTTTTCCCTTTTTTTGCCTTGTTCCAAAGTGATCTGGGCATAAGAGAAAAATACTGTTCTTTTTTCCCTTTGGATCCATTAAAACCGCAGAGAATTGAAAAAAACGGACCTGCCTATCAAACAGCATAGTGGTTTGTGATGCTGATTCTCTTTAAAGGCAAACATGCCTAGTTTTGGTGTTAGTATTTCTTTAAATTCCTCAGGAATTCATGCATGCAGACATGATTTGATGAGCTTACAGAACTGTGAACTGCTAATTCAGTGGTGCTCCAGGCTCTTCTTCAGGTGAGAGGAGTGAGAAGACTTGGGCTAAGCTTTCAAACAGTCTTTAGAGTTTATGACTCTCTTGTTTCATTCAGGTATTACTGCAAGTAGAGCTGAAGTAATGAGAAGTCATCATGGAGGCGCAGTCCCATAGCTCTACCACAACTGAGAAGAAAAAAGTGGAGAATTCCATCGTGAAATGCTCCAGTCGAACAGATGTCAGTGAGAAAGCTGTTGCCTCCAGCACAACTTCCAATGGTGAGTAACAGCAGGGATTTACTAGCAGCCAAACCTACAGTAATTTTATGTTCACTGCATTCTTTGTGAATTGAGCATTTGCACCTGGATCAGTGTTTGTTCTACAGAAAGGCTAAGGAAAACGAACGGAGGAGGGGTGGTGGTGGTGGAAAGTGGTAGGATACAATAAGGCCTGTTTTGGCATCAGGCATAGTCTCTTTCTTCCAGATGTTCTAATTTGAGATGTAAATGTGCTAAGTTATTTATTATAGGAAGTTCCTGGTTTTGGCGTTTTGGAAATTGTCTTGATTAGCCTGGCAGGACCTGCAAGTGCTTTGCATTTGGCCATTGAAATCTCTTACACTAGTTAGGTAATTAGTTATTACTAGAGAGACAGAAGCAGGTCTGTCAAAATTAATGGCAAAGGGGTTTTTTCTTTTACAAATAAACTTCCTTCTCAGAAAGGGCTGTCCCACCTCCCCAAAGTTCCTTAATGCTCAGAACAAAACATCAAGCTAAGTGTGTATCCTCTGGTGGATTAATTTCAAAGTTGTGAATGTACAGCTGGTAGATTTGCAAAACTGGAGTAGTTTGCTTAATTCTCCCCAGAGAGTATATCTCATTTGTCAATTTTACATATTCCCTGCCTCTCAGAAGAGTGTGAGCTAATCCCAGCCCTAGACCTTTTCATTGTTTGGTGTTAGAGGGCTGAGCATATTGGTTCCTACTAATGCAAAACTCCTGTTGCATTAAGAAAGAAAATTGCTTGAAATGGTGTGGGCAGACCTATGGATTTTGGATATCTGCAGAGTAACTACTAAAACTGCTGTTTTTTTACTAATCAGTCTAGTTACGGCTAAAAATAGAAAATGCCTTTCTGTATATTTCTTTTGGTGTATTTCTGGCAAAACATTTTCTGTTCACACTTTCTGCTTCCATCATGCTCACTTGTCTGGGCTTGTGGTCCAGGTCAGGTTCTCACTTTGATATCTTGAATAAAGGTTTCTGCTTTCTCAAAGAAACAGGTTATGTCCCACTAGACTACAGGAGAAAATACATGAATCCTATACTAGAGGGGAATCTCCATGGGTCAGTAAAAATTAGATGGCACATGTCCCGGTATCCTTCTGTGTGACTGGACTTCAGATTCAAAGCAAACTTAATACCTGCTGACCTACTAGATGGAACTGATCCCCATGAGAGCATAAAAACCCTTGAGCCCCAATGGAAAAGGTTGCATCAGTTTTCTAAGGCATATGAAATTAGATCCTCAGCTGGCGTAAGTTAGCACAGATCCGTTGCTGTCAATAGAATTACAGTGGTTCACATCAGCTGAAGAGGTCCCCATTGTATTTGTTTTTAATCGATAATAGGATTTTCCACATTGGCCCAACTTTTCAAGCAAATGCACAGTTAAACACATATGCATATTCTTTGATGTGTCAGGGGTTTGTACTCAAACTTTAATCTCTGACTGTTTGGGCTAGCTTGAATTATTGGTAAACATTTAGATTTAGAGAGCTAAAATGAAAGCCTTCAAGATGTTTTTGCCTAATTCTGACACTCATCTACTGTGTGGTCAAGTAATTTTCTTCCTTTAATGGTAGTGTTAGTTCTTAACTACATGCTTCACCTATGGAGAGTGTTACTGCATAACAAGGTCATCAAACTCCCAAGAGCTGGAAAGATTTCAAGTCTAATGAATGACTACAAAGTTGTGTCACTGGAATTATCTCCTACTAATGGAAGGACATGCTAATGTAGTACACATCCTGGGGCCCAAGGCTTTCTTCCTTTTCTTAAGACAATGATAGTTAACTTCGTTTTCAGTGGGTAAGTGTTGGCATTGTTCGTCTTTGTATTTAAGGAAGTCACCAGGATCTCCAAGGTTTGGGTTTCTAATCTACCTTCATGCATAACAGAGACACAAGGCTTTCCAGAGATGCAGAGCTGGCCTTCAAAAGGATAAAAAATTGATTCCTTCTTTGATTTGAAAGATTTCCTCTTAGTGTAGAGACTTCGTGGAGCATGTACCAAAACAAATACTAGTACTAAAACCTTAGAAACTTAAATGAAAGTTTTACTCTTGCAGTGTTTTAAAAGTTTTGCTTCTTGCAGATGTGATTGTCATGGTAATGAATTTTGGTTACAGGGACAATTTGCATTAAAGCTGCAGCTTGCATCGTATTTGCATCTTTTGTTCTTTAATGCTGGAATGAGTATTACTATAGGAACATCATCAGTTGCTATAAGACATCACTCCTACAAAACGTGCAGCTTTTATCGATTCAGTGCCTCTTTTTCTTTTTGCAAAGGGCTATGGTAATGTTAAATGTTGTGATTTGCATTTGAATGCTCTGTTAAACAAGGTAAGGTACCCTTAAAAATAACAAAAGGACAGAATGATCCCTGCTATTCTTCTCAGAAGACTGACGTCATTTCAGAGCAACATCTGCCTATCATACCAATGTCACCTCATAATCATGTCTAATAGAAGTGCTTCTATCCTTCTGGACAACACTTGAATTAACAAAGTTTGCAGGGTAAAGTTTTATTGATACCTGTCTGAGGTGTGATGTACTGACTAGTATTTTCTCAGTATCTCTGCTGTCTTCTGAAGAACTCAGAACTTGGATCATAAACAGATGGAAAGCTGCTAGTTACAGCTTTTGTGCAAAGCATCCAGTCGTGAAGAGACAAAGAAAATGTTATTATTTCAGCAGCTCCCAGAAATAAGTGACACACCCAGGAGCAGAATCTATGTTAATATGGCTATTGAGTGTGGAAAACTTTTAAATCATAAATTGTGCAGACTGTGTGTTGAAGAGTCTGGTGTAAATCTAGATGCAAGGAAAAGAAAGTGGGAAAGGTGATCTGGAAGGGGAGCTCATGTGTTATCCTGAGCAATGCAGTAGAAGTTCTGAGGCTCAGACTAAGCGTGCCCTTTGGAAGGTACCAGCTTCTCTGTAGTCTCAAGCACTGAGCAGGCATGGGCCACAGTTTACACGTTAGCCACTTCTGCTTAGTTCCTGTCATTACTTAATGCCATAAAGATTTCTGCTGCACTGAACCTGACTACAAACTCTGTGTTGCTGAGATGCTTGCAATGTGTTAGATATGGACCTGCCAGCATTTCCATTATAAACCCCTAAATTTCAGGATTTATAAATAAACTATTAAAATTTGCTCCAGGACAAAACATGTACTGTAAATTAAAACTTCTTTTAAAATACATGTGATCAAAAAATTAAAAAAAAAAAATCATAATTTGTAATGACTACAATGTAAAAGGAAATGTAATAAGAAAAATCTTCGGTGCACTTTAATTCCTAGTGGAACCACTCTTGCTTTGTTTTGAATTCCTTTTTGCAAGCTTTTGTTTTTTTTCTTCTTTGTGTTTCATTTCATGTGTCTCAAACAAACTGCATGCAGTTTACTAGGATTGTTCCTTTTCATCTTTTGTTTGACTGCTATATTTATTGCTAGACTAATATCCAGGGGCACAAAAACTGCTAAAGAAAACTGCTAATGGGGATGTTAATTCACAAAAGGCTGTATGAATAAAAAAGTTTGTGCTAGCGCATAAAGTAAGCTTAGTTTTGTGTTTGGTGGGATTTGGTAACCTCAGGCTGATCTGCTTTGGCAAGGTAATAACAACAACAAACAAATCACATTTATGTCATGGCTGTGCCACTCATATTATACTGGAGTAGAGGCCAGTGCCCTGGACCACCTGGCTAACACAGGGCTGTGTTATCAGGTCTTTTCTTCTCATATGCACATTTGTGCCACTTCTCTGGAAACAAAGCAACCTGTTCCTTACCATGTCAGAGCATGGATTTACGTCGTTCTGAAGGTTGCTGCATGCACACTCAGGTTTCTATCAAGTTGTGCAAAGAATGGCATTCTTAAGGGTGGTATCCATTGATAAACTCATTAGTTCTGTGCTCCCATTGGAGAGCCTTTGTCTGGTGTTGCAGGTCACAAAACCTGCCTTGCTAGACTTCTGGTGGATAATACAGTACCTCCTGTATTTTCAAGTAATTCCAGGGTTAGAAAGAAATCATCAGGTGAATGCTGGAAATGTTGCAGGAGTCTGCCCAGTGCCTTGTCTTGCTGCACTGTGATGAACGCCTGTGTGAAGGCTTGTTTTGACTGCTCCTCTGTGCCGCTCCTTGGCCTCTGTGCCTCGTAGCCTGACTGACGAGCTGTCTGAGACCAGCAGCATGCCAAGTCCATATGTCAGGCTGAATGCTGCAGTGCTGGAGCAGAAAACTGCTTGCTGCCATGCCCTGCCTGTGCAGCTGTGCTGCTTGCACTGGTGCAGTGCCCTCCTGCTGCCCCAGCACCAGGAGTTGCCAGCCTTCCCGAGCATTGCAGTAAAGTCATGAATTCCCATCTGGTGAACTTAAGCAAATGCCTTGCTTTAGCCATGGGACTAGTTCTGTTTGCCCTGATAATGTGGGTATTTGCATGCTTACAATTAGGCAGTGGCTTTAATACTTTACCAGGCTGGCTTCTTTGACTCTACATTCTGTTTTGCAGATGAATTGGATTTATTCTTAGGGTTCTTCCTTAGAGGCATTATTTAAAAAAACCCATGCTAACTTAAGACAACCCTCAGCTCAATGCCACTTGTTTTTTTCACTTAATCTGTTCCATAGATATAATTAATTTTTTTGCCTTAATTTCGGAAAAGTAGAGGGAATTTCTGTAAGGACTGAACTGATACTTGTACAAGGCAAGACTGCACTTTACAGCATTGCTTGGAGAACGTTAGGAAATTGTGATGCTGCATTCAAACCTGATTTATTTACTGTCTGGCTTCTGAATTTTGTTGGTGACTTGAATGCTTTACTCTTTTGGACATTTTGGCTCAAAACTGATGTTTTTAATGTTTCATTAAAACAATGCAGTTATTGTATAGGAGCTCTTTCAGTGTCTGACAACCAAGCATTTATTTTCAGTTTGATATGTTTTGTATAGTTTTTGACCCATGAGCTTGTTCCAGTGTAATCTGATATTTCTTATTAACCTATTACTCTGCCTTAAAAAAAAGCTAATTATAAACATATGTAGGTTGTGGACTTGACTACCTTTATCAGAATCAGATAGTTATTGAGAACATACTTTAAAGTGATAGAAAGCAGAAATTATTATCTTAATGATGATGTAACTTAAAACCAAGCTTGATAGATGAATAAATGAGAGGAAGTTCATGTGTCCACTGTGATTCTTTCAGAAGAAGAGCCAGCTTCATCTAGGTCTCTTTTTTTTTCCTTCTTCCTAGTACTTTCAGGGTTGATTGAAGGAAGTATTCAGCAGTCTGCAACCTCATAAGAATCACATTTCCTATTTAAACTTTCAGTTGGTTGCTTGTCCTGCTGCTTGCTTTCAAGCCTCACCATAAAATAGGTGTTAATCATAATACCCATTCTTGGCCCCCTCGTTGGACTCATGTGCTCAGGGTCCTGTTGAGAGGTCAGGGTTCAAAAGAGGTTGTTAGGTATCAAGAAACATTGCCTATACTATTTTAGTGACTTGTAAATTGAGCCCTGAATTGATTATATGAGACCTGATTCTACAAAGTGATCAGGAGATGCCATCCTCTTCCCCTGAAATCAAAGGGGATGGAGGGGCCCTCTTCACTTTCATTTTCAGGTCAAGGAGGAAACAACATCCTGTAGTTTTAGATGCTAGAAATGATAACTTAAGTGTATGTGTTTTTATGACAAATTTCTTTTTCAGCAAGACAAATACTGCAAGTAATCCCTATCTACAAGTGGTATAGAGCAGTGTGAAAGTTAAGGGTAGACTGGCCACATGGCCCAGAAAAATAAGAGCAAAGATCTGAACTTGTAAGATTGTTTTGTACTCTTCTGTTCTAATATTTGTGGCCAGGTTGTAAGAGGATAAACTTAAAAGAAGGTACTTTTCCTAGGGGAGAATAGGCTACCCTGATACTTGGAAGTATTGGAAATGAAAGTATTGGAGGTTGTAATTAAATGGGGACTGCGTGTCTTGGTGTACTGTAATCTGGTGTGAGTAGCTGATTAAATACATGTTCTTTTGGAGTAATGCACCCATGGTCCTTTATGCTTACTAATGAAATTTCAGTCATCAAGCTATGGCTTATTATAGACTGTAATAACTCATTCTGCCTGAAATTATTTTCTAGTGTTGTTCCTCAGTGAGCCAGCCCTACACGTACCTCACTCTAAACCCAGTGATCTGCAAGTGCAATACAGTATTGCTTCATTTATTCTGCTGAGATTTCCCCCATTTTTCCACCCCCTTCTCTCCCCTCCCTGCAGTGGTTAATAGCATAAGGGATATTAAATGTCAATCCTCCTGTATCCCTTTGCAAGTTCCAGAAAGAGATGATTGAGTGGCTTATCCCTGCAATCACTGTAATCAGTAAGTAATGACTTAACATCCTGCTGGATAACACGAGGTGGAATCAGGAGAAAACATTAGTTAGCAGCAGAAGTTTGCCACCTGTTCAAGGTGGAAGTTAAATTTAGGAAATTTTACACTGGGGAGTTTTTTATCCTGAAAAACAACAACAAAAAAAAAGACAGAATCCTAAAACACCCAAGCAGTCATATTAAAATTGTGCCTAAAATGGGTTTTGACACAGAAGTGATAATAATAAAAGGGTTTAAACTGTTTCTCTACAGTATGGTGATGGTACCATGCTCTGTATCTTGTGCTTTGCAGGAGTCTAGTGTCAGTCAGAACTCAAAAAATTCAGCCATTACAGCCCACAGTACTGGTGAGGAGGAAGCAACAAGAGGTTTGATTTTTAGAAGAAAAAAAGGCTGGTGGCAGCTGAAACTTCAGTGATATTATTAGCCTTCCAAAAAATGCTAACTCAGTGCCATCAAGTTTTGGTCTCAGGGGAAGATATCCTAAAAGACCTTGCACTGCTGTACCAGCCTGTGTCACCGAAGTGGGAAGGCTGTATGGCAGCAGCACTGCTGCTCCAAGTGATGGCATCTTCCTCGCAGCTGCTGGAAATGGGTGTCAACAAAGAAATAGGTGCCAGGCTGCTTGGGAGGATTGAAAGGGCACTTTAAAAATGAAGTCAAAAAACTTCTGGATCCTGGGTCCCAAAAAAGAGAAGAGAAGGAGCTATACAGAGCAGATGATTTAAAGTAAATAAAATCAAATTTTAAAAAATCCTAATTGACTTAAAGCTAGGCAGCCCTTCTGGCAGGCTCAGTTTTTGGCTTTATGATTTGAACTCTGTAAATTAAGGCAGTTGAAATAATTAAATTACTTAACAGGTTTTCAAATAGCACTTGTCTTTTCTAGATGTTTTCTATTTCATATCTGTCTTCAGTTATAAGGAAATAATCAGTAATCAGTGTTGCATTTGATTAGATCCCTGCTCTGTATGTTTCTATTTATTTCTCCCCCTTTGTTTTTTTTCTTCTTTTGCAGAGGAATCAAAACTTCAGCTTCTGCTTACATAGAAATTATTACTAAATACATATGCTAATAAGTGGGAGAAGTGAGCTAAGGGTGTAGTCTGTGATGATGTAAAGAAGGTGCCATATTAAAACTACATTTTCTGTATTCTTTCCAAGCCATATCTCATTATTTTGGGGTGAGAGTGGAAGGGGAGGGAGATGCATTCTTTTGACATTCCAACTAAAAGGGAATGAGATGGATTTTTAGTGCTGTGTTATTATCTCATTTCCCATTAAAAGTATTTGCCTTTGATGTAAACTGCCAATGGTCACAATTTAATTTGCAGATTCTATTTTTGCTCATAAGGCTGGCAAGTCAGAGGAAAGATTTGCTTGTAAATGTGATCTGGACCTACTGATGAATGCATACTTCAAGTTTGCAGAGGCACTTTGAAAAAGAGAAGCGTACAGGAAATGCTGTGTTTTCTGCAGATCATTTTAAAATTTGGCTTATAAGATGTTAAGTATCAGATTATCAAAAAACAGGTCCTCATCTTCTGCCTTCAGTCAACTGGAGTCTTGCTATACAGGAGCACATTCTTTGCACATGCCAACCACTTAAAATATGCTGTTTTCCATTCATTTCCTATGACTTTTCATGCATGTTCCACATGCAGCAAAGTGGAAACTTAAGTCCCACAAATGCAGTAGTTTGAAAATGCACACAGATGACTCAAACTAAGAGGATTTTTTTGTTCTGTTAAATAGAACAGATTTGTACTGATGCAGTTTTTCCTAAGACGGGATGATAAATTGCTGAAACTGAAGTTAGTATTGTAGACCATGTGCTCTATCTGTGCCCCTGTCCTGTGCTTGCTTTTCTCATATTTTCCAGTGTAGGGGTTCATACATAACAACAGAGGTTTTTATGTGTGGAAAAGTTCCTTCTGGGCCTGAGCAGCAGTGTTTTCCCCTCATCTTGGTCTCTCACTTTTCTCTCCTCCTTTCTCTCCTTTTTCTTGTCTCTCCTTTTTCTTCTCTCTCTTTTCTTTCCTTTTTTTTTTTTTCCCTTTCTTTTAGTTTTCAGAAAGTTGAGTTCCATCCCAATTATTAAATCTTCGGAGACCATTCCCACATGGTTCTGTAAATGGTAGCTTCATCCTGAGTTCTTTCATCTCTTTTCCTGCTCTCCTGGCTTGACAGTTGAAAAGGTCTGACTGTGCCACACAATGGTTTGATTGGTTTCTCTAGGGGAGGCTTTACCCTGCCTCATCATTCGCCAGGCAGGTGGACCAGAAAGTCTCTTGATTCTTTTGTTGCCTCTCAAAGTCCGAGGTCTTTGACTGAATAAATCCTCCGTCATGGGATAATTTGCTAAAAGGAGACTGAAAGATGTGAGAGAAAAGCCTCACTACTTGGGTGCTGAATTAATGAAATAACTGGGCCTTGGAGTTTGCAATTGAAAAATCACCAGGAATGCAATGGGTGGAGACAGGCTTCAGAATGCAAGCCCGTTACTTCCCTGTAATAAACTATGAGAGCTTTAAATGATATTACTAAATACGTTGGCTTGCCTGGCTGCCTCCAGTTATTTGCATTTGCAGCCCTGTTCATTTGGCAGGGGAAGCCCGAGCAGAATAAAAGCCGTTTTGGTACAGCGCCTGGTTAGTCATTAGATTATTACGAGGGGCTGGAAAGAATTCCATATGACAGAACTAGGGTTGAGTTAACACAGGACGAAAAGTAATTTACAGATAGGCCGTCCTCAGCCATCTTCGTAGGTCCTGATAAGGTTTCATTTCAGAATGGATAGGCGACATTTCCACTTACGGGCCCATTCTGCGACACCTGTGATAACAGCTTCTGGATCCTAATTGAAATTGGTTTCAAAATGGATTTTCACTTTTCTCTGTCTGTGGAAAATATTGAATGGACTCAGAGCTGCCACAGAGAATCCCAGACCTTGGAAAATGGAGCAAGAAGCCAGGATCATCTTTCATAACTGTGTCGATGATATGACAGTTTTGTTATCTGTCTTATTAATGAAATCATTGATCACCCGATGAGGAAGATAATAAACTACATTTTTGCTGCAGTTCAGAAGCTCAATTAGATTTTTAAAAATACAGATGGGGAAAAAACCAAACCAAAACAATGAAGTGAGTGTTTTCAGATCTATTTTCAACTTTGCTTTTCTTGAAGATTTTTTACATAGAGGAAATCTCCCAGACTGTAAAATGTTGACTGCATCTTGAGGTTATTGAATGTAAAACAAATCTGATGCTCATGTAAAGATGTACTTTTTTTGTTGTTGTTGTTGTTTTTAACAAACTGCACTAAGTAAATATCACTTAAGTCCTAGTAAGTGCCGTGGAAACTCAGATGAAAGGAGAAACAATGGAGCTCAATTTTAGCTGAAGTGGGATTAGTGATCCAAACTCTGCCTTGATGTGGACAAAGGCTGGTGCTAAACTTATTGAATGCTTGCCATGATGCTGGTTATCCTGAAAATTATTTCTTCTTAAAAATGGATGTCAGCCTTTATTTCTTAAAGCTGCTCAGATATTCTGGGAAAATAAGGGTTTTTTTATATTTTTTCCCTTTCCTTTTTTCTTTTTTCTTTTCCTTTTTTTTTTTTTAATCAATGGACTTGAGGAGATTTTAAAATGCAAACAAATGTAATAAACTGCCTGCTCAGGATAAAATGTATGTGCAGGCTTCAAAAATAAAATCTGAAAGGATTTTGTGATGTGTTGTTTCTGTGGCTGTTTTCTAATTACTGGGGGAAAAGATAAATCTGTTGTTTGTGCTTGGTTGCTCTGGAATGTACGCTATATTCCTTGAGGAAGGTGGGAATGGATAGTTTTTCTGAAGAGGGATGCCAGTGACTTCTCATATTTCACTGTGAATTGTATCCTATCCTAATTGTAACCTATTTCTTCAGTCCCTCCACTGTTGGGTCAACCTATACGCCTTTTTAAGCTTGAAAGAGGAGCTCTGATCAAAGGCTTGAATGATGTCACTGATCTCTGGTGATTGATTAGGAACTGAAGTTCTGGAGCATTTTGCATGTCTGCCTTTACCTTATCGCTTCAAGTCCATTAGTGCTTACCCATTAAGGTAGCTTTCAGTCAGGAGAAAAATAACCTGTGCATGTATGTATATACACACACATATATGTCCCACAGGTAAATGCATATATAGAGAAAAGGAAGAGGAAAGTGTACAAGCCTTGTAGTCAGAGATATAAATATTTTTTCCTTTAATATAAAAGGAAACAGTTTTTATTGGTCTGCTGTGATGCAGGGACTATTTATTAATTGCTAAACTCCTGGTTGTAATTCTTCTCTGTTCTTCTGCCGCTTCTCTCACAGATTTAAATCCATACAGGTCTCTCTCACATTGGGTTTTTGGCTGCTTTGCTTTCATTTGCTGTAGTTTACCTGGAGAGGAATCATGCCCCTGCTTGTTACTTCTTTTCTGCGCCTGGGGTGCTTGTTAAGATCCACTGTGCATGTCAGTGCCTTAGAGATATTTTTTAATTAGAAATTGAAAAATAAATATTTTAAGTCCTCAGTTTTTTTTTTTTTTTTCCAGAAGGTTGGCACTAGCTGAAATGTATGTTAAGCTGCTAAGAGAAAAGATCTTTCATTTGTAAAAGAATCACAGTCCTCTGACTCAGTGATGTGGAAGGCTGGACAATGGGGTTTACTTGTCTACAGAAGAGTGGTGTGCATGAGCAAGCAGTACAGGACTTGAATCTGACTTTGCTGTGGTATAGATGAGGAGGACGGGTGGTGCAAAGCTGGAATCCTTTCCTAAATATCCTGCTTCTAGTGGTGTATTATGATTTGGATGAGGACTTAAAAACTCCACACAGACTTCAAGAAGTTAGAGTTAGTTCATTATTCTGTTAAATGCAAGTTTTCAGTATTGTAGGTTTATTAAAAAATGTCAGTGTTATTTTTGTGTATCTCTTTTCCCCTTTGTTTTTAGTAGGTTGGTGCTCCCTCCCTCTCTCTCTCTCTCTCTCTCTCAAATCTCCTTTGCTCTCTCTTTTGCTGTTGTGCATTTCACACCAGGAGATGACAAGTCTTGTGATTGCAGCAGAGGCAATTGAAAGAAAATAAAAAGAGAGTTCTTTTTCTCTGGTGCTGGCCCATGAACATACCGTAAAAATTGGATTAGACACACCTAGACTTGGGATTGATTGCATCTTGAATGGGAAATTAGAACATCTGAAAAAATTCCTTTTTGGATGGAACAGAAGCACAAGAAGGAAAAGTTGGATGGAAACCAGAGAAGAACTGTAAATCACTATTGAAGTTACTTCCTATGGTTTACCATTGGCTGTCAAAGAAAATTGCCTCAGGCTTGTTTATAGCTAATTCCCTCTACAGAAAACTTCAATTTGTGGACTGGCTGCTGAACGGGATTGATAACTCTGTTTATAGACCAGGATGGGTATCTAAAGATAACAGATAATGCAAATGAGCCTTTTTTTGATAAGCCAGGGAAGCAATTATGGATACAACTTGGTTGATGGATTTCAGAGTGCTTTTTCACAGATTATAGATTTCATTTCTTTTTTTGCATTATAGTTTTCTTAGCAGTGTTAGAAAAACAAAATCAAAGTCATTCGAATAGAGCTAAAAAGATGGAGTGGCTGATATAACCAGCTTTCCTACCACTTGTAAACATAGTGAATCAGATTAAAAAAATAAACAGGCAGTCCTCAGCCTTCTCTGGGAGAAATATGATTTGATAAAAATGTGTGTTTAATATTCAATTTAAGGTTTCATCTGAAGTGTGTAAACCTAGATGTCCCATGGGAGTTTACAGCCCATTCCAACTTCAACTCAGATAAAATGCTCCTCATAAACTGTCTTCCTGCTTTTATTTTTGAGTTTATATTTCTGCTGGAGAGGAGGACGGTGGAGGCCAGACCCTGCCAGTTGCTGGAGGCTGGCTCCCTGAGGTACTTAGCATCTGTGATGAGCCCTTAAGCCTGGGCTGGTTTCAGTGCTGACTGCATGGCATAGTGATGCAGAGCTGGCTCACTCAGGAGATGGCTGCACTGTGTGTTGTGTTTCTCAACTGTAAGGATTTTCCCACTGGATGTGTCTGGGAATCCTCAGCTTCTCACAGCCAGGATCTCTCTGTGGCTGGGGATTGCAAATGCTGGAGGTCAGAGGGAGGTTTGATATTCTTTCCCCACCTCAGATTTTTTGCTTAACTTGATGGTAGTTCAAGTTTCTGTGAGTTACACGTGGTAACTCACGAGGAGCCTGTGCTTTCCTGACCCCTTCTTGAGGTTCTTGGGGCTGCTCCAAGCTGCCTGCACCACGCAGGTCAGGGAAGTACATCCCTTTCTGGGGTCAGGGCTCAAAACAGGGAGAATGTCTTTCAGGATTCGCAGTGAGACAGAGATGAGACAAAATTAACCCCATAAAAGGTATCTGTAAGGTGTGCTTATAGTTGTAATTTCATGCTGTTCTTTAGTGGTAAGATGGAGTTTTATTTAATTTTAGGCTGACGTTCACAACTCACTGAAATACTGAAAAGATTTTTAGCAACTTTAACTAGTCCAGGCTTTAAATATTCAGTGTTAGGTATCTCTTTCCAGTCCTTACTCAAGCCATAGTCTTTTAGTTGGTTCTCTTCAGTAAGATATCTGGGCTCCCAGCACCCTTGATCACTGAATTATCACGTCTCTGAAACTTGAGATAACTTATCATGAAGCCATTCCAGGACCTCATCCTGGAATTATGCTTTCTTTTACAAACTTTCTATTTGAAGGCTTTTCTGTATGATCAGAAAGAAGGGAAAGAATAATGATATCTTCGTTCCCATGCAGTTGTAATAGAATCACTCCTTGTAGTTAGAGCTACTCCAGGTTTCAGAGATTTGATAAGATCATGACTTGACCTCTGTGGTGAAGTCAACTGCCATTGACTTCCATGGGAACAGCATAGGAATCCTTTATTTTAATCTATATTTAAATATTCAGTCACAAAGTGCTATAAAACCTGCTGTTTTTACAGGCATTTTCAGGGCCTTCATAAAGAACCACACCTCTCACAGTTTTTTCAGCAAAATTGAAATCAGCACAATTCTGCTTAGAGAAATGCCAGACTTGTAAGCTGCTTTCTGAACATTATTGTAAACCTCTTTTCTGAAGGTGTATATGATGGATTATTCTTCAGAGACATTTGGCTGAAGAGTTTGAGTGAATGGACATTAACACTTTTCAAATACCAGGATGGGTACAGGATCACAGTGTCCCTGCCAAAAAAGCATGGATCTGGAATCACTCAGTGGATTTCTACCAACTTAATTTCCAATATTCATTTCAGTCTAACTCAGTGCCAAGTTTTCTAAAGTATTGGTCAAGGAAAAACAGAAATAGTAGGTTTTATTTTGTATTTTCAATTCAAGGTGCATCAGCATCTTCTGACAGTCACCCTAAGCTTACAGTATCTGTTCCAAGACACCATTTTGTTTGCTGCTTTGGGAGAGAATAATGTTGCATATAAAAGAGTGGAAATAATTTTAAAAGTCCTGTTCTCAGCTTTGAACACTTTCTTATGATTGTTTAGAGAACAGGGGGAGGTAGATTCGTTTTACTGTTTAAATTCCCAAAGACCTTTTTCTTCAGCCATCAAAATTAAATCAGAATTTAAGGATTGCATACATTTTCTTCGGCACTAAGAAATTATTTTTTTCCTCTGAGAAACAATTTTAGTATAAATGATACCAAAATATCTCAAGTAATAAAATATTTTGAGGGACTGTAATTATTGCTTCATTTATCTTCAAGGCTCAAGGAGATGCTAAAAATAAGCCTGCTCCTAAAAATAATAATTATGTCTATAGATGAATAAGAACCTTGAACAAAGATATCAAAAGTTTCACCAGGTATTTAAAGAGTAAAAGAAGGATAGGAGAGGGAAGAAAAAAAGAGGAAAAAAGAAGAAAAGGAAGAAAGAAAGAAAGAAAGAAAGAAAGAAAGAAAGAAAGAGCGAGCAAGCTTTGTGTTCCTCTATAGTGCTCTCATTTAAGCAGATTTCAGGTGAATTTTTTGGTTGTCATGTTGGACTCAGGACTGTCAAAAATCAGTATTTTAGTATTGTTAGACAGAAGTCATATTTTTTCATAGGACCAGTACTTTAACTGCAGGAATGTAAGATCTTACAGGTAGGTGCAGAATAATTGATATAGCAAAACTTAATTTTACTAACAGGTGAATCTGAGAAAAATACTGTATTTCAGGCTTCTTAATTATGGGACAAAATGTTACCTTTAGACACAAATCTTAGACACAAATCTTAGAAGTAAGAGCAACAGAGTTTTTTGTTTGTGTGGGTGAACACAATTCGGGCTGCTGGTTTTGTGCTTGCATTTGCACAGACATACTGTGCTAGATTTCTCTTGCCCTCTGAGAAATGTAGCCTCTTCACTTCTTTGGGAGGTGAAGACAGAACCTCTGCCCAACAAAAGAACAGTTCAGGTGGGCACAGCATTGTCTGCTGGTTTTTTGACATCCCAGACAAGTAAGACTTACTGGCCAGGCCTCTGTGCAAGTGGAGTTGCCCTGAGCATGTGCTCGGTGGGGATGTCATGGGCATCCCTTATATCTGCAAAGTCTCAGGCGTGGTCTGAGTGCATACAGTATTGCCTTGTATAGATGCTTCTGGATTTCCGGGAGTCTTGGCTGCTGTGGAAACCAAATCCTTGGCAGTCTGGTAGTGAAAGTCCCCTGTGTTGCAGGGTTGAACTTATTTTAATGTGGAACATACCTAAACAATGAGAAAATTAGAGGAGTCTAAGTAAAACCCTTTATTATGTTGGGCTTATATTTTGTTTAGCAATATACAGAGCAGTGAAATGGCTTTTCCTAGGTTCTGCTGGAGTAGTTGCAGAGGGCAGTGTGTGTACATTGCCAGCTATCAAGCTATAGTTGAAAGGGAGAGTATTCAGAATTTAGCAACAGTAAATTCTTCAAAATGTAGAGAGTCCTTGAAGTTAGGTGGATGTTAACTAGAGTAAACATAAGCCATGAAGAGGTATGAAATGATCTCACTGAAAATCTCTTTCCTGGCTTTGTCTCCCTTCAGGTTATAGACTTTTCTTTTACTTACTTTGGAGTTCAGACAGAATCAGTCTCCAACCTGAAAAATGAGACATAAAAATAAAAATATGTAATAAAAATAAAGATGTTGCAAACTGTGACCTGTCTCCTTCAACTGTTCTCTTCTAGATAGTTCTGTCCAGTCTAAATTTTCTCTTAAGAGGTCAGCAAAGACTCTGAAGTTGGCTCATGTGACTGCCATCATGTGATCCTAGTTGACTTCAAAACATGGAATAGAAAGGGAGAAGTAGAGGGTAATAGAAAGGGACAAGAAGATTCCACTTAGAAATTTACAGTGCTTTCATAATTTTTTTTCAGTTTTTTTTTTTTTTAATTTGGAATGTAGTACAATATTTCTGTGTTTTAATAAAACACTTAGCTTCTATCCATAAACATGTATTTCTTCTTGGTCAGTGCTGGAAATGCTTCTGAGTATCTTAAACTAAAAGAGACCATGAAGGAAGGTGAAGGGAGGAAGATGTTTTACCTTTTCAGTGTTTTAGGAAATAAAAATTAGCAAACATAAATAGGTGTCTGTTCTTTTATATTCTTTATTAAAATGCAGGGGATGTGGATCAAATGACTTTATTCAACAGTTAGCTTTTCCAGCTACCTTGAAATGGGAGACTGCAGGCAGCTGGATAAATTTTCTGGAAAGTTGCCCAGTTTCACTGCTGGTTATATAAGCTTGCCTGTATCCTCTGGGGAAGACTATTTTGTAACTCATTATATCAGGATAAATATACCTATGTTCCCTTTAGCTCTGGGATGACAGAAGTAGATGAGTGGTAGTGGTGGTGGTGGTGATGATGGCTGTTTCTCCCTCTCCTTTCTGGGGTTAACGAAAGACAGTCACTAGAAACCTTTGCCAAATCAGCGTGCCACCACTCTCTAATTTGCTATCTTCTGAAAATAGCATGCAATGTACATTACTCACAATAAGCAGTTATGGTTGAGTTATACATTATGTTGCAATTGCTATGTTTTTGGAATTGCCTAAACAATAGTTAAACTTGTTTTGGAGCCAGCATAATTAAGGATGTGTGACTGCCTTATTAGACTGCCTTGTTGGATTTCAAGAAACAAGCCATCACAGGTTGTTTATATGCTGGTATTTTATCTGTGTAGATGTATGTTCAGCTCTTGGCTCTGCAGCAGTTAAGATGGGATTTGAAGCCTTGTCCTTACTCCATTGGATAGCTGTTGATGTCAAACAGAAATTTGTGAGTTTCGTATTTGGGACCAGTATTGTTAAGTCACCATTAGGACAGATGAGACAGTTGTCTTTTAGCAGATAGAATCTTTTAGCACTGCAAACTGCATCTTCTTGTCTTTGCCGTGGTGGTAGAACTGGGAAGTATCTGTTTGTGGAGGCAGACACCTTTCTTTTATGAATGCACATTTCTTACTGGAACCTGAAAATGAGCACATGTTGAGTGCAGATATACATGTTCCAACTTACCACTTCATTCTTCTGTTTGAATGATTTAATGCAGAAGCATGAAGTCATGCTCTCAAAATTCTGTGCCAGTAGAGAGCAATCTAGCTTCATTATCAACTGGCCTATTTTTATATCAAGAATTGCCCTCAGCTTGGCAATAAACCCTTGCTATTAGGTACTAAGTCTGAGGGTGCTAGTTATTGTCATTTCACAGTGCTTGTTGAAGGTCAGAATGCCCTGAGGACTCTTGAGAAACTTTGAGTGACAAGGACATAGATCCTAAGACACATTTCAGAATAAAAGGAAACCTGTTAGGTTAGGATATTTGTGATCCACAGAGTCATTTAGCATGAAGGTCCTCTCAGGCAGAACAGAGAGCTGCTTTCCTGCCAGAACAAGCAAGACCTACTGTGGAGCAGATCTGTTGAGGGCAGTGTGAGGCTGGGAAGAAGGTTAGATAATGACAGTGGTCACTGAGCTGAGGTGATACACCTCATGGTGGTGAGCTGAGGTGGTCACCTCATGGGGTTGTATAGGAATCATTTATGTTACCTTAATTCCTTGCTGTCTGCCTAACTGGTAGGGTCCATTCCTGTTGTTGGAGAAGTCCATTTTGTTCCTTGCCTGAAATCCATTTAGCTGAGTGGAGGAAACTCCATTGTGTAGGGCTTTCCAAACTGTCCTACTTCAACCTTTTACTGTAAAATTGTCTTGAAACAGTGATTGCTTAAAGATAAGAACCTGACCTAAAAATCCCAGAACCACATAGTGGCAAATGGTCTTAAGGATGCCAGTGGGTGTTGCATAGGCTGCTCCCCTGGTGGAGTAATTTGTATTTATGTATATTGGCAGGAGTGGGATGTTGCATGTAAAATGCCCATCCAAGAATAGAGTTATGGATTGGATGAAACTGGAAGAGAGTCTCTTGGCTTCTTTTCATTGCAGTTTTAAGAGGAGTTTTTCTCTCTCATGATTTACATGGTTCAGTGATTCAGAATGAAGTGGCAGGTGTGATTCTGAACATGTGAGTCTGCACTGGCAGAAGCAATCATTCGTATGCCTTTTGCATATGCTCTGGTAGATGCTGTTAAGTCAATATTTACTTCTCAGGGAGTAAATGCCAGAGTTGTTTCTGAGAGCTGCTAGTGATGCATCAATGGAAGAGTTATTTGCTATGTCATAAAGTATCCTACAGTGCAGATTCCTGGAGTTTTAGAAGCATTGTGATTATGAGCTTGTGGACAGTAGCTGGAAACACAAACTGTGTTTTTCAGCAGCTCTATACAACCAGATCATCTATTTAGAAAATGTTGCACCATGACTCTCTAATATTTCACAAGCATTACAAACAGCTTGTCAAGTGTTTCTCCTTTAGGGTCTTCAACACCATCAAGGAATGTGTATTCCAGTTGGCATTACTGAACTTTTGGTTAGAAGTTTTATTTTGTTGGGTCAGGATGATGGGAGAGAGTTTGGCTAAGGACTGCAGGAACACTTTTAATTAGTAGGCTTTACATATGGACTGCATTTATTCTTCATAAGAGACCCTCCCAGCAGAAAAGCAATGGGCTTCACTGAGGATAACAAAGGTCTGATATGAGGTAAGATATGTAAAATGATTCTTTTGTCTGAATGCTGAAGAACATTTGAAATGAAAAAGCATTTAAAAATGCTTCTTTTATGTTAGATCACCATTTCCTTTGGAGGACCCACCTGTGCACATCTATGCAGCCAGGTTCTCTGTAAAGGGTGGGAGCAGGCAATCTGCAGGTGCAAATGTGTACTGCAGTGGCACATCAGTGCTGGGCACACCTGGCATTCCTTTAAGTTTCTGCATAATTGCATTACTCCTGCCTCTAATTTCTGCAGAAGGTGCCTGCCTCTTTGCACGTCTCTGGGAGAAAAGCGGGTTGTGTGAGGGAGTGTTATGCACTATTTGACCTCTGACTGCATCTCATGGGATGCTTAAAAATCTTCTGGGAAAGAGACTGTAGCATAAGGCTTCTCAAGTCTTCCCCCTCTGCCTTTAAAGCCAGGGGGAGCATAACCTTTTGGAATCTAGAGACTACTGTGGCGTTCAGGGACTGATCTACAGCAGATTGAGGTCAGTACCCTCCTAATGGGCTTTGGCTGAGTCCCTCTGAGAACAGGAGCAATTGGCCCACGGAAAGGCTGCTAACCCATTTTTCACGCTTGCCTTCTCTCTTCTGAAGGAATCAAGAGGGAAGAGCATGACTCTTAATGACTGCTGATTATAAATAATTAGTAGTCATTCAACATTTACACTAAGATATTTAGGTTGTGATGTGTTCTGCATTTATTCGAGTATTGGCTTCTCTCCTGTGGCTCAGTGCCTTTGCTTAGTATCTCTCACCAGTTCCCTGCGTAAACACTGGGGGAAGATGGGCCCCCAGTTTGGCATCCCATGGAAGCTGGCTGCCGTACAAGTCCCTTCTGTGCTGTTATTCACTATTGAACAACTGATTAGCAGGTGTTGAGTTTTATCTATAGTACTCGTCCTTAGCTTAGTTGGATTTTGCATGGACTGAGAATTATTAATCCATAGGTGATGCACAGCAGAATCTTTACATAAGTCAAACAGCATTGCTTGTGCAAGCACTTAACACACTGAAATACGGTAAAGCCACATTTGTGGTGTAGGGTCCAGTACAGAACTACCAGTCCATATTGTACCAGTCATGGTGCACCAATCCTGCTGTTTCGGTATAACTGTAAGTATGTTTTTTCTTCTTTGCAGATCATGTAACAAAATGATAACAGATGAATCTAATAAATATTCCAGCAGTGCTTTCATGTGCTGTTTTCTGTAAAATAAAATAAAAACCTGTAGCATATGTTAGTTTTTCAGGGAAATAAATGAAAAAAAAAGGAGTAAAAGAGTAACACCTCAAAGGCTAGATGTTAGCATTTATATGTACCAAAAGGATTTTTTAACAGACAAATAATAAAAAATAAAAAAGTCTGAATTTGCACATCAGAAATGGTATTGTCTTCATCCAGTTCATAAATGTAAAGCTGAGGTGAAACTACACAGTTAAACTGTGATGTGACAAAGGCAGTGTATAACCTCTTTAAAGTCTATATAAATCAAACCTTTAACCTACTGCTTTTAAAAGGGAATGTCTAGAGAATGCTTTTGAATAACATTTTTCTGTATTCCATTTAAATGTAGATTTTTAAGGCTGTTAGTATAGTGGTGCATCTTTTGCAATGAAATGTTAATCATTACTCTTTTGTAGCAATTTGGTTCAAAGATAAAATATTTAGTGCTGTTGTATATTGAGTCCACATTCCTTCCATACACACACAGGCCCTCTCCTCCTCCCCTTTCCCTCTCCTCTTTCCTCTTAATATTTTTTTTTATTCTCCACACCCATCAGAGTTTAAGGAAATATTTTATTTAATATTTGAAGGCCTGCTCTGTGCATTCCATACTGATAAAAACTGACTTGGTTATGGTTCTAGCAGACTGTTAGCAAGGAACTGTAATGCTTGGACGACTGAATATAGTTAATGTCCAGGATCAGTCTCTTTCCCATTTATCCTGTGTTACTGAGTAGAAACCAATTGTAGCTGTCTCTAGTCAACTTTGCTGAGCAAATTTGTGATATTAAAGGAAATCTGGGTTTCTATTTCCACTGATTACAGTAATTCTCAACTTGTATATACAGCTGCATTGTACAGTCATGTGGCTCCCTTGGGTTTTGGTTTGTATTGCTATAAGCAAAATACTCTTAACATTCAAGGTAATGTGTGTGTCCTGAAACACACACACACAGTTAGGAATTGGGTTACTTAAGTCTGTAAATCTAAGTATATGCATAGACTACTCACAGGTTGAGGGCTTAAATAATTAGTTTATTTAGTTTTTAAATCTCTGTTTCAAAGTTTGTAACTTTTGAATAAAGAGGCGTGGAAATTAAATTTTGTTCTTACCAATGTTCCACCATAATAAGCCTAGGCTGATTTCCTCTGGTGGGATGGGTGAGAGTTTGTTCCAAGAAAAATACTTGTTTCACAGAAGTCATATTTGATTTAAAGTGTGATTGCTATTTTTTTCATATTATTGATCTTTCTGGATTATTTTTTGGACTAATTTGACTATGTGCATTTTGATAGAAGCCAAAATGATAGGGATATTGTAACATTAGACTGATTTAAACTGAGTTCCATAAAACCTTAGACTTCACAATGCAAGAATGTTCTTGCTTGATGAAGGATTTACTTCAGTCGTGTCTCTTGTGCATAATTTTCATTTTTTAAAGGAACATGGTAGTAAAAGAAGTCAGGAGTCAGTCTGTCACAGAATGGAAATGTGGGATTAAGGGCATAGGGTCTGCTTTCAGTGAAGTGTGGACCATGCATTTGGACTGTGAAGATGAGAGGAGCAAGGAAGATTGTCCAGTATTTATGTATTGGCAGGAATTTACTGTGGGATTATAGTTTGTCTTGTATAAACTCTGCTTTCAGAGAAATTGGTGAGTTTTCTGAAGCACAACCCGTGTCAGTGCAGCTAGCCTGTTGATCCTTCTCTTCAAACTTCATAATAGCTGCTGCACTGAAAATACTCAGCATGAGGTTTTCTGTCTCCTTTTTAACACAGGGGGAAAAACCTGACCAAAACTCAAGAGGACTTGATGATGAATACTTTGACACATTCCCAGACTATGTCTATTAGGCTCTTCTTCTGAACAAAATGATGTCTTCTCACCTGCATCGACCTGTTTGCTGCAGGTGGATGATATTGTGCAAACAAATGCAAACCAAGCTTAATGTCTGAAGTCAAAATCATTGCATGTTTTTACTTGGTGTGCAGCACCCCAAAGGTCTCAATGGCACCTCTGGTGGGGATGGTGGTATAAAAGTATTCAATTTGGGAAAACCTTGCCAGCTATGTTCCCTTGAGCTCCTGGTATCACTATAGTTACACTGGTGAGTTAATACCAAAATAATGCCAGGTGCTTCAATTTTGTATTTATCAAGAAACTATTATAAACATTTTCTGATTTTTTTTGCCAGTCTCTTCCAGTTCTGCAGGAGTCACCAGAGCACCAGGAAAAAGAAGTCTTTGACTATTGTATATGTGGACTCTATGTCTCTGAAAGAACCATTTTGGTATGGAATGAAGAGGCTAACAGCTCATTGCTGTGTAGGTTCCAGATTTTATTTGGTCCTGATAAGCTCTGAAATTTTGGAATAATATATGCTGCACTGGTCTTTGCGAAGTTCCTTGTTCCATTTCTCTGACATTTTTACTGGAATCATGAACTAAATTTCCATCTGGTTTCTTACAGCACAGTTACAGCTCCATTTGTCAACGAGAAAGCATTTTTAATGATATTTTCTTAGTTTTATAATAAGGAATCTTGCTCTCCAGACATGAAAACAAACCAGTAAGCAGTAACCTGTAAGAGCTGAAATCAAGCCAGCAATGCTATTATATCAAGGTATGGTAAGAGCCATTGTGCTGTAACACAGGAAATGTCAGCTTGGGTGCCAATAGGGAGCTACTGGAATTTGCAGACTAGCTAAGATTGGCTTAGCAACTAAATCAGTGATAGGGTGCCCTAGGAAGGCTTTATTATACAGTGGGTAATTTTTGCTCAAGAAACTTCATGAGATAAGAGTCACTGAAGTCACAAGTCAGCAGTGAGATCAGTGACACTCATTGATTATAAGCCATCCCAGGTGAGAGGGAAACTCGTCTCCCCAGTGCAGTGCTCCTTCAGAGGTTTGGATCAGTTTTATCTTGCTGTTGCTTCTCTGAATGGCTCCACTTGGTTTACATTTGTTTTAAGTGAGAATGTAAACAAGTTTGCAGTGTTTAGTTCATAGCACTTTGTGTCATGTACCCTTTGGAAATGCTTTCTGAGGTCTTCCCCAGGACTATTTGAGCATGAGGTGGGATCCTTAAATTTTAAATAGCAATTGTGATTTGCCCCGGCTGAATCACCTCCAACCTGCCTTTCAGTTGCTGAGGACAGCTTTACAGAGCCTGTAAATGGTGTTCCTTAATTGCTTATGAGCAATAAAAGGAACTCTTACACTCACCAGATTTTCTTAAAAAATGGGTGTTAAATATTAAGCTATCTCTTACAGTTAAAACGAGGCAACTTTGTTTTGTAGGGAGTGAGAGTTGTAACCAAACCAGTTGCAATCTGAGTCTGATCAATTTGCTGTGTGACTTGGGTCTTTATTCTTTCAGAGCATGTTCAACGGAGCATTATATATCTTAAACTTAATCATCTATTGTTTAGGAAGAATTCTGTATACAGAGGGCTGTTGGATGCAGATGTTTAATCTGGTACCTTGATGAACATGGGGCCTGTTGTCGTACTTCCTGGAGGACTTTGCTGTTAATCTGAAGCCATGTATCATGCAGCTTCAGTTCACCAGAAAAATGAGATCTTTTTCCTTTCCTTACCCACCCTTGCAAAAGGAGGAGGAGGAGAGGAGTTGGGACAATAGAACAGTTTGCAGTGGTTTCCACTAGCTGCCTACAGGAGGGAGGATCTCTTCAGGCTTTTACTCCTTGCTGCCTGGAAGTGGAGGAGTGGGAAGCAGAGGGTGGTGTGCTGACTGCATCCCCATGAAAGACCGCTCTGAGCTCCTGCTGCTCTCTCCTCCCAGGCCTCCATGGTGTGTTGTCTCTGTGGTAACAGGCAGCAGATATTAGAGCAGGAGGTGTTGGCAGAGGCAGCAGCCTAGATCAAACTGGCCTTGCTCAGAGCAGGGCTAATGCTGTAGATGTTCCTTCTGCCAGGGCTAGGGAGGAGAAAAGGGGAGGGATTTACTGTGCCATAGGAGTGGTGCAGGAGGCAGGTCCTGTGCTCTCTTAAGACAGCAAAAGGAGCAAGAGCTCACAAGCTTGAGTGCCATTGCAGTCAGGCAGCTGCTCCTTGTTTTCAGAAAAGGGAGTGGACTCCCACCAGCTGGTGGGGCATCAGTCCAGTTTTGACCATGGGAATGTAAGTCAAGGCTGTATTTATTTGCTTCCTGCTTTGGTTCACCTTTCCTTGCCTATGCTTTACACTGTGCTGAAGGCATGTTTCAGTCCTGGACTGGGAAGACTGGGCTATGGGATGTTGGAAAATAAAATGGGAGTGGTGAAAGATGGTAGATCAAAAAACAAGGAGACTTTCCCAACAGGGTAAGGGAAATGACATCTGGATTAAAAAAAAAAAAAAGATAAATACATTTTTTAAAATTGTGATAGATAGTAGGTAAGATGGCCAAAACAAAGCTAAAATAAGTGTTAAGTAACTAGGAGAAGGAGATCAAGTGGGTGGAGGAAGACAGATATAAGCTTAAAATGAAAAGAATGAAAAATGAACGTGTGAGCATTTTTTTTGGGAAAGAACATCTATGGTAAATGGAAAGCCAGATAGAAAAGACAATAGGGTAGCAGAACTAAGAGAGAAACAAACAGAAAACCACCAAGCAGAAAAAAACATACAACAAAGATCTATGTCTGAGAAAAAAAAAAAGACATTTTAATGACAAACCAACATGCTGTTACTTTAGCATACTGAACCCCAGTTTCTAGCCCTGCTTCTTGAACTCAGACTTTCCTTGTGATTAATGAAGTAATTCAATACTGTGTGTGGAAAAGAGAGATGGCATTTTTACACCTATAGAAAGAGTGATGTCACATGTTTTGGTTAGAATGGTGAGAGTTAGAAAAACAGTCTGTATGAGTGTTTTTAAGTCGGAGGAGATGGTGAGATCACAGCTTGAGCTGAAATCCAGACATTCTGCTGAAACAACCTCATGCGTAAGAAGTGGCCTGTAGAATTTTTATTCCTTAAGAAAGCCAAACAAACCTGAAACAAAAATAACTTCTCCCACAGTTTGGTGGCAATCTTCAGTCAGGCTCCAGCTGATGACTCTCATAACAGGAAACCTCAGTTTGCAAGTATTTTGAGAGTCACCGGGGTTCTCATTATTTTAAGTCTACAAGTGATGAGTGGTGTACTATGTAGTGGTAAACATGGAAGTAGAGTGGTATTTACGAAAACCAGCATAAATCAACTCGCTTTGGCTTCTTGGTGGCAGAGTTCCTAGTAGAGTTGCCCAGGGGAGGATGACAGGAGTTGTTACTGGTGCAGGATCATGCTCTGCTTCAGGAAAAGGCAATAAAGCTGCATAAATGGGAGAGAAGGAAAAACAACACAAGAAGTTGCTGGAATTGCCAGAATTTGGAACTGGAATTCTGTGTGTGTATTCTGTGGCAAGAGTGGCCATTTCCATTTCTTCTCCTGCCTTTACCTCCTCTTCAGTTTTCTTCCCTTCCTCACTTTCACAGTGCTTGTTGAAGGTTGGAATGCCCTGAGGACTCTTGAGAAACTCTGAGTGACAAGGACAACTTAGTTTTCTCAAGTTACCCTGTTGTCCTGATCTTCTGATCTCCTTTCTAAGTATTTCTCTTTGCCAGGTTCCTGTTGTTTACATGTCGTTTGTGCACTCAATTCTTTTTTTTTTTTTTGTCTTATCATATACTCATTTCATTTTTTTTCCATTCACTCTCATTTTTCTCCCCATTTCTTAAGCTGACCTCATTTAAAACTGCCCTGCACTTCTGAGGACAGTGTCTGCTTTGTCATTCTCCTTGTCTTTACTACAGTCCTCCTCTCAGTTCCCTTTGTTGTGAGGTTGTCGTGCATGATTTTCCTTACATCTTTCAGCCTGGCTGCATATCTTGGGTTCCAGCTTTGGCAGCATAATCTTACTTGATTTCATCACTACCTGTCTCTGATGCTTTACATACTGCTTGATGTAAGTGGAGTGGATTTTACTTACTTCTATGTTCCTAGAGCTTTCTAGAGCTGCTCTTCAGCTGTGCGTATTTATGGCAATAGCAATTCTAGTTTTCTTCAGGTTGGTTGGAGATCTATCAAAGTTTCCCTTTTTCTGCTACCTGTATATTTTAGTTTTAGTGAGAATCTCAAGCACTGAATTAGTGAAGTGACTCTGGACACTGCAGGATGGAAATTCTTATGAAAGAGACAGCATTGCTAATACACTTAAATAAAAGGTAGGAAGTATGTAACTAGATTTAATTTATGTTCATTCACCATCCCTAAATCCTTTATGTAGTTGGCAAAACGAGAATGCTTTTATTACATGTCTCTTCAAAAACTGTTTGGGACAAGATAAGGTGATGAATGGATGCCTCAGGGCTCTGATGAAAACCTATATTTATTGTCTTAAAAGGTCTTTCCATTTAATGGAAAACAGGCAGCACACTAGACTGAGCACGCCCCCAAAATATGCCAACATACACAAAACACAGAAAAATCTGTGAATCACATTGCTTAAGTAGTTGTGCATACTGGCACTGCAGTTCTCCATAGACACATGATGATGTTTGTAAGCTGTAGTCATTCACACTTGATTTAGAAAAAAGTGTGAAACTGATTTTACCATTACAAAGTTTGCAGTAAGCAAACAGTATCTGTTGGTGTTTTGTGTTCACTTATTGATAGTGAGTATGCCCAAAGAAAACAGTTTCTCTTTTTATAAATGTTTACTTCAATGCCAATTATTGATCTAAAGAAAAGCGAATTTTTTAAATAAAATTCTGCCGAGGTTTGTTAGTCTTTGATTAGTCTTGTGTATACTGGTCAGCAATGCTGAAGTATTGCTCTCATGACTGTGAAGAGGCTACAGACAGACAGGTGATAATGGATGCCACAAAGTTCGGCACAAAGTTTGGCAGAATGTGTTTAAAGGTGCAAAGAGAAATTATTTCATAATTGTCATTTCCCTCACCTATGCTCTGCCTGCTGCTATGATTTTCATTGTCATTTATTTTGAGGTACTAGTTGGTTGATATTTTCCAGATAAAACTGAGAGGGAAATTGTTAATTCCTGTCCCAAAAGTCTCCTGCTTATAAGAATTGGGAAAAGCTAACAGAAATATGCCCAACATAAAATAAGTGTTTCCTTGAAGCCCGAGTCCAGGTGTTGCACAGCTTTTCTCTCTCATTCTGCAGCCATCCTGGAGGCTTGTTTGAGCTAAGTCAGCAGAAAAGTTGTTAGTTCTGAGAATCTCAGGTAGGAATGTGACCTATTGAACAGGTCATCTTATTGATGCATCAGTATGGCAGGGGTTGTCTGCAGTTGCAGTGATGGCAACCATCACTACAAAGAGCTCTGTGAAAGCTAAAGTGACTGAACTGAACACTGCTGAGCAGGGCTGGTGCTGCTAAGTGTCTTCTGTAGAACTGGAAGCAGGGATGTGTTCTGCGTGGTTTATAAACAGAAATTATGCAGAACAAATGTGTTACACTTCATCAACTGTTACCACCAGACTCCTTGAATGGGATGGGATGATGTAAATATAATGAACTAAAATGTCTGTCTAAATGTGTTGTATTCTGTGGTATAAAGCTACAAGAGAATATCCTCTCTGATTTCTGTGTTGTCCTGTTTCTAGGAACAATACAACCTCCCAGTAAAAGGACAGCACTTAATCTGATACTCAACAAAACATGAAAACAGTTTCTTCAGACTGAAATTTGAGTATTTTTGGAGAAGTTATGTTGTAGTGTTTGGGATACTTTCAGAGACAGGACAGACAATGCTTCCTCTTTGAGCTTGCTGAGAGTGATCAAAATCCAGGAAATAAAGGAAAACCCCATTCTCTATTTTTATATTTAAAGTTTTTCCCACAGCTGCCATCTTCAGCCTGGATGATATGGGAGTGGGGAAGAAGAATATTTGGAAAAGGGGGAGTAATGTGTGGAACACTATGAGTTACTAGTGAGGATTTGATACTTGGCTGCTGGTGCTTGTTAGCATATCTTTGGGAGGCCAGTAAGGTGAAGACTTACATGGAATCCATTGGAATCCTTTAACATATTTAATCATATTTCACTAACTTGCATAGACAGTTAGTCTATCACATTTATAATTTGCTTTGTGTGTGCTACATATCTGTACTCATAACATTGTAATACAGATCCTAATGATTTCCCTATGCTGAAGTCTGTAAAAGATTTGGGGTAGTCCCTCTCTACTCTGAACCTCTAATGGTCTGGAGAAAATTATACCTGTGTGTAAGTGGCAACTTGAGTGTGACTTGTTGTCTGTGTTTAAATGCACAGGTCCATACTGTTAGTCTATACTGGATTATTTCCAAGAAATTCTGATGCACCACTGCTGACCAGCTCTGTCTGTGCTGCTGTTCTGCTGACTAGTCACATAACAGTGGCTCTTTGCTTGACTTGAAGCTGCTGAAATCTGTTGGGCATGGCTAGAAGGTGCATGTAGTTACTCTTTTTGGACAGGTAATTTCTGTAGTTGCTGTCACTATATGTGATCTAAATATTAAAAATCTTAGATTCTAAGCAAATCTAATTGACTAAGTTCTGAGCAACCTCATAAGAAGTTTCAGGCAGCCTGCTGTATTTTCTTTTTACTTGAATGATTTCTGGGGATGTGAGTACTTGGGGATTTTTTAATACTCTGAGGCAACTCTCTGGCCTGGATAAATCAAATGCACATTCTTTGGCTGTCACCTTGATGGTGCTTACTATGTTAAACACAAGACTTGCTGAAAACTTTCTCTTCTAAAGGAGCAGGCTGCACATTTTGTCTTCACCCAAGTGATTTATTAAAGAAATATGGATATTGATCTAGCACCAATATCCAACTGTGACGGACAAAAGCTCTCTAACAGTTTAAAGTTAGAAAGTGTATGTTTATTGCGATGCCGGGCAGCGTGTGGGATAGCTCCCAAATACACACCACACCTTTCAAATGATTACAGAGTCCTTTTATCCACACAAGAATTGAATACCCAAAATACAAATACATATTCATCATTTTGGTACATCCCATTCCTGCTTCGTATGCTAATCATTTCAAAAGCTATTAAGCATGCGTAGTTTGTTCCTTGAAATGGGTTGGTGGTCCCTTTCATGGGGAGGGGTCCCAAAATGAGGAAGTAAATTAAGTCTTCCTCATTCTGACCTTTCTACCTTTTCAATGCAAATGTGACAAATGAACCTTGGTAGAACTCCCATTCCTTGTCTTCAGTTGGTTTCAGAACAGAGGAGGCCCACAATTGTCTTATGTTCCTAAAAGCTATTTGTCAGTTTCTATATTCTTTATTATAAACCCAGCTAACTAAACATTGTGTTGACAAGCAATCAATTATTAGTTAACTACTAACTCTTAACTTCATCAAGGCCTACTTACAGAATCCCTTTATTTTAATTAACTCTAGTAAGGCTTATCTCTAACTAAAATCTTAGCTCCTCCAAAATCTCTAAATCTCTTAAAGTTTATGTTTCACAAGAAGGTGGGAAAGTTCTGTTAGTGGAAGAACAACAGCACAGATGTTAAATGAAGAGGTATAATATTGAACAGAAAGATATGTGTTTTCTTTGTGTTTTTCAATGTTTAGGATGTTTTTTCAAATGGAGGTATTACTGGATGATGCTGTTTTAGCTTGGCATATGTTAATAGCTGCCCTGAACCCACTTATACTCCTCTGCAAGAAGAGATTTAATGGTGCATAATCAACTTTTGCCAGATGCTTAACAGTGCAAAGCCTTTAACAATTTGTACAAGAAAGGTATAAAACAAAACATTTGGATTTTGGATACAACAGCTCCATCTGACTTGATAAAAATTGATGCAACAGCGTTTGGCACTTAATGTAGGCTGCTCTGAACTAATGTTGACCCAGTATATCAGGCTAGTATGTGTCAGAAATACACGAGGTCACACATAGTAAACACTGATCTTAAATGGAGTAAACACCGAGTAAACAGCATCACACTGAGTAAACACTGATTATTTGCACTGAGGTGTTTTTTTTTTTTAAATTTTTTTTTTTAGTTATTAGCTTGCTAAAAGGTGTGGGACTTAGTTCGACAATTTTGACTGCCACAACTGAGAGGAAGATTTTTCAACCACATGGACTCCTGCACTTTGAAGACTATGAGTGTTTTGGGTGTGGTTGTGACAAACTGCAGCTGCTGGAGTGTACTTCCAGCTCTGTCACTGACGGCATAATCTCTCTGCCTTGGTGTGCACTGTTCCAAATCCTGGAACCATAGGCTCTAGGGACTAGCTGGTGTTGCTAATATCCTTCAAGGGTGTCACTGGAGCTGGCTGTCACTGTCTTACTGGGAAATTCTGGACCTTGCAGAGTATCCTCAGTACTGATGGATACTCAGACTTTGCTGTAGAAAGGGTGGATCTTTTATCTCTCACCATTAAAGTAAACTTTGATAATATGTGAACTTTTTGTATCCATAGCCAGGTTTATTGTCTTGGAAATCTGGTCCTGGCAGGTGATGTGATGGACTGAAGTCATATTCTCTGGTTTGTTGTTTTGTTTTTCTGTTCATGCTGGGAATTGAAAGGACATAGAGGAGAAAGAAAGGGGAGTTTATGGGATAGTATCAGTTAAACCTCTTCCTCAGTATGTCTTGTGTTGGTTGAAGTATTGCAATATCATGAGTGGGAGTATATGTAGCCTAGCCTATCTACAGTTTCTTGCTTATTGGCATGCTTCAGGAATGCTAGGAGTATTTTGACTTTTTTCCTTGTTGCTTAATTTCACAAGAATCTTATATTTCTGACATTACTCCTCATACTTCAAAGAAGAAACACTTCAAAGTCATGTCCTTCTGGATGCTGTGACACCAAACTTGCTCTTCCTTTAGCCTCAGATTTTGTCTTTTTGATTCCGAGAAATGTTTGTCTCTACTAATGAGGGATAACTGTCGGGGCTTTAAAGAAATCCTGTCTTGAACCCTGCCTATCCCCTCTCTTGCTGTCTAAGTTACAACTTCTTACTGAGGAGAGTTTATAAGCAATGATGTGATTGGATCCTGAGAGCTAATGAAGGCCAGCAGCGTAAGACCTGCTGTTTTCTGTTACTGGCCAGTCATGCCTTTATTTCAATGGGCTGCTGTAACCATCCTTCTACGTCTGATTTGGGTGGTTTCTCACAGTGAGACATTCCAGTGCGTGTTGTCACTGGTCTGCTTGCACTCTGCCTCCTGCTAGAGACCTTGGGGGTAGGTGGCCAGATACTTTGAGAAATGAATTCAAGAAAAGCACAAGCAGTTTAGCCAGGCCCCTTCCAAATGGAGTGGAGACACAGCTCAGCTGCTCTTCTTGTCACTACATACTTATGAGTGGTCATCTATATTGAAAGAAATGCATATTATATGGACAAGACCCCTGACTTAAAGGTTGTAAGTAAAATGCAACAGTCATAACATCTATGATACACATAGATGCTACATGCAAACCTGCTTAGACAGTAGCCATGTTTATATGTATTGATTCTGAGAGGGAAGAAACCATGGGTTTTTTTTGTATTTCTGTCAAGAGATGCATGGTACCCATGAAAAAAAAGGATACTGTTGTGTTGCTTTTGTGTGCAGTGATGTCTGGGCAGTTTGACCATGGGAAGAGAAGATATGGACAAAGGTTGGAACAATGCACTTCATGCCCTTAATTTGGTGGGATGGATGGATGGATGGATGGATGGATGGATGGATGGATGGATGGATAGATGGATGGATGAAAAAGGCTGTTAATGAGAGAGTTTTTAGCTTGTCATTATTTAGTATGTGCCTTTTGCTAGGAAAGTTGGATGCTTCAGAGAAAGTCATTGTGATTGGCATAGTAGCAACTGTGGAAATACCAGACTGAGAGGCTTTCAGGGAATGGTACTTTCCAGAGTACAGTATTGATGCCAAACTGTGATAACAAAGATCTGTTAAAATGTTAAGATTAGATAAATGAGTGCTTTCTGTAGCCCCACAGTACACCCTCTTCTTGTCATGCTGTTAGCAGAGCCCAATTACTATCGAATAACTAGTCTGTCAGAGTTGGGTGGATACATCAGATCTTTTTGTTCAAAATTACTTGTAGTAGTTTTGGCCGTTTCCAAGCTCGTTGCACTGTACAGTTGTTACTAAGATAATGCTGGATGTCATCACGGTGGCATATTTTTCTGTTGTGTCTCTAGTTTTTGAAGTTCATTTATAGAGCATTTAAATATTTCTTTTACAGACTTGTCTTCCCCAGTATCCTTGTTTTCCACTGCAGACTTGCACTGCTGCTGAAGTCAGTGCCACATCCAGAGCTGAGTAGCCCATCGGATTAAGCTAGGATTCCTCTTTGCTGTGCATCACCCCACCCCCAGGTGCTCTTTTTCATATGGCAGAGACCTTTTCTTCTTTGCATATATTTGCATAAGCTGCCCCCAGATCCTGTTATCTCTCTACATCTCAGTTACACTCTCATTTGCTATTGGGTTTCTGCCAGCTGGCTTTATCATTAATATTAGCAGGATGTAGCTGCTGAATCAGTTTTTACACATTTTTCTATGCAGATTCTTTTGTTTTTTTCACCACCGTCTGTGTGCAAAATGGACAAAGCATTGCTAGCAATCTGGACTAGCAATCCGTGTATAGTCAAATTCTCTCCTATATTTGATACCAAATTGAGAAGGCTGGGAGGGAAATTAAATACATTGGAGCCAGTTGCTGGAGTGGGTGGACAATGCTGTGTTATGTTGGAAGCATGAAATGTGAAAACCTGCGATATTTCAGTTGTTAGCTTTGCTTAAAATCGCTATCAACTTTTCTTTCTGAGTAACTGTATTGCCTTCAGGATGACAGAGGAAGGGGTGATAGGGCAGTGGGAAGGAATTATCTGTTCCCGTACTAGTGTTTCATATTTTACTCAGCAGTGACTTTTTGCTAAAGAAAAAAGGCAAGTATGAAAGGGGTGGCGTATAAAAGAAAAAAGTGGAATAAGGAGAAAGGTGGGAAGGTAAGCTTGGAGGGGAAAAGGTAGTGCAGGTATTCTTGTCAAGATAAATTCAGTTTTGTTTAAGTACTTTTGTGCTAGACACACAGCTCCTCAAATGCTAGTTTTGTAAAAATGAATGAATTTTTATGTAAGGCAGTATTTTTACCTGTTAGCTCTTACAAAGCCATTCAGTTTATGCATATGGTTAGAGAAATTATTTCCTATTTAGAATACCCATGAGCGGCTGTGTGTTACTTTGTTTAATCTACATTAAAAGCAAGTTTTGCTGTTGTTAGTTCTCCTAAAAGCCTTGATATGTTTACTAACAGGAAGAAATGTGGCTCTGTTTTAAAGAAAAAATAGATGCAAGCCATATGTACTGTGCATGGAAGGAAGCATCTAAAATCTGGTTTGAGTAAAGAACTGTTCTCTGATCTCTTTGTAGAGCTGAAGGGAGAAGTTTTTTTTGGTTAGTAATTCCCTTGCTCAAGTTTTGTTCTGTGGTTGATTTTCTCTCCAATTTGGTTAAGTCCACTGTTAAGTGACGGTAACAGTGTTTTAAAACTCATTATTCCTCAATGGTAAATATAGCTTCTCCCAATCTGGAAATCAAACATTTTGCCAATGCAAGTTAAAATTCAAAAGATAAAATCTAAATATATACCAGCTAAGCACAAATACTTGAGAATTTTTCTTGAACTTCTAAGGCTACCCCTTAGCCTTATTTACAAACACCCACACTTATAACAATTCTGGGATGATTTTGTAATCCCAGCAAGGGCTGCTTCAAAGTTATCTTAAACTCTGCAAGTAAAACAATCTATAGCTTTTCTCTCTTACTTCTACCATCATTTCTCCAACATGGAGATTGTCCAGGCTGTGTAAGAAGAAAGACAAGATGGGATTTAATTACTCCACAGCTTTAATAACTCATCTGGGAACAGTGACAATTAACTGTCCTGTACAGTTCATCAGTCTTCACTGGATCCTGGATTTTATTTTTTCCTTAAACAAGTCTTCTCAGCAAGATAGCGTACATGTGCTTTTTCTTTTCCATTTGATCAGACCAATGATACCAGACAGCTTCCTCCAACTCATGTGATATTTCCCAGTTATTATTGGAAGTAACAGTGGTGGAGGTAGAGGGAAAAGTTCCCAATCATTTTTTGTCCAGGCAAGCTATCTCTGCAGTGGTGAAGAAAGGCACATTCAAATGAAAATTGGAAGGGAAGAGTGAATATTCTGAGTGTTGCACTCAAGAGATAACTTCGTAGAACATTAGTGATGCCAGTTAGACATAGGAAAATTTCTTGTACTTCCTTTGTACTTCCAGCATGATTGAGACGCGTTTACACTGAATGAACAGTACACCTTTTTTCTTTTTTTGTTTGTTTTTTTCAATGGTAAAAAACCATATATCATTTGAGTAACTGATTTTTAAATATGGGGTCTCCGGTAGTTTTCTGAGAAACTCAAATTGTGTAGCCTGAAAAAAAACCAAAACATTTTTGTGGTGCTTTTGAAGGACCCATTCTGAGAGGTCTCACTTTGCTCATTTGTGGATATGTCTGATAACAGACAGTTCCTGCTGTGGAGAGTTTATAGTCTAAAGAGCCAAAACAGGTACAGACAGAGAGAAAAAAGCCACAGAAGTACAAGCTGTACAACATTTGTGGAGATCCTGGTCCCTTGCATCTCCAGACTTCTATGTAGGCACAGACCAGTGCACCAGTTGTTCACTAGGACAGACATGTTTTGGAAATTCAGTTGCTAAACGCAACAGGTCAGTAAATAATGACTGCAATTGCTTAGTGATGATAAAGTCCGCATAGTTTTGAAACTGAAAATTTCTGAATGATTCACTGATGTAAATGGTCTTACCAACATTAAGTACCTTTGTAGCTCAGGCAGTCAGATGTCTACCGCAAGGTATTTCTGAAGTGTGACAACTGACCCAGGGAACTGATTTTGGAATGGGTCCATCTACCTATCTCATAAAACACCTATTAGAGTCTTACAGATTATAAAGCTGAAAATGCTTGGTGTTCTCATCTAGGCTTTAGAAGAATACGTCTTTATTGATTTGGCTGTGTTATCTTACCTTTACTACAAAATGGTAGACTGTATATTTGATTAAAACCACCAATCAAGATGAGTCATATTGTTTGGTTACCATTTCAGTGCTGATGTTCAGTTTTGGTACTGTTTGGCCTTGCTTTCTTATTGAAGCAATCAGGTCTATCCTAAGAAACTGCATGTATCACTGGGACCTAAGCTTTTCCAGTAAAAATTAGATGAATCATCTGAAAGTGAGAATTATTCACTGCTCCTCAAGTTCCTCTGCAGTATTTGGTTGTTGTAATGAAACAGAGAATGAAATTTATTAGCTTCAGTTTGGCTACTTATGTTATTTAAAAGTTTAAATCAGATCGAACAGTTGCAGAAGTAAATTGAAGATTGAAGGCAGATATTATTATTACTACTGGATGGCAAAATAGTACCTTCTATATAAAACTGTGGAAAACCAGTTTGCATTCCCCACATTTATAAAAGTTGGATAGTAGATCCATCTTATCTACCCTTGTCTTTCTGAAAGGTAAACATCTAACTGGGTGATCTGTAGTCAGTTATGTACATTCAAAGGATGAGTCCTTCCATTTTGAGATAGGCTGAATCCTAGTCTAGAGGCATCATTTTTCAGCCAACAATAGAAGGAGCTTAGACAACAAGAGTACATTAGAGTGAAGTGAGATGGGTCCTACTTTATGATTCTCATTGTATGAAATGGCATTTCTCATCTTCCATACTTTTAACTGCAGCTGTGAGAGTTGCAGAGATAATTGTTGCTCAGGTATTATCTTTCTTCTTCCTGCAAAGCATGCAATTGGACCTTAGTGCTTTTTGTCTATCACTATTTTGATCCAGCTGCATCAAAGAAAAGGCAATACTAACAATGTAAAGGGAACAGCGAGAGGAAACTGAAGAAGATCTTACAGGATCCACTGTTCTGAATACCCTGTGAAGGACACCTCCACCAGTTTTCCTTAGCTAGTCCAGGGTTTCATGCTGACAATGATAGGGGAAGGTTTCTGTTTAGTTGAGTGTGGGTTGGAGAGTGGGAGCCCTGTCAGAAGGGAGAAAAGGGGTAAGAGAGAAAAGATCCCATAAAAAGAAGCTGAAGAAACGAGCCCAATCTCAAGTGTGCTGAGATTGGACAGAGAACCTAGAGGGAAGAGACGGAACTATCAGAAATGGGGCACAATGACTGGCATGCATGACTGAAGATTAAGAAAAAGACATATTGAGAGAGAAGATGGGAACAACTGAGCAAAGAGATTCTTCCCACAAGGAATAGGACAAAGAACTTAGATTTCATAGTTAACAGATACTGGTTAAAGAATATGGGTCTGAAATGAGAGGATCGTGGAGTGCAGTGTTGGAATCAAAGTTACAAGGGGAAAGATGGAACAGAAAATACACATTTTAGTGGAAGAAGCAGCAAGTTTGTTCTCACTAAAATATTTTCCTCTTTAAAGCCTAGGGTGGGGTTCAACATGCAAAATTTCCTCTTCTCAGCAACTATCTATGAACCCTTGATATGTTGTCATCTTCTGCCCTGAATGTTTTGGGAAATGGTAATTTACTGAAGTTACAAGGTGTTTTGTTGGCTTTCAGAGGGTCAGTGTGTTGAATTAAATCACCCACTTCTCATGGCTGCCATATTTGTCTTCTCATTTTGCTTTTGCCTTTGTTGCTTTTTATTTATAATATGAAGCGACATGCGAGTCATTTAATAAAGGAATATTATTTGTATCACAAAATCAGGAATGCCAACATAGAATTCTCAGTGCCTGTCCATTATAGTGCAGTCTTTAATGAAATGATTACATGAATTCATCCCTTCCTTGTGTGCTGACCTGAAGAAACTGACATGCAGCTGTAATATTTCTCTCTCTCTCTCCACTGCTTTCTTCTTTTATAATAGTCTGTCACCCCCTTGGCCAACTTTTGCATGATTGACAGTGAGGTGGAGGTCTTGATGATAAAAAATTCTGTATTTCATTAAAATACATAATGAAGAAGACAAAATATCTTTCTGCTACCATAGAAGGAGATTTTACAGACTGAACCCGTATTTAGATAATAAAATACCTGCTAGGAGAGCAGCCTTTATAAATGGCCCCAGAAATGAGGAATTCTTCAGTCAGAACTCCCACCTTTTTATATACTTTAACCACAAAAGTGCAAAAATATTGGAATTTTTACAGTGCCATTAATTACATCAAACCTAGAGCTCTTACTACTTGGAGCAACTCAACTTCACCAATATAGAAGGTTATTCTTTTTGTTTCTTGGTATGTGACTTGCATCTGGCTTTCAGAAAGGCAAGCATGTGGGCATTCTAGTAAATACAGTTGATATGATATGATATGATATGATATGATATGATATGATATGATATGATATGATATTATATTACTTGAAAATACAAACTGTGTAAAGTAGATTGATGCTAAATACTCTGAAAATGGGTTCTCTGAAAATGGGTTCTCAGGCTCTCTATATTATGCATGTACAGCTTGGGACACTTAAATAGGTAGTGTCTGTTGGTAGTAGACAAGACCATCTCTTCATGTTGCAAGAACTATTGTAAAAAACATTTTCATACTACTAATGAAGCGCTTGGATACTGTAATGAGTGCCAGAGAAAGTCCAGGAGGAAATTAATAATCTATCTGCAGAGTTGGGCTTCAGTGAAGCCAGTACATCGAGCAGAGGGGCCATATGTTGAACTCTAGGATGAGAACCAGGTAGTGATAAATGGTTTATGAAACACACACTGTCCACCCCGTGGCTGGTGCTGGATAAAGCTGGGGCCTTTCAGAGAAAAAATGGCGTGTTTGGTGTCTTGAAGCAGATGGTAGTTACATGTGTGATGCTGTGCAGGCAGCTATAACTTTGTCATGCCTTTCTCTTGTGGGTTTGATGTTACTTTCAAACTGTCCTTTTCCTTGTTGTGTTATTCATGTTCCAACAGTTCTGTGTGTGCATAGATGTGTAATGCTTCATAAACAGTGCATGATAATTTTGTTTTATACTTGTGGCAAAAATGCATACCCACTCTCAAGTCCTTACAGGTAAAACATTACAATTTCATATGAGGGAGGATAAATTAATGACCTACTGCTACAGAGCAGGTAGTTGCAGTGGTACAGGGGACTTCTGTGCTCTTCAGATGAATAGCTGTAGGACAGAGTCCTAAGTGATTAAGCAGTGGTGGTTGATTTTTCTCTATCCCTCTGTTCAGCGATATTGTTGACACTGTTCTGTTGCCTAATGATTTAGAAACCTGTTTGCATGCCATTAAAATTTTAATTACTGACTTCTCAGTAATGAGACGACTTGATGGACCAAGGGTATTTTATTGGTTTAAAGTGCAATTTGTTCCCATCTTCCTTTGGGCCCACTCTTCCATTTTTTCCTGCTTCTGCTGAACTGAAGAGAGGTCTTGTTGAGAAGTAAGCCCTTTTGCCAGTGAACCTAGCTTCTGATACAGAAGTCTGGTACTTCTCTGCAGCCATGCTCCCGGTCTGTGAAGATGACAATGATCACTTTTGGGCCACACTTTTATTTGCTGTTCTTCATAAAGGCTGTTCATGTATAGTTTTGCAGTTTGTGATTAAATTTATGGTCAATCTGCCAAAACAGACTCTATAGTTGGTCTCCATCTTCATGCCTGCATACAGTTTCATGACTGGTTGATAAAGCTTCTGGGTAAATGAAAGTATTCCTGTGCATTCTGTTCCTCATTGGTTGAAGGGGATTGTGGAAGACAAATGCTTAGTCCTCAAGAAAATACTTAGTAACTTGCAAGCACTGTGGATGTTTGAATCATCCTATGCTGCTGAAGCCCACAGACCCTTATGTGATTCTGTTGCACTCTGGTGCTGATTTTTTGTAAGATTTGTCTTGGGACTTGCTCCAGATCACATCCCTAATCAGCAGCTCTGCTCAAGATGCAAAGCTGCTTGAAGTTGAAATGGACCTTCCTGCGAATTGACTCCAGGGCATGGCTTTCTGTCTTGATTCTTTGGTGTCTAGTTAAGATGCTGGCTCTGATCAAAGTTTTTTTTCTAGTGAGATGCTTGTTACACCTTGCTTCTTAATACTTTCTGTATGATGTAGAGAAATTACTCCGCAACCTTGATGTTAGCAGGTTGGTAATACAGCATCTCTTCCACCTGCTGCTGCCTTTTTCTTGGTAGAGATCTAGTATAGAAACTCTTGCCTCAGACAAAAAGGGCTTAATCCAATCAATGAGTTTCAAAGATATGTAGAATAGATATCAAACTCCTTTCTACCTTCCCTTGATATTATTCAGTCTTGTTTCCTTCAGAAATTAGACAAAAGAACATTGTATTATGGTAGGAGAGCCATCCCTCTGAGTATAGTTATGTACTACATTTTGTTGCATCAGAGCATGCATCCTGGTATCCTGGGTTTTCCTATTAACATAAAACATTAATAGGATACCAAAAATGCTAGGAATCCAAACTTGAGCTTTTTCTTTCCTGTCTTTCCATTTATCCTGAAGTTTATGCTTGTAACTGGAGATGCATATGCTATAATTAAAGCCATGATGTGTTGCCCTGGCTAAAGTTTTATGACATATTATGAGTTAACATGTTCTGAGAGTCTTGTGTAGACTTAAATATGGACTAAGTTGGTGAGTCAAAGCACAAGGGAAGGTTGAAATTCAAAGTGTTGTCCAGCTATCTATCTGCATTTTGTGCACTGCCTTTTCTGTAGGACACCTGCTTAGCTGAGTGTGTTCACTGGTCTTTTGTAAGGTCCTGCCTGTAAGTTCTGGCGCAGACTCATTTCAATACAAGTTGTGAAGATGGCATTGAAATGTCTTCAGCAAGGGGGAGTGTATTTGACTGCTGATGAAAACTCAGATTTTTGTGGGAAATAGCAAAGGTTAGGACATCATAAACATCTTTTTTTACTTAACTTCTTTGATGAGAGAATTTGAAGCTCTGTTGGTATATACAGACCATAAGAGTGATATATATGATGATAGATGGAATGGTGGGGGGAGGATGGGGGAATACAGGTGAGATAATACACAAATATGAATGTATTACTGACATCTATTTATGTAACATTTTATGCACTTATATATTCTTTTTTCCCAGCTGAATTGTGATATACAGTAATTTTTATGTAAACCAAAGGGCAGGGATCTTATACAGACCATGACTGGATCAAATGCACAGAAATTGCTCTGGATGGAGATGTTAAAATTTTTTAAAGGTATTGAAGGAGAAGAAAGAAATAGAAAATGTCACGTATTACGAAATGTGGACAGATAAATGGTGAAAATGCCAAGAAGTGAATTTGGATTCCTGCTGCTTTCTTGATTGGCAGATAGTTGTAAAAACATACAGCACTAGTGTGCTTTGAAAAGTCAGTGAGCAAATGCAGGCCATGGCACAGAGCTCAGTTCAGCTGTTTTTGAAATGACAGACACCCCTGATTTGTGCCAGTTAGATTGCAGGTTCAGGGCTTTGGTTAATATCAAAAGTAGTGGATATACTTTGATGTTAACACTCTTTAATATCCAAGTTTACATCTTTGTTTCCATGATTTTTGAAGGTAAGACCCAAAAGAGAGGGAAGTATGTAGTTCAGTGCAGCTGACAGTGGTAACCTTACTGCTCTGGAAAAGATTTTTTCCTAGTCTTTAGAAAAGAGTTGCAACATGCAAGCCCAATATGTATTCTGCTGTGAGAAGGCTGTGGACTGTCAGTCTTTTTGCCATGAAAAAACTGTGATTTCTAATGGGAATTTCTTCTTTAAAGCTAGCTGGTTTTGATGTTACAACTCTGGTGCATCTGAAATGGCTAATTGAATTTTATAGGACAAATGTGTTAAATCTCATATCCTCTACAAGGAGGATGTGTTAATAGAACAAATGATTGTGGCACAGTTGATAACATAGTCATGAATAACTGTAGAAGTACCTGGAGGTATCTAGACTACAAGTTGTCCTCTAGTTTTCATGCTTACGAGTCTTGTGGTAAAACTGGTATGAACAATGAGATTAGCATAAAAATATTATTCTTAATTTGATGAATTTGACAGTATGATGTGGGAGGTATCTGTATTGTGGTTCCAAAAGGCTATGCTTTATAGAGGAAAAAAATGAATTCTTGTTGGTGCCTGCAAGATGGAAGTTCTGTCCCGCAATGGGGAAGAAAGAACATGACTACTGTTTGGCGAAAAAGCTTCTTTGACAATTTAGGTGAGATGCTGGTAAATCAGGTCCACTTATTCAATAATTCAGCATGTTTATTAAAAGCCACGATTCAGCACTTAAGGTAGTTGTTATGAAGAGGGGGAAGCAAAGTTTTTGAATGAGATTTCTCTGCTGCTGGAAAAATAGCAGGGGTCTGGATGGGGTAGGCTGCTTAAATTCAGGGCAACAGCACCTTAAAGGTTGATTTATTAGTTTTCTTTTGGTTTTATATGTTATTTTTTTTCTTTGTCTTCAGAGGGACATGGTAAATAGTTATTAGTCAACAGTTATGTATTTGTGCACAAGCTGTGCAAGTTGTGGACAAGCATTTGACGTAATAAAAATGGGAGGCACACTGTTTTTTCAGAATTGGAACATTTAATGTGTAGGGTGATTTGTAGGGCAGTTTTGGGCTAACTCTTCAACACATTTTGACTTCAAATCCAAGTGGATGTTTCTGTATATAAATCAAATGGACCTTGAATCCTTCAATCACACTGTGCTTATTTGCGGTATAAAAATCTTTTTTCTCTTATGAAATCAGTTATCAGTATTTTATGCATTTGGTGAGTGAGGAAGACAAAGTTGTGCTGGCTACAGTTTTGCATTCCTCTATAGCACACAAAAGTCACAGAATTGATTATACTGCTGGGTATCGCACGGTGATTTTTTTTGTTTTGCTTTGTATATCGCCAAATGAACTTTGCATGTGATTCCCTTTCCCTTCCCCAGCCTTCCTTCCATAGAAATCATGCTTATTTAATGTTTTTGAGAGATGAAACTTAGTTTATTTTTCTTTGAAATGGATGTTGCCTGAGAATGTAGGTAGCCAAGAATACAAATGAAAAAAAATAATAAGGAAACGTTGAAATCTCCTTTTTCAGATTGTGGATAGATGAAGCCAGCAAAACCTGATTAACAATTTAAGAATGCTGTTTTTGAGCTCGCATGGCTACTGTAGTAGGAGGAGAGTACTGTTTTAAATTGTTCTGCCATTTTTTCGTGAATATAGGATTGTTTTTCTTAGTTGGCTGTCCTTATGATCTCAGGTGCCCATTTGCGTTTTGATAAGTGGAAATATACAATATTGCCTAGGATAGTCATAAACACCTAAGTATATATATGTAGTTAATCAGTAAAAGCTTGAGGCCAATATTCCACTGTCTTTTAAAATCCGTTATCCAGCATTAAGGTTAGAAAGACAAATGCATAAGTAATCAAAAAAGCGAAGTCTTAAAACCAGTTTTGCTCATCCCTGAAACTATGGGGATTAACAGAAAACATTAATCTATTAAACTTGTTTTCATCCATATAGTGATCTGGTTGGCATTCAGTTCCTCCCCATGTGGAGTTGTGTCAAGAAGCTGGAAATACCTGATGTGTCTCAGCTTTCTTGCCTTTTCTCAAATGTAGCAGGCCAGGCTGGCAGACCCTGCCAGAGGATGGAAAGCCTGGTCAGAAGTGTGCAGCGGAAGTGACGGAGGGAAGAGAGAGGCACTGACAAGCCGGTGACTGGTAGTCAGTTGTCTTAATTCTCCAACTCCACACATCCAGCCATCCAAAGCTTTTGAGACTATTCCATCCCCTAGGTGAGGGGAGGGGAGATCATGGTATGAGGAATTTGCTTTGTCTTTTCCTTCCAGGCTCTCCAATTTCTGTCCCTCCTTGCCCACTAACATGCACTCATTCTGGGACCCAGGCTGCTTGCTGTGGCTGTTAGCAGTATTTTCGATGACTGGAATGTGAAGGCAGGAGCTATGAGAGTATAGCAGTATGCACCTCTGCCAGAGCTTGTACATCCTCTTTAGTGGAGAAAACTGAGAAGAAAATGAGCAGAGGGGAGAAAAAACAGATTGGTCTTTGGGATGATCAAGATCTTCTTAAGGCTTAAGGAGAGATTTTTCTTTTGTAAGCAGTGTCTCCGGGCAGAGAAAAAAGCTCCTGAGCTTTAGCTTTAGAGGTAAACAAGCCAGGTTTGGGACGTTCAGAATATATTCCTGGTAGAGAAGCAGTGTTGATAAAAGGAATATTTTGCAATATCTGTGGATTAGTAGCAGTATTGTTCTAAACTAATGCACTAATGACAAAGCATCAAATTGCTTGGGGTACAGGGCTTGAGAGTTTTTCTTTGTTTGAAAACATCCTTTGCTGTAAACCTTACAATGTTTTGCAGCATTCTTCTGAATTATTTAGACTACTGATGAGGACTGTGAAAAGTCTCATTTCTACATTGAGGTATCCAGCCTGCCTGTCTGGACACTTATTTGCAGACATTGTGTATTATGCATCCACAATTGGTTGGATTTTATTGAACGTAAGGTGGAGCTGAATTTGTGGGTGCCTGTGACCACATTTTGTATGTAGAACTACGTACACATCTGGACAGAGAAATATATATGGTATTCAAATTTTGCCCTTAGAAAACTTGGGTGAAATCATTGTCCAGAGATTGCAGCCACTGTGAATCAGGGCACAGTAACCCATAACATATTTTTAAACAACTGGTATTTTTCAGAGACCAGAAGTACAGGGATATGATGGAAACAAAAGTCTTACTGCAACTGTGCAAAAGGATGCAGCAATAAGTAAATTTCACAACTAACTAGGTGATATCTACCATCTAAACTGAAGGGTTGCCTGAGTTGTTGCAAACCACTTAGTGATTTGCTAATGATTCCATTTAGCAGTTTGAACCCACCCAAAGAAGAAGGGAAGAAATATAATTCTGTTTGTATGCAACACTATAAATAACTGGGTTTTTTTATTCTCTTGAGGCTAAGGTATCTGTGCTGTAGATGCTGCAAAAGGAGGTGGTGCACCAACGAATTTATAACTCCTCTTTCATTCTTTTGTGGCTTTTAAGCATGGGTAATCAAATTTGTATCAGGCTTTAAACAGCTTTAAGGCCTGGTCTTGCTGCTGGCTTGGTAGAAAGTGACAGCACAGAATATGTCCCCCAGTGTCTGAGTGAAATGAGGCAGTTACCCACAGATAGGCATAAACGTGCTATTAGATGGTTGAGGAATATATCCCCCCACGAGAACCCTCCTGGGAATTTTTTGTAGTGCCTTTGATGTAACTAATTAGCCTGCTCAAAGTAAGCAATGACTAACAGTCTAATAACTGGCTAATGGAAGGAACTTCATAATGTTTTTAAATCAGGATCCTTTTGAGAGTTTTACAATAGGCTGAGGAGCTTTTTCTTTCTGAGAAATAGTTGCCAAAGGTCAAATCCTGATGTCTGTTGTTGTCTTTTAGTTATATTTGACTCTCTTAGATCTTTGAACAGTCCAGATGTTGGAGAAGGGCAACAATCCTGGAGATATTCTGGAAGTGCAAAGCTTGAGTTTTAGCCCTAATCAGCAGACCTTGAGCAAATGTTCTAGTTTGGTGAGGCTGTTGCACAGTAATTTGCAGTCTTCGCTAAATTTTGTAAGGTAGAACAGTTTTTTGGAAGGGGAAATGAAAACATGAGTTTGTTCTTGAAAGAAATTTTTTTTCTCATTTGAGTTTCCCAGTCCTCAAGTAGCAAAATCAAAACATAAAATTTACTATACCAAGAAAGGGAATATACCAAGAATGCTTTTGACTGCCTTTTACTTCTGCAAATTTAAAAGGAGAAATGACAGGCTACAGTTAATTTTCCAATTAATACTACCTCCAAATGTTTTCTACTTCTGGATTATAGCTTTCTTTTTTTTTTCTTGTCCACTGGAGCTACAAAGCACTGGTACTAGTAAGAGCTCCTTTCTCATCAAGATAATGATATAGCATTTCCACGTGCCAACCAACATCTTCAGTGCATTTTCCAGACAGACTGTTTGTGCCCAATGGTTGGAGCATTTCTGATGCTGGACATGAGTTCCTCTTGCTCTACTTGCACAAGTAGTTTCACTGAATCCCCAGAATTTCAGTGTGAGTAAAGCAAGCAAAATTTAGGCCTTGTAGGCTCCATGAAGGTAAATTTAAAATCTTGCCACCTGCTTAGTACCTAGGTGTAGGGTTTAGTGTTTCTCCTGCTGCAGTCGATGTCGTCACTAACACCTAAACCAGAGTGCTGGGGGCTGCACTCAACAGCGGTGTTAAGTATCACCACAATAATCCACTGTCTGCCATGGGAGAAACATGCAGCCCTGAACTTGGGAAGGGACAAAATGGTTTTCAGCTGTTTTGATTTAAATTGTTTGTTTTTGTTATTTTAAAGCCCATGTGGAAACGGGCTGGGAAAGGGCTTGTTCAGAAGTGAGGCTCCCACTTCTTTGGAGGCTGACATTACAAGTTGCTGAGAATTAGTCCCTCCATTAGCTTCCCAGAGACTTTCAGCCCTGCAGGTTAGGGCTGCAGCTGGGCATTGCATGGGTTCAAGCTCCACATCTTGGCTAGTTGATGGTTCATCTGGGCAGCTCGAGGGGAACTTGGCCAACAGGATACTGCAGGAATCTGATTCACAGCAAGCAACTTCAGTAGCTTGTTTGGAAGAAGATACTGGGATGGCTAAAGTGTCAGGTCAGTAACTTCGGGCATATGCCTAAATGTTACTCTTTTTTTTTTCCACATGTCCTGCATGATCAGTGAGTTGTGTAAGGCAACCCGGCCCTGCCTCCTGCCCTCTTTATCCGCCCTCTGAGGCTGAGTCCTGGGACTGACATGGAAGTTTCCACAGCACTCTGCCTTTGTGTGTAGGTAGCTGTGTCTACAGCTGCATCTTGTGTTTCCTCAGTAGGATTTTTTCAGCTCATATGAGATTTTTAGCATTTCCCTATAGATCTGATGCAGGGATTTGTAGATGCAGACTCTCAGTTAAATACAATAGGAGTTTGCTTGTATGGAATTTTAAAGGTGGTTTTATTTAACATAATTTCCTATATGTCTGTTTAGCTTCAGCCGGTTGGTTTTAGCTGGGAGTAGCTGAGGATGTAACAAGCACTCTAAATTCATCTGGATTGAGATAAATTGAGATAAAGACATTGCTACTAACAAGACTCTCTCTGATTTAGGAGTCTGACAAGTTTACCTGAGTTTTTTAAGCTGCTTCGTGCCATTCTCAGGTTCCCCGTCAGTCTTGGGGAAGAGTTATTCACACATTTGGAAATGGCTGTGAGCGATGTTCTGATAACAGTGCATTGCTGGTTTAGTGTTGGAGTGGTGTGAACTCCATACAGGCCCAGTTTTGTCTTCTCCAGATCAGTGGGAGCTCTGCCATTAACTCAGGAATGCATGATCAGGCTCTGTTTCCAAAGTCATAGCACTGTATCGATGTACTGTGTTCTGTCCTCCTCTGTACTGTCAAAAAAGGAACTGAACCAAGCTGTGCAACAGATGCAGCAAAAATGAATGTATGTGTCATTTGAGGAAAATAAGGGAGTGTGAGTGGAGTATTAGGTAGAAATTGTATGGATCAGGTCCCCTCTCTCCTTTATTCATAAATTCTTTTTCTTCCAGTGAAAGCTAAAGTTGACAACAAAAATATATCACATATTTTTCAAAACAAACAAACAAAACTACAAAAGAGCTATGTATTCGTATTCCAAAGATCACAAATCAATTACTGGAAAATACTATACACAGGATAAAGAAAAAATGACTAAACTAAAACTCCATTGCAAGTGGGAGTAGAAAACTATACATTTTCAATGGTAAGCTCAGATAATGTATGTTATTTATAAGCACAAAAGTCTTGTATAAGGTATGCTTAAGCATTGCAAATAAAGTGAGTACAGTATTGTTATCTTGCAGATTTTGTAGCCTCTTGTGTAATTGGAGTCTATTTTTAAAACCAATTATGAGCATTGTTCTTCATATCTATGTTAGTGTTTCCAGAGTGCTTCTTGTGCAGTTGCTCCAAATGCAGGAAAATAACAAACTTGGGACCAAGAGTGTCCAATTTAAACTACTGTATTCACCCAAAACAAAATTTCGCTTACAACACATGCTGTTTTTAAAGGCAGACACAATCCTACAGATCTGTTTCCTCTGATGTTGCTCTTAAGGTGGTCAAAGAGTAGTGAAAAGTGTATGTGTGTGCAAGAAGAATGCAGGTACAGGTATCCTAATGAGCATGGCAATTACTCTGTTGCATCATTTCAAGGAAGAAAATATCAGGTGTCAAAAACTTAGACTTTCTTAAATGGGAAAGAAATGGCTTTCTTCCTTAGGTATCTGTTCTGTTAAGAATCTAAGTAGTCGATCTTTTTTGCATTCCACCTTCCCCCTTCTTTCTGGCTCACAGCATCTAAAATGCTACTTTTCTGGGAAAGACTGATATTCTGATTTCAGTTTTGTAATTTAATGATGGAGAGTTTCCTTAGTAAACCAAATTTAGAGTACTAGAATGCTTATCTTATATCCAGACCTTGAACATAAAAGGCGTTTTATACCAGCAATTGTTCATTTAATGAGCAATTGCAGAGTGCAGGACGGTTAAGGGATTGAGCTATATGCACCATTATTGCAAGAAGTATTCTGAAATACCAGAAATAGGACGTAAGCTCTGATCAGGGGGACTGTGAGCACAATTACCTTCTTTTCAAATCCTTCTGTGACACTGCGGGAGGAAAAAGGACTTTGAAACTTGAAAGGAAAGAGCTTGCTTTCAACCTCAAAAGCTAGGAGGAAAGGGCTCTGAAATTTGCTCAGTATTCCCAATTCACCATTAGCCTGTTTCTTCCTTTAGCCTCAAGGCATTCTCTGCTTTTTGAAAAGATGTTAAGAAATTCAGTCACAATAGAGAGCCTAGTTTTGAACATGTTTCACTCAGTCCATTGAGGTCTGGGCTTCAGCCTTTGTGTGGGGTGAATTGAGCTGAGCAGCAATCTGGTTGGGGAGAGGTGAATGAGCAGTCTCTGTGCAGTCACAAATTCTGGCAAAGAAAAGATTACCCTTTCCTTTATTTTACAATATGCATTCCTCTACAATCATGCTAGTGGCAATATGCAGAGCCGAGCTTGTGCTTAGGTCAATATGGAGCACTTGGTTTATAGCAACTCTTGTTAAGTTTGTCTTGTAATTGAAGCTGCTGTTGACCTTGCTTGGAGATCATTTGTAAAACCGTTTATTTAGCATAAACTGAAATAATAAACCGTCCTTCTCTTAGGCTGATTGTGATAGGGTGACATTAGTTTGATTTAATGATTAGCCGCCTGACCCCTCAGCTAGAGAGAGCTGCTTGAATAGGGGGAGTTCACTAGGAAGCACACAGGAAGAATACTAATGAGCTTGTTAAATTTAGCATGGCACCAACCATTTTTAATTCCTCTAATGGGAGAAGCAATGGCCTTTGAGAGAGAGGGAGAGAGATGGGGGTGGGGGGCGGGGGTGGTGGGGTGGGGTGTGGGGGGGAGAAGAGAGAGGGAGGAAAAGAGGGAGGAATGCCCATGTCCTGGTAGCCAGAGAATTTTGGTCAAGAGAAGAGAAGAGCTTAGAGAGAACTTCAGGCAGGGTCTCTTGGACTGAGTTGTAAGTACCTTGTTTTTTCTCTTACTCAGCTGACGTGCTGTGAGATCTCTCATGAGATAGCTCTCTGGAAGTTGCAAGCAGAAATATGGTGATGAAACTTAATATATTAAGAGATCTAACTGGGCTGGTGTTGTCTTGTTTAAGCAGGGGTGTCTCTGAAGTGTGTTGGGATTGACTTTTAGTGTGGTCTCTCATTAGATTTCAACTTTTTTTTCAGTTGCTGACTTTAGGTGGTTTAAAGCAAAATAGCTTCTACTTTGTCTTGGTCTATGGTAAAAAAAAAGCAAAAATGTTCAACAGATAAAGAAAGTTTAAAGGATATTTCCATTAGGTATTGGCTTCTGCTGATTTTTTTAAACTTTCTGAGTAAATTAGCTATGCAATTAAAAGTGTGTTTATTCAGGCATGCTGTCCAGTGTGAGTTTTTTGAGAAAGCTTTTTGATTGAGTGAGAGGTGCTCCATTAAGTGAGGTGCTCAGCACTTCTAATAAAATTGGCTTCTGATCAAAATAGCAGAACTAAATCAGGTATTTCTCAGTGGATGTGAGAATCCTGGATTAATGTGATCATTCAAGACTGGGCAATTCTAACATGTGTCTCTGGCTATTGGCTTGTTAAGTCAGAGAAAGGGTGTATGTGAAGAAAGAGAAGCTTATGCAGATTGCTCTCGGGCATGATTGCTTTTTTCTTTTCTTATTTAACCCTTCACTCTTACACTGGCAAAAGGTGGGAGGAATTACACTGAAGTTGGTGCGCTGCCACCAACTTCATCTTTCACTTTGGCATTTGTGTCTCTGCAACATTTTAATAAATTGGTTGTTTCTTTTGACCCTAAAGCTGGTCACTTCTAAAATGTGAGCAGAGCAGTAACAGAACAGTACTCGCTTATTTGGCTGTAAAACCCCTTTGGCAGATGCTGCTGGAGAAGTGGGCTGTTTGCTTACATTTTTGCTTTAGAATCCCACTTGTTGCCATGGTGGACAGTGTGTTTCTGTCAATAATTTGGCCTGGTGTGCCTTGCCCGCACTTACTCTTGAAACTTTATTGAATGCTTCAGTTGAACCAGAACAAGATTAGACAGCTTTCCCCTTTTGGCACACTGGAGTGGCTCGCCTGCCGTGACAGTCGGCAGCATTACTGCAAGAGGAGTTTCTCGCTCGGCACCGGGGGAACTCCTGCAAACTGCTTGGCTCTTAGCATCCTGGAGTGTGGGTGCTGTCAAATTTCTCATCTGCCCCCTATCACAAGCAACCCAGTGGTGTGAAGTCAATGCTTAGCAAGGTGTTTGGCTGATGAGTAAGCCTTATTATTATTGCAAAAATGCCATCGTGTTTAGTTAAATAGTTCTGGAACAATTTTTGTGTGGCGAAAAAATACAGAAACTTTTGACTTGTAATGGCACATGGCAGTAACTTTATAATGGGGAGAGACATGGTTGATGCAGAAGGAAAAATAGTTTTGTTTTCTTTTTTTCTCAAGTAACCAAAAAAGGGAAAAGCTTATTAAAACAAACCTTTTCCCTTTCATTTCTAAATTACTGAAAGTAGGTTTTGAATTTCATTCAGCAATTTGAAAAATCAGCCTTTTCCATAACAGTCACTAGTACCTCGATTCATGAGGCGTGCATGTTTTGAGAAGAAAAGTATGAAAGTGGAGCCTGCACACAGATGTCAGCTTCTTGTTGTATCCCAGGATGGCAGTTTTAACAAATACTATCTTTATAAGGAAGAGTAAAAGAACTGAAATCCTATCTGATCATCTGAGTGATTATACAGCCCCACAAATCACTCTAGCTTTCTTCTTTCTGAACTGTTGTAGCACTGGTTAGCTTGCTCTACTTAAGAGTCTGTCAAAATTTCAAATGAAGTGTAATACCCTGTTTTTATAGGAGTTTACATCTCATCAGTGAAAGTTCACTCTAGGTTTAAATTTAACATAAAAGACTCTGGCTAAAGAGAAACTTGATGGAAAATATATCTTTGGGGTGACTTTTTTAGTTATACAAGCAGTTTCTAAAAACCTCATATAAATTTTAAAGTTTTAGTCCCCGATTTGCAGTTCTCTAACTAAAGCCAGCTTCAGTGTAAAAAGTTGAAACCTTAAACCCTGCTAATCCAGAGCAGGGACCAATGCCTGTGCATATTAATAAAAAATAGAAAAGGGCAAAGGGTTTAAACTCTGTAATGTTGTTGTCTATTTCCATTAACTCTTTCTTCTCAGACCCAACCCTGGAAAAGCTCTGTATGTAGAATTACTGACTGTAAAGGAATTCTGTCCCTGGAAGATGCTGATAAGTCAGCAAACCCTGGTTGCTGTAATACTTGGAGATAGAAAAATAATTAAGTGCTCAATAGGCTATGCTGTTGAGTTTTTGTGTTGTTGCTATTTGAGGGGAGAGGGGGCAGAGAAAATAATAGTTAGCATTTTTTTCAAAGCAATGGTGTGGCTAATTTACGCATATAATGGCTAGGTATCTATATGTACAGCACTTGTTTCTAATCTAATTTGTATAAAGGCACATAGGTTGAGTTACGCTGGTGTCAGGCTTGCTGAATGTAGTGACCTGGTGAGTTCCTGGCTGCTGCTTTTGCTGTGTGAATAAGTATACCAGGGGAAGGTACAAGTGAAAACTTAGCCCTGACCTCAAATCTCTGACAACTGAAGTGCAATCTTGGCACTGGTGTCAATCATTCTTCCTTGCATGTGGATTGTAGAGTAAAAGCACTTTACTTTTATTTCCTAAAGGTGTTTTCATTTCCTTTTCTAGTTTCCATTTTTGTGCCCAGCATTTAATAATTTGAGATTCCTTGTGTACTTCTAGAACTGCAGAGCAACTTTGAAATGAAGAATCTTTATCAGTATTCCTTCAAGATGTATTGGTGCACACTTGCACATGCAGTGTGGTTGATGGAACAAGGATGTACCTGGAGCATTGGTATTGCCCAAGGATTACAGCCAGCAAGCAATCATGCTTGTTTAGAGAAACATCTATATTTTAAACCAATAATGCAACTGAGAGAGCATTTACATTAGAGACTTATGTACCTAGAAAAGCCACTCTGCCACATGGCATGTGTGAAATGTACCTAGGAGCATTCATCTTGATTTTGAGCAACAGAACCATTTTGTCTGCTTTTTGAAGGGTGTATGTAGTCCCTAGGGGTTAAATTTGTTGGAGTGGTGGGTTGTTTTAGCACGTAGTCCTAGAGCTGTCTGCAAGGAAGGCTGGTAGAGCCATGGTCAGGAGGCTCTTCTTCCCTTACAAGTGGGACCACAGGCCTAGAGGCTTACTCCAAACTAGGGCTTGGGTTTTAGTTATTATTTTACCCCCGCTTTTCTTCCCCCTTGTTCATTAAGAGTTTGTAGCTGTGTTTTTGTGGATTTTGGAAAAAATTAGGTAGGGGGAATATATGCAACCATCCTGCACGGGGTGACACTGTCAGAGCAGGTGGCCTTGCTTGTGCCTGCCTGATGCTGCTGGTCCTGTATCTTGAGCAGTTGTACCCATTTTATTTTTGCCCGCCTTGGTTCTGATCACTGCCAGCCTTCCTGCAAGGAGGAGCCCCTCACACAGGCAAACCCCAGGGACCTGGAGCTGGGCTGCAGAGCTGTGGTGGGTGGCTGGGCGTGATTTAGGCCCAGCTGGTGGGGTTCATCTTCTCCTCTGTGTGACAAATCATTACTTGACTCCCCATCAGGGAGCTCCCAGTCTCCTTGTCCCAGAGGCAGGGAGACAGCAAGCCTCTGTCTGTTCCCACACAATTAATAGCCCCGCTGCTAGGAGCATCAGTGCATGGGTGACGGTGATCTACTGCTCGGCTGTTGCCGGCTCTGAACGGGCAAGTGTTCCCAGGCCATCCCTCACAGCCACACAGGCACCTCCTGTCACAAACTTACACAAGGAAGAGGAGGGCAGCGGGGGGAGAACTTTTCTTTATTGTATTTGCTATAAATGGGCTAAAAGTGTGTGTCTCTCTTTTTTCTTCCCTTCTCTCTTTCTTCTCCATCATTTTTTTGCAGAGGATGAAAGTCCTGGGCAGACCTATCACAGAGAGAGAAGGAACGCGATCACAATGCAGCCGCAGGGTGGGCAAGGCCTCAGCAAGATCAGTGAAGAGCCTTCCACGTCGAGTGAGGAAAGGGCCTCATTAATCAAAAAGGAGATCCATGGATCTATATCGCACCTTCCTGAACCTTCCGTACCTTACCGCGGGACGCTCTTTACCATGGACCCCCGAAACGGTTACATGGACCCTCATTACCGTGAGTATTGATTGCTGGCTTATTTGGGGATGCAAAGTTGGACGGCTGTTAAATTTAATGTGATTTTGTCACTTTGCATTGTCCCCAGGGAGAGTTGCTTTATGTGGAGGGAGTGGTGTTTGTGGTAAATGCAATCTCTTTTTCCTGAAGTTAAAAACCAGGGTGCAGTTGCACTGCAGGTAGAAATTACTGCAGGCCTCTGCAAAGTGACTTCCACAGGACATCTCATCTGTTGCTAATCCTCCTCAGCCATCCAGGGTTGTGTTTTGCTCCACCTCCTTAAAACATGAAGAAAAATGGGCCTCATTATAGCAAGCAGAGAATGAAAATGAAACAGTCTTTAAAAATCCCTCTTTTAAAACAATGTTAAAGTATGTTATTGAGAGGAAGAAGGACGGTGCCCCGTACACAGAGAATTTGGCGAATTGTAAGGCTTATTTTTGTGCTTTGGGACTCTTTGTTTTGTTTTGGAGGGTTTTTTTAGACATTCAAAAGTGTGTTTGAGAATGCAGGCTTGATGGAGTGTTTTTGCAATTTTCTTTTCCAGCTATAGTTCCCTGAAGTTGTAAGGGGGAGGAAAAAAGGAAAATGGTTTCAACTTCTGAATTCTCACTCGAGCATTAATAAAAAAGTAAGAAATTAACTGACACTTGAACACAGATGTGGAGTGGATTTCTCCATAGGCAAAGTATGAAGGACTTAAGCAATTTTTTTTTCATCTGTTTCTAGTTTACAAAAAAAAGAGAATAAAGATCATTTAGTTGTGTAGTAATGAAGTACATCTTGAGGTGTCAAGGCATGTGCCTTTTGATTATAGATTTATCACCCAGTCAGGATACAGATTTGCCATTTAACCTTTCAGTCTTCAATTTCAGATGATGGGCTTAAGACCCACAAAGAGAGAGCAGTCTGCATTGGTTTTCCTTTTTTTAAACATCATTCAGAAATTTTAGTGTTTTAAGGCAAAAGGTCATTAGCCAGACGACTGATTAGTGAGGACAGCTGATTAGTGCGTGTTTTTTTGCTAAAGAAAGTGCCAGGGATAAAAGCTAATTTTATCCCTTCATTAGTTGGGCTAGCAGCAAAGGGGAATGTTCACTCATCAGGGTGCAGATCAAAGTATGTCTTGCACAACCTTAAGTCTCACCAACCTCCTTAAAAAAAAAACAAAAACAGAGCCTGATTGTTAATAAGGATGGAGGTATTATGAGAAAATGAACACTTGTTGTCTGTATAGTTTAGATAAGTATTTAGGAAAAAAGTTTGCAGTTAAGCTTTTGAGCTCTTTTTCAGTGTAGTCAGTTGGTTTTTGTACACCTTCCTCTCCCACTCTCGTACAAACGTGCTCAAACCCTCTGGGGGAGTTACTGATCTCTCTGTTGAGGAGCATACAGTTGCTGCAGCACACCAGTGCCAGACTCCTGCCAGAGAGGCATGAATGTGCAATGCAAACAGCCACTCATGAGCAGCAGAGCATACAAGTATTACCTCGGGGGTTGGAGGCACCTTTCCTTGCTTCTGGTTTACAAATGCCCAAATCTAGCTTAAAAGAAATTCAACAAGACAAGCTAGTATTATTGGGGAAGCAAAATAGCTTCTCTGTTTGTAGGCAATACAGCTGGGGAGAAATGAAATGTGTGACAAAACCAACCCTCAAGACCAACAAACCTTATGCTGAATTTAGTGGGGAAGATTGCCATTTTGACCATCTGACCAGCTGCCAGCTCACCCCTTAAATCTTGTTCAAAGCGTTACTGAAATTACTGAAGTTTCCGACAGAAGAAAAATATCTGGTCAGTCAGGATGTGTCTGAGTGGTTTGCAATGAGTTTATTTTGATTTATTTTCTCAAATTCACCTTTTGACAAGAGTTGTCAAGATTTAATGTAGCTACTGTGTCTGTATTGTGACCATTAATGCTAGCTAGTTAGGCTAGCATTTTTTAGACTTTGTTTTAGAATTTTAGATTTTTAGCATTTGTTTTTCTAGACTACTAGAAAAACATTGATATCAGAAGTTGAGAGAACACCAGAAGTTCCCCACCATATGACGGTAGAGAAACAGGAGATGAGTTAATTTTAAATGAGCAACAAGATCTTAAAGCAGAAATCTAAGTCAGAAAGCATCAGATGGACAGACCTGCTTCCCTCTCCTGTAATGAGCAGTACATTTGTATTCACTGATTTATAAGGTCCCTCAAGCTATTAATGTCATAAAAAGAGCCATCTTGCTTTTATTTACCTTTAATAGCTATGATACAGAGAGACAACTAAAAAGACAAATGTCTAGTTAGATTTATAGGAAAGCAGACAGTCTTACTGAAATTTTCATAGTAGTTGTATCATTTATATATGTAAGATACGCTTTCATCAGAGTAGTGACGGTATTCAGACTGACACTTTTAGTAGTCCATATGAAGAAGGCTGAATAATGTACATTGTAGCACCAGGTAAAGAACCAGAGAGGCTATTGTTTTCCTTTCTTAACTTTTTTCCAGTTTTGCTGGGCACATGTATAGAAAACGTTTTAACTCAACATAGTCAGATGTGTAAACACTTACAGTAATTTCTTAGTTTCCTTGTGGTTGGAAAATACAGACTTTCCAAGATGCCTAATTTGTGCTTCTATTTATACCCACTTTGTATTTAAAAGTGTGGGCAGGCTTCCTGTAACACAGGAAAAGGGAAAATAATTTTTTTGAAGAAAGACATCTGTATGTTTTTATGACAAAAAAAGAAAAAGAGTATTTAAGTAAGTTCTATGTAGAATGCATGTCCCTTCCATGAGCTGCAGTTATTAGAAACAACTTGAGTGCTTTGCATTTTTACATGTAAACACATATGTGTCTGTTTGTGCATTTCAGGATCTTTTTGTTTTAATTTTTTTTCTAATTAAAACGACTGATGTTGTAAATGTTGGTAATAATAGTTACCATAAATGTGGAAGAAATCCCTTATTGAGGGGGAGTTTGCTCTCCTGCAGAGTGTGGGTGGGGATAATGGTTGTGTTTCAAGTGAGCCAGCTTTTCAAACAGCTGGGATGAAACATGCTATGGAGCTGGCGGGCCTTCTACACCGCCAGAGAGCCTCTCAACCGTTTAACAACTGAGAATGGGAATGCAGTCTGATGTTCAGCTCACAGCCTTCTATCGTCCAACAGATAAAAGGGAAAACACAGGCCTAAACTAGAAATTTTTCTTTTCTGTCTTTTTTGTTATGGATTTCTTAACCACTATTTAAACACAGCTCAGAAAGGAAGAGGGAGATGCTGGTTTTGTTTGTTTAACTTCTAAAAAACTTTTTTTCTTTAAAAAGGCTTTAGGACAGATGACAGAAGAGCTGGGGTTAGCTCTTTTTCTTTGTTGAGGAGAGCAGAGTTACTGACCTTAATCACAGTGTTTCTGAAAAGGATTTGAAATCCTGATTTTCTCAAACACTAATTCCAGTGCTAGCTGGAGCCCCTTGTTAATGTAAATTCCGTCTCTAGAGTTGGGGCTGAGGCAGGGAGGATGGGAATAGCAACTTGCCTTTATTATTTTTCTTCCACAATTTTAATTTTCATGTAGATTTATGGCAGTGCTAAGACTGCCTGTCTCACAAGTTATGCCTCATGGAAAAAATGAATAATTCCTGATGTAAACACTTTAATTTAAAATATACTGTTGATATTCTTCCCTGGGTTACACAGATTGTCTGAAATAATTGTTAGTACCTAATTAGCTAAACCTGAGGAATTATCTTAAGCAAAAAGCAGTGACAGATCACTTGGCTCTGATCCAAAAACTTATATGTACAGGAATGTATGGCCCTTGCAGGATTCTCTTTGTGGTAAATCACTTCATCTCAAAGAGGTTGCACTAGCTGAAAGCAGGAACTCATTCCTTTCTTTTATTTTTTTTTCCTTTTCCTTTCCTTTTTTTCACCTCTTCTTACCAAGGATTTATTTTGCTGGTGTTGAAGCTTCTGTATCTGTCTGGGGAAGTGGGAACTGCTTATTGCACGTTTCATAGGATTAGCCCTCCAAAGGTATTGATTGCCCTCAGTTCCCAATGACTGTTCTTGGGCTTAGCTTTATAAGGACTGGGCCTTGCATAACTGCCCGAGTTAGATTACCCAGTGTTAGTGTCACCTCAAAATCAATTTGCAACATGAACGCAAGACCCCAGCAAGGAAAATACAATGCTACTTCATTAGGTGCACTTGTTAATTTACTAGTTTTAATTTCTGTTGACAAGAATTCCCCTTCCTTCATATCCCCATTGGAAAGGAAAAGGGAGTGTGGGAAAAAAAAAAGGGGAATTGGAGTCTGTTTCTAAAAATGCAAATTGTTAACTGGAAACACTGTTTTAAAATGCAGTAACTGGAAAGCAATGACTTTTCATGGCAGTGACTCTTGGACCACAGTGGCCAGCTATGTGTGGCACATTTGACAGTGAGAGCAGACCAGGTCACCACCAGCAGATGGGCTCATGGAAAGTGCCTACAGAGGAGTAGGTGGTGGCCTCCTTTGTCATATCCCTGGCATAATTTGGGACTCAGGAGAGACAACCAAGACACTTCTGGATAGCTCCAAAGCAGGCACTTTTCTTATTTCACCTCTAGTTTCCCAGTGTCTTTTGGTGACAGGAGACCAGGACAGCTTTTTGTAGAGAGTTTCTACCTGGCCTGGTTGGACAGTGGTAGGAGAATGTCACTGGAAAATCTCTGTAGAGATTTAGGGCCAGAGTCTTTAAATACATTTAGGCGCTCTTCAGTTTCAAACTGAGTTTGGCCTCGTGAGAATCTGGGTCCTACTTCAACTCTGCAGCATTTTGCAGAGGAGAGGCTTAAGCACTCTAGTAACAAAACTCTCTACTGACAGTGATTTATGGGGTGGTTTCCAAATGTTGTCAAGTAGGAGTAGTTGAAAAAAGTAAAATCTGAAGCTTTTAATAGAACTCACAAGGAAAAAAGCCTCTGTTAGAAAAGTGAATGTCAGACTGCTCATGTCAGCTGAGCAACTGAAGTGTGGTTCTTTAAAAAAATTAGCATGTTTGCAAAAACATTTTTGGGGTTAAAAGTCTAAAATATAATAGTATCTTTCAATAGCCTCCAACAAAAAACATTACTGTTCTCAAATTCAAACTTACGGACAGAGGCAACTTCAGTGTGAAATTTAGGAAGGTGCTGCAGACCTTGTAAGCTTAGCAGCTTCTAAGTTGAAACAGCTTCTCCAAGATGCCTTCCAAACCTCCCGTGTTGTTTTTGAAACTGCTAATTACAGGTACTCCCGCCCATTTCTCCTGGGGCCTGTGAAATCAGCAGTGTCTCTTGAGAGCCTTAGAGTTGCTGCCTCTGATGGTCTCATATGGAAATAACAGCTGCACCTATAGATTTACAGTATGTAGATATGTTCTTCCTTCTTACGCATTTTTTCTCTCCTCAGCATGGGACAGACTCCAGAACTGCCAGTATCTGGAAAGCTTTGAAGTTTAATGTAATTGAGCAATTGAAAGGTGAACTTGTAGGTTTGGGTGATTTTTTTTTTTTATTGGTTTGGTTTTGGTTTTGGTATTTGTTTGTTTTTTTGAGGTGGCTTTCTTTTCTTTTTTGTTTGTTTGTGTTTTTTTTTTTTTTTTTGTTTGTTTGGTTTGGTTTGATTTGGTAGAATAGAATGTTGAAGATTTCCTATTTCTAAATCAGAAATAAGAAATTATAGAAATTATTTTTAGCTCTATAATTCTGTTGGACTTCAAAATTCTAAAAATGTTTTGAGACGCACATTAAAAATGTTCTTTTAATGTGTCCTTGTTTTGGTGTTCAAGTGCATCTAAGAAAGCTGTTTAGATGAGGTTTTATGTCTGTTTTTTTTTTTTTTTGTGTTTTGTTTTGTTTGTTTGTTTTTTAAAGAACAGGGAAGATGAAGACAGGACAAATACAAAAACACTAATGGATTTGATTTGCTTTTTCCAGCTAAAGCTTTTTATCTGGTTTACAGTATGCATTTGTTGTATACTGCCTTCATAGAAAGAGACAGAATTCATTGCTCAGAGCCACAGAATCATGGTTAAGAACTGTGAAGAAAAAGCCAAGAAATAATGTAATCCATCTCTTGAGCATCAAGGCAGAGCCACTGTCCCTAAATCAGGAGAGAGTGAAAAGCTTCTTCAAAGTTGTTGTATCCCTTGATATATGGACATTTGTCACAATGCTTTTAAAACAGAAGGTCTGTAGTGGATTTGGGCTGATCTTGTGTGCCTACAATGTAACTGCTGTGGCATCAGCAGCTGGAAGGTGGTGAAAAATGGGAGATGGTTCTCTTGCATTGGTGTTCTTCTGGGCAATGTTACTAGAGGGAATTTAATTGCCGAAGTAGAGATTGGAACTTGAGTGCCATTTTCCTGCGTATGAGGATCCTAAGTGGTCTGACTGCCAGCCTGGTCAATCCCTGTGTCCTGGGTCATATCTGTTAACTCTGTATGAATGTCCCGATACATCAGGGATTTGATGGCTCTATCTGTCTGTATTTAGCCAGCAGAATCCTCAGCTGTTGTGTCTAAATGTAAAAAACGAACATTTTAATTCAGATTTTTTTGCTCCATCTCTGCTGTCATTGTCTGTCTTTTGTTAAGAAAACTGTAGCAACAAGTCTTTTGCAGAGTAGCTAATGTGTACAGGATGCTCCTCTGTCGTGATTCTCTTGTGTTAATTTTCTTTCATTCTGGGTGCTTGAGATCTGGATGTGCCCTATTTTTTATTGCTCTTACCTCTGGCCCTTGTGTGGGCACAGAAGGAGGGCATTGTGTCACAGAGGATGCTTCGGGCTGGGGTTAGAGTAATGGGAGAGTTTGGGCACCATGGCCTGCTCTCTGCATGGCATTGACCATGGACTTGTCAAGGGAAGATTTGAAAGGCAGCATGGTCCCTGTTGTCAAAGTGCAGTGTCAAGCTTGTCCCATGGAAGTCTCTCAGTACTAGCCTCCTATTGGAGTCCAGGGTTGAACAGGCCTTTACTCTCATGACAGTTTAAATGCTTTAGTTGCTGAACCATTTTCAGGATCACTGGCAGATACAGCTTTATTCCTATTGATTGAGCTCAGTACTTAGGAGGAGAGCCACTTAGCCATAGCCTCTACTTCCTTTTATTCACACCAACCAGCACAATTAGCTTCCTCTTAGCCTGGCTCTTTACCTCTTAGTCTTGGTAGTTTACACAGCACTCTCTAAATTCTTATTAAAACACTGCTCAAATTACTTAAAACTGGGGCTCTTGAATTTGCTGAGTGGATCACATCTGAGTCTGGAGATCATGTCAGGAATGCTTACCCCTTCAGTCAGACTTATACTGGCTACCTTTATTGATTTCTGATAATACAGCTTATGGCTGAGGCAGCAACCACCAGTGCAGGGAAGCAGTATTATCCTCAATATATTGAGTATTCATAGCTGTGTTTTAAAAGAGTACAGCTGCTGTGTTGCCATGTGGTCATTGGCATGTGTGGTGGTGGGTACAGAGCAGCAGGAAAGGCAATACATGCGTGGGAATTTATGTATGTACAGGTTTGTACATCTTCATGTTCCTTTTAAAAGTAAGAGTTATCACTTACAAAACAGCTTCAATATTGCTTTCTTTACTTTTTTTTTTAATTGTCTTGCAGTTTTTTGGAGTTCAAAGTAGATAGCTCACCAGATAACAGAACTGCTTTCTAATCTCGATTATGCTTCTTTCATGTTTCACACTGAATAAGGTGGTATAGAGGGTCCCCCATTGTTTATTCTAGTTTCCCTTTCACATTTCAGTGTTGCCCTGAGCCATCATTTTTCCGAAACAGTTGAATTATGCTGATCCAGAACCCAATGAATTCAATGAATCAACAGCTGCTGGCTTCAAAAAACTTTGAAATAATCCCCAGTTGCCTTAGATTCTACCCTTTTATCTTATCTGTTCTCCATGCTAGTTGCAATTTAAAATCTTAATTCCCAAGAATCCATGTTACCATTTTGCAGATGAAGAGCTGAACATTCTTATTCGTCCATTTACAGTCCTCATTGAAATAGGCAGTGGTAACAAGCCAGAAGTAATGGCATATGAAATACTACAAAGTAAATGGCTGATTATGGTAATGGCTGAGTGTAACACCATACCAAGTGTTCAAGCAAATAACTAATGAGATAGAATGTGTTGAATTGAATTTCATCCCAGCATGTCAGACTCCGTAGTGTGAAAAGGTACTGAATTTGATTTGTATGGGTTTTTTTTTTTTCCACCAGCCTATATACAGATACAGCTTATGAAAGCTTCAAGCTTTGGCCTTGAGTTCTGTTAGACATTGTTGTTGAAATAGAATTGGTTTACTTGGATGAATGAAATTTGGATCAAGTCCTATATTTTGTATAAACATTGGTTGCTCACTTTATTGGGATGGACCAGCATGGTACAGTGATAGGAAACTGTTGGCAGCAAAGCTGTTCTTCATGCTGGACGATATTTGAATTGGCATTAACACCACTGATCTAACAGTGCTATTAACAATAAAATTGGTGCCAGATATCAAAAACGTTAATTACCCCTATGATAGGAGTGGAATTTTTTTTTTTTTTCTTTTAACTAGGAGGGAAAAGAGAAGCACTAATCATACATTGCTAGCTAATTATTGAACTGCCCAGTATTTGGGATGTTTGATTTGGAATGCCTGATGCCTGATGTCCTGCTCATATAAGTCCTTACATTGTGTGAGGCTGGCAATGGCTATGGTCTGTGCTTCTTTTCAACTCTTACAAGTTTTTGGTTAATTTTTTTTTGTTTTAATTTAAACACATAAAGCAAACTGGAAGAAACCCCTTTAAATAAAGGCTAAAGGCCTAGTTTGGCTTCATCTGATCCCACAGAACAAATTTAAAACCTGAATGAAGCACAGAGTGCTGACCTGTGAAAATGTTACCGCTTCTTGTGGGGAAATAGCATGTTTCTTCAAAGTCAGTAGTTACTTATCAGATTAACATACATCTGACATTTAGTAGTGCCATTCATCCTTTGTGCATTAAAAACCAGGATCAGGGAGGACAAGGGCTGCTGTAGTGTTTCTTCACATAGATGTGAGTTTCTTGTGCATTCTGCTCTGAAAAGGTGGTCTGTACAGGTGGGTTAAAGCATGCTGTGTCTCTGTGTTGTGACCAGCCTCCCTGTCTGGAATTTTTTGATAAATAGCCTGTGGGAGTGTTGCCTTTAAGAAGTGATGTAGACATGGATACTGTTTGTTAAGGTTACACAAGGTATTGGCACAGCTCTCTGAGGAGGACACTCATCTGAAATGGTGTGTTCTGCTGTCTGTTGAGAAATTATTTTTGTATTTTCCCTCTGGGAGCCTGGTGCTTAGCCTGGCATTGTGCTGTGGTCTTGAAACACAATGCCCTGTTGTGGGAATTGCTTCATAGATGGGAAGAAGCAATCTTCAGATTCCATCTGAGCATGCCTCTAGGCTACATTTATTTGGCAACACATGCCGGTAGGTCTTGGCTCCAGAAAATGCCAGGGTCTGCTCGGTGTTTTCCATGTGATGCCATTTTTAAACTTATTATTCAGACTCAATATCTGCTCATTGTTTGCTGCAGTCTTTCACAGAGTCTAGTTCAGCTGTTTGATTCAGAATCTTATTCTTCCAGCTGTGATTTCCTAGGGAGCTTCAAAAGCACTCAAGAAGGGTGCTTTCTCTTCCTGCTTCCATCCTGCTGCGTAGTGCTTCCATGAGTCCCACCTAACTGCAACTAATGACACCATTTTATTTTATCAGCATGGGGAGCTGAGAGATGCTGCTGGCAGGCAACGATCCTCTTCAGCTTAGCTGTATTTTACTTCTTGTTCTTCTGACAGTGCCATGTACGTAGAAGAAAAGGACTTAAAAAAATAGTCCAGAATTAATTGAGTGCAAAAGTGGGAAACCAGAGGTGGCAGCTGTAGCAGTGTTCCTCCTCAGCCCAGCCTTTTTAGAACCATGGTAACTTGCATCTTATGGATTATGTTTATCTCATAGCTTGTAGCTATGAGATAAAAATCTGATGATATTACCCTGAATTTATCTTCAGCTCTGTAACTGTGGCTGATCCTGCTGCAACTACTCGTCACCAAGTCAGTGCGAGTGTGGTTGCCAGCGCATCACTGGTTACAAACCAGGCCTGATGCGCAGCATTCATGGTGAAGCCATGTCCCTTTGTGGGAGCCGGGTGCAATACTTTATGTCAGTGTAGGCATATGTCTCAGGTAGAAGACCTGCTGTTTTATTTGTAGTAACCAATTATTTTAATCTAGGATGATTTTGGCACTGTATGGTGGACACTGGTATTAAAGGCTATTGGTGCACAACATCGGATGCATATATATGCCACAATAATTTGGTGTTTTCTCTGAGGCTTGGTGCTTCCTGGTTATTTTCCTGCTCATTTTTGTAATGTGATTTTTTTGTATACTTCTGTATTATGAACCTTTTTGGTTTTTCAAGCTATCTCTGATATGCAGCTTTCATATCTTGGCTCCCAGAAATGTTGAACCTCATTTTAAAGTCCCTTCGTGTAAAAGCCATCTAGTTATAACTCTCAAAAATAAGAGGCTTGTCTCCTGAGGACAGCTCCATATTGCGGGTGAAGTATAATCCTTAACATTGTTTTTTTCCTTTCAAATAGCTGGGGACAGTAAGTCAAGGAGTGAGAACTCCCTTTGTTTCATGTAGTGTGCATTGCAGGGAAAGAATGTAACAGAGCAGAAAATGAAGAAAGACATAAAAGAATCTCAGCTCAAGGAGGTCAGATCCATCACAGGCTTAGCATTGCCTTCAAAGATGTCTGGGACAGGTGGCAGTTCAAGACAATCAGAGGAGAAGCATCCGCTAGCGCTGAGATAAGGGATTCTTGCAGAATCCTGCTATCTGGTCCCAGTTTGCTTTGATGTAACTCTGTTAGAGAAGACTTCTGGGAGCAGGCTACTGCTTCCCTCCGTGATGGGCTGCTGTTGTTCAGCCTTTTAAGGTCTCATTACAGTGGTCCTTGAGGATTAATCCTCTTTAAGGTTTACATGGGAATGGTTTTGTCTGAAGGCCCAGCCAGGGACCTCACTACCACCTGTACAAAGCATTATTGGATTCTTTCTTTCTATTTTTTAAAGTGGCTCATATTTAACAGTATTTGACAGAAAGTAAAGCCAAACATCTTGCCTTTTCTTACTTCCCTCTTTGGCTATTACTGAGTTTTTGTTGAGCACAGCTTGAGCAGTCCTTTGCAGACACTGACCCATTAGCAGTAAATTGTACGCTTCCGGTTACTCTACTTAGCCTGCTGGTTTTGGCTGTCTTTCTTTTTCTTTTCTTTCCTTGTCCTCACCCCCCTTTCTGATTCTAAAAGGAGGGGAGTGATGATGTTTGGCTTCAGAATCAGAAATCACCCTTTTGCTGGTTTATTCCCATGCCTGTACTGGTGGATTTTGTATTCATGATGTTCTGCTTAGTGTTCAAGGTATGGGAATGTTGTCAATTATCACCATTAATTTTTTAAAAGAACACATTGGCACTCTATAAAGGTTTGTTTATGAAAATGCATTTGCCACTTTGAAATGGCAAAGCTTGCTTTTGCTGAAATTGCCAGTCATGTGGGAATCATACCTGGTTTTGGAGATGCAGTAGCAGGCAAGTGCCTTCCAGTTCCCCAATACATTTCTGTTCTTGGCATTATTTCTGTGCAACTCTGTTAACAGATCTGCCTCTTGAAGATGGAAAAAAGGCATGCATCCTTGCTATCAAATAAAGGAATGTTACTCAGACCTGGAGTCTCTTTTCCTAGTGTCATTCATTGTTTCCCTCATTATTGAACTAAGTGTTACAAAGTAATTTTGATACTGTAACTTCCAGATTGTGGCTGAAGTAAAAGACTGACAAAGTTTCTGCTGAAAACAGTATCCATGATCCTGACAGGTGAGAGTAAAGTTACTGTTCTGAGGGTAATAAACAGTTTAAGGGACTCTTGTCTATGTTGCAGTGGAAGTCCTTAAGTTTAGCGCTTCTGAACCCATATCGAACATCTTGATGGTTCTAATTCAATTTATTATGATAAGTGATAGTGTATTTTAGTTAAAAAAAAAGGCAACAAATAATTTCTACCTAGAAAACTCAGCAATAGCTATAAGTTGAATCCTTTTGGTTTAACATAATGAGTTGTGCATCATTGCCTACAGAATAACATGTCATGATTTAGGTAGTGGTTCAACTTTATGAATAAAAGGTAAGAGAAACAGCACCTTCATAAACCTTCTGGGTTTTGTTTTGAGCATTCTGTTTGGAAGTTATCTGGTATGTTAAAGAGTGCTTGTAATGTATGTATAGCAGATTAGTTTTCTTTATATATAAAAATATTATAGGAAACTCTATAGCTAATAGAGCTAATAGGCTACATAAAACTGTATAGTGCCATTATAACCATAAATATGCCTGCTACCTTCATACACTGCACATAATTTAAAATTAGTGCACATGTTTAATTTTTACTGTGTTTGTGAAGATTGGTAAATTCTGCCCATACAATTTTTTTCCCTGTTAGCTGATTCTGAAAGGGTGGAAGGATGAGAGAAGCAGAAACTAAGGAAAAAAATAGTAACTCAAATAAAAGTAATAAAAAGTCATGATGTGAGGTGCTATAGATCCCTTCAAGAAGACCTGTTTTCTGAAGAAATACAGGCATATTCTTAGCGGCCTAACTTTATATAAATCAGAGAGGTGTGTCATTTTATGCACATCCCATCAAGTGCTGTAGCTGTAGTCTTGATGAACATATTGAATATGTTTACAAATAAAATATGCTATACTTACTGTCTCTAAGCTACAAATACTTTGAATAAAATGATGTTAAATTTCTATTCACCTTCTTCAATTTCATGTTAGAGCTAGATGTCAGCAGTTTGGACTTCTATGGAACTAATTGTTTCATTTCTGAATTCATAAAACATAGGGAATGTGAGGGGTTTTTTTTTATTCCACCTGATGATAAATGCATGAAAACTGGCAGTGCTAGGTTTAACTGAATGTAATGGCTATTTATGTAATTTCAGTGTAAAGGTGTCATAATGAAGCATCTTTTCAAACTGAATGTCAACTGTTCTGCAGTTTAACAACATTTCATCACATAGTTAAATATTTTCCAGGTGAAAAAATGTGCTTCACAACACCAACCCAAGTTGTGACCTCTTCTCTAAAGAGCCCTGGCTCCTTTTTCACCCAAACACAAGGGGGCTGGATAGGAAAAAGGGGAGGACTGATTTCAGACTGCTTTTTGGGAATGTGATGCTGCAATCAATTGCACAGTCTACAGCGAGGCAAGAAATGTATAAAGCTTCCTTCTGGGCCCTGGACTGACTCCTGGGCTTGTCTTTATCCAGGTAGTAAGAAATAATGTTTCTTGGAGACAAAGAAGTGAAATGGCTGGCTGTTGCACTCTTAGTACATACACCATGGGAACATTTACTACTTGTAGTATTAGTGTTTTCTAAATAACAAATATAACTAGAAATCAGTGGAAATTAGCCATTCTGAGAGTTCAAAGTGTAAGATTCAGCCATTTTTTCATTGTGAGAGTAAATCAATCTATGAAATGAAAACCTGGGTGTTTGTTTTCAGGTTTTTTTCCTGTTGTGACATAAAGCAAAAATATAATAGTTGATTCTGCTCATTCAAACAATCATGGAAAACTCCTGAAAAGTAAGTTTTCAGAAAGTTATAATGGGCTAAAAATAGGGTTCTGTAAGATGTTATATAAATCCACTGCAGCAGGTGCCACCCAAACCTCTCCCTATGTATGTGTAAAAATGTATATACACATGTGTATATATATTTGTATTACATATGTTAAAAATTCCTTTGCAGCTTTGGGGCTTTATGCCTCTCATGAGTCCAGAATTTTTTAATAGCAGTAAATTCTGCATTCTATATTATTAGCAGTGGAATCTTACTTTTATTTTTTTTTCCTACAAAAGAACAAATTTGTAGTCAAAACTGATCTCATGCTAACAAAGATAGAGTGGACTAGGAGTTGTTCTAAGTCCAATGGTTATACCCCAGTGTCTTTATTTGTATTTAAAAAATACTTAACAACCTAAAAATTCAAAAAAGTTATACAGCAGAAGTGTGTGTATCAAGTATTATATTTATTTATTTGCATACCCAGATGTCATAAGCTGCTGAATGCTGCTGTTAGCATGTACAAAGTACTTTCAGAAGTGGCTGTAGCAATTGTAGTTGCTAGCCCTGTAAGAAGAAACATAAACTCAAAATATCTGTTATAAGCAATGTGATCTGGGAACTGTAGGAATTCACCTCAGGTAAGTTGCTTCAGTGAATTGTAGCTGCCAAGTGTTGTGTTAAACACTAAGTAAAGAGTCAAATCATATTAACAGAGAGTTTGATTAGGAACAAAAAACTGGATGGATTTTCAAATTGTCTTCTTTCAGAGCCTTTTAGAGTTTCCTTGTGCATGACTCTTTCTTGGTCTTTCTGTCAAGGTAATCCAAAGTTTTCTCCTTATTTTCTGTGAAGTCTTATGCACTCTCCCTTATCTTCCGATATATCATGCTTAAATATGCACAGGATCATTAATTTTCCTAACTGTTCTGTATACTTTTTTCCTGGCTCGTCTCCCAGAGCTAGAGCTGCTTTGGATTTATTGATCTGTCTTCCATTCATGCTAAGAGAAAAATCCTCAAAACTTAGGTTATTTCTGTGGTCTCTGCTCTGTTAGATCATGTCCTGATTTTGGATGTGCTGCAGAGCTTTTCATCTTGGAAAAGGCAGCACAACTATGGGCTATAAGTTCTAGCAAGGACCTGAACACTGGGTGTCAGATCAGAATCAAAATGTTACTCAAACAGCTCTGACAGGGTTTTGACATTCAGTCGGTCATTTCCCTCTTGTCTAAACACCCTGCAGCTTTAGAGGAACATACAAGTCTTGGATATCAGGAGGCCAGCAGGGGTTTTCTGTGGTGGGTGCTGCACTGTGAAACACTGGCCTTGGCTCTGCAGGTAGGCAAAGCTCATTCAGTTGTTCTGTAGAGCAAACAAATTGATTTTAGACTCACTAGGGATGAAATCCCACCACACCCAAAACAGCTGAAGGCTTTCTGTATGTTCAGGATTAGGTTTTATAATCTTAAAGCTAGAACACAGATGAAGTACTCCTAAAAATAGCATGATTAGAACTGATTCCTTTTTGGAATTTTGATCTACTGCCTATTTTGCTGGTTTGTGCTACATATTTTTTCAAGGTGTAACTTCGGTGAGGGAACAGGAAAGTAATTATTTCCATCTGCTCATGCAAGCAGTTTTCTAAGATAGTAAAGGAGTTGTAAAACATGATTTTTCATAAAGTCAGTATAGAACAGTGTTTAATCAACAATGTTTTTTCATCACTGACCCACATTTCTTTTTCCAAAAAATGAACGAAACTCCAGGATTGATTAAGAAAGGCCCCATGTCATGTTCTGTATGAAGTGCTATTTTTCTCTCAAAGCAGGCATGCACAGATCTATTTTCCATTTGTAGCAGCTGACAGGCAGACAGTTTGAGATTTGTTGGTGATCTCCAAGTACATTTGTGGCAAAGATACAAATAAAAATCTTTGTCTAATCTGCTATGATCTTGCCTTACTAATTAACTAGAAAAACTTTCAAAGTGGATTCAAATCTCTCTTCCTAGCCTGGGCTTCAAGTTGGGTAACTTTTTTTAACCCTTTATTTTTTAGATGCCCTTTCAAAGTGTTGTTTGTCACAGTTTTTTCACCCGAAGCTTAAAAACTGAGATTGGGACAGTAATTTGAGGATTGATTATTATTTGGGCTGTAAACATTTCTTCAAGAACTGGAATCAAGCTACGGCTTGATGGAGCAATGTAAGTAAATGGCTGAATTTTCAGAAGTGATGAGCATTGAGAAGTATTTCTGGAAGCTCTTTAGGGCTTGGTAATTTGAAAATGGAGAGTGTTTTCTCTAATTCACTCTTAAAGTCTAACTTAAGAGTTCTGATTTCTAAAAATCTTGGTCCTAGTTTCTAGTCTTGAAGTTGGATATCTTTGTGTGTATTTTGCCAGTAACCAAGGTGAATAGGGACTGTCCTGTAATGTATGTGGTTAATTTTGTTTCACAATGAAAGTGCAGATGATGTCAAGTGGGCAGTGAGTGCGTCAGGTCTCAGAGGAGCAATTATCAGCCTGGCCAGCTCTACTCACACCTAGATTTTTACATGATGAGCTCCTTTTTTTTCCCCACTTGGTGAAAGAAGTTTCTGTGGGGGTTTTTGTTTGTTATTATTTGGTTTTTTCAGTATTTTTTTAATTAAAAAAATCAAATACTCTTAAGCTTATTGCAGTATACTCTTGTCCTTGTAACTCACAAACTGCAGATTGTTTCAAAAAGTTTTTTATAGTTGAGTATTGGCCTAATTGTCCCTGAGACAGTATTCTCATGCAATAAGGCTGAAACTCTGCATATGCCAACAGAAGAAAAAAAAAAAGGAACTTGGACACAAAAGGTAGTGTAGGGACCTCATGGGGAAACTCCCTAAAGAAAACACTCATTGTAATAACCAGTTACAGTTACTAAATGACAGCAGTGGAATTAACCTGTCTCATAGTTTGTACAATCCATGCTCTTATAAATGTGAAAATTAATAGTTAAGGCTGTCATAAATCTTACACTACCCTCATAGTAAATAAGCACATTATTCTTTTCAACTTTAATCTACATTAACTCAACGCCAAGTAATTACTAATTGAAAGTTTCATTTTGTAGTAGAAGGAGAGACTAAATTTAGACTCTTGATTGGAAAACCCCAAGTGCTGCTCTTGTAACTGTAGTGTCCAATACTAAGAACTACACAGAAATCTTGTATGAAAGATTACTAAAACTGATATATTTTGCTCAGTACTTATTAATGATCTGTTGCTTAAGACCCCAAATACTAGTCACTAGCTGTTAAATTTTTACCAAAGTCTCTGTTATAAATATATCCTTTTGAACTTTGTACAGAATTGTACAATAATATTTTTTGACATTTTGAAGCACTAAACAGAAATGTTTGCTTTTAAATAAACTTAACAAAACAGAGAATTTGCTTTCTTAAAACAAAACAGTTTGAAAAGTTGATATAATAAAATTGTAAAATCTCATCAGTTTAGGCTATGACATTGTAAGTTCAGGTAGGTGTATGAGTTACTTACAAGGATCATCAACTCCAACCCTTACGTGAATGGCCCAGACAGGGATTGAACCCATAGCCTTGGTGTTCTAGTACCACTCCAACCAACTGATCTAATCCCAGGGCCCCTTATCTGATGAGCATACAGGGATAGAGTCAAAATTTTGCCTGCAGCTACTTCTTTCTTGACTTTTAAATTGGTAGGGTTTTAAAGTGATGTGTGAGCTAGGTAGGCTTCTGTCACCCAGCAATGTTAAAACAGACTTTTGAAATACTGTGTTTGGAATAGGCAGTTTTGAATTGTCATTGAATGGAATAAACCAGGGTATCCCTGGCACTCTCCAAAAGCAGATATTGCTACAACTTCTCCAGATGTTCCTTTTGTTGGGAAACCTGTGGAAAGCAAATGGCTTTCAAATTGCCTTGACCTTTAACAAGATTTTTAGAGAAGAAGGCACCACGAAGTAAGATTCTGATCTTCCAAAAACCCCACCTGTGCTGGAGTTGAATGAGGGTACCACAGGGACAAGTAAACGTGTTGATATTTAGTGTCATATTCCTATGCACTGAGTGATCCCCAAAGCAACTGGTGCTCCAGCCCAGTAAGACTTAACCAGTGCTTGCTTAACCAACACCTCAGCAAAAATTAAACTGGCCACTTGTTTCAAAGCATTAACCTGCAGGGTGTATAGGTGCTAATAAAATAAATGGGTGTTTTCTATATGTAGCAAAAACCAACCAAGATAGCTTATAGTAAGGTTGAGTATCCAGATTTTTTGTTTTTTTATAATAGAATAGATGGGAGTACTGTTCATTGACAGAATTTACAGTATTTGTTTAATTACAGAGATAGGATTTGTGTGCATTATAGCATACATAAATAGCAGGCATCATTCAGTAATCCTGATTTTCTTGCCCTCTTCCCCTAGTCCTCTTGCCCTGAAAGAATAAAGGAAAAAAAAAAATCAAAGGAAACCTTCATTACAACCTTGCAATAAGAGACTAGGAAGGGTGCTGTGAGCAGTACTATGCTGATATGTATTAATAAATATTAGTTTACTGCATACCACAACAGAGAGTAAATACATGCAATTACTTGCAAATTTCTTCAGTGTTTGTACTTATAAATCTCTGCCTAAATCTTCCCAGCTGGGAGTTAGTCTGGTCTTTCGACTGTGGAAGCAAGGCTTTGTTCTCATGTTCGGCTTCAGCTCAGTCTGGAATAATTCAGAAACGTATTAGATAGATTGCTGCTCCCAAAAGGCATAATGAAATAACCTTCACTCCCAGCCTGAGGGAAATAAGCACACAATCAGGGTTTGGGCAGATTTCTCGATTAAACAAAGAACTAACTGTGCACAAATTGCTCCCTAACAATTTGTAAAGAGTCCACTTTATAAATTTCTTGCAGATGTAAAGCTGATATTTTTAATCAGAATGGCAGGGCTATTAAAGTTGAAATGTCTTCAACGTTCTCCTTTTGCTCTATAATTAGTATCAGAAATATTTAGATTTAAAATGGAATTGGTAACACATCCTGGGTTATTTTTGATTTGTTTTGGGGAGTCAGTGAAATGCAATGTCAAACCTAAGCTAAAATCTCCACTTAATACATACAGTGAACTTAATCCATCTGGAATAGATTCAGGATAACTTGGTGCTGTCAATTTTTATTTTGTTTAATTTCATATGGTGTTCAGCAAAGGAGTGAAAAGTTATTGCATTTAACGTTGTTGTGACTGGTGTTGACTGGTGTTCTCCAGCCAAATTATTCAATAAATCAATATCAGGCTGTGGTTGTAGCTGCAAAATGTTGTTTAGAATAGAATATTTAGGAGATTTTTTTGCAGCTTTTCATTGATTGAACAAGACTCATGTGTCATGCAAAAAGCATGCAGTATTGTGATGAATAGCTGTATTAGATGGTAAGTCTAGGGACCCAGTAAACACAGCTTCTTATTTTACTAGCCTTTGTTTTTAGCTTGAAGGCTTCAGAGTAAAAGAAAATGCCACTTGAGTATCATTCTGATTCCTTAGTGTTTATGTGCAACCCATGATTTTATCATCTGAAACATCCCCATACATTTAAAAATACATACTTATTTTCTGTAGATTAGCTTGCCACTGATTACCTCATTCTTCAGCTGGTTAGATGGTTCAAAGTCTTGCTCTCACCCAAATGTGCAAGGATATTACTATAGTTCATGGAGAATGGTAGAGATTTTTAGGCAGTCTTTTCTGTGAAGCAGTGTTCCTGATCCTTATGCTGGTGTCTGTCTGCATCTCTGGCTGAAGTCAATAGTCCTTCAGTCACAGAACAGAGAGCAGAATCCATTCCCCAGTTTCCTATGTCGTGCTGAAGAGGAGCTGTGCTTGTATCATCACAACTGTCAGCAGACGCTGTTAGGTCCTGTTTCTACAAGCACAATTTTCAATTTCAGTTTAAACAGTTTTAAAAAAAAAGTTCAGTAAAAAAAAAAAAAAAAAAGAAAAAAGTGAACTTTGATCAAAATGCATGCAGCTACCTGGCATGAAGTTGTGCCACTCAGCTGCAGGAATGCACGTCCAGCTGCTGCCTGCAGCGGTCCTGGGACACCAAAGGTGCCAGTGTAGCCTGGGGAGCTGTTCCTGCCAGTCTTGGGGTGAGCTGAGTGTCCTGCCCCATCATCTGTCCATTGCTCTGCTCTGATGGTAAGTTACCAGCTGGGGAGGTTTTGACTTGGAGGTTCTCTGCAATGTTTTACTTTTTGCAGCTAATGTGTAATTTCTCATGCAGGCCCAGCTGACCTGACATCACCTATCGCTTTCAAAAAAAGTATGTGAGACATAAGCAGGAAGCCTGCTTGTGTGCTTTATTACATCAATGACAGAATTGGAGTTCTAGAGTTATGTAAGTCTAGGTGTAGTTTGGGCATATGTTTATGGGGAGACAAACAAAAATATCTAAATGCGTCCTCACTGAAGAATGGACTTGCCATATTTCCACATTTGTCTCGTTTACACTTCATATATAAAAACAGAAAAAAAACCCCAAAACCCTAAAATGGTTTCAGGAGAGATTAGTGAGAAAAAATACATAGGAATAGAAGCTGCGCTCTATTCGGTCTGCTCACTGTGAAACAAAACAGCTAAATGCTAACCAGCATCTTGAGCTAAAGAGAAAAAAGACGCAGCTAAATTTACCAGGAAATTAATCTTTTACTCTGTTTCATGTTTGACAGGACCTTCTGACAACTTTTACCTATCAAGCAGATATGAAACACTGTTCAAACTACATGTATTCTGATAGCTGAACTCAGGGTTAGGAAATGAACTTTACAGTTCTAGTGGACATTTAATTAAATACAGTGTCGTTCTGCCAATTGAGACTGTAACAATTGCTTGAGGTGCTCTGCTTTTACGCTGGAGAATCTGCAGTGGCATGTTGAAAAGGAAGGTCCCAGCTTGATTTTCTTTTAAAATTGTGCTTAAATGTATACTAGATACACATTCATCACTTTAATCTAAACTGTACTGTAAATTAACATACATAGCCTCTGAGATCATACACCTTCACAGAAGTACTCTAATGAAACTTGGCAGCTTTCACCCCATAACATCATTTGTTCCATTCACTAGCAAACACAGACCTTAAACAAGTCAAAACTGTGCTCAGTAATGAGTTCCATTATTTTTCTTCATGTTTTTGGAGTCTAAAAAGCCTCCTGTCCCATGTCTTTATTTTACACTAAGTCAAAAAAGCATGACAAGCCTGCAGATGTATAAAAGGAAAGCTTTCTCATTTAAGATACCGAGATACTTGTCATTTACTGTAGCCTAGCGTGGGACTTCAATTAGTATGAGTGACTTGTCAGTAAGGAAGCTTTCTTCTCAAAACTGGTACATGAGCAGCTTGATGTACATAGATGCTGTTACACATGCAGTTGCCTGGATGATTCTGTCATACTTTTGCATCCCTATTAATACTCATACAGTGCTGACGTGAAAACTAGGTGCCAAAGCAAGCTCACAAATATTAAAGTTTTATTTGAATTAACTATTTCTTCTGACCTCATGGAAAAGTGCATGCTATTTGTCACAGACACACCACTGGTGCTGGGCTGAGGCTTGTCTTGGTGAGAATCAGACATTGTCAGTAGGAAAGGAGGTGAGTTGCTCAGTTTTGAGGTAGAATGTTGAATTTGAGAAATTGAGAAATTGAGAATTTGACTTGACATGCCGTATTGTTCCTCCATGAGGGGAAACCAACGTAGCTCAGTTTTGGCTATCTTAACCTATAGCAATGAGAGGGGGAAAAAAAGCTGTAGGATGAACCTTTTATCTTGAAAACACTATGTATTGGGGAGAAAGTAAAGGAGCATCTTCATGTGGTTAGTCCCTTGTGTAAGCTGTGATATGTGACCTGTTTCTGCTCTGAGCCCTGACTTGAGCTCATGACAAGTGAGTTGGAGAGAGAATGGGCCTGCACCTTGTATTGATTTATACTGTCTTAGGATTTCTGCTAAGGAGGGCTGAACTTTGAGTTTATCTTGTGTCTAACTGCTCTGCCTAAGTGTAGGCACCACTAATATGTAAAAGACATTAAAAAGCTGTGGGTATGCATGTTTTCAAATTTCTTTTTCTTATGCTCTCATAGGTAAATCTAATAAATCTAATGACATTCATCTTCAAGATAAAAAAAAAATAATCATGGCAGCAGTCACTTCTGCATAGAAAACAATTACTGGAATGCAGTCAGTACAGATCTTTCATCTTCACTAAGCAAGTGGTTTTGTAGTCATTCAGTAGTTAATATTTGGTTTTATTGCACTGAATTAACAACCTATTACGGCAGCTAAAAATAACCACAAAGTCTCTTTGTGAGATCTTACCCATATTTTTTTTCTAGGTAAACATGTATAAATTTAATTTTAACTGTTAATATATGTAAATGCGTCTTCTTCATGAGTTCTGTTGGTTTTTTTAATGTTGAAAATAGCGTTAAGTGTTAGTAAACTGAAGTAGAATTCTAGTTGCATGGAAAGGAAAATCAGTTCTAAAATAAATACCTCCCCCTTAAAAAAATATGCCTAATTCAACATACGGGTCGATGGCCCACTGAAGTCTTTTACTGATGTCAGTGTTGGTTTACACACCAACCTATTGATAATAGGTCAGTTAGTGGCTTTCAGCTTATCTGTATGGATTAACCTCCTCACTGTGTTTTTGGGACTATTCTGATGAGCTCTCTAGATACATAATTTTGGGAGCAGGATGAGGTGCCCAAGAAGTTAGAGGAATTTGTCTTAGAGGTGTTTTGCCTCTAGTATGTATATATGTATTGCTTCCATTCCCATTTGTTTTTTCTTGGATTCTGCTCACCTTGTACTTTATTTCAGTCAGATATTTCTCCTTCTCTTTTCATACAGTGTCTCTGCAGCATGTCTAGGTACTGATTAATGGGTACCCAGACTCAGAACACCTGGCCACTGTGAGTTTTTCATTTAACAGAGGATAAGGCAGCAAAATTTAGGGCATAGAGCTCTCTTATACTTTATTCGTGATCACATTTAAACAGTAATCTCATACATTCAGACTCCACCATGTAGGGGAAAACTGCATATGCATCTGATAATATATATGTGCGGTTGTTGTTGTTTTCCCTTAGGTCTCTCTAGTACCTCACAGGTTTTAGTTGCTGTGTCACTTTGTTTTGTCTTTACCCTCCATGCTCCAGAATCCATAGGTATCTCCCTCTTTTTGTAAAAGAAACTGATGGTGATGCTCTGTATATTTTTCTCTGGCCCTGCCTATGTTTAATTATTTTCTCATGGAAGTCATAAGCAACTTCCTAATGTGAGAATAGTTTTGCTCTCAAATAGAGCTTGCTCTTCTGCTCTGTAGATGTATGTATGTGTCTTGTATTGCAAAGCATTTATTCATAGCCTGTGTTCTGGTTGTTCCCTTCTTCCTTTGGTTGGTACTTATTGAGAAAGGAATGGTTGAAAGATGAAGGCTAAGAATTAAGATGAACACAAATAAGAGGAGATTATGGTGGTGACTGGTGTAAGGCTTGTGTAGTCAGTGGTGAGAGCTGTAAGCATGCAGGGCAGCCTGTGACATTTACTCCACCTTCATTAAGGTGCAGTAAATTGGTCCTGCAGGTATTTGGATCCTTGATTTTTCTGGAAGCATAGAAAAAAATCCTTGGACTGAGCAATAAACTTTTGGATGGGCCAGTTTTCTCATTCACTCAGATGCCTTGTATAAGATGCATGTAAAGTGGGTGCAAACAGCATTCCAGAAACCATATGACCATCCTAGGGATAAAAACATGTGCAGATGTCAGTCTTGTCACCAAACTCTCAGGTGCCCACGGAATACATAAGCAATTCTTCCACTTTGTGGTTCACATCTTACATGACCAAATGGTCTTGAGGAGATTTTTGTTTCTAGTTTACCTGTTAGTAAAAAGGGATCTGTGTTCAGGGCTTTTTAGAAGAACCTCATTGTTTCTGTCCACTTCCTGTGTCTGTGTTTGCTAGTCTCTAGAACATGCCTGAAGTAATAGGTTTTTCTGTAGTCTCAGCTACCTCTTGATGTTTTTCTCAATAAAACTTCCACTTAACTTTAGAAGCATGGATTCTTCTCAGACTAATACTGTTACCTAATAGGTGAAAGAATATATTTGACACATGTGTTCAGCATGAAAGCTCACATCCTGGTGTTTGAGTGAACTTGTACTGAACTGAAAATAAGAACGTTGAACAACCTGTATGGTATACTGTAGTTAAGTGTATACAACTTACCAGATCCATGTGTAATCACAGTACTGAATATATAGAAAAACCATAAACAAATACAAACAAAAAACCAAAACAAAAATATATGCTGTTCCAGGAACCACGTAGCCTTTAGGGGCTGAATACATATTTCTTTTTAAATAATCTTTTTTCTTTTTTAATAAATTTTGCCAGAAGGGGTTTCTTCTCTTTTCCTTTTTATGTCTGTATTTGAATAAAAATTGAATTGATGCAAGGTGGCAAGACAGCAACAAAATGCATAACCTTTGTGAAGGTAAGAAATTGGAAGAAAAATAAAAAGTGTGTAAAAAATTCTAACTCTGAGAGAAAGAGATTGAAAAGATTCAAGGAGAACTTTGTTTGCTTTGCGTGGCTGTTCTGCTCTTCTGTCAGCTGAGCCCAAGGTGACAAGTTGTTGACTCAAAAGGCTCTGCAGGAATGTTAAATGTTTATCATTATTTAATACTTGTGCTCTATTAAGTGACAGCCTCTACTTTGCATCTTTTAAATGCTTTTCAAGCATGCACAAGTTTTCAGGGCTGGAGGCTGTTCTTTTTTACAGGTGGACCCTGAGGTCTTACTTTAATCCTGCAGTGAAGCTGAGCTGGGGAGGAGTTATAAAAAGAGCTTCTACTTTTGCTGGTCCCTAACTACTCTTTGTGGTACAGAAGCAGACTCAGATAGGTTGGCTCACTCTGGGAATTGTGGCTGGTAGGCTAAAGTCCCCCTTTTACCTGTGATTACTAAAGCTGTTCATGTAGCAGCTCTTTGATGAACCTGTTGGTATACAAAGTACAAATGGCTGCTCCCTTGGGGCAGTCCTGCATCTTTTCTGCTGCTTACGAGAAACCTAAACTGCCTTCATTTTCGGGGTGGCAGGGCTAAGTTATATTTAATTTTTGATATCCCCTCTGAATTAAATACCATTCTCTTATTCCAGTGTCTTACTGTGAGCTTTACAGTTCTCATCAAATGTTGAAAACACTACCAAGCTTGCTGAAAACCTGAATTAGAATGCTCAAAAAACTGTCAATAGTGGTGAAGTTTGCGTTTGGTTTAACTTTAGGGAACTATAACTTTAGGGAATCTAAAAGTTTTGTATTTCAGTCTCTTCTGGGGAGCCCTACTCTTTTAGTCTTGGCTTTAATTATTGTATACTCCTTCCTCTTAGGTCTGCTCCCTCCTGTGAGTTTTGTGACATATTTTGGACAGTTTTGCTTGCTTTGTTTTGCAACTAATTTTTAAATCACTGTAACCTTGTCAATGCTGCCTGATTATTTCAGCTTAGAATACCTCTACTGCACAATTGACATGCTTTATAATTACTATACATTCGTATTTAAAAACTAAATCCAAACAATGAAAGATTTGGTCATACAGCTATGGAAAAAGCAGCAACACCTCAAACTTCACCACGTTAGACCTCTAATTTCATTTCTGTGTTTAGTTATTGCTTTTGTCCTCAGATGGTCTTTCCTTTTTTGTCTTGGCAGTATTGCAGTACAATAGTTATGCTTTAAATATACTTAAGAGAAATTATAATTTTTGCAACACCTGTGAAATTATCTCTTAGACCTCTTGCAACATTGCTGCTGCCCCTTTATCTTGGGAGCAAATGTTAGCTCAGCAGAAATCAGAATGAGAATTTAAGACAGTTAAGGTACATTAAAGTCTTTATACTCATAAATTCAGAATTTTTCACTTAAAGGGCTTGAATTTTTTATGAATAGACATTTTTAGTGTGTAAAAGTCAAATACATTCAGCACACAATGAAAAATATCTTTGTTAAGAAGGAAGTTAGGCTGCAAGAAAATAGCCATAATACTAGGAAAATATCAAATTATGTGAGTGTAGTTGCACATTTTTGAAGCATGACCAAATAACATATAATTCGAAGCATTTCCCTACATCCTTGTTGTTTTTTCCCCCCTGGAACAGGGAGGAAATGGATACTACACACCCATCCATTCACAAAAATCCTGGCAGGAGGCCAGTTTCCCTCTCTCTTCATCCATGAGCCAAGCTCCGGTCTCTTTTTCCCTTCTCCTTTCTTACTCCTCTTTGCAGTTGCTGTCTGCCAGATTTGTACCTATTTCAGAAACAAATGAGCTCTATGAGGCCTTCTCACAGAGTTTTTCTAATACTGCTCATTATCCACACACAAATCCTAAAACATGCATTTATGCTGGACTCTGGCTTGTTGAGGATTTTTTTTTTTAGTTTGTACTTTATTTCCTGATTCTCCTTCAACTTTCTCTCTGTTCTTTTCTGTTGTTTCAAAGTGTCTGTATTGGCACAGGCTGCTGCCAGCAAGTGGTGGGGGGAAAAGATTTTAAAAGCCCTTACACACATCCGTATGCCAGATCTTTGCCAATACCTCTTTCCCAGCTGGTTTGGCAGCAAAAGTAATACCTGTTACAGCAGCAGCGGCTGCTGCAACCACTCCAGAGGCTGTGGCTGGAGCAGTGTGGCAGGATTTAAATATACAGTCCCCCATGCCAGCGCCTGGGGGTTTGAGTCTGAAGCTGTCAAATGAAAACCAGGGTGTACTGAATTATCCCCATGGTGATTCTCAGCCGCTTTGGGAATGTGGGTTTTGGATCATGTCCAAAGTCTGATTTTTATCCACCCCCCCATCCCCCACTTTTTTTTTTCTTGTTTCCATGATGGGGTTAATACCATATGAAGAGGCACTAGGATATTAAATAGAGAACACTGGCTTGTAAAGCTCTTCCCAGCAGACGCCTCTTTTATTTGACAGGCTGGAAACTCCCTGGCCCGCTTTAGCCCTCAGTCTGCTAAAGAACTGGTAAGGTATGATGGTCTTCAGGAGAGCGAATGTGTCCGTATATGTCAAAGAGTGCCTCGTACAGCTGAGCCCCACTCGAGCTGCTGGCTCTGATCACTGCTGCCCTGGGAGCAGAAGTGGAGCATTACTTCAGCATCCTGCTGGCCACAGCTGGGCTTGTGCCCACATTCCTTGGGCTGGGGGGTTAGCCTGGAGCCTGAAAGTCCATCGCAGTCAGAGGTGTGTCTGCTGCTGGTGCTTGTGCCTAGCGGCATCCCATCAGCTCAGATGCTGATGCTGAGTGTGGTGGGCAACATGCAGTCTACCCCAGCTCTGGGCTCCTTGCCTGAATAAGCAGGCCAGGATGGTAGCTGCAGTGCCAGGGTTTATACTGTCATGGTTCATATTACCACAGCTCAGCTCGTGTGGGGATCTTGTGAACCAGACTGCACAGGTATAGTGCAGCCATGGCTTTGTGCATGTGGGGCAGCAGCTCCAGGATTTTCATCCCTATCAGCTGTGGCAGGGGGCTGTGATGAGGGACCAGGAGAAGAGTGTTGCCAAAGCAGAGGAGGGACACTGTGGCCTCTTTCTGTGGCTGAAGGAGGGAGTCCCTGTGATAGCTTAGCTGTATGTGGCATTTTGGGCTGAAGGAGCATAGCAGATCACTGTGTGGCTTGTGTATGGGAGACTGTTCCCAGTCCTCAGTACAGCTTGGCTATTGTCTGGTGTCTGCACATGCTGGTCAGATCTCCTGAATGAAGGCAAAGCCTCAGTGGGCTGCTCTATGCATGTACCAAATGTTCCTACTCCTGGTAGACTTGTGCTTTCCGTAAAGAATGGAATATACATTGCAGCACTTAACAAGACTACTTTGATTGGTTAAATTTCTTCTTCAGCCAAGCCTCTTTCTGGCTCCCGAAAAGTCATTACAATCCAGGTGTGCTGTGTAGTTTGCTGGGTTTGTGTAACTGAGGTGAGTAAACTGGGTTTTCAGTCTTACTGAGCAGCCTGTTGATGCAGATCTGGTGCTATGCATGTCCCCTTAACTTGGCTTTGGTTTCAGCAAGGTTTTCACAGTCCTCTGTGGTTTCATCAAGGTTTTCACAGTGAGCACCAGCTCAGTGCCAGAGAAGAAGGAGTTTCCCTCTGTTCAAGGCATACAGCTTCAAGATGGGGATTTCTGTCTGCTGAGCTCACGTGCACAGGAGGAACGCCATCTGCCCGTGAGCCAAGTGCTTCACTAAAGAATGAACTTAATTGGGGATTACTTACAGAGGGTTTGCTGCACCCCCTGACCTATACCCTGTTATGTGCAGCTTGGGAGAGGAGGGAATGTGAGTCTCTTGTTTTCTTTCTAAGCCTGTGTCTGAAAAGGAAACTCCCCAGATTTTTTTTTTTCAAAAGGCAAATTCTATGCCAAACCCACAACCAGATACAAATAGGAATGAATGCCAGAAGCAAAAGCAGCCAAAGGGAGCTTTTCATCTTGAAAACAGCTTTCCCACCTGGCCAAGAACTCCCTGCATGTGCCTGGCACGATGGTACAGCCCTCGCTGAGGGCCTGCTTGGTGCTCAAATGCTGATTGTCTTCTCCATTTAATCCTGGTTGTTGCTGCCTCACTTTGACCGTCCCAAAATCTTTCAGGTGAGAGGGGAGGAAAGGCATGTACCTCTTGTCCTGAGGATTTACATGCTGCCTGAAATGGAACTTACAGCCTGGCTGCTTTAGGAAGTAGCTCCTTAGATTTCTGCCAGAACAGGGCAGAGGCCAGCCTTTTGTGTGAAGGAGAAGGTGATACTGGTCCTTTAACTAACAGCTTCTGTTAGTTTCAGCTTCTGCCATACCTCATCATAGGGTCATTATTCACTACCTCCCAGTAAAGGTTTGGTGATGGTGATTATCTCTGTTGTTGGTTTTCCCTGGGTTCTACCCATGATGTACTCATGAGTCCTATGAAAAATAGCTTTCCACCTACTAACCTGCTACCTGCTTTAACCATTTGGGAGTGTTCAGCAAGTTCTGGAGATCCATTTTGGTAAACTGAAGAAAATGCCAAGTGTACTTGTTGCTGCTTTATAGCCCTGGTGGTGTTTGTGTATGAGAAAGGGACAAGCCCCTCTTATGTGCTCTTCATCTGCACTGAAAGGCAGCTTGTGCCACCATTATTGTAAACATCAGTGAAGGGTTGCCATCTCATTTTGACTAATAAGAGTATGTAATGAAGAGGAATCTAGGAGCACAGGCTATTGTTGATCCAACTTGTTCACATTCTTCTATCAAGAAGGCTGCTGAACTCAAGCGTGATTGAGAGTCTCTCAAGGATGACCCTGGGCTTGGGCATCAAGTGAGAGGTCATTTTTTGCAAAGAACTGTCCCCCAAGTTAAACACTTGGAAGAGACAAGCTATGGTGATATCTCATGGAGCTAAAATAGAGACCTGGATTTCTTCATTGAATGCTTGTTATGTATTTCACTCCTAAAAGTGCACTCATAAGATGCTTACGTAAGTTATTCTCTTTAGCTCATTCGAGGTTTTTATTGCTGCAGTATGGGTAGAAGAAATGGAACCAATTGCACACTGCTCAGGTAAACAGAGGAGCAGAAATTATACTTCTTGAGAAAGATGGGATAATACTTTTCCTGTGTTTCTAGGATTCTTCTTTGTGTTTGCGTGTCAGAGGAGGTGTGATTTCCTTTTTTCCGAACTGGCTTCCGTGCAAGCTGGACATTTGTGGCAAGAGGGTTTAATGGATTTGGAAGGAAAGCTGAGGTCTGTTGGCTGGTGCCTGAGATAGAGCTTAGATTAACTCTGGCACCTTGAACCACCAGCCCCACAAAACCATGTGTTGTTTGGGCAGGCATAACTTTTTCAGCTAGTAGCTGAACATGCTAGGGAGTAAAAAACTGCAACAGAGGACTCACTGGAATGTTGTAAAAAACTGCAGAAGTGGTCTGGTTTAACTTGAAGATTGGGGAATGGCATAATAAAAATAAATTGTTTCTCCCTTTTTTGTATTAGAAGAGCCTCAGGCCATTGAAAGAAATGGATTTTTATTTTTCTTTCACCCTTCTGAATGGATCAGAATGTTTGAAGAAAATCATACTGTACATAAAACACAAGAGCAGCAGGGTTTGGAGTCCTATTTTTAGTGTCAGTAAGTCAATCAGCTTGGTATGCTGGGAAATTCCCAACTCCTGGCACCTAAAGGTTAGTATTATCAGCTCTCCAAGAACTTTAAAACATATGTTAGTTGCATTAGGTCAGCTTGTGCTAATAATAATAGAAAATATATTGCTTGCATTATTGTAGCCCCTAAAAGATCTGGCTATGATTGTAATTTTCCCTAGTTCATGCTGAAACTTAGTTTTTTTGATTTCCACTTTAAACCTAAATTCAGCCTTTCCACTAAAATTCTCAGAAAGGATCTTTCTACCTCACGTCTTTTAGAAAGCAGTCTTTAAAGACTATAATCTGGGTATATAAGGAGAATTAGAAGAATTCTCAACTCTTGATAGGACAAAAATTACTCTGTGTACAGGAAACATCTACTTAGTCAAATAAAAAGATCATTGAAATTTGAAGAGCAATTCTGGTATGGACCAAAATCTCTGCAAAGAACTATAAAGATAATCACTATTAAAATGCACAGATTTTAATGCCAACAGATACCATTTGTAACACAGATGTTCTGTCCTGCTGTCACCTAGTATCTAGGTGTTCAAAATAATAACTTTGTGTATGTGATCATGCAAAACAAATACATACCAACTGCAAGATCCTGTCCGTACCTACATACCTGCTCATGAATGGGTTTTTTGGAGCTTTTTATTTGCTCATATGTTATGAAGCCTGGGGGTTTCTCATTTTCCAGCTTTCCTCTGCAACCATAACAGCTGGAAACATATGTGTGGTTTTTGGTTAGTTTTTGGGGTTTGTTTCCCCTTAAATGAAAGCTGAAAATCTTACTTACTGACATGACTGAAAATACTGGAGCTTTAAAAAAACCAAAACACTGAAAAGAAAAATAGGACTTACGATAAAATCACAAGAGCTGGCTATGCTGACTCTGCTGAAATGAATGATAAAACAGTTCTGACTTAGTGGGACTTAATTTTACCCTGAGAATAGAAATAACTGAAAAGTATGTTTTGCATCCCTGCAGGGTTGAAGTTAGTTGCTGAGGTGTCCTAACCTTCATGTCCATATTTGTTAAGACTTGATTTCCCCTAATAAAAATGTTATCTGTTCCTCTCCTCTTTATATGATAGTTGGAATCACTTCAGTGCTTTCACAGCTTGTGAGCCCTCACTGTACAGCCACGTGCAGTGTGTCCCTTTTTACAAACTTTCTGAAGGATATTTAGATTTTTTTTGGTCTCTTTTTTTTTTGCCTGAGAATCGATTTAAGAGCATATGGATAATTGATAATTTATTTTTGAAGGTTATGTGAATGCTCTGGGCTTACTGTGCTTTATGACTGATGCAGAGATGCCATCCCTGTAACTTGCTGTGATCACTCTGGTGATGACAGTAGTGATGAACATGGTGAAAGCGCCCTTAAATTGTAACAAGCTGTCCTGTGTCCTTCCCCTCAAATATGCAAATGACAGTATTTTGATTAAAATTCTTCAGCTGGCATAAAGCAGTTCTAAGCTGTGTCTCTCTCTTGAAGGTGCATTCCCAGCTCAGCAATGAGCGTCCCCAGGAATCACATGGGTGTGAGAAGGGGAGAGCAGGGGAGAGGAGCCTCCTAGCACTGGCTGCCTTATATTGCCTCTCCTTTCTGTGTCCAGTTGTCTTTTTTCCTCCCTTCACCTTCTGTACTTGTTTTTGGGATATAAAAGTATTTTGTGTGCTCCTGAGGCATTTGAATTGCCGTGTGTATTTTGTCCAAAAGGAATAAGCTTAGTGCTTTATCTGGTGATTTGTTGGCTGTGCAGCTTTCCCACTCTTTTGTACAGCTCTCTGATGTTTGCCAGTTTAACAGCTCAGTTAAAAAATGATGGAGGTGCACTAACATTTTCATTGCTAAGGGTAAAACTTACTGCCCTTTGTGGAGCCAAATATACCAAAGCATGCTACCAAAGCAGCACTGCTTTTCCAGTTTAACAGGTTTAGCTGATGTTACTGGTTTGCCACCGAGTTTATTACACTTTCATATCTCACCCCGGGCTGGCAGCAAGTGTTTTGGCTTTTCTTTCTCTGCCTGTGCAGTGGTAGTGATAGTCATCAGTGCTCTCAGCCCTGCAGATAATCTCTTTGGTCTATCATTTACTTGCAAACAGTCATGTGAAGTATTTGTGAAAAGGCTTTTGAAGTGGCATTGCAGGCGGATGCTGCCCAGAGCTGCAGAGCAGGCGGTGTTTACACAGGGGCAGAGGATTTCTCTGCCCGGTGTGGTTCTCCTCAAGTGCTCGTATTCTATGGCTACGATGTTTGCCTTTCTAATGAAGTGAACTGTTTGTTTGAAATATGTGGTAGAAGGTGTTTACCCAGAGGCTAAAGTAAACTTTAGGGCTGTTCACATAAGCCGTACATATCTGGTTTGTGAAATGAAGGAAAACAATTTGGCTGTAGCTTACCTCTGGGAAGGGCAGTTAGGAACTGTTTAAACAATGAACTCGGCTGCAGCGGATGTTGCTGCACTCTCTTACAGGCCTTCAGTGATGACTGCTGCTCATGTAGGCATTCCTCAGGGTGCTGCCTCGATGGAGATTTCAAAATTGTTGTCGTTATTTAAAAGGGGGATTTATTCATTAGCTGAGAAAACTTGGGTACATTCATATTTGGTTAAAACCATCCCAATTAGACAATGGACTGTTGAGAGCCAACATATGCTATTGCCTTTATAACGTCATTAGTAACCCAGAGTCCCCACTTTGAAATAAGATCCTGCCCGAGTGCACAGACATCTGTTTCTGCCTAGCCAGATGGAGGTCAGCAACATAACTTAAACTGCTAATCCTTATTGTGGAGAGGGGAACAAGAATCTGAGGAAGGTAGGAACAAATGAACTCAGATCCCACTCCTGTCAAGGCATGAGGTATTGATGGCAATGGAACATGCCTGGAACATGCTCTGCAGAGCCCTGGTAGTAAGTTTCTGCCTAACCGCAAGAAGAAGTTCAGAGAGCAAAGGAGGGCTGGGTGAAGTGAAATTCTCTGTGGTTAAGGCATTTCAATTCGTCTCAGAGAACCTCACTGCTGCTCCTGGCTCTGCCACAGTTGTGCCTAACGGGAGCATTGGTCGGCTGCAGCATAGCGTTTCTCAACAATGACTGGCAGAACAGACCTTGATGGTGGGGAGTATTTTTCACCCCCTGTCATTGCACAGAACAATTAAAACCGGGCATGTGGGGACTTCAGGAGCAGAGATTTCCAGCCCTCTCCAATAGAGACCATATGTTTCCATCCATCATTTATATTTTTTGACAGGGAAGAAAGCACCAAGTTGGTTGGGACTACAATGCCACATCCTCTGGCATTGTTTCTCTGCTCATTCTCCTTGGGAGCAAGGGGAGTCACAACACTTCAGACTCCTTGGATTCGGCATAGAGATTAAAACAAACAAAAAGTCTTTATGCTCCCAGAGTGCAATAAATATGCTAGAATTTCAATAGGATCCAAACAAGCGACAATAGTAGCATTAAGAGCTGGCAAATCCTTTGATGTTATTGACCAGAAAAGGACTGTTGTGGTCTCTGTCATGAACATTTAAACTTCTGACCTCCAACCTTTGTGTCAAATGGCTTTTCTATATGGAGGGTTACTATACCTCTCTTACTGCTACTCCATTTAGTAGAGTATCAAACACTTCACTGCTGGGAAACTGATGCTTAATGCATTGGAAAAGGTCCAAGATTGCCAGAGGGTGGGACTGAAGAAAACTTGTCTTCCCTTCTTCTGCTGAAATGTAAATGAAGTCCCCTGTTTTCTTATAGCTTGATTGCCTCTGAATTCCACACGGAAATGTGGAAGAGAGGATTGTGTCTTGGTGGACAGGAGATGGACATCTTAAAGTTACTTTTACCACCACCTGTTTTATGCAGTGTAACATGCAAACATACAGAAGAAAGATGGGGTTTTACAGACTGGGAGTGTCTTCATGATTTTGCCACAGAGCTGAAATCCTGCAGTGCTGGCACTGCCCTTGATGATGTGCTGGCTGAGTGTCAGAGAAAGGTCTTTGCCTTGGGGAACATGCCAGGAGTACGCAGAACATGAGGGACCGCATTGGCATGCCTGTTGTCCTTTCCAAACAACGACCAAAAGCAGATGCCATGGGGTTAACGTAAGAACTTCACAGATGACTCTCCTCTCCTTTTACTCCTCTGTCAGCTTCACAGAATTTTCAGTTGAGGAATTCCTTGGTCCTATGGTTTCAACACTTTCAGATCTTTACTACGCTTTTCCGTGACTTTCTCCTTGAGGCCATTCAAACCTTCTGTGTCCATAGCCTCCTGTGTGGCATACACTTAGCTGTGTGGCAGGGAATGATGTGCCTCAACGTCATTTGGCCATCTTTCCTCTCTTCTGGCTCCTTTTGTCTCCTTGTAGTGCCCCTGGCTTCTCATCTAGGATGTAGAGAGGAATGAAAAGCAGGCTCCCCTTTAGTGTTCCCTTACCTGTTTGGGTGGGCAAAAGAACAGTTCTTTCTGTCTTCTCCCATATATGTGGGTTTGTGTTCTTCCTAATTCTACATTTTCTCTTGTCTTGTCCCTCAATCACCAAGCTGAAGAACGTGGCTGTGCACAGGCAGATTGTGTACATTTCTTTCCTGGTCCACCTGGACTAGATGCTGGAGAAAGCTACACTGTTATACTCATCCATGGTGGTGCCAGAAAGCTTAGTCAGAAACTGGGGCCCGTTGTGGCAGTCACTGTAGACAGGTGATGTAGAGAGAGAAGCCCCCTGAAGACTTTGCTTTTGTGTTGTTGCTATGCAGAAAAATCTTTGCTAATCCCATGGGCTGTTTTGCCCACTACTACATTTTTATGCTTCGGCCTGCTTGGGTCTTTGTTCTTCCATTTTTCCTTTTCTCTCATTAGCGGGAATGTTTTTCCTCACTGGTGAAGCTGGACCTACCCACGAGTCCTGGCAATGGTGCTGATGTCAGTAGGACACAGTGCAGGCAGAAGACCTCAGGAGATGGTGCAGCTGGTTCTGCAGCCAGGTGCCCTCTGTATGTCCCTGCTCTGCACCTCTGATGTGGACTCTACTGACTCAGGGCTGTCCTCACAGGGCTTGAGGACCTTAAGTATTAATTAGGCTGAGGTTGTCCATTTTTGATTTGTGCTTTTAAATAAGTGTGCTCAGACATATGTGCCCTTCTTCCTGTTTTTCAGCAGTGGTGCCAGCTTTAAGTGGTTGATTAAAGGATTGGCCACTTTGCGTAAGTAGCACTTGGTTTCTAAAGCAAGAGAGTATACGTCAGATCCTGCCGCTATATCTGCGGAGAACAAGAGAGAGGATGGAAGTGTTGATAAGACTTTATGAGGAACTTGCATACTTTCCCTTTCTCCCATAGAGAGAATGTCCTTTGGTGAGGAATTGGGGAATCCTAAATGCTAACAAAAGTCCTAAAAAAAAAAAAGAAAACTTATATCTAAAGCTGATACTGTCATCCTGCGAGAGAGATTAGTAAAAGAACAAGCAGTTTCAGGCAGTTGAGCCACTATTTTTAGAAGAAATAATGGGAAGTTAGTAAAATACTATCATTTTAGCTCTTTATTGTGGTTTTTCACTGAAGAGGTTTAGTGTCTCAGAAAGGGTTTCTCTCGTTAACAGTGACCAGGCTGAGGCCCAGGGAAGTGACATAATTTAACTATGGCCCTTTTTGTTAAAAATATTTTCCTCAAATTTTGGCTTGTAAAAGTAACTAAGATAGATTGGAATATTGACAATATGACATCTCAAAAATAGGCTGAGTGAGCACGTAGAATAAATGTCAATAGGACAAATTAAGGGAACTCACTGTGCTTTCCATCTTCAGTAATGATCTGAAACTAAAGGTAACCAACATGAAAATGAAATACAGAGGAAGAACTCTCTAAGAAGCTGAGGGAAGTGAGAGAACATGGAGGGAGAAAACAGCTTAAAGTCAAGTATTTGGAAATGTCAAGAAGTAATAACCAATAATCGGTTTGTGTTGATTTATTTTACTTGAGCAGTGACTGTTTCACCAGCAGTCCCCTAGAAATGGTAGGTAAGGTACTGCCACATAATGAATACACTGTCTCATGGTGGAAAAATGAAAGATAATGGTTTGTGAGACTGTGTATAAGAAATACATATCCCTGCTAGAAAGGGAAATTTTCAGAAACAGGTTATTTCTATTATTAATTTCTAAGGCTGCCTCCTCCTAAACAATGTCAGCCTACAGGAAAACCTGATGCTCAAGAGTGCGGGGATGACAACCCAACCTGGAAGAAACACAGAAAGAAGAAACAAATCACTGTGATTAATTTAGAATATGGACAGAGAGCTTAAAGGTTGCAATAAATGTACATTATCAAGTAGCCTGACAGCACATGTAATAACTATCTGCTCATCTGCAAGAGCTTGAAGAATGTAAACACCTCAGAAGGAGAGTAATTGCTAAGGATGATATAGAGAGAAGCTAAATAGTTACGAATGTTTGGATGAAATTTTTAAAAATCAGGTTGAACAACAGGGAAAAGAAATCTCTCAGAGTGTTTATCTGATTGTGCATCCCATAGAATCTGAGAAGTTTTAATATCTAAAAATAGACATAATTTATGTAATTTTACATTTTTCTTTCTAATTCCTATAATGCCATAAAATACTCATCAAAGCTGCTAAGTATAACCTATTTCCAAGTCTTCTACACTGTGGTCCAGACCTTCAGCTGCTGAAAATCTGTTTAGCTACAGTGATTTTCTCTGTGCTATACTGATACCAAACTGTTTGAGGTTTGGCCTTTTAAATAGCTTTTAAAATTGATTCTGCTACACAGAAGAGCACACAAGTCTCCAAACCATTGTTTAAACGAATAATGTTTGCAGACTGACTCATTGCTGCTTACAAATGTCTAAGAATGTCACCAAAGCTTGTGGAGTTACCTAACGTGTCTTCATTTGTTCCCACATCAAATCAGCAGCAATACATGGGTATTTCTAGTCCCACCTCCTGCCAGATTCTAGATTTCTGTTGCCTTTCCTTAGCCACATTTACCTTTGCATATTACAGATATTTATCATTGCTAACTTAATGTATCCAGCTGATATCAGGACATTCAGATGCATTCTTTGAGCTGTGTTGAACCTGAGGGAATAACCAAGCTGATCTGTGGCAGCACCTCCTTCGTACTGTTCAGGAAGTCCACATTAAAATTCTGTTTAGAAGTTCTTTGGAGTTGAAAGCCTTGCTGTGAGATTTCTTCTTGAGTTCTCACCAGTGTGGATCAGGATTTTGTTTGTAATCTTTTAATTTCCTCAGTTTACAATTTGTAGCTCACCTTCAACCACTGGAATTTGTAGTGTGCTACAGAAATGGATATGAAGAAGTAGATCGGTACATATTATTTTTGTATATATTTTGGTTATGGATCTAATTACTCACTGCTTGCAGAGGAGGAAATGTTGAGGATGTGATACTTCTTACACATGTGTAATAAAAGGTGGGAAGCATTCCAGAGCATCTGGGTAAAACCACTTGTCTGTGATTGTTGAGAGTTAAACATGGTTGCTCATTTTGGTTTTCATAATTTTTAGGGATGCATTTTGAAGTGGTGAAGGCTGCACTGACACATGGTGGCATGAGAACTTAGGGGCAGGAACAGCAAGGAGGCAACTGTTGCAGAGCAGAAGCTGAATTATTTTATTACTTCACATCCTTTGAAGGTATAAAAGGGAGGGATCTCTTTTGTCAGCTTCCTGGCAGCGGGCAATTTGTCATTTTCTTGCAGGAACTGCATTATTACGTTTTTTAAGAAATGCTGCATGTGATCCAGAGGTTATGAAAAACATGAGCTGTGCTGTACCAAGAACCAGCTGTGTTAGATGAAACAATTATACCCCTAAGTAATGGAATGGTGAACCTTGTCATCCTCTTATCTTGAGACCATGGGCCAATGTACAGGTGCTGGGTGTATGCAGTTGTGCTCCTCTTCATGAAAGGTTTTTAAGGTTGCTTATAGGATGAAACAGCCAGTGTTTCCTGGGTGGAAGGCAAGATATTCCTGATTCATTTCCACCAATCTGCTGTTCTTGGGCAAACTGGGCTGATGGAGTGACTTGGCTTTCCTCCTCTAAAAAGTATGTCCCAAGAGGGTTGTGGGGCAGCGGTGTTTTTCCCACCCCACTCAGCAGGCAAGTTCATGGCTGTTTGATCAGAGCAGCAAAGAAGTTATGTCTTCACTTACCAGTGCATCCATACCAGTGGAAACAGTCATTTGCAAATCACTGGTCTGTGATGAATCATAAATTGTGTTCTGAAAGAATTGGAGACTTTTCTGTTCAAGGTGTTTTGTACATCATGTAATATATTTATTACCCTGGGAGTCTGTCTTACTACATTTTTTTTTCTTTTTCTGTTTTTTTTTGGGGGGGGGGGTTTGTTTGGTGTTTTTTTTTTTTTTTTTTTGTGGTTTTTTTTTGTTTTTGTTTTTGTTTTTGTTTTTGTTTTTTTGTTTAATTTCCGGATGGGCAAATGGCAGTAAGCACTGGAGTCTGCTGAATGGACTTGAGAAAATTTAGTTAGTATTCCAGAAGGCAGTCCTGCTCTTTAGACAGCAGAGTTGCATTGACTGGAAAGAATAATAAAGTGTTCAAACTGAAATCAATCCAGCAGTTATTTAGCCAATACCTGCAGCAAATCTGGCATATTAAAACACCTCTCAGTGCCAGCTGATGAAACCAGTTCCAGCAACTTTTATTCCAGCACAACAAGAACTGCTCCTCCCTCAAGTGTTTGCCATAATGGTTGTTGTGGAACTGCTAACAATAAAACATGTTCCCACAAGGTGTTTAGGTTTACTTTACTGAAAGTATTAAAATGGATGATAGGAACCTAAGATGTGCCAAAGTCTTAATTTTTTTTTTTTTGCAAAGATAGAAATTCATAAGAAGAGCTGGAACTCTGCTCTGGTTTGTGAGACTTGGCCTGGAACTCCTGTGGTTTAGTTTTAAGATCAGTACATAGGCTCTGTGAGCACCAGCAGAGGGTAGAAGAGGGAAGTTTGATCATCATTAATACACACAGATACATGGAAGGGAAGTGAGCCAATGGAAAATTCACTATTCTCTGAATGTGTTACATCTACTATATGTTATCACATATTAACATTTAGTGCTACTGGAATGGAGAAGACTTGCCCCTTAAGTTATTTTCCTCAGTTTCTGTTTCTTGGCTTTATACACTTACTTGACTTTTTTTCCAGCTTTGCCATGGCTTTTTCTTTTTCCTATTTAGAATCCCCTTCTCTGTGATGTCAGATGGTGACTTAGCTGCATCCATGTCAATGTGACTGTTGCCACATTGGAAGTGTGTATGTGTGCATGCAGACACACGGGAAAGCTTCCTGAGATAACTGGCTGTAGCATGGCAGTGGATCAGCCTGCAAGCAAGCAGTGCTTCAGATGGCAACCATCTACGCTTGAAGCAGCAGCCCCAGTCACCATGGGGAAACTCTTCAAAGTGCACAGAGTTAAGTGCGTGCATTAACATGTAGCTGTGGCTCAGTCATTTTTTCTTCCTGATTAAAACCTCTGTATAAGCAGATGTAGAAAACATAAATCACTCCTTATTGGGAGAGAACTAAAAAAACCCTCAGAGACAACATGTGCTCTTATTGAGCCCTAATGCAAGCTGTAATTAAACAGAAATCCAAAATAAGATCTTTGCTTGGCAACTAAGAACCTAATTCTTGCCATAAAACCTGGCAATACCATTAAGTTCAGATCAGTTGAAGCAAATGTATGTGAAGAAAGAGTGGTGCCCTTAGGGACTCTGCAAAGCTGAATATTAGAAAATTCTCATCTGGTGATCAGCTTGTAAACCAAAGGAAGTGTAGAAATTTGCTGGCAAACTCTTCAAAACTGTTCCGCATATTGAAAATACATTAACAGGGAGGCTATATTTTGCATCATACTATATCTGTTACATCTGGTGTGAAAGCTTGGTACTGTTGTTCAGCATCAAAACTGTAATGGATTTCAACAGGAAGGAGGTTGCACCTCAAGTGAGGTTATATTTGAGATAGAAGTTTGCACCTGGCTGAGCTCTGATATATAATTTGGTGAGCTGATTGTCCTAAATGTGCTGAAGCATAATGAGGGCTTCCTGTGTTGGGCTTGGGACCTCTGTTTTCTTGGCCCTGACCTCATGACACAGATGCAGACATCGGGGCCACACTGGGTGAGTTCAAGCCAGTGCAGGCATCTTCTACAGTTATTACATTAGGGTTCACCACATACGGTAGCAAATGTTTTCTTGATGCGCTGAAAAATGCAGCCTGTCATTTCAGCAGCCGTCTCCCTCAAGCGTTTGGCAGGAATCACAAGGTGCTTCAGCAAGTCAGCTAGCTGAGGGCAGAGTGTTTCACTAGTATCACCATCACAGCTGACCTTTCCAAATGTAGTGATCCCCTAAGAAAGGCATATTTGAGAGACTACAGAGTGTACAGAAAAGTTACCATGAACTTCAGTGAGCTTCATAGCAGCCTAACCCTTCTGCCATCGTCTCAGGGTGTTGCACAGCACCTTTGAGCCAGCTGGCATCATCCCCCTTTCCAACAATCCAACAAGTCTTGCTGGGAATTGCATCTCATCAGACTTCAATTCAGGTTTGCTGTTCAGCATCAAGGATGACACATACCTGTCCTTTCTCCCAGTTTCTTTCTCTTGATGCTGCAGCAGAGACTTAGGTTGTCGACTTTCAGAGAACAAAAGTAGGTCTCTTCTTTTTTCCTGTATGGGCATGATTGTAATTGGAGAGAGATGATCCTATTCACTTCTTTAAGAAGGTAAGAATGATTCTTGAAGGAGAAATAAGGAGGCAGGTTTTACACAACAGAAAATCAGCATAAATTTACATATTTTCCAGAAAACCTCTTAGTGATAAAATTGTTGAGTTTGTAGCGTTACAGGCAGTTGTGTCTCCCACTTTGTTTTAAGGAGACCCTGCTAGCTGTGCAGCACAGAGGAGAACATCTGAAGGAAGCTTACAGTACTAGGCAGCAGAGAATTCTAAGTTTGGCAATAGCTACCAAACTCAGCAATGTGTGAGCAATGTCTTCAAATATATTTCCAGTGCTTTGGCATGTCCTTACAAATTCTTGAAAACAGTGGAATTTATGCACAGAATCAGGTACTTCTAGTGAGTTGGAGCTGAAGGCTGCAAATACACAGCCAGCATCTGTCCATGTACTGTACACTTAATCAGTCTCTGCACGGATGTCATTGGCCCAGGAATTCACAGTTGCATTTGGATGTTTGTAAGAAAACTGCCTGGCATACTCTGTGCGAGTTTGCATCTTAACCCAGTATTTTTAAAATGGTAATAAGTAATTTCCATAGCAGAAAAGGAAGTTAGATTTTTGTCGATTTGTTTTGGTGAGAGGAGTTTTTCTTTGCTGAAGGTGAGGTTTTTTCCTCACAGTTTAAATGAATTAATGAAAACATAGTCAGAGCATCTATCCTGTCTTTGACACTGAGTTTTCCCCCTGGTTTTCTAGATAGGTAAAGCATCTTGTACAAATTACTGTGAGTCAGATAGGTTCAGATTCAATTCTAGCGTCACTAGTCTCACTCAGTTTTTTACCTACCTACAGTATCCATAAGTGTGGCAGAATGTGCCATTAATATTCTGATGGTGCCTTTAATGAAATAGTTACTGGGTGGGTATGAAAAGTCGATGTGAAACTGGGTACAACCTCAGTTATTGCTTTGTAAACTTCCTATTATCTATTTCCATATAAATACATGTCAACTAATTACATTTTATGCTGTTTCAAGTGAATTCCAAGTGAAGCCCTGGACAATGGGTGCTTTGGCAGCTCTCTGATCTCAGAGTCTTTCCATATAAATATTCAATGCTTTTCGAAGTGGAATGGTCTTGAGCCCCCAAGTACGTAGAATTTACTAGCTACTTTTGTGCTGAGGGCTGACCCAACATGGCAGGATTTGATTTCCATCTGTAAAATTGACTCCACCAGTTCTGCAGTTCTGTACATTATTCTCCCTGTCTCCCATTTAGCATGTTAGTCTGCTGACAGTAGAGTACACAGCACTTAGCAGCTGGTTTGTGGAACCATCAGTCAGGAAATTGCATGATAAATAGGAGGTAGCCAGGTTTAGTGGCACTTTATTCTACTTCAGCAGTTTTAGCCTGACTTTGGATAAGTCATCATGTGTTTTTTCTTAAGGGTTGCAACAAGAGATGGCTACAGTGTAGTAAGTTATTACACATACACTTGAGTTACTATGCTCACCAGCTGTATTGCTCATGTGTAAATAATAAACTGTGAGATGGATAATTATGTTGGGGTTTGATATGCAGCTCTACCCTGGATGGCTCAGGGCTGACAGAGCTCCCTGTGCCATGATGGAGTACGTCTGTTTCCCAGATGGAAACTACAAACAAGATGCAACCAAGATACACAAGGGCGCTTAATGTGAGAGGACTCAAAAAGATGTGCTTGGAGATTTATAGCTCATGCATAAATAAAACTTGTTGATGATCTGCACTGTATAAGCCCCACAGAGAAAAATACCTTTTTTTGGGTTGTTTAATACTAAGTTTCCGTTTCTCAGCGGAAAGTAAATTAGACATTGAGGAGGGTCAAATGGTGTTTCACTAGGACTGCTTTTAATGGATAGGCTCTCAGGCTGAGAGAGGGTGGGACAGTGAGGAGGCTTGGCATCCTGAGTGGGATTTCATGTTTTGGCCAGGTGAACAACATCCTGTCTGACATGAATATGGGTAGCAAAATCTCTTTGGTCTTCCCTGTGCTCTCCAGACTCACTCTTTGAAGGAGACGCATAGGGCAGAGAAGGATTTGCCTGTGCATTTATGAGGATGTGAGTGACTTCCTTTTTTGCTGAAGAAATGGTGGCAGACTTTGTACTGTAAAATGCTAGACATCTGCTTTCAAACCTCTTCACTTTGGCTTATACTGCTATAGCCAAATACCAGTTTAGCAGGGAACAGGGCAGGCAGGGAGATGTGCTAAAACACACTTCCCATATCCCTTTTCCTCTTTGCCTTGGTGTCTGCTGGGGAATGTGTTTCAGGAGGTGGAAACAAGCTTCCTCCACTCAGACAATGACAGTGTGTTCCTGATCATCTGTGACCCATTTTTTTACCTCTGTTGAAGACCATGAGTGCTTGGCATGGGGAGTGAAGCTCATAACAGATTGCATGCCAAGGTTCAGTTGATGCAGCAGAACCAGAATTAAGAATAGTGTGAGTTTGAGCTCCCAGCTTACATCATAAGCCACAATAATTTTTCATTTAAGATGCCTAAGTCAGTAAATGGCTGAAATGTGCTGTGTCTAGTCACATGCTGATGTCCTTTCACAAAATCAAGCTGTGTAATTGGATGGTCTGTGTCAGATGTTTCCAGGCTTTCTTGAAATACTGGGAATATTTCCTCAGAAATTATTTCCCCTTCATCCCCTGTTTGTATTCCCTCAGGGCAATGAAATTTGTTCCTCTCATTCTTCCCGCACTTGAAAATGCAATAATAAAGCAACTCAACTTTTTAAAACATGATGAGGAAAAATCCTTTTTTTTTTTTTTTAACCATCTCTAGTTGACACCGGGGAACTGCTTTCACAAATAATATCATCTAAGAGGAGGTTTACATTTTGAGGAATAGGAAAGGTGGGAAATAAAAATAAAGGATACTTTCAAAAGCTGGTGGGCAAAACTGGAGTAGAATTAGTTTTACTGCCAGTACACTATTGAAGTTTCCTTTTTTTGTAGAGCATTTTAGTCAATACATGATATGACATAATGTCTGTACATCTCCGCCTTTGGTGACAGATAAACACATGACATCTCCCAAAGTGGCAATTGGGTAATGATTGTGCAGGATCAGTTTGTTTCATGCCGCTGGAGGTGCTTAATATTTCGTTGGAATTGTGACTGGGAGGCAGTGGTGAGCAGCATGTAACATTTTGAGGCACGCAGATCACAGCGGTGTTCTGGTGAGGAGAGCTGTGGTCTGTGAGAACTGTGCCTCTTGAAGCTGGGGGGCAATCCGGCTGCAGAAGCCTTGGGGAGGGCGGGCTGATGCCTGACTCCTCAGGGCAGAGCCCATGGGGGTGTCAAGGGCTCATTTGCCCTTTTGTCAGCCTATCTCCGAGGCTCTCCAGAAACAGCAGGGAACAGGAGTTATGACAGCTGCAAAATCTCCCATCCTGTGAAAGCCATGGAGAGCATAGAGCAGGGGAGTTTACTGCAGCCATGAATCCCTGGCTCTCCAGTCATGGGGACAAAGAAAGCACCCTTCCTTTTCAAGAGCTGGGTATGAAATGAGTCCCTCTGTCCTCACACACATTCCTTCAGGTTCAGCCATTGCTGTGGCATAGTTAAACATCTCCAATATGACCTTTCCCAGTCACATTTGCCTTTGAACATCATTGTCTGATTTACTCCAGTTTTACTTACATTTCTCAGCATGTCACTTCAGTTGGCTTTCTGTTGTAGGACTGTGTGTACATCTCTGAGGATATACTTTTTTATTGCATTGTATTCTCTGCTTAGGCTTTTTTTCCTGGGATGTTTTTTTCTTGTTTTAATACAAAATAAATAAATCAGGAATGCTTATGAAAGCTGTGATGGTCCTTTTGATCTGGTGCTTCACATATGGGCACATAATTATTTATTAAAGACTTTTTTTTATGCCCCTTTCCATTTAAGCTACAAAAAGAGAATATTAAAATTAGTAAATACATATTCATGCAAACACTGTGGGCCAAATTCTCCTCTCAGACAGACCTGACTGATAACACCATGGAAGGAGATTATGACCCCTAAGTCATAGCATTCTTAACGCACACTTTTCAATATCTGTTCTGTCTTTATGAATGTAGTTTTTAAAGAATCATTGGAGATACTCAGATCTGGGAACCTCGCTTGTTTTTTCAGATCCTCCTCACCTTTTTCCGGCATTCCACCCTCCTGTACCAATTGATGCAAGACATCATGAGGGACGCTACCATTACGAACCATCTCCCATTCCTCCTCTACATGTGTGAGTATTCAGTGTTCCCCCTTGCTTCCTGAAAAAATGGACAAATACATGAACCTTTGCAATGCTTGAAACCATCTACCTGAAGCACTTTTCCAGTCTTGCCAGAGTGAGAGATTTACTTTTGGAAAGCATTGAGGTTATCTGTTCTAAAGCAAAACTCATGCTGGTGCTTGAGGAATTCCTGTTATAATAGGTGGCTGGCAAAGGTTACCTATGTCTTTTGCTGACATTTATTCTGTATTATGTCATTCTATAAAGGCTAAATTAAAAAGTGCTGAATCCTGTGACATACAGGCAGATAAACATGCATTTAATCTGTATTAAGCTTGGTATTCTTCATAGCTAAAATTTCCTTTCATGCCAAAGGTTTGTTTACAAAACAACCATTAGGTTGTTTTTTTTCCCTAGTGACTGCTATGAAGCATAATGAAATTTTTGGTAAATTTTCTCAGTCCCTGTTGTGTGCACATACAGGCAATCGGTTGATTGATGGGAATGTCACCCAAACGAAATGGCAAATGTGATAGAGCACATGGTTTACACAAAGATAAAAGAAAGGAATACCAGTGATAACATGCATTAGAAAAGGGTGGTAATGGTGAAATCCTGTAGAAATAAATTTTATCTTATTCCATATGGGGAGACGGGTATCAGCATTGCAGAATAAACCAGTAGATGTGTCCAGAAAACTGCTAAATACCATTTAAAATGGAGCCAAAAAGCAGGGCTTGGTACTTCACTGAAAGGCTTGATGTGTACATTTAATCATATCTACTAATCACCTCTCACACTGAGAAAATATAAGAAGAAAAGCACAAGTAATACTTTGAAGAATAATGCTAGTTGTTTAGATGGCAGATTGCTTTTCTATGGGTATTAGTTACAGCCATGTAATTACATATATGCAGAAGAAAAATGAAGTTGTTTTAAAACAAGTCCTCCTCTGTGAGCAGAATTAATTGATATCAACAATCCTAACTACATGCCCAAGTACACACACAATATTTTACTAACAGGTTTTTTTGGGTCAGTCTTCTATCACTGAATTGTAATTTCAGAGCAAATTTGCCTGGAGGTAAGTAATAAATCTGTGTTGCAGTCTTCTTGGGCATTAGAGGAAAAGTGGGTATTTATAGAAAGAAAGAACACAGAAATTTGTGATTTATTCCTCAGTGTTCCTCAGATGCATCGCCATTTACACCACAATCTACCACATAATAAAGTACTCTCAAATATATGCTTAAATTTGCTGCTAAATACTGTTGTAAGCTGAAGGTGGCAGGCTCAGACAGTCATTACAGGGTCATCCTAGATTTGGCATTGCAGTCAGTATTCTACATGGATGGATGTTCTTGAGAGCTGGGGGAGATGATCCTGCTCATTCTAAAGCTAGTGGGGAATTTGCCTTTTTCTTTGTGTTGGGCAGATGGGGTAGGGAGTTTTAACCTCCATCAGCAGAGGATCATCATCCAAGACACAAGTGCTGCCTACCAGCTTGGAAGAGGCTTCTGGAAGTCTGTGCCATGTGGGACCCTACCTGACTGCCTTTGCTGAGCTGAGCCCTCCCTGGAGCCTCAGTCCCATGAACCCAGTCCACAGAATGACACCCCAAGCCCGCAGCAGGGCTTTTGGGTGGGTAGGCCACTGTTGCCTGCTTTGGGTGACAGTGGGAAATCAGGACTAGCAGTCTGCACTGCTCTCAGTGCCAAGACTTCTGTAAGAGCCCCAAAAGATGTAGGAAATGGCTCTTTCATACCTTGTTTGGTGTTCAGAGGTAGTCCCCTCTGGCCCCAAAATCACGCTCTTTCTGTGGAAAGGTGCTCTGCTGTGTGCTTGTGCACCCCTGCTCCCTGATTAAGTAGCGATTCAGCTGGGCCCTGCATAGGCAAGGAGGTCTTAGCCAGATGCGATGACTGCAGGCAGCTAGCTGCTTTAGAAATATACTCTGATATCAGCCCAAGGTTTAAACTCAAAACTGCCTTTATATTGGTCATTTTTCCCCATTAACTTCTGTTGATTGTTTTGCTCATTTGGTTTGTCACCATTGGAATGATGAGCTGTAGTGGACCCTTGCAGCTGTTGTGGTTGGTGTAATTAAATATAAATAGGCAATTAAGCAACTTCAAAAAAAATCATTTAGACTTCAGCATCTTTGTAGATGTTATTGTTTGTCATGCTTTTGCAGTTTTCAGGAAAATATATTAACGTATATACATGTGAGGTAGGCAGCCAGTGGTTTTCTTGCAAGTTTTACAGAGCTGGGTGTTAGTAGCACTTAGGATCACCTGGGATCATTTGGAGCCATTACTTGAACTGCTGTCCCAGTACCCATTAAAAAAAAAAAAAAAAAAAAAAAAAAAAAAAAGGAGATAGAGAATTCTGAGAGAAAATGGCAAGAAACCGGAGTCAGGAAGCAAATATTTACTTCAACAATGACTTCATTGTACAAGTGGTTTTCTCCTCAGCTTTGTGGTATTCTCAAATGTGTGTATGTAATATAAATTAAAAATAAAATTTTAAAAGAGACATGATTTTAGTTATTCAAGCTCCTTGAAATATGTTCCAGAACCTGTCAAGCCGTAGTGGAATTAGTTTAGGTGTAATACAAGTGCAGAAAATATGTGAGGAGGGCCTTGTCTATATGGTACCTACAGTGTCTGCACATAATTTTGAACACTGGCCAAGTGAAAAAGAAAAAGGAAAGCAGGAATTTTAAAGATGTTACAAGGCTCTTACGTACTTGCAGGTCTAAAAAAGTATATGTATTTATGTGTGTGTGTATATATATATATGTATGATTCTTATAGTTTAATTGCTGATGGTCAGAATTGTTGCATCCCAAATTTCAGCCTGGAGCCAAATTTTATAATTTGAGTTATAAACCCTTAAAATAAGGGTTTATGTTTATGATGGAATTGCTGACAGATGCTTATGTATAGTAGGACTAGCAGGCATTGCTGTAATTATGCTATCGTATCCTATCATTAAAGATTTCAATTGAAAGAGTTTTATAAATTGCTCTTCCTCTTAGATAAACCACCCTACATTAAGGCATCAACGATATGGTACAGAATTAAATTAAAATCTCATAAAATGAAATATGTTCTGTATTAGCTGTTTGACACTTAATTTGCCTCTGAATGAGTAGAGGAAGTCACAAATTAACCTGCCTTTGTTTTTCCAGCCATGGCTTATTACATGTTGGAACAGCTGCAATTACAGCCCAATAATAACCCCCAACCCTTATGAATATGTACTGAAATGTGTCACTTTGTGTTACCGAAACCTGCTAGGACTGTGTAGTTATCTTGGAATTTCTACAGTACATCTCTGGTTTATACTTCAGGAAGATGTATGAAACTTGAGTTGTTCTTCAGCAGCAAGGGATGAACGGCAGAACTGAGGCTGGGGCTTGTGTTTTCCTTTTATTTTATTTTTTTTTTCAAATTCAGTTTAAAAAAATCCAGTAAACTGTAATTGAGTTTTGCTGCTTTACACTGAACTAAGAGGTTAAATTATGTGATAAATACCATATTATTAAAACAAACAAAAAAAATATGGTTTTAGTAATCGCATTCCCTGCTTTGTTTTACTTTGTTGTTTTTGTCCAGCACTTTCCTAATTTCCAAAATTGATTTCTAAAGTATAGTATTAAAGAAGGAGCTGAAGCTTATCTGTTTTGGTCCTTGACATCTGCTAGGTCATCCATTAGAGTGGGATGGCTTCTCTGGTTGATGTGCAGTGATTCAAAATCATGCCACTAATGAGGGTGTTTATTTGAAATTAATACCATGAGTATGCTATTTTTTCTTCAAGATCCAAATCCCAAATTTGTTATTGGCTAACTCTTCCTCTTGGAACTCTTGGAACAAAGGCTTGATGCTTTTGTTTGGAATGAGAGTTATTTAGCAGTGAACAGAAGAAGAAGGGTGTCTTGTCTATTTTTATGACAGTGCAAGTATAAATAACTTTACAGTCCCACAAATTTTAAAATCTGTCTTAGCCAGGACAAGAGTTTTTATTTATTAATTTTAAAAAAGCTCCTAAGACAGAGGTAAAATTCTACAGATGGATTTAAATTCAGCGATTTAGGAAGCTACTGTTCTTGGCCATTCATTCATTCCCACACTTCAACCAAGTTGCATCAATAGATTTTTCCCAGTATCCTTCATTTCAAGGTTGAGTTGGACAGCCTTTGAAGGTGACCTATCCTGATATCTTCAGGTGCTGTTACTGTGACTGTGGAGGGAACGCACTCCTGCAGAGATGAGGAAGGAGACAACAGTCAGGTGGCAATATTAGGAATGGCTCTGGGGCAGTGGCTTGTGTACATCTTGGAATGGTAAATGCATGTGTTGCAAGAGGCTACTGGAAAGCTAAAGTTTTAGGACTGAATGCATTACAAGATGCATCATGCATGTTCGAAAATATTCGTCCATTTAGTCTCCATCTCTTTCTGCCATCCCTTTTTGCCTTAGCTCTGGACTACACATAGGGAAGAATGAGCAGGTAAATCTAAGGGAAGGTGGTACCCATATGCTTACAGTCGAGGGAGAATGCCTTTGCCAGGAGGAAGTTGCATGGTACATACAGCTGGTGCATTTTAGCTTCCTAGGATCAACAATATTCCAAGCTCCTTCTTTTTTTTTTTTTCTAACTGCTGATTGAGACTAGCAAGTCTGGCACTCTTATGCCCTGAAATGATGCATGTGCAGATAACCATGCATGTGCCTTACATTAATACCTTGAACAGATACTTTAAACTTTCTCAATGCTCTGGTACTAAACCAGAGCATGTGTTTTGCTTGCAGTCAGCTCCAAGTTGATAAAAAGGGAGTCTGATTCTTAGATACGTTATTTCATACATCGTTTATGCACACATCAGTTACACAAAGGTGGAAAGAAAAGCAAAGTCAGGCCCAGACACTCAGCTTTCATCATTGTCTGACTACGGACCATGCAGCAAAAAGAGGATGCCCAAATGTGAGAAGATTAAGGCATATCCTTGATTATCAGAGAAACTGCTAGCCACACATTTGATAGGTTGTTTATGTTTTCCCAGCCTTGTCACTGACATTATGATTTTTCTTTTCATTTCTAAGCTCTAATTTATTTTTTAAAATCTGAGTGTTCAAACCTCTTAAATCTTTTACCTGATGCTTTACCTCAGTGTACCTCTAAGCTGTAGACTTGGCTAGGAGTTTGTCACCTTGTCAGACCATTCATTGATCCTTTCACAGTGGGAAGGAGAGCCCCACCTAGCATGAAGAACATCATTCATTGAGTTGGCTTTAATTACTTTGAGACTTGGAATGGGTTTTATGGTTTAGCCAGGAGCCGTCAGAGAAGAAAGACTGGGAAGCTCTTGGGACATGAAAAGATGACTGTAGTTACAGCTTCCCAAAATCATCCGTGAAAGTATTTTCTTTAAACAGGAAGAAATCTTGTATTAAATGTGAAACACCTCAAGAAACCTGTCTCTGGAAGTGAAGTGCAGCATGCAGAATAAGCAGCTGCTAATAGCCTGGAGGATTTTTATAGCAAGTCTCTAAGAAGGAATCAGCATGGTCTCGTTAAGGTTATACAGAATTTGTTATGTGCCACAGATACGTGTGTTGTAGGCTCTGCAAGCAGCGTGTATCCCTCTTTTCTTAGTGATTCTTCAGGGAAGTAAAGTACCAGGGCCAGATGCCTACACATAAACTTCACCAGATAGTTTTCTTTCAGTGCCAGACCTTTTACAAACCTTGGGAATAGGAAGCTTCTGTCTAGGCTAAAACTGTGGTATCTTACTCAGTGTATAGCTTTGCATTATTTAAAATAGTGAATCAGTGTTTTGTTGAGCTGTTCATTCTTATTTCGTGGTATTTACCTTAAGATTTACAGATCATAAATTCTCCTTTGTCAGCTTTGTAATGCTTGCGGAGTAGCTTCAGAAACAGAGTGGTTTTTAAAACTATCTGAAAGTGCAAAAAGTTTGGAAAGGAAATTAGCAGTGGCATATATTGAATTGCAGAAAAAAAGGGTAAGTGTTTCTCTTCAGTTTTTGATTCTGAGCTACCTTTTAAAGGAAAAAAAAAGGTTGAGAGATGGATAAAAATAATTAAATATTTTTGATGTAGCTGTTTTACATAAGTTGTTACATTCATTTGTTTAGGTAAACTGCAGTCTGAAGTTACTGCACAGCCAATTCAACTCTTCTATATTTCTCACTGACTTGCTCTCTGTCTAGGAAAAAACAGTATTTAGGAAAAACTATCTTATTTAATTTCTGCTGAAAAATAAATTTTAGATCAAATAAGGATTCACTGCTAAAATCCATCCTTGTTTTAAGCCAGCACATTTACATGAAAGTCAAGAGGATTGCCTCTAAGCGCACCAGATTACATTTGGTTCACATCATTCATCTGTTTCTGTGGTGGATAATACTTTGTGACATAATAATTTTCTCTGGAGTAGCTAGTTGTAATGCCAAGGAACTACAGATTTATAAAGGAGAGACAATAGCAGTAGATAAATATTGCGTTAACAGAGGCTCTTTGTTCTTTTTATACACCCAGCTTGATTTCGGGCTGTCTGGGGAAGTTGCAGCAATTAAAATTAGAAGAAAATTTTGGTGAGGTTTTTAATGTAGAAGGAAGAACTTGTAAAATGTAATGGTTTGTTTTGTTGAAAATCCTTTGTAAAAAATTTCCCCAAAACTTTGGTTTATGTTTTTTTTTCATGTTGAGAAAAGTGCTCCAGTGGCTGGCAGCTGGCTGACCACTTCTCTTCAGTGCTCCAGGGTAGCAACAACGCACAGGGCATCCTGCTGGTGTAATGCAGGGGGAGGAAAAATTGAGAAAAGCCCTCAGGAACACTCCTCCGATGGTCTAAAGGGGATCGGTTGCCTCATCCCCACCTGATACGTAGAGAGGCATAGGTTTGTCTGGTAGAGCCCAGCCCAGCGAAAGGGATTCTTTAAGAGGTTTTCATGGATTATGCTGTTGCAGAGGAGCACTTCCAAGGTTTATCGGCTGTGAGGTGTCTATCAGCACTGCCACTTAGCTGATTTACCCCTTCTGGGCAGTTAACAGTCCTTCCTTAGATGAATTCTTGGCTGCCAGTTAGAAGTGGTTCCCTAAGGCAGGCTTTCAAACCAGCGTGAATTAAGGGATGACGGAAGCAAAAAGAATGGCCAGCAAAGTTACGCCTCAGGTCACTGTTCTATGTAACATTTTTCTGTAAACTGAGGAATAACTAGACAGGATTTCAAGTTGTTTGGGCGCTTGCTGTGTGCAGATGTGTATACAAGTGTGTGAATTCATGTGTGTGTGTACATGCATCCTCTTTACATAATAGGGTGAATATCTTTGCTTACATTTGTCATGGACTGAGTAATTTTAGATCTCTGCAGTTAAAACTAATTCAAGGAGCTACCCAGAGCCTGAGAAAGATGGAAAATTAGAGGAAAAATGTCAACAAAATGCTTAGAAAAAAATGTTCAATGGCAAAACCTTTGAGAACATGTAGATCAATACCTTAATTTAACATTTAAACAAAAATATATAGAATAGCTGCAATGCTTGAGTTCTGCTGCTTGAAATTTCTATTATCACATTCTGTTATCAGCTGCAAAGAATGCAAGCTCTAAATATAGTGCACATTCAAAGGCTTAGTTAGCCTGTGGTTTCTTGGACAAAATTCCTGTGTTCTTTGTGCTGTAGTCAGCAGTATTAGTTGAGTGAGCAGATATTGACTGTGGTATTCACGTGCAGTGAACCAGAAGCAAGCCAACTCTATAGAGGTTGCTGTCAAACTTGTTGCAGTAGCCTGTGAGGTACTGGACTGTGACAGACTCCTTTTTTTTTTCAGCACAATTCTTCCACTCATGTTAAATCTTGCTTCAAAGAGAGCTGAAATGTTACAGTCTTAGTGGGGATTTTTCTTTTTTTTTCTTTTTTTTTTTTTCTTTCTTTTTTTAAAGTGTACCTGAGACATTCCTGTGTTGTGAATTGGAAGTTCCCTAAAGTTAGAGTAGGTATAAACTCCAAGAAATGTGAGTGATGAGTAGCATGTGTTTTAGGAACACAGAGCATCTTCATCACACTCTCACACTATCTTTCCCTGACTTAGACTCCATCCTCCCCCAGCAAAGACATCAAGTCCTAGAATCTTGGAGTATGGATTCTTGTTTTTGGCACCACCTACTCATCCCACTATATTTTTTTATAAATATATATGTGTATGTGTGTGTGTGTGTGTGTGTGTGTGTGTATGTATAACTCTATATTTGTTTACATATCTCTAACAAAACATAGGCTGTTGAAGCTGTTCTTCTGAGGTGTAGGAGACTAACTAGCTGTCCCGTGCCTATTCTGTGTTGTGTGATGCTAGAAAAAAATCCCAGTGATACCTTAATTTCACTGAAAGTATCGTGTTTTGTGTTCAATGGGTTTTTCATCAATGCACCAGGCTGAGTTGTCATTGATGACTGATGTTATTGATTAACAGAGGAAACCATTTAAAGAAAAATGTTATTTTGTTTGATTTTTACTTTTAGGATGCATGACCAAGAAATGGCTTGGGACTTTATTTCAGAGTAATGTTTACATTGAAGCTGGGCCCTATGAAGTTACCACTGAAGAGCAGGTGCTTAATCCCTTCCAGCACTGAATGTGTAGGTCAGAATTTAAAATAGATTACAACTGCATTTATGGTCAGCTTTATAGATGCATTGACAATTTTCTGGAAGCTCTGCGGAGGTTAGACACAGAGGCAAACATCTTGCAGCCCGTGAGTCAGGAGTACAAAGCTCCTGAAGGAATGAACTAACCTATCATCTTCTTGAAAGCATTATTTATGAGGTGTTGTGACCACTGGTGTTAAGGATCAACAGAAAATTAGGGAGTATTTCATATAAGGGAGAATTTCTAAACATATCAGATTCAAGTGGCTCTCTCTTTAAAGATACACATCTTTCAGTCCTGTATCATCTCCTGTTGAAATTCAGCCTAGATTTATCATGCCTTTTCCACTGGCCCGTGGAAGAAAAGATTGATAGTCTAGTCCAGTTTATAGAGGCCACCAACGCAAATAGCCCCATTTAACAACATTGTAGACAGATTTGGCAGAGGTCAGTAGCTGAATGACCAGGGGCAATCAGGTGTTCTCTGCTTTACCCTGGAAGATCACTATCAGCGTATATCATCAAGACAGTACCAAGAAAGCTTGTGTACCCTGCCTCTGTCTTCGTTTGCCTTGCTTGTTCCTTGGACATCAGGCTTCCATCCTGACACCTTTACTGGGAACTATGTTTCTACTCCTGTGATTAGATTGAATTGCAGAGATTCTTAGGGAGCAAATGTGTGGCTTGTGCAGGTGTGTTCCAGCAAATGTGTGGCCAGGCTGTTCCCCTTAGGGTTTTCAATTACACACCCAGCTAGCTACTTTGTTTAGAGAACTAATAATGCTTCCAGCATATAGATAATGCATTTGCCTCGAAGATTTCAAAACTTAATTTACTACTTTTCAAAAAAAGTGTGCAGCCAGAATATAAATTTCCTTTATGCTTGTTGTTCAAAGTTACAGCTTTGCCTGGGAAATGTTTTTTAACTCCAGTTTTTCACACAAATAGAAAAAGAATGGCAGTGCAAGGAATTTCTCTCTAGTTTCTTTTAATGGCTATAGTTTTCCAGCCATTATATATTTACCATTTGTTAGGACTAACTTGTACTGTGGACTATGTAGCAGCAAAGTGTCTTTTAGTGCTTGAAAGTTCAAAAAGATGGCCTACAAGACTTCTCAGCCTGGCATGAGAACTGAGTGTTTTCATTATCTTCTCTGGGTGCACCTCAGCCAGCTCCCATACCTGGACCTTTGTTACTGGCAGAGAAAATACAAGAAGGTGCTGTTAGAATATCTTTCTTCCCCCCTTTTACCTTAGCAGAATTCACATTTGATGTAAATGGTGCTTCATATACCTGTGAATCCTACTGCTCTTATGATTGTTGGTGCTGATCTGTGACTTGCGCACCTGCTGTTTGAGGTGGTGTTTGGAGGATGGGGGAAGCTTGGAAGTTGTGTTTTCATAAGGTCGCCCCTTGACTCCAGTCCTGGGTGTAGCATAAATATGTACTGTACAGCTGATATTGTCACTCGGGTGCACTCTCAAAATGGCGTTTCTTTCCCAGATCATGTATTTGTCTAGGGGAAGGGGGGGAAGATGCGTATCAGAAAATAATCTATGTGTTTTATATAGAAATGTATATATGTAGAATTGTATTCAGGAGTTTCTGTAGATCTGTGTAATCTATTTTTTTTTCCTGCTGCATGTAATTTTAGATGAGAAAGTCTAGCTGATACTCTATTCAGTAAGAGTCACTAATCCCTGTGAATATCAAATTTGGGCTGTCTGTTGATGATAGTACAGAGGTTTGAAGCAAATCCAACCATACCTCAACAGAAATGATTGTTGCTGAACCTTCATATCACTATTTTGTCAGGACTGTAGTCCTGCAAAGTTAGAATTGTAGTCAAATGTTCCCTTCACAACCAAATATGCGTAGCAAGTGCAATAGGAGAAATATTCAGTTCCTGAATTTCTCTTTTGTTATGGCCAACTTGGTTTTGTTTTAAACAGTGAAGATATTCTTTTATATAAAAGAATTAAAGAAAAAAATTCTTTCTTCTCCAAATTGCAGTTTTGTAATATTGTGAACATGTCTTACAGTAGACACTGGAAATGAAAGGATTTGTTTTGGTTTGGTTTTGAATTTGGGAAAAGAGTGTTTCTTAGCATCACAGAACTGATGTTGAGGAAAGTGTTCACTTGAAGTAATTTGAGAAATTTCACATGCTTTTCCAGAAGAAGGAACATCTGTCTTAATGGGAGGAAGGAGTTAAGGGAAGAAGAGAAGCTAAAATTTGCTGGAACAATAGTAAGCATAGTATTCTAGGGGAGGTTTAGGCAAATCATAAGTGAATGAACAAGATGAAGAGAAAGGCTCCAAAGTACTAAAAGTGATAATAGCTTCATTCTCTAAAAATAAAAAAGCCACTAAATTATGAGAGTAATAACACATTAATTAAAAATACTGTTTTTCAAGAGAACAGAGTGTTTGTGACATTCACATATCAGTTGATTTCAAAATATGATTTTACTGTTATGGGTCATACCCGTCATGAGAAAAACTTGTGAATTGCACATGAGTTTTTTTGAGATTTAGGACAAGCCTCAAGCTCTTCTTTCTGGTCAGATAATCCCCCTGGTGGATGCAGTAATCTGGTTCTCATGCTGTGGGAGTGGATCCTAATTACCAATGCTATTTTTTCACAGAGAGTATTGCTGCACACAGGCAGGAGCGCTCTTTGCATGCAGACTGCATCCTCTTTTCATCTGTGCATGGTAGAGAGAGAAATTAGGAGTAATTGTAGAAACCATTTCAACTCTCTTAGCTTTGTACCATTTGGCTGTTTTTCTTCTTCTCCCAGTCATGCACGTATGTATGTGTACTTTCTCTGTCCTGCCAAGGTTATCTTTAAAGATCTACAGACATTTTCTGAGTGTTTTTGAATGAGTTCACTATTTACCGTATATTGCTTTTATAGAGGTCATCTTTGATGAGTTTTTAGTCATATGCGCCCACTGAAGTTTCAGTGTACTCAAGCATTAGAAAAGCCACTATTTGAGCGTCTTTGTTTTCTTTGTTGAGCTGTTTATTTTGCTTTCTTCCCACACAGTTCCCTGGCCTCGCTCTGACAACTGCTTTTCTGCATGAATTACATTCCTCCGGGCCGCAAGTCTCCTAATTCTTCCAGTCGATTTGATTCCTGCCTGTGTGATTAGTCCTCTGCTCCAACACAGTTGGTCTTTGCCAAGCAAGCTGCTTGCTAAGTGCCTTTAACATGAAGACCTAACTACATTTTTTAACCTCATTAGTGTGTAGGGCACTGCTTCATTCTGGCTTAATAACATGGCCACTATTGAATCATCACTTACTCTAAAACAGGTTACAAAAAGGTTACCGAAGTTGTCTGGTTTTCTTTTTGTATGACTGTGCTTTTTCTGGTAAGTTTCTTTCAGCTCATGTCCATTATTTAGCATGTCAGTTGCTTTTTTGAAAGGAGACCCACAGATTCTACTGAGGTAGATTTCTGATGTTAAGAAATTTTATATTTGTATGTTCAAAAAGAAACTCAGCACCTATTTGGAAATAGCAAAACTAAATAATAAAACCAGTAAGAAAATGTGGGTTTGGAAGAAAATGGGAAGAAGGCTTGGGGGAAAAATTTCCTACTTGTTTCAGCTTTAGAATTATAAAGACTTCATCCTCACCAGTTTAAACACAGGCTTTTTACTATAATACTGGATTCACAGCAATGCAGCCACAGTCTGCATGGCTTCACTTTGTTTTGTGGGTTCAATTTTTAGCTGAATGTATTGCCACTAAAATTTATTTCAGTTGCAGCTGTGTATAAACTTGAAAGGAAAAGGCATTCCCAGGGTTCCAAATGTTGTAAAGGCAGCAGAAAAGTTTCCTAAGAAGACGGTTTCACCAGGGAGCTGGGGGAAGAAAAGAGGCAGTGGGTCACATGCCACTTGTAATGGTGCATTTGTGCAGTTGCATAGCCCAGCCACTCAGAGGGTGAGACTTCATGATTAATGGTGTTTATTCTTGACAGAAGCCTCCTTTATTTATCTGCAATACAGTTTAGTGATTTTATCAGTCATCTGAATGAAAAATATTCAGTCATACCAATATTGCAGTGTAAATTGAGTAGAGTCACTTTTTATTATATCTTTCAGCCTTATCATCTGCACAGTAATTTTCTAGCAGGGGTTTGATATAGAAAGGCTGGATTTAGCTGTACTTGACACAAAGCCTCTTCAATTTCCTCTAAAAGTTCAGGCTACTCTTAGAAATGTGTATATATATATATATATATATAAATATAAAATATATATAACCCTCTTATCCAAGCAATTTCAGTATTTGAAAGAATAAAGATAAAATGCGCAAACCTGGATGTAAGAAATGTTGTTCATACAAAAACATCTAATAGCTCTGAAGCCACTGGTGAAATGCTCTTTAGTGTTTAAGCTTGTGGCTTAGTGCAATTCTTTTTGCATGGCTACATAGCCTGACTTTCTTCTAATCAATCATTATCCAACTCCAATCAGCATACAGGCAGAGCCTATCGTTCATCCTAGGTGTAATTTCAGAGTTGAGGACTATAATGGCCGCATACAGCACATTAGTCACTGCGATAACAGCTAGTGGCACTCCTGAGGAAGGGGGAGGATGGGGAAGAAGGGGAATAAAATTCTTCTCATTCTCACAGTGCATTAGTGAAATAGGAGCAAATGTTAAACAAATGTTTATTAAATTAGCTGACTTAACAGCATTAAGTGTGAGAAAGCTTCTGACACTCCTTTGACCCACTTTTTCTGAGAGAGGAGTGGCAAGGGAGGCAAGAAAGGGGTACATTAATGCAGTCCAGAATTGTATATGTCTACATACTGATATGATGGTGTCTCTGGTTAAAGACTGGAAGGGATGTCAGGCTCTGCCTGTAGCCTAGAGGAAGCTAAAATTTGAATAGCAAATGGGACCACCTCTAGAGCATCAGAAGAGAATTGCAGAGCAGAGAAGTTTGCTGTAGGAATGCAGTTGGTAATTTTACTGCTCACTCTGTTATTACTAAAAACAGATAATAAGTTGGCTGTAGAGATTTTAGATTTTCCTGCTGCACTTTGTGGTACAGCATAGTTTGAAGGGGAAATAGTGTGTGGAGGTCCATGGCAATCTTATTCAAATAACACTTTCTTGTCCTGTCCATCTGTTTTATATTCATGATGATGATTATTTCTGCATCACATGCAACATTGATACATTATCCTCCATCTGTTAACGTACAAGTCAGTACATTACATTTACAAGTCTGTAAACTTGGAACCAGCTGAAGACAGGAGAGGAAGAATTTACCAGCACTGAGGTTGGGCTGTCCTATGAAGGTATACGGCCTTACTTTATTTATGGTTCAGTGCAAGCTGAGCAAAATAAGGCAGTGCCTGGATAAAGCTCTAGCAGAAGGAAGAGATGGAAATCACATGTTAGCATTACTTTTATTTACTGTTTACATTATTGCACTGTCCAACAGCTCTGTGCAGGATGGGAGCTCTGCTGAGCGTTGTGCAAATATAAGGAGCTCTGCCAGGAAGAGCTCGCAGTCTTTGGCAAATGAACTCTGGTGAGTCAGCTCTGATGGCCTCAGGGTTTACCAGCCCCAGCTGTTTCTTCACCCTGGGGATAATCCCTTCTCCTTCAGCAGGGCTGTGTGCTTTTGCCCCATTTACAGCCTCACAGCTTTGCTTTGGCTTCCTGATACCGGACAATGAAGTGGCCAGAAGAGGCAGAAGAAGTTCTGCCTGGGAGGGCACCAAGCTGGGTACTCAGAGGCTTGCTCAAAAAATTTGCCAGATAACCTCTGGTAGAAGCCTAAAATTGGCAAGTGACATTTGCAGGCAGTAGTTATTGTTGGTTACATTTTTGTACAAAGAAATTGCCAGGTAAATGCATATAGTCCTCTCCTAGTCACTGATTTCTTTTCAGCATCCTGAGAAGGATATAGAGAAAGTGGAGGAAAGCTGGGATGCTGTGTATTGCAAAGGCCAAGCAGACAGTGTTTCAGAGCAGTGCCAGGAGGCAGCAACAGTGGTGGGTGGATGGAAGGAAGAGGAAAAGGAGAGGCTGGTGTGTGTGAGGAAGAGAACAGGAAGACTGGACTTGACTTGAGGAATGCCAGGAGACAGTAGATAGTTTTATTTACATTCTTCATAACGAAGGAAATTAAACAGTCAAAACTGTGTCAGCATACACATTTAAGGAATGCATGTCAAGACTCCCAAGTCAAGACTGTATCATCTGAAGCAGCAGTTGCTTGCTCTAGTCACTACAGGTGGTACTGTGGACTGAAGGTCACCAGTGTCACAGCTGACCTTATGTAAAGAGTAGTCTATTAAATAACAGAATGAATATTCATGGCTTTTCATGGCATAAACTATTCTTGAAGAAATGCACAATCCACCCATAGTTGGGTTATTTATGAAGTCTTATAAGTAGCAGTGTATATAAAAAAACCTGGGTCTATGTTCAGGCAGTCCATCAGTTGAAAAATAGAAATACAGTCACTGACTAAGGATTTAGTGCTTGATTAATGTAGTCAATTTTTAACTGTAACTACATAATGTTAACACTTCCCCAAAGAAGGAAAGGGGAACCAGAGTAATATTCTTTTGCTGTCGGTTAATGCCTAATTGTCATGCAGATTTCCTGAACCATGAACATCTCTTGTATAGTCATTTGTGTCCCTTTTTTTTTTTTTCTGCAATGATGCCTTTTAATTTATGTGGAAGAAACCTTTTATTCTAACCCCCTGTGAGGTTATTTGTATATTTTAGGAATTTACATACCAGAACTGCCCACATTTTGTATGGCATTGTCCTTGCCTCAGTGAGAAAATATTCATAACATAGGCTCTCTTGATATGACCTTTCCACTATAGATACTGAACATTTTCCAAGTGATTTACCACAGTTTTAAAGATGGGGAAAGAGTGGATCAGGAAGACAGCAAACTTGTACAAGGTGGACAGCAGATAAATAATGGAAATGAAACCAAAGCCTGTCTGCCTTAAACCCTGATCTAGCTTCTATGTGAACTACATAGGCATGGACCCACTCCTGATTTATTTGAACATGTAGCTACTGAATGAAAGTTTGCTACCAAATCAGATTCTGTGACTAATTCCCTATGCTGACTACAGTTCCAGTGTGAATTTTGGAGGAAATGTGAGTAAATATTCGCTAGGTGTTGAAACATAGAAAATGATACAGGAAATAAAGAGGTTTTTTTTTTGTTTTAGGACTTAAAAAACATGCTTATGTTCTCCTTTTTCTTAATTTCTACCGTTAAGATAATATAGTTAACAGTGCTTACTCTTTTGCAGCACTTGAGCTGTTCTATATGAATTGTACTCTGACATTTCCATATATTCAAATAATTCTTTAAATGTTCATAATTACTTTCTTAATTTTCCTAAGTCCAAGAATGTGATATAGCAGTTTTGAGGCAGTAAGTGATTCTAGGGGAATGGAGTGCTTGTTTGAAACTGGAATTTCTGAAATAATATTATTGATTTCCCATAGTATGTATTTATAGGTTTGATTGTTTACCAATTCATTGAGAAATGAAAAGAGGAAAGGACTGTGGGTTGCATTTTAAAAATGCTCAGTGCTAGCCTCAATCTCCGTACACTGAAATCTCAGAACTCAACTTTATTAATAGAAAAACATTTTATTAGCCAGTTGTTGGCTGCTGGTGCTGAAGGGTCAGTCTGTACAAGCAACTATGGTATTAAGTAAACAACAGAAATTTAACATGGGAGATAGCACCAAAGGAATTGAGCCATGTGCTTTAAAATAGGAGTCGCCACATACCAAAAAAAGTCCTTGTTTGTTCATCTTCCAGGTTCTACTAGAAATAAGTGTTAATGTTTTGTGGGCAGACATCAGAAGATTATTGCAGAAAAAAAAAAAAGAAAAAGATAAAAGAAAAGTATTATAGGCAGTTTAATGAGTTTAATATTTTTCAATTCTCCAGGCAGGACTGAATTGAACAGGTATCAGAGAAACAGTGTGGATATCATTGGTATGAGAGTTATGCCATCAATGCTTGCTCCAGCATTGAATAAAGACTATTAAATGATTAAATATCGAGGTTTGAACTTTGACACGTTCATAATATAACAAGATGGATGAAAAGGCAATAATAATTAGGTTATGTTACAATATTTCATCCCACTTTGTTGACAGGCTTTGTTCTGTGAGATAGATTATTGTTCCATCTGTAACCTCAGCTCAGTGTCATATTTACAATGTTATAGTTAAGGATCACTTGCTGTTTTCAATATAAATGTATTTTTCAACAGATTCATAAAAGAGCCATTTAAAATTTTATGAGGACAAAACTTGGCGTTAAGATTTCCAGTCCTGGAGTTATAATTTCCTTTAAAATCAGAAAGAGCTTAAATCACCTTTTTTTTTTTTTTTTTTTTTTTAAGATAGGTTGTTCTTAGAAGAGATTTTTGTACAAGCACAGCTTAAAGTTATTTGGAAACCATTTATGACAGATCTCTAACACCAAACCAACCTCAAAAATAGTAGTCCAGATTTTCCTGTGGCACAGACCTTTGCGGCTGTTCGGAGTGGCTTTACATCTGCTTCCAGAAAACATTGCTATTGAAGAATGCCTGTGACAAGTGGGGGGGGTTGTACTGTGCCCTGGGGCCTCCTGTAGTTTTCACAGTTGCAAGAGATAGAAGAACAGGGACAATTTTCACTGTATTGATATTTTGGCATGTATTAAAACAGTTCAAGCACTCCAAAGCAAGTACCCTGAGGCCATATTGCCATGATTGGCAATAATTGTCTTTGAATGGCCTCACTGGAGACCTCTACCAACACCTCATGCATCCAGGAACTCCTGTTTAGCTGAGCTGCCTGACATGTGTTGTAAGTAGTGCCAGTTTATGGTCCTGCTCCTGTGGTCAGGATCTGCACTGTAGGGAGCTGTTCTGGATAGAGGCCTCAGAACCATGATGTAACTTGTCTCCTAATCTGTCTTTGTCCCTGTTTCCTTCTGCACTTGACTGGCCCAACCCAGACCTGGTTTGTCACTTTGCCTTGTCTCAGACTCATGATTGACTGTGTTGGTAGCGTCTGGCTCTGGTCACTGAGTTCTGGTGGCATGGAGTGCATTGCCCATTAGTAGCTCCTGGCTTGCTTTTCCTTAGGGAGTAGCTGGCCTTTGCTGCTCCCCAGCACCCTGAACTGGGTCTATTTTCTTTCTACCCCCCCCTCCCCAATTCCTAATTCAGTTTCATGCATTAATCCACATAAGATGGTTTCATGGATTTTGGGCTGATCCTCTAATCCTATCAGTAGAGCATTGAGAAGGTGGTTGAAAGGGCCCACAGTCAACAAGCTCTGTGCTGGCTTACCTACCCAGGGATTTTCACCTCTAGTCATAGCCAGACAGCAGTATTTCACCTCAAGTTAGCTGTTCTATTAGTATCAAAGAAAGGGATAGGATATGAATATGGGCAATCCTGTCTTCCTCTTTGTAAAACTGGCAAATGCTTAAGTACAAAAAAAAAAAAAACAACAGCCTAAAGTATATGTTAGGAGTCCCTGTATCTCAGGTTTTTTTTCTGCTGATGGAAAGAATGTGTGATCCTTTCAAGATAATACTAGGTAATGATCTGTGCATGCAGATCATTTTGAAATATGTATAATTTGCTTGTGCTTGCTCATCAACTCTCAGATTCCCATGATCTTCCTTCACCAGTTAAAAAAGGGCTGTATGGGCTGAAAAGGGAATTGGATTTGATTCAGTTTTTGTGGTGGTTAAAATCCAAACCTGCTGCTTGTCAGTCTTCTTGTACACAGTTCATCTATTGCAGCTGTAAGCAACAAAACAAAATTACACACTGTTTTCATGAGTAATAACTGAAATTCTACAGATAGCTCACCTGTGGTTCAGCAGTGGTCAGAAAAAATCCTCATTTTTTTAAAAAGGCAGCTTTACACATACAGTGATTTGCCCTACAACTGATGCTGTTCATAGCTGCTGACCTGTTGTGACTCTGTAAATTTTTAAGACTGTGCAGACACCTCTGCAACAATTCATCAAAGTGTCATGACTAATAGGAAAAAATACACCTGTTTGCCCTTACACTGATCTCCCTGCCTCGGCACATGTGTGCCATTCACAAGCTGAGTGGTTGAGATTCTCCAGAACATCAGAGTTGGAACAGGAAGAAGCTGGCACGCTGGGTATGGGTGGGGAGTTGGAAGTCCTGTGGTAGATATGGAAACTGTGTGGTGCTCATGATATTTCAGCACCTTAGCAATGAACAGGAAGGCCTTCTAAACAGGAAGGATGAGATGCCTTCACAGCTAGCCCTGTTCTCTGTTCCTTCTCATTTATGTCAGGGTTGTAGATATAATCAAAGTTACTGAGAAAATAATGAAGTCATCCTAATGTACTAGGATAAAAAATCAGTGGCGAAACACAGTCACAGGATCTTTTACCCACAAACCTGGAGACCTTCAACTATGTCTTGAAAGTGTGATCAGCTTTGTATGAAATTTGAATTGAGTTTGTCTAGAAGTGGACACAGAGGTCCTGATTCAGAAAAGAGCATACATCTGCTTTGCTCCCTCCCTTAAGTAGTCTGAATATGTTGTATAACAGAAGAACCCCTGCACAGGAGAAGATGCAGGGCAAGTTCTGCCTTCCCATGGTTTACAGGTGAGGCATAAATTGTCAAGTAGTATCACTGAAAATCTCCTTGCCTCTTCTAATGCTGAAGCCTCATCACATCCCATGAAGTAGCCTCAGACCCAAGGCAGAATGCCATTCAACAGGATGCAAAGCTAGGTTGCAGGATGCTGGGCTGAAGGGTCCTGAGTTTGAAGGAGGGTCCCCAGCTTCTTTCCCTTCTCATGACATCATGGACTAGATGACCTGTAAAAGTACCTTCCAATCCAAACTGTTCTATTATTCTATACATGTGAAATAAAAATTAGGGGGATGGACTGCCACCCACATATGGAGATTTGATTTGTTTGTCACTGAATGAATATCTGCAGAGCCACACCTGGGCTGTACTGTTTGCTGTTTACAGGACGAAGTTTGTTCTTTATTGCAGCAATGAGGTTGCAAAGCCACAGTAAGGGTGTTTGGCAGCACCCTTTCTAAAAGCTGCATTTTAGTTTGAAGGAGGGAGTTAATACTTTTGAAAGATGTTCACAGTGAAGTTTAATCACAGAGGGAAAGGAAGGATATGTAGCATTTATTGGAATAAATCAGGATGACTCAAACTGTGGGCCTGAGTGCAGATGAAGAAGGCATGAGGGAAAATGGGTCTGTAGGGAAAGGAGAGTGTGGGAGCACAGAGGAGTGAGAGAAGTCCAGACTGAAAGTGAGCGCAGAAGTTAGCAGCCTGTTAAAATCAGATGATCGAGAGAAATTAAGAAACATCAGAGTCCAGAGCTGGGAATTCTTTGTGGAATCTGATGATTCCTTATTTCTGCCTCAGATAATACCATTTATATGCCTACTGTTGATTGACGTTATGCAGGTCAGTGTTCTTTCCCTAGCATCCTAGGAAAACTGAGGAGCTCAGAAGAGGAGAGAGAGAAAGAGGCAGGGTTGAGGAGAAGAGAGGTGGAGTCCTGGTGTCCTTGAATGGCTCTTGCTGGATCTGAAGGGAGAAGCTGACAGCCTGGCTTTTAATCTTGCTCCTGTGGCAGCATTTGGCTGTTGGCCAGCTGGAGAGTGAATCACTGAGGCCAATACAGACTGTCAGCCTTCTTGCATAAGCATTTAAAGAGTTCTCTGTTCAATATGCACCAGATAAGGCCAGGGCCCCAGCCTGCTTGCATGCTCTTCGTGTTTCTAAATATGAGTTGGGATCACATGTAAAAAGAAGCTCTTGTAAAATGACATCCAGACTTAGTTTCTTTGTTACTCTTGCATAAATTTGCTGTACTACTATATTTTCCTCACTGCCAGGATAGGAAATTCACTCTGTAATGTGATACCCAGCCGTAGTAATTTTGCTTCCTACATCACCATGATTTTTGAAGTTCTTGCCTACCAAACTTGACCTCATAGGGAATCAGGAGACAACGAATATTTCATGTCTGGTGGGGTTTCATAGTACCAAGGTAAAAGATGCTCTTCCACTGTAAAACAAAGGTACTTTAGAACCATGCAGACAAAAAGTTCTCTGAGGAAAGGAGATGTCTGGTTTGCACAGTGGTGGAAAGTAGCTTCTGGTTTCGGGTTCTCAGTGCATTTCAAATATGCTGAAAGCATGCTAGTGAGTGGCTTAGCTTTATGTGGGTCACTTGCTTGAGTGCCAGAGGAGAGACTGCACTGTCAGTACCTGCTACTAGCACAAAATGCAGCTCTCTAACAAACTTTGGAGCTAGGAGGTATTTTCATACAGGAAGGCTAAACAGGCTTACCTTACAGAAAGCTGTTGGAGGGCAAGAAACACAAAAATGGTCAGATAGGGAAGGGAAAAGAAAGAGAAAAACACATCAGAAGAAATCTTCATTCCTCAGATTTTACAAACCCTCATGGATTTAGTGGCAGGGAAGCTGGCGTCATGTTAGGAATTCATTACTTTGATCACTGTCCCACTCATATGCTAGCATTTCCTAGCTGATGGCAAGGCAGAATTGGCTCCTATGTAAGATTATGTTCTGTTGGCCTTCTAGGTGATGACAACTTGATATCATTGATCATGATATGTGTATGTTAAAGGGAAAAAATACATTTCTTGTTCGATTACTCTTTGTAAGCCAACAGCATCAAAGGAACAGTCTGTCCTCACTGATCTCACAGCTGCTGCCTGTGTCTGTGCTGTATATATGCTAAATTAATTGGAAAAACAGGGACAAAAAGGCATTTAGTTCGAGTCAGCCATTTGGACTACAGCAAATGCATGACAGGCTTAATCATTGTCTTTTGCCAAAGAGCAGGTTGGCAAGGGAAGGCACTCCAGCCCCTTGTGATGAAATTTGAAATTTTTCCAGTGCCTTTGGAGATGGGATGCTGTGAGAGAAAAGTCTCCAAGCAGAGCCCAGACACTGTCGTATCAACAGGGTGGGATGATGGGGAGGGTTATGGCAGGTTATTTGTCTTTTGTCAGCTTTCAGCCTTGGTTCATCACACATAGCATGAGAGGGCACCAAGCTTTCCCTTCACAAAAATGATGTAGTTAATTAATGGGGTCTTGTTAAAAAACATTGGTCACTGGCGCCATACTAAAAATACACGTATGCAATAATTTTTCTTACTCTGCCACCAAGTTTTGTGCCTTTTTCATGGGGAGGGACAGCAACAAAAAGAATGCTCCAAAGAACCCATCTGTCTTAATGGCTTGCAAAGTTTGGGACTCCTGAAGCGGTTTCTGTATAAACATGCCATCTTGCACTTTCAGAAGGAGTAAGCTGGAAAATGAAGGGCATGGGTGCAGTGTGGCACTCAAAGCTCCTTTTTCATTAGCCACATAGTTTTGAAGATGTAAATGATTCTGAATCTCAGTATGTATTCCAAGTTGCAGTAAGAACTACTGTGTAATACAGTGTGCATATTTTGCACTAATTGAAGTGATTTTCTCCTTAATTCCTTGGGGAAAGGGTATTGAGGGGTGTAAAGATTAAACCAAATATAAAGTCATGTTAAAATTGGTCAGAGAAATGTTGCTAATAGTGGGGACAGAGAAGAATTAATTTCCCATCCTTTTTCTTTCCAGGCAGTTGACTTCAGTACATGTGCAACCCAGTTGTGTTCTTCAAGAAACAAGTATATTTCTTTATTGTGTAGATAACCTGGCTGGTTTTGTTTTTCTTCCTTTTGTTTCTTCCAGGCCTTCTGCCTTATCTAGTAGCCCAACATACTCAGAGCTGCCATTCCTTAGAATTTCCCCGCACCGAAATCCTGCGGCAACATCAGAGTCTCCTTTCAGCACCCCTCACCCATACATTAACCCCTACATGGACTACATCAGGTCCCTGCACAGCAGCCCATCCCTCTCCATGATCTCGGCAGCCCGCGGACTCAGCCCAACAGACGGTGGGTTAAGACAGGCTTCCTGTTTTCTGTCATTGTAGCAACTTAAGTTATATTAATCTTGTCAACATTTTTCCCCCTTGTTCAAAGCAGCTTCACCAGGTTTGTCAGACATATTCATTATGTCATAAATGTTTCAATACTTCATCAGCCGATGATGGCTCATTTGTACATCTCACAAATGTTGAAACTTCAGGGAGAAGAAAAAAAAAAAGCTGCCTCATTCAAAATTTATGCTGGAAGGGTGGTGTGTGTCTTTTGATATCTTTTGGTTGTGGGGCTGACATGGGGTGTAATTCTGATCTCCCAAAAAATCCATTATACCTGCACTGAATTGAGTCAGATTCTTTATGAATTCACATCAGTGTATAACCATGGAGCTCTTCATGTACAAAAGGCTTGTTAATTAAAACAGTATTTTTCAATCATATAAAGCATGCACTGACTAGTTACATTTAGTCAATACTTCCGCTGAAGTTAGGTAGAATTACTTCAGTTTATCCTATCCAACAATATAGCCAAAAGAAAAGATGCTTATGTAGAAGTCACTAATGGTCAAGATTGTCTCTTTTAATGTAAATGGTGGGCAGTATACTTGAAATTCAGTGCTTTAGGTCTTGCTGTGACCATGGCTTTTACTTTCCAGACTATTTGGGCTGAAGTGAACTCCTGTGATCACTCTTATCATTACTAGCACGTTTCTTATTCATTTCAGTGGGAATTTTGCCAAAGTGAGCCATCAACAGAGTTGCAAAAAAAGGCTGTCTTGTTAATAGTATGGTTTTCAATAGTGGGCAAGCATAAGCAGTTTGACATTTCAAAATTGTACCATTTACTGAAGGGAGCTAAAATATAACATAGTCAGAATCAACTATGCAGAGAAGGGTAATTAAACTGGTACTTTAACTATAGGAAAGATCTTCTCAGTGAATTCAGAAACTTACCAGAGTTAAACTGCCTTTAGCTGAATTTGAAAAATGAGCAGTGCACCCGATCCAAACGGATAACTAATTAATCCTCCTTTATAAGAATATATACCTTTACAGTTAATCCATTAGTTATGGGCACATATTCTTATGAGAATAAATTTTAATGACCTATTGTCAGTCAAGGCATATGGCATGCATATAGGGCTTTCCTAGCAGCGCTTTGGATGTTGCATGAATTCTTCCTGATTCTACCCTTTTTGTTTTAGCAGAAGTATTAAAAAAAAAAAATACACTTTTTTAAGAAAAAAATTTGAATGGTCAGAAAGGCAAGTTTTGACTTTAGGAGCTTTGGAGCTTTAGATTGTAGGACAAAAACAACAGAGCTATGTAATGTAATGACATATATTGGGAAAACTCTTGTGGTGTACATCTGGGTTTTTTCACAGAAGCTTATGTGCAGAATACCTTGTTGTCTTCAATACTTTTCAGGTCCCATTCCTGCAGAATTTCATTTATGCTTAAGGTATGTTCCAGTGCCACATAAAGAAAGGTCTGAAGGAAACCACCTATCACCACCTAAGACATTAAGCTGTATAGAGGGTTGGTCTCAGGTGTACCACACTGGACTCACTTGAAAAGATGTAGGCGCAGAGTGTTCTCTGACCCAGCACCCAACTGATTCTCCAGAAACATCCAGAGATGTCACAGGGTAGAATTTGGTTTCAGTTTCTGCCGCCTAAGTGTAGATGTGTATAGTATAGAAATACATGATCTTTCTGTGTTGTTCTGCCATTGTAGTCCAGTGAGTTGTAGGTAGTGAAGCCTCAAGGAGCTATTCAGTTCCCCAACAAATGGACACTTGGCATGTTAGCAGTTGAGTCTGGAGCTCTGTCATAATTATGATGGTGCTAAGGTTCATCTGTCTGCAGTGCAGGTGTTTGGTCTCACTTCAAGTCTGTGAAATACCCTGCCTCAACTCCACCTGCCACCTCAGAAAGACAGTTATCTCCTGCCAGCCTATGTAGCTTGGATACTACCAGTCTTTCAGATGGCATGAGACACTCGGGTATGGACAGTACAGCTGAGTACACTCTGTCTTAATGCTCATCCCCTGAGTTTTGATTGCTGGCTGTAAACACAGCCTTAATCTGTCAGAAGTACATGCTAAATTTACTAGCTTAAGCATCTCTCTTCAGGTTTTAAACAAATACATGTCACTTCACACTTCCTGTAGGCTCACAGCTCATCTTTGATCAGTTGCCACAGCCCTGGTGTTGCGCAGCATCCAATGAAAATACAGTAACTTGATTGAGGCATTGAAGATACCTCAATCAAACGGCATGCTGTTGAAAAGCTGCAAGTTTGTTCCCTGGAATCCATAGTCAGTTGTATGATCAATCAGGTATACAATAAAATGCCTTTTTTCAGATATGGGTTCCTGGGATCAGAGAATCTGAATCATGGCTTGAGCACTTCTAGAATGCAAATGAAACACTCCTGTGCTTTAAAGGGGTACATGCACATAACCTACTAATAATGTAAAGGGCACCATGGCTTAAGTGATACAGTATTTGAACTCTGAAAACTTGGAAGTTGCTATTGCTTTTCTGAAAGCCATTGTGAGATTTCTCTTGCTGCCTAATTGGTTTAGGACAGTTAGATAATTAGATCAGTGTACTATTGGGCTCAGTCTGTCAACTCACAGATCTGGGGATGGCCAGAAGCCAAAACAATCTGGAACATAACTCTTGTTGCTTCTCCTTAGCCAGCAGATTTGGTGGGTTAGGGGTGGCTGAGGACTTCTCCGAGGATTTGGAGCAGGGGTAAGGATGGAGTTGTTGGTGTGTGTCGAGGAAAGTGCTCAAGTGAAGCTCAGCTCTGCCTATGGTGCAGAAGCAAATGCCTCTGCTTATCAAAAAAGGGGAACAAAGTGGAGCTACCTGGGAATAAACAGGAAAAAATTCAGGACTGAGGGCCTTCCCATTTACCCGTCATTTGCATTTGCCCTTCATGCAATACATCATTTAGTAGGCTAATTTTTTATGTTTGAGGGAGGTAGTAAGGCATAATGTTTTAAGAGCACCAGAACATTTCTTGGCATATGAAACATTTAGTAATTATGTGTTCACTATGTTTTTTGCAGCAGTTAATTTTAAAGTTTGCAGCCAATGTTACTGTTAGTTAACCCACACACTTATGTCAGAAAACAGAAAGTATTTTCAGTCTGTCTGGAAATATACCATGGCTGCCTAGTACTGTAAAAGTTGAAAATCAGTGATTCAGTGTGAGTTACCCATCTTTTAAAATTTGGTCTGAATAATTTCTTTACCATTTCACAGAAAGTGGAAAGATTGTATTTAATTGTGAAATCAATTTGTAATTTGGAAAAAATACCAGCAACTTTTAATTTATCTCAGCTCATTATTCATGCCATTTCTATTCCTGTTTGACATACATCTATTTTTCACAACCCTTTCTTATATGTTATGTTTAACATTTTAACATCAAAAGCACATTCTTTCATTTTATTTGGTAGTAATAAAGGCAGACTATACACTTCAGCAATCTGTTGCTGAATTAACTTTTCTCCAAATTCCAATGCTTTGTTTATGTTCAAAAGAACATTAATTAAAAGTGTAAATCTTGATTCTTTGTTTCTAAGGTTCGCATTTAGGATCAGATTTTCTAATGAAAATAAAAATTATCTTTAGCTCTGTGTAGGTAACAATATTCAAAGAATTTCAGCCCAACATTTTGTTTTCATTCAAGATTCAGCTGCTGAGATTAAAGAAAAATCTCATTGAATGATATGAAAGAATATAAAAATAATCTGGTGTACCAGCTTGGGGTGCAGCTCATTAACCTAAGGAACCGTAAGTGTTTTAGGCAAGCTTGCATATCATCTTGTGGTGACCAGCGTAAACTCTTTTGCAAGTGGGACAGGGAGAGACCAGAGAGAAGGGCTGTTCACCTCAAGTTTCATGGCAGGTCAGGGTCAGGATCAAGGAGGGGGAGCCCAGCTTATTTTATGAGTATGTCATACACAAGTTCGTGAAATGACCCTCTACGTTCAGTAGCATCTGAAGCCTGCTGAGAGGAGATGATCTTTAAGTGATATCAGTTTTTGTATTTGTCCAGGGTTTCCCATTAGTTGATGACCTGCTTGAAAATTGGAGGGGAACAGGAAGCTCTCATGTTATTTTTACACGAGAGAACAGCTAATGCAAGTCATTATCAGAGGACTGCATCACAATAACCTCACTGATGGGATGTAGAGTCTATTCAGTCTGTGGTTTTGACTCTGCAAATAGGCTTGTATGTCAAGTATATTTATACATGAACTTTGAAAGATGGAATGGTCACATTTATTGATTTCACTTCTGTCCTCCTAAAAAACTGACCCTGTGTTGTTCATGGACAGCTATTATTTGTCCTGGAATCATGCTTTATCCCTGTTTGCTACTAAGCACAGACACAGAGAGACATGGTGAGGGAGAATCTTCTAGTCTCCTAAGTAGAGACTCCAGATACCTGAATGCTTATGGAAGTTCACCCTGTTACCTTAGAGATGGATTCCTCTGAGCCAGGATGAGGTAAATGTGAATAAAATGCTAGGAAGGTTTTCCTCCTTTTTTATGTCACTAAATAAATCATACTAGTTTCCATTGCTGTCAGCCTGTCACTTTTTGAGTCACTTAATAATAAATACAAAAACATGAGATCACCAAGCTCATTAATATTTTAAGTCTTGCTGGTTTTTTTTGAATGGTGTCTTTACAGTACCATTGGTTGAAATATATTGACCAGTGGTGGCATAGTGCAGACATTGCATTACATTAAAAAATAAACAAGCTGTTTTAATGGCCAGAGAAACCGGCAATGTGATAAAACTTTCCTTCTTGTTTATCTTACGTCATTAACAGTACTTTTATGTTGTTTTTTTTTAGCACCACATGCTGGCATCAGTCCAGCTGATTATTATCATCAGATGGCTCTTTTGGCAGGCCAGCGCAGTCCGTATGCAGACATCATTCCTTCAGCTGCCACTGCAGGAGCCGGGGCTCTTCATATGGAATATCTTCATGCCATGGATAGTGAGTGATATTTTCTAGAAATATAGACAGTCCTACAAAGGGAGCCATGTGGGTTGTTCGTAGTCTGACCCAAAAGGCTTCTGTGCTGATAGAGAAGTGGGAGTCAACATAAAGCCTCGTCATGAGGCTGGAGGGCCACAGAATTGATTGCCAAATGCACAAGGGTTATGTCAAGCTTAAAAGAAAACTTTGAAAGAAAGTAGGGAGAGGAGCGGGACTGCTCCTGAAAACAGGTTATAAATTTTATTTCTAGCAGGGCTTGAGTGCTTTTGAAATTGTCCTTTTCTATTTGCAATCAGTAATTCACTTTCATAGTTAGGCTGAGTATTTCCCTGATGAGCTCTCTGTTAACAGAAAGTTTACATCTGTTTTTCTGTTAGGAGAATATGCCCTGCACCTTTCAGAGAGTGCTAGCTGCACTTACAAGTTGTGTATCATAGACCAATAGACCAGCGACCACTGGTAAAGTGAAGCAGTTTGCTGAATTCTCAAAGATCCTGACTTAGTTTTCCATAACATTTCCATAATATTAAGAGCCTTTTTTATCCACTCAGTATCTTTCAGTCCTCTAATCTGTCTCCATTTCTGTGTCAAAGGAGGAAAAGAGAGGACCCCATTGCAAACTGCTTGCTACTGCTTCTTTTGATCAACCAGAAGGGATTTGCAGAGCATTCCCCTCAAGTCATAGATGCTTACACGCTTTTCAGGATGTGCTCTGTTCCTTCTGATGAGGGCAATAAAAAATGGTGGCAAGAAAAGGTGGTGATATTAACTTTTGCTTGGTAGTACAGACCAATACAATAGTGTTAGACAACCATATTTTCCTGTAGAATTTTAAACTTTTTGTTTACATGTGATTTCTTCTTCCTGCTGTTGGCTGAACACCATAGTTGGTGATCTCAAGGAGCATGAGTGTTGGGAGGTTTACCTCTGGAATGCATAGGAATATAGGACTATATATATCTAGCCCTGCTGAACACATGTTTTGGAGTGTGAAGTACTTGACTGACCAATAATTTTTGTAAGAGTCAGACAAGACAGATTGTTGTGAAACTGTACAGGAAAGATTTTTTTCATTCTGTTTCCTTGCTAATGAAGGATTTTTAAAAATAATTTTCTATTATCTGTCTCACTGCACCAGTAGTATGCATAATGAATTTACAGTAACATACCTTGAGCATACTGCAGAAACACAATAAACTCATACAAGTAGTCTGGACTAAAACCAGAAAGTAATGTGCAGACTTAGGTACTTGAAAGCTTAAGAATATGATACTTCCTGATTTGGATTTTGAGAGAGATAGGGAGAGATGAGGCACACTGCAAAAGCACTGAATGGCTATTAATAATACTTTGCAGAATGGAAACGCTATTACATATGGTTCAGGTAATGTAAATTTGCTGCTGTGTTCCAGGTGCAAGGACAAATCCCCAGCTTGCATGAATGGGCACGTCTTCCTTGAAAAGGATCATAGAATCCTGGAATAATTTGGGTTGTAAGGGAACTTTAAAGGTTATCTACTCAAACTTCACATGCAATGAGCAGGGATATTTTAAATTTTCAAGGGGTTTGGTTCCTACTGTGAGAGAGTGTGTCTGAATGCATGTAAGTAGCAGTACCAAACTGCATTCTTGGATACAGGATTGATCTAATGGGTTTATTCAGCCTTTAGAAAGGTAGATACCCATATATATGCCAGAAAACTTGAGAAAACCAGAAGACTTTGCAGTACTCATACAAATAATGGCATTTGTGGAAGGATCTTCCTGTGTTAATAGAGATTGTATGTGTTGTAATCTATATAGAATTGCATCTTTTGCATCCCAATAATGTTATCACTTCGTACTTAACAGGAAATGTTTTGACCTTTGCCCATAATTTCATCCCATTCATAAAAGGTACCTAAACACCATCTTTAATAAGGATATTTGTGTTCACCAGCTCTAGCTAGGATACATTTGAAATGCACACTTTAATTTGTTTTGTGTTGTTTTTAAAAATTATGATCACACATTTAAGATTAATTATACCGGCAACTTTTCAGTTAGGCATTTTTTCAGAGTTAGAGACAAAAACTGCACTATTATGCAAATGGGTTATTTTTAAACAGTAAATAGAGAATTAAAATAAGAGTGAATCCTAGTAAGGTCGCTCATCTCACCTTCTGTATTTGATGAGAATGTGTTTAGTCAGGCATTAGCTGCTTTTATCTAAATAGAGTATGAAGCTACCCTTTTACTTTGTAAAAACTAATTAAAAGTATCTTAACTTGCATGGGTATACAGTAAATTAATTGTCATTAAGTAGGAAGCTGAATGTCCTATCATTCATCATGCAAAAGAAAACCCCTTTCTTCTTTGTCAGATTTTTAGATTAGAAACGAGAACAAAACAATTAGCAGGAAGTTGTTATTAAGACTTTGCTTCCCCCTGATCACTGTACTTTGTTATTAAATGCATACATGGGCATTGTTATTGGGGATTTTTATAATGTCATTTGTTTGGATCTTTCTTCTTAAAGATTTGTATGGTGATCTTAAAAGTAGTCTTTCGCCTTTGCCCAGTCTTGTCAAAGGAAGCAGAAGACACATGAGTAGTTTCCCTCATTATCTGCTATCAAATTCTGAGCAAGTTGACTCAACTGACTGAAAGGCTGCTGCTCATTTATCCCACACAACAGCCAAATAGGTACAAGCAAGACATTGTTCTTCTCTTGTAAAGCAAGTCTGTCTTCTAATTGTGTGCTTATACAGCATCTTGCACAGAAATTTGGAATCTCTACCCCCTCCTGTAGTGCAAATAATAATTCCAACACCAGCATACACTGAGTTCCAAAGTGTGTTACACACAGTATATGCAGTTTGGGGTTTTCTGTTTTGCTCTGGTGCTGGAAAACTGATTTCAAATTGGGATTATAGGAGTGGGAGAACTGTTAATCAGAGGCTAAATCTTACCCAAGGAGCAGTAGACTTCTTGAAGCTCTGAACTTCACTGTCCATTAACTGTCTAATACATTGCAGAAGAATAAAACCAAGACTATGTGTGCTTAATTGTAATTCTTTTTCCTTCTGTCCTGAGTGGCATGAAAACTGGACCAAAATTTTCTCTGCTGCTAAAAAGCTTTTCTATAGTTTTGGTGGCCAGAGACCCTGAGCAAGCCTTGCCATCTTATTGCTTGTTCTAAAAATGTCAGATTTGTTACCTTTAAGTATAGCATCAAAATAGGAGTGGAGCAGATGTATAAGTTATTGACAGCACCACAGTAGCAACAACTGAAATTACTTGTTGGGGCTGTAAAGATGTTGAATGCCAAAACTGTCTTTAAGCACTATAACAATTTTAAAAATCATTGTCTTTTGGGTTGATAGGTGCATTTTTCACTTGGAGAATATGTTCTACTCTCCTAAATGAGGTTCAGTGGAACACGAGCATGTTCCCTGAGGTTTCAAGATTCCAAAGTATTAATAACCTCACTCAGATTTACTTTTGTCTGTCCTCACACAGAATAGGAGGTTTCTCTTTTTCAAAGGTATTTGATAATGACCTACTCCTTTTGGCATTAGAGACTCTGATCCAGCTGACCTAAAGAGTTTGGGCAGGTGTGGTGTGTTGACCTTGGCTGGATGTCAGGTGCCCACCAAACTGCTCTATCAGTTCCTCTTCTCAGCTGGACGTGGGAGAGGAAAATAGACGGAAAACAACTCATAGGTTGAGATAAGGCAGTTTACTCAGGCAAAAGTGAAAGATTGCATGTACAGAAGCAAAGAGAAAACAAAAAATTTTATTCTTTACTTCCCACCAGCAAGCAATGTCCATCCACTTCCTGGGAAGCAGGGTTCCAGCACATGGAGGGGTTGCTCTGGAAGGCAAACGTTGTAATTAATGAATGTTCCCTCACCCGCTCCTTTTCTTAGCCATTATGTCTGAGCTGACATCATATGGTGTGGAATATCCCTTTGGTCAGTTTGGGTCAGCAGGCCTGGTTGTGTCCCCTCCCAGAATCTTGCTGACTTCCGACCTACTAATGGGGAAAATGTTGGAAGACAGTGCTGTGCCAGCACTGCTCAGCAGCAGCCAAAACTTCTTTCCAGCCACCAGTGCAAAGCACAGCACTGTGAGGGCTGTAGTGGGAAAAAATGAACAGCCGTGAACAAATGGTCATCTCAGCCAAACCCAAACAGCAGTCTGGAGAGTTAAGCCAGAGTGAGAAGCTTTGGACTGGGTTTGGTTTCTGTTTGTCAAAGCACAGGTGGAGAATGAGGGTGGAGTATCAAAGCCATTCCTTCTCTCATCCTGATGACAGATTTATAATTTTGAAAACAAGACAAAATTTATGATAAAACTTTCATAAAGTGAAAACAAAGTTTTTACACATCTGTAAACAGAAGGCAGAAGGAAAAGAAAGAAAGAAAAAAGGTTTGACTTTAAACCCACCCCCTCTAAATGTCCCATGTTCATAGCCTTCAATAAAAACTAGTGCCTGAGACATGTTCAAACAAGTTTGATTTAAAGGAAGGGAATAAAAAAGGTTTGATGAAGTTTGATTTAAAGGGATGGAATAAATGATACATGTCTGAAGATTGCCTTATAAATGATTAAGCAATGCTAAAAACTTCAACTCAGAAATCAAATTCGTGGACAAATTTGCTGGATGGCATATTCCATTTTTGAAATTTATCATGGAGATAGATATCTGTTATTTTAGAATTGATCTCTATGTCAGAATAAGATCTTTTCTTTTGACACCTGCCGGATTTTTTGTTGGCACACTCGAGTCTTTACTATCTACTAGTGACTTTTTATTTCTATAATGTCTACTCCAAAATGGTGACATTTTTAAGCAAATCTTCACTGTCAACTTCCATTTGCATGCTTTGCCAAAGCTGATGTTTTTTTATCAGCACTTCCACAGAGGTAAATGGATTTTTAGTGAATCAGTGCTCCTTCATTTTCTGATTTTAAAGCATTATTGAGTAGGGAATGTAATACTTTGGTGGGAGAGCATTGTGAGCAGATGAACACCTCAAATTGCTAAATAAATATTGAAGTGTTTGTTTTTAAAATAAATGCTGGGCAAGGCTGGAAAGTTTGGTTTAGTATTCAGAGGCACGGACAAATTGTGACCTATTCCTTTTTATGGTAGCATACTAACAAATTCATGTTATGCTAAATGAATGGTTAAGCAAATGTCCTGTAATGAGTGGCCGGCTCATGCTTAAGACTTTTTAGGCATGTGAGATCTAATTAAACCACGAAGATAGGGCAAAACAGTAATTCCATTCAATTGCATTTTCAGTTTTAGAAGTCATGGTCCCCCTTGAATTGAATCCCTGTCTCCTGTGGTCAAACTCGGTAGACCTCTTGCCTGGCTGAAGCAGAAATGTTCCCTTTTTGCAGGATCCTGCAAAATCTCCCTTAGGAGATTGTTCCTGTCGCAGGTAGATGGAGGGGGCTGATGAATTCCCAGAGCTAGATGGGGCCTGAAACAGGTGCTGCCTGGAGGAAGAGAGGAAGCCTGAGACTACTGTATGCATGGCTCAACCCCTGGTGCTGCCCCTGACAGGAGTGTCTTTCTCCATCTCTGGCCACAGATATGGTGCATCCAGTGTGGACACAGGGATGCCCTGGCAGCAGCTGGCAGGCAAGGTGAAAGTGTAGCAAGCAGTGGGCAGACATGCAAGAGCCATAGCATGACTTAGGCAAGGGGTAAAGGAGGCTGGTTGAGTCCAGAAAGAGTGAGGAGGAGGGAAGTCTGTACAGTTTTTGAGATTGTGCAGGACACTGCAGGGAATATAAGGTCTGCACTTAGCTATGCCCTTGTAAAACCACGATAAAGCTCTTGAATTGTATCCTCATCTGGGGTAAATTACATTACAAGTACTAACTTCAGAGGCATTGTTTTAATTCATTCCAGTTGAACAGTCAGCAGAGAAGAATTGTGGATTAAAGATGCAAGTGCAAATTACTACTATTTTTGTTTTACCGTGACATGTATGTTGTATTTCCTTGTTAGATATATTGCAGTTTCTTATAGCTGCTGATCATTGTTGTTTCTTATTTTAGCACAAGTAAAAGATCTCTGTCTTTGAAAGACATGAAGCACAACACTAATAAAATATCAGACACAGTACAATAGCAAGCTCCTAAAAAGGAGATAAAACAGATTACAAAAAAATAGCATGTGGTAGGTTTTACAAATAAATAAATGGCTATACCTAAATTTTAAATGATGAATCAAGATCTTGAATATTCATTGAAAGACTGGAGCTGTATGGACTAAGGCTTATTCTGGAGACAGAGCAGGAAGGGACAAAACTGTCTATTACTGAGATGCCAAAGAGGATAAGGATTATAAATAGAGATCTGATCACACAGTCACAACAGCAATAAAATGGCAGCCCCTAGTACTGTATTAAAATCTTAGCTAGCATGCACAGAAAGAAGGGGAACCCATTCAGGTGTGTAAGAAAGCATACTAATAGATTCTAATCTAGTTCTGATCTTGAGATGAGTCTAATTAGAGACATTTGGGCTGTTCTCCTGGTTATTGTTAGACATGTAAACTTAAATACCCTGCAAAAAAAAGATCCTGGATGCAAAGATGTTAAGAAAGGCAGACCTATACTGGATGCTTGTGGCCAACTGTGAATTATTAGCGAGTTACAGAGAACGTCAGGGACTCTAGGAGAAGTAGCTGTAAAGTTTGATGCAGCTGTAAAGCTGCATCAAACCCAAGACCTGCATGACCCTGGCTGTCAGGATCATTAGGATTCAGTCCTTTACTACAGGTTAAAGGGATTAAAAAGGTAGAAGCAGCAGTATTGTTAAAGGAAATTGTTCAGTGTGCAGTGGAGAAGCTAATTCTCTCCTTACTCTCAATGAAGACAGAAAATAATTAATTAAAGGGAATAAATTTAAGGTGATAAATCTTCTGTCAGGACTGCAGAGAGTTGGGATGGTAAAATAGATCAGAAGAGGTAGAGATTTTCAGAACAGGACATAAAATTTAGAAACATAATGTGTATTTATTTAAGTGGTATCTGTATGTTTGCCTTCACTGCTTTGAAAATCTAATCTCCAGTTTTAAAGAAATTTAGCAGTTGTAGGCCCCTATACACCCCATCAAAAGAATATCGTAGGATCTTGGACAAATTCAAATAAAGTCTACTGTTTCTCATTTTAATGCTCTGAATGTCAATCTGAATTCTGCTGATAGACCTGGCCCTTTTAGTGTTTGTTTCAGTCCTGATTTTTAGTTTTACATCAAATATTCACCTGGTAGAATTTTGGTCAACAAAGGGAAAGCTGCCTCTTCATTTCTATACTGTATTTGATATGTGTAGGTTTGGCTGTATGTATTAAACTGTTGTGGTTTGGGCTTGCTGGTATCCCAGATCTGAACTATTGCCTCATTGCTTATGGTTGAATTAATGATGTGAATGTCTAAGAAGCCATCACATTCATAAATCACCAGAAATGAGAGGGATAACTCATAAAAGTATTTTCCTTTTGTTTAGCCATTTATCATTTTGCTTGCACATTAATAAACAGAGCTCCCCTGAGGTAAGCCATAAGAAGAAAGATTTTTCTTCCTAATTTTCCTCAATCGTGGCTAGTAGATCACAAATGAAGAGAGTGGGCTTGTCACAGTGTGCTGGTGTCTCCCTCTACCCATGACTGATAACAAATAAATCTGATGAAGTACCCTGGTGGATAATTGTTTGTGTTTACATAACAGGCACCAGGTTTCCGAGTCCAAGGTTGTCAGCTAGACCAAGCCGAAAGCGCACGTTGTCCATATCCCCCCTGTCTGACCACAGCTTTGACCTTCAGACCATGATACGGACATCTCCAAACTCCTTGGTCACAATTCTCAATAATTCTCGTAGCAGTTCGTCAGCAAGTGGTTCTTACGGCCACTTATCTGCAAGTGCAATAAGGTAAGAACTGTATTTGCTACCTGAATTGTATATTTTCATTTATGTGTCACACACACCCAAATGTGAACATATACTCACATTTTTAAGTGATTTTTTTTTTTTTCGTGAATATGTGCATTTTGCAGTTTCTATAATATATATTCATTGGAGCTTAATTTAAAGTGTAAAATATTTTTTTCTTGTTCAGAAAGGTAACTACAAGGAACTTTTTGGCCTGTTATTGTCTCGTGCTGGTAATATTTTATCTGACCAGCAGGAACAGTGTGTGTTTGTGTGTCCAGTAATCTGTTTTCAGAAGAAGAAACTCTAGGATAGGTTTGTGACTTAAGTCACTTGGGTCCTTTTGCCCATGGGTATGATGGACAGTGAAATGTTCCTACACTAAAATCATCATAAAGTAAAGAGAAATGTGGTACTGTTCAATCCAAATGTTTGGCTTTAACTTTTGGGTATTCAAAAGGTGGGTTTTTCTGGCTAATTTTTTTTTTTTATTGGTACCAAGGAAGTACTCTCATCAGAAATGCTCTGATTTTCCCTTGGCTGCTTCACTTGTGTGTGCAAGAAAACAGTCAGGAATGGTTGTTCTGGAGGCAGAAGAGCAGAGTAGCAAATGAGACGGACAGAAGTTGTGCAGAAAAGGGAAGCAAATAGGGCACAAAGGAGAGAGAACTAAAGGAATAATGTAAAAAGAAGAAAACGAGTGGAAGAAAATCAAGAACTGCAGCAGGAAAAATGGAGATGCAACTGCAGAACATTTTTGTATTTGTGGTATGGCTATATGTTAACTGAGAAAAGCTCCTTTGGTATTCTAAAAAAAAATCCCCCACCTCTCCAAAATGTCAGAAAATACTGGGCTTGTATTTATAGCCCTCAAAGAGTGCTTCTGGGTCCTGGATTAACAGCAGCTTCCACCTTCAGTTTGCAGTGAGGCAAAGGAACAAGTCCCTACAGCAGTTTCTTGAGATGGGGCACCCATTTTTAGGCAAAGCTCAAAAACATTATTGATGTCAGGCCCCTGTATGGGCCATTCACTTAAAAAGTCAGATTTGATGAGTCTCGTGGGTCTCATCCAACTCAGAATATTCTGTGAAATCTGTGAAATACCTCTGTGGCAAAAATGACACATTTACAGCTTTGAAAACGGGCTGTGGGGGTTTTCACTCCTGTAGAAGATGGGGCACGCAACTGGTGTGTTAAGAAACCATGAACCTGACAAACTCTGAGAGTGACAGCACTGCAAATATTGGTATTAGTGTAAGTGCTGTGTTTTCCTTTTTAAGCACTTTTAAATAGTCATGCTTTGTAGCTCTGATGTACTTGAGTAGCTGTGTGGTATTTCACAGGTACAGCTATTTCTCTCAATATATTTTGTCAGTCAGTGGAGCCATGGTCCCAGTTATGAAGCTCCTTAACGAGGAATGTGATTTATGTCAATGTCTGGCAGCAGTGGAGGTGTGCTATCTGCACTGTCATTAAGATAGGATGGCACTTAATAACTAAATTCCTTTCCCATAGCTTGTAACTGTGGTAAAGCAAATAGTGTATGAAAGTTGGCATAGTCTCTGTAGTGGATTAAGTCTTCTCTCCTTTTACTCTTCCAAAGCAAAGCTGGAGTCAGACGAATGGTTTTGTTGAAGACAGTTGTGGAACTGGAGGGAGTTGTGGGCAAAGACTAAGTAAGGATGCTAGGAGTCTTCAAAGTGAGTCTTGTGAACTGGTGTCACTGAAGAAAGCAATGCTTGTGTGACTGAACCTGTGGTTGACCAAAGCTTTCAGCCCTTCCTGGTCATACTTCCCAGGAAGGCATAATACAAAATTTCACATGATTTTGAATTAAGATTTTTTTTTTTCATTTTTATTAGAGTATGTCCATTCAGCATGCAAAGTTGGAAATGTACACCTCCATTCTTCTCAGCTGAAAGGAAGGAAAGGGAGAGCTCTTCTTCCTGCTTTGCAACTCACCTCTCTGTTGGTGCCTTTTAACTTCTCCTGTGTGGACCTCTCTAAATAAACCAAAATAAACAGTGATGTAAGGTATTAAACCCAAACCACATTTCATTGCCTTAATAAATTCCAAGACTAAATGCCAACAGGTCTGTCAGTAAAACCTAATTTAATATTCACTGTCTTGCAAATAATGCACTCAGCACAAGAACCGTTGCGTTGAATAAAACCATAGGTTCATCCCTTTTAATATCCTGTCAGCAACCATGATCAAAGTCTAGAAAAAAACATCTCCGGGTGTAGAATCCAGCTTCTGGAAACTTGCAGGTTAACGTCATTGGAGTTGCTGCAAGAAAATGGTACAATTCAGCAAGCCACTAGATGGAATTGCAAGACAGGAAGGATTTCTACTTTCGATAGTATCAGTAGCATTAGCTATACTTAACATTACACAGTCCTATTTTTGGTATTGTTTCCTATGTTTTTTAACTTTGTCCAGCATTTTTCATGGTAAATACCTATCTAATGCTGAATATTTCCAAAAAACATCATCAAGGTTATTAATTTATCCAAATGAAGTTAGGGAAAAAGAGATTTTTCTGTGCAAACTAGAAGAACTATTGCCTTTTTACTGGGAAGCTGAACTTTGCCAGGAATGTTGCCTAGATGATGTAGATGTAATCTTTGCTGTTCTTGAGAAATTGTCCCATTTAGCCAAGTGATAAGCCCTTAAGAGGTTTCTATTAGCATGTGTTAAATAAACTAAGCACTCAGCATGTTCCAGTCCAGGGCCCACGGATAGGAAGGAGGACCTTTCCCTGCAGCTGCAGTTCTGGTACCTCCTTGGGAAGCCTGTGGAAGCTCAGCTATCTGTCCAGCCATAACAGTTTTGTGAAACAGAAAGCAGTCTTTAGAGGAGACCGGAGTCAGCCCAGAAACTGTACAGGCTAAGCAAGTTGGCACAAAATGCCTTTCTATAAAACAACATAGACTTGCAGCAGAAGAGAGAAAAGGCTGCAAAATAAAGCACGCAGAAGCCGGTCATTCAGAGAATGAATGTACTGCCCCCTTGTGATTGTGCTCTGATACCATCTTTAACTTCAGGGTTGCACAGTTTTTATAGGGCCTCTGTCTTCTTCAATGCACAGCCTGAACAGCCTGAACATTCTCTGTGAATTGGTGAGAGCCACAGGACACTGCCTCACCTGTTCCAGACAGCCTAAAAGAGGAGGGAGCCTCGTACCTGGTTGTTTGCTGCCTGGAGGGCAGACTATGCTCTTGCAACACAATTCCAGACTGATGCTGGGCAAACTGAACTAGTCAGAGGTGACCACCAGGCTCGGTTTGTCATCTGGAGTCCCAGCCTACCACACTTAATTTTGCAGAGGAGTCAAATTGCTCACAGCCATGACTTGAAGATACTGACAGCTGTTTTGAATATTTTGTATACTGTTTCATGTTAGCTAGCCCAGATCTTCTTGCCTGAAATTGGGCAACCACAAGGAGTGACACTTTTTGCCTCCATCTTTCTTTGATTCATGTTCCTGTGCAAAATGAATCCTTCCCCTTCACCTCAGAGGGAGGTTGAAAGCATTAATGTTTTGTGAAGCAGTTAGATTATACAGTGATGAGCACAGTGGAGAAGCTCAGGAGGGTGTCAGTAATTATTTATTCTCTGATGGTTTAAATACAAGGGAAGGAAGCCCTGTGGGCATTACTCTGGGCACAGAGAAGAAAAGTACCAGAGGGCCTCTTGCTGAAGGCTACTATGTGTCTTGTGGACAGAATGAGTTAAGAATCATGCGGAGGGGGAAAGGGTTGTGCTGTCACATAACTAAAAGCTGATGAGTCAGTACATGAAGATATGGGCAGGTTTACTTCTGGTATGTTTAATTTTGTGGGTTCAATGCTCTTTTACATCCATTTTTGTAAAGATACTACTTGTGTTAAGAAAGTGTCTCAAGGACCTCACTGGTCTTTGCATTGGCTAAAAAAAGAGGCTGAAAGATTACATCCTGTGCTTCATGCAGCTTTTCAGCATTGGATCCTCTATATGAGCACCGTGGGATTCTGAGGATGAAATCAGGTGAAAAGAGGCACATTTTGGTCTCTGTTTGTACAAAGTCAAGCACAGAAGGGCTCTGGTCTTTGACATGGGTACTACTGTAGAGTGAATAATAAATACTAGTAGTTCAGCACAATCCAGAGAGAGCTCCGCTTGGCGGGTGCTTTGCCATTGTCAGCTGGCAGTGTAGTGCTGTATCCTGACTACTGGCTGAGTGCTCGAAAAGGAGATGACACTCCTGCTGACAGCTAATAGTGGATCTCCTTTTGCACACCAGGTAGAGCTTCTGCTTTGTGCATTTGAAAACACCTGGTTTAGGTCTCAGCTGGGAGAGATTATGCAGAAAGGAGATGTGTGAAAGAGCATCAAATGAGGATAATCCTTCATTTGACATTTACTCATTTGGTTACCTGCCTCAGTCCTGCAGTGCAGCACCCCTGCTATTAATCCTTTGTCAAGACGTACTTAATATTATATCTGCTACCTGTGACAATTATTAGATGTTGCACTTCAGTAGCACTTCTTTTTGAGAGACAGCATGGTTTAGAGTGAGTATAGAGGGGGTAATCACTTCCCATGATATTAAGAGTAATGATTCAAAACCTTTACAAAAGATTAACTGGTCTTTAATAAACAAAGGAGGCTGGGACTTCATGTGCTCTACGATTTGAAATTTACAACCTCTAGTCCTTTGGCAATGCTGTCATACCAAAATTATAAAGTCAGTTTTCAGAAAGTGATCTGAATTTCTTGTCAGATCCAAGGTGTTTAAGTCAGTAGTTCCACCTACTTCAAGTGACTTTCTTTGGGTCTAGGCAGATATAACTCTGAATGTAACTTAGCCATCTCATAACCTGTGAAAATTCAATTTCATGTGAGCACAAGAGCCCTTTGGGGTCTCCTTGAAGGTTTGAAAGAAACCGAGAAAACACAGTAGCACTTTATTTTTTCCTCCATGCCCTGATAGCATCAGAACAATTAACATAGTGTGGTTAATTACAGCCAGACCCTGGCTGCTCTGGCTCCTGTCACTTTGCTCTGGGTTGATCTGAAGTGTCAGGGAATGGTGGCAAAGACACTTTCACAAAGAAGGGGATAGCCAGGTTTGTAGAGTGAACTTAGACAGCAATGGATTAACATCAGTGAGGAAGACAAGAGTTGTGTTTCTGCAAGCAGGTATTGTATTCTCAGTTATTTCCTCATCTCATATAAGCTCCTTGTATAGAATGATTGTTGTATAATGAGTCAGTGTGTTGTATCTAGAGATGAGTGACTACGTACTAATTTTTCCAGTTTCCCTTTGCAAACACAAAGAGAAAATAAAGAGAGAAATTAAAATAGAGTTGATATCCAAATGAAAAAAGTTATCAATAGAGAAAAGTGAAAAGTATCTTTAGCAGAGAGCCCAACAGTGAAAAGTATCTTTAGCAGAGAGCCCAACAGTCTCATTATACACTCTATTAAAAAAAAAAAAAGGAAAGAGTATTCTTTTATCAGGTTTAAATTACCCAGTTTTTGAATTTAACAGAATGTCTCAGTTATAAGACAGGAAGCCCTCATGTTCTCAATCCTCCTTCTTTATTCAATATTTTATATATTCTTATTATGTCTCCTCTTATTCATCTCTTTTCTGATGTTGTTTTCAGTCTGCTCCTTAGAGTTCTTGCATTGTTTTTTCTGCTGATATTGTTTGAAAGTCTTATTCTACTACATGCAATAATATTACAGGGGAGGAGCAGGAATTTAAATGCACAATGATTTTTTCTGTTTTTTCTCCACCCAATTGTTTTAATATGCTTTTGCCATAGCTTCATGTTGATCAAGTTTAATTCCTTCACTGAATTCTGCATTGAGATAAGCAAGCACTTCTGGTCATTTGTCTCAGTTAATTTAGAACCAGTGTATGAGTAGCTCTGACTCCATTTCAGTATCGATATGCATCTTGCTATCAGTATTGCTCATTCATCTAGCATACTGGGCTCTAAAGATAACCACTTAGCTTTCACCATGCTGCTGAAAATAATTTTGTCACATATGCAGATATAATTTTTTCATTTCTCAGCTCCATGCCCAGATTGCTGACAATTGCTCTATGAAACAGGAGACCCCGTCTGAGAATTTGAATCTAACCTTTGCTTAAATCCAGCTACTTAACTTTTACCTTTGCTTTGTGTTTTAGACTGTAGGTATATTTCTTGTATATTTCTGTAATTATATCTGTGTAAAAGGACACGCTCAAATGCTGGATAATGAAATTAAAAAGGACGTGTTTAGCGTAGCACAGGTTGAACAAAATACATTAAAAACAATGTTTTGCAAGAAGCTCCTATGATAGGATGTGTAGGATAAAGAGTTTGTTAATTATGTCAGCGATATAGGTGTTTTGTTGTTTTATTATCACTCATTGGGATCTGCCTAAGTTAGATGCAGCGCTGACTTTGACTGAAAACCTTTCTTACATTAAAAGCTTTCTGATTAATTGTAGGCAACATGTAAATGAAGGCTTTATTTCAGTTCAGACTGAGTCAAATTGTAATCCCACTGAAACAGGTTTTACTATAACTAGACCTTCACATATGTGCAATATAGGACTTTATTCTCCATGGTCTTGTACTATGGTTAATTTAGAGAATGGAATATAATGCTCTATCCTGCAATAATAGCTTCATTTCATACCTTCTTTCAAGAATGGCAGAGAAGTGCCACAAAGTGAATAAGAGTGAAATTCACCAATATTACAGAAAGTTGCATCTATATCAGGCTCTGTGAAAATATAGCCATGCAGCTAGCCTCCTGCACAAAGCTCAAGTAGATTATAGGAGGGTGACATTCAGGGAGATTGTTTCAGAGGTCACTTACATCTTGCATTAGAAAGTGGTGGATGTTTCTCACCAGAAACACCAGAGACATGAATGGCAAGAATTCTGCCTTTGGAAAGTGTAAAATCTAAGAGCTGGGCAACAGAAAGAATGCAGACTACACAGGCACATGTTGCGTGCACATTTACATTTACAGGTATGAGACTATGTATACATGCCTGTAAATCTGTATGTCACAGACCTTGTAATTAAAATCCATTTGAAACAACTTGCTCTAGACTGGTTCAGTGTTACTAAAAGAGTTTAAACTCATTCATTGAACCCAGAGCAATATTAGTTCCAGGAAAGTTCTCAAGCCAATACAAGTGTGCTGGAGTTTAGCACTTCATTACTTCATTTTCAGACCCTAAAAGCAAGTATTAATTAGCACTTTGAATGTAATAAATTATACCAGTTTTAGAAGCCTGAAAGTGCTTAGCCATGAATTTAATTCAAAATTATGTTTGCTAGAAGTGGCATGAACTTGCAGGGAGGGAGCACAGATAAATTATCCAAGGTACCATTAATACAAAGTCCAGTTAGGATACTAAGAATTCTTTCACAGGCATAATCCAGTGAGAAGGACAAAGCTGACAGTGCTGTCTGAGCACATAAGGTTAATCAGTGTGACCCCATTGCTCTCAGTGAAACTATGCCATTTTACTTTGGATACAGCAGTGTATTCATGAAGAAAAATTTCACCTAGCCTAGCAGATAAAACAGAATAGATAATAAGGCAAGTTGAAGAGAAAGTACAAACCACACTCTGTAATTTTAAACTGGTAATAGAAAAGTAAAAAAAAAAAAAAAAAAAAAAAGGGCAATGATGCATGTGAATTAAATGATTGTACAATGATGGTTATTATCTGATGGAAACTGGAAAACACAGTAAAATACATTCTCTACTTTATTAGATGCAGAATATGTCATTTTACCAATTAACTTAGATTACTTTTCTCTAAGTTAATGATTTTTAATGCAATGTGTCAACATTACAAATACAAAGGGATATTTGAAACTTAGTCATTTTTGAAATATTTTTTCAAAGGATTTCAAGTCTCATACCTGCATTCAAGATCACACTATGTCTGCTTTCATAGTCAAAGTTTGGTGTTGTTTTCCCCTGTACTTGAACAGCAAGCCATAAAAACTAATGATGACTTTTCTGCATTGCCTATGCAAAGCGCAGTGTTGTCAGTTAAAAATTCAGAGAGAGGAATAGAATTTAAAGCACAATTTTTTCTTAGTAAAAGTATTACATACATTGTGGGTAAATTACTCCAAACAGAAGTTGCATTTTAAAGTCTCTCTTCGTGTAATGCTATTTGGGTTTGGTTTGTGTCTAAGATACTTGAAACAATAAGAGTTTCACAAATCTCTTCAGGGCTGCAAGGTTGCCAAGTGATTTGTCACTCGTGTGTCCTGAGCAATTTGTCAACATTCACTCTAGCAGGTTGTTGCCATGAGGAGAAGTAGAGGACAGAGTTGGAAACTTTTCACTCACTCCTGTGTGTTTACAAGGAACATACATAATTCCTGTTTCTGCCAACTCAAACAACAGGAGACGGTATTCTTTCATGTTGTTACTGGTTGCTTCTTATCTTCTGCATCCTTGTCTAAGGAGAACTCACTGCCTTGTTTTCTTCTACAGCTCTGCTGAAGTCTAACTGTGAGTCTGTCCTGCTGACTGTCCACAGCTTTTCACATCTGAGTATGCAGTGTTCCTGGCTGCATCTTATACATATACATTGTTCCATCAAAATATCTATATAAACTTCAATGCATGAAGTCAGCTGATGCAGATCCCTTCAGCACCCATGGCTCAGCTCCCAGCCATGCTTACAGATGTAAGCTCCTACATGCTTACAGTGGCTCCTACATGGCAGTTTATCATGGGATGAATGAAGCTGTTTCTTTTATTAGGTTTTATTCTTTAAGAAAAATATGAGCATGTGAAAAGCAGCATTTGACTGCTGTTAACTCATGACTTGTATTATGACATACTTCAGTTGAGATTACTGTGTCTGTAAGACCCAGGCTTTAGGACAGCACTTAAGAACTTGCTGAAGTCAGTCTCTCTTCAGAAGTATTTAAGAGGTGCTTTCCTGAACAGTAGTTGGGTCCATCCAAACAGTAAAGGTGCTTGTTTGCCTCTTAACAACTTTCTTAAGCAATTTATAAGGACTTTGAAAATGTAAATTAAAAACTAAAGGTGAAATACTGGCCTGGTCTAAGGATCAAAACATCATTGAATTCAGTGAGTCCGGATAATCTTCCAACATCAGCAGTTTCCTACTAACCCTGATTTCTCGGTTTCCCTTGTCCACAGGCTTCATGCAACTCTAAAGGGATAATGAGACAAAGTGGTGACATCTGTACCTATTTGAGCATGAGTATTACATATATTGTGGGTAAATTGCTCCAAACAGAAGTGCATTTTAACATTAACTAGGTGTTATCCTAGTTTGTGATGATCAGCTTTAGTGAACAGGAAGGCAGTCCACCTACAAATTACTTAGCCCTTTCTTGAGCTGGGGTCCTTTTTGGAGGGATTTGTATAATTTGGTCTGTCTAGTGTAGGTCCCTGATGGCAAGAACAAGTGATGGAGGCTGTAGAGCAAACAGGGAGTGCCAAGGCTTTTCCACAAGTCAGGAAGGGCCTGCATGTATCCTTGCAGTGCTGGTTGCACCCTCCCTCATGAAGCAAATGTTAGGATTGTGAATGCACCACCCAGACATCAAAGACCCTTCAAAGGCCAAAAGGCCTGAAGCCCTCTCCTGCTCCATGATCTAGACAGACACAGTGTGTCTCACTAACGCCCCATGTTCCTGTCCAGTGACCAGTTCTGCATTGTTTTATTTCAAAAGATGTTGGGCAGTTGGGATATGACAAGGACAAGCAAAGAAAAAGATCAGAGGCCTGAAAAATTATATGGATGAGTTGAAATAGAGTTTACCTGTTTTTTCCAGACTGGACAGGAAGAAAGTATAGAAATAATTTAAACTAAAAAAGAAAAGAGAGGAAGGGGAAGATAGATAATGAGTGCTGTGTAGAATAGCAAAGCTTTGGATCTTAAGTTGACACAGAAAATATTTAAGATAGAGGATAGGAAAGAAACTTTTAATATGGTAAACAAAATATGGTTCTATATGAAAAAATAAAGATACCCCAAAGAAACAAATTTATCTTTCTGAAGTTTAAAAATGAAGAAAAAATTTATTAAAAACATCGGGAATATCCCACTGGGTCAAACTAGAGGTGTTACTCTAGTTTGTGTGTCTCTCATGGTGCAAACAGGGAATTCTATTTAAGAAGCACATGAACCCCCCAGCTTGTTCACTTTTGTTCTCTTAGTGCTCTTCCAGCATCAGTGTTCTTCAGGTTAGCAACCCCAAAGTATACACTCTTGCTTGTTCCCTTCAGTATTTCAGTATGGACCTGTTGTCTTTGGATTTGTCTAGTCACATATGAACCTGCTGGCTATGTCTGCAGCTATTCTAAAAGACCACAAATGCTTTTTTTTTTACTCTCTTTCAAGTTGTTCCCCTACATCTTTCATTAAATGCTCCCTCATTAACATGCTTGGGAAACTCTTGTCCTAAAACCTTGCAAAGGCAGAACCAGAAAGGGGAAAGCACTCAGATACTTGTGCAAGATTTACATGCATGAGATCTTGCAGAACTTTGCATTTTATAACCCAAAGAGGATGCCTTCAGAGTTTTTGGGAATAAAATTACTGTGATACAGTGAGACAATCCTTGCAGTATTTACAAAATTGGAATCTCCTCAGCATTTTTGCCTCCTTAGGCACACCTATGCAATGTATAGGAAAGAAGGTTTTTTTCCTGACTTTAATTCACAGATGTTTTGTGGTAAATTCCACAGCTGTGACCAGAAACTGGACGACCTTGTTAGCCGGACAGCCACAAAGCAGCCAAACAAAGTTTGGTTTTGATTAGAATGTCTGTTTTTCTTCTTGAAGTCTGTTCTTTAAAATTTGATGTGCTCATGTAATTGCAATGTAGTCCACTGCCCTGCATTACCTCCAGTGAAGAGGGTTTGAGACTTTGCAGATGAGGAGAAGAGAGACAGACAGACAGAAAGACACAGAAGCCCACTGTATGATAAAAAAAATGATATCACTGATGGGCTTTTCTGTCAGTGTATATGAGTTATTGAATGCTAAAGCAGAAATAGTGCATGTTTCTTCTAACCCTTATTCCTCATAAAACTCAACAACTAAAAATATAACTGGCATGAAATTTTTAGTGGCCATACATGCTTTTGTCTTCTTTTCCTTTCCTATTTCATTTAAAAGTCTGTAACAGAAATACAAATGAAATTCCCTCCAGTGGTGTAAATTTTCATATTTCAGTAGGTAGATGGAAGGAAAGGATTCATAGTTAATTTACATTTCTGTGAATCCAAGAGTTTTTGGAAGTGGCTGGTGTTTTGGAAAACATAAACAATTGGAGCAGGAGTCTCGTGATCTTCTGGTGTCTGGATTTTGGAAGTCTTAAGCTCTCCTTTTCTGAAATGCCACCTCTTAAAACTGTCTTAAAAGAAACTTGACTCAAAATGAGGCCTCTGGAACTACTCATTGCTTTTTAAAATCTGGTTGCTGGTTTTAGTAGTTCCGGAGTCTCAAAATTACTACTTTCAGGTCTTGTTTACTGGTTTTGGGCATCAATTTTAGGTGGTTCCTCAGTGACACTGCTGCACATTTATAAGCGGACATGGTTGGAACAACTGAACAAGGGCAACTGGTGCCACTGTCCACCGTTCCTGCTGATGCTGGCTGCCTAGATAGGAAGCAGTGTAAATTTGGTAGGGCCAGCAGGAGGACATATGGCTGCTGATCAAGGCAGAGGGATCACATGGGGCTCTGGGCTACAGAGATTCCCCATCCATCCTGTATTCAGGAGTTTCTGAACAAAATGCAGTGAAAAACTTTGGGAAGGAGGGCAGGAATCCAGGCCTTCCCCTCCCAATAGAGCACACCATGCCAGCAATGTTGAGGGCTTTGATTTATTTTTCTTCCTTTTGGCCCTCAGCATTAACTTTATTGTATGGTTTCTGAAAGGCAGAGAAAGACCTACCACCTTCTGTTCTCTTCAGAACCTTCTGATCTGTTCAGATCAGAAAAATCCTCCAGGCTGCCCAGTGACAACATCTTGCATGCGAGTGACATTAAACCCAGCCAGGTCAACTTGCCTTATGAGGAGCTCTCCAGAAACCGCTGGAGAGAATTGTTGTTTGAAGGCAGCTATCTGAGCTATTTAAGAAATCAGCCTGATGGCTGAACCATTGTCTCCATTTCTGAGTTACTCCCCTTGGCTGTGCTGGCTATTCCCCTGTTCTCTCACAATCACCTTTTCGTTTCATTCTGAGATGTTTGAAGTTTGGAGGTAGAGGGAATGAAGTGCAGGTTTTCAGGCTCCGTAGGAAAATCCTAGTCCCTTAGACTCAACAATTGCTGATGAGCACGGGGTAAAAGAAAGATACCAAAGAAAAAAGGATTCCTTCTTCCCCTAACACATCTGTCCAGCTGTGTCTTACTGCATCTAGTGCTGGTGTCACTGTTTTCCGGTAAGAACCTTTTGCTAAGATGATGTCTGTTTCCTCTATTGTACTTTACAATTTTGTTAATGCCTGGCTTAGCATCCTCTTTCTGGATACTCCTTGTACAGTGTGAAGACAGATGTAGATAACAAGGACATCTTGTGGACGTAAAATCTATCCTTTCGGTGGAGGCCATTTTAATTTATGTAGGGAAGGGAATAGCAAGTATACTTATTTAATGTTTAAGCACTGCATTGCTTGAGTCATACAATTGTCTTTTTACCATGGAGGGTCAGAAGGAAATTATGGAAGTTTTGAACCTGGACTTGCAAAGATAGGTATTGCTGTGCATGGTCAAATGGAAAAAAAAGTCAAAAAACCCCCAAAACTCAACCTGTATTTCCAAAGGCTGCCATGTGCTTGGAACTGCCAATGGAATCAGTTCACTTATTTTTTTCTTTTAAACTGACTCATCTGAAGGGTGAAAGTGTCCTAGGCTTTAACCACTTACAGAGAAATAAAATACCTCATCCAAACTGTTCGTGTGTCGTGTTTGTTCATCTTGGTGAATTTGACAGCATCTTCAGGATGGTGCTGTATAGTGTTTGAGTGTATGAGGTGAACTCACAGTGTATGTGTGGAAGCAAAAAGCACTGGGGTATAGTATAAAGAGGCTTTGTTTTCAGCCTGATCTGTGGCAGTGTAATTGTGTGGTTTTTAATGAACAGACCAGAGTAGTTACACTTAGCAATGTTTGTTCACTAAAAAGGAAAAGGGGTGTTAAATCATTATGTTCTTTGATTAATGGCTTGTACACTGAAGAATAAATTGAACAAACTGGCATAGAGCTCAGTGAACATGAAATCAGCTATTAGAAGAAAGCTTGTGAACAAATTCTAAGCCTGATATGCATCTTTTGATTAATGTCCTATTAATCATCCATAGTGGCTACCTTAGCTAAGTCGTGCTGTAATCATTCATGGTTGCTTACAGGAACACTAGCAGGGACTATAGAGCTTCAATAACTGAATATTATTACTGATTTCTCCCTAACTCTTGCTGTGAACAATTACTGTTTTCACTACATTTCTGCCTCCCTTTATTAGAAAGAATACAATGCAGAATGAAAAGAGAGTTCCTCAAAGACCAGTAAAATTCTCCCATGGTATTCTTAATGTTATTCTGTCCTAAATGGGCGAGCTGTTGTAATGCAGAGTTCTCACCAGGAATAATAGTAATGTAATCACATTGAATCACTTTTTATGGATTGTAGTCAAACAGACAAAATGTATGGTCATATTAATGAACACAGAATTTCTGCAGAATTATTACTTAAAATGCTTGAAATTATTTTGGCTTTTTGTTATCATAGTATTTTCAGTTAATGCACTTAACAGCAATAGCAATTAAAGCTCCAGACTGTTAACTTGGATAAATTTGACATTAGAAGAATCCTTGATTCTTGGAAGGTATAATGCCCACACCCCTCTCTTTTGAGATGAAATGTTTTATATTCCTGTGACTTTTTTGAATTCTGGTAGTTCAGTATATTTTTTTAAATCGATTAATATTCTTTTTTTTCCTTTATGATTGGAAGTTATTGGCAAATACAAGAGGATCTCTTACTCCTGTGTGAAGATTTAGTTCCACACCATTTATTTCTCAAGTGTGACACAAAGAATGCTTTTGCACTACCCACAAAATAGGTCCTTATATGGCAGTGTAATTTCCCCCTAAAGTCAATGTGGTCTGGGAAATACAGTGAAGTAATGAAGTGATGACAGGTATTAACATACATAATGGGCTTTAATAGACATTTAATGTTGTTTAACTGGAAGAAGGAGAAGTGCTTTCCCATTGGAATATTTCTACATTGGAAGTCATTGATCACCAATTTCAGAGGGGAAAGGTTAATCCATCAGTTTCTGTAACCAAACAGCACTGATGGAAATTCTTTAGGTGACATTCTGGATGAACTGAGCTTTCCATCTTTGCAAACAAATGAGTATATGACAAGCATGGTGTTCAGAACACATTTAACCAATTGATTTTCTCTCCTCTTGTAATAAGATCTAGAGACATATGAAAAAGCGTAGCATGAGCCAAGATTAAAGGAACTGCTTCCTACACACGAACATAGGGGAACTGCATTATCAATAAAAGTACTATAAAGCATGTGGGCACCCATTCTTTTTCTTTATATAAAGTTTGTTATTGCAATAAATAGCTGTTATTGAACTGCCTGCCTTTTATTTCAGTTTTTCTGAATTTTATTTCGGTCTGCTTTCTGTGATTTCCTGGTAGAGGTTAGGAAAAAATGTTATGTTTTGTTATGGTACCATTTTTGTACTCACTAGTAAATCCAGGGCAACTCTGGATTTAAAATCAGGATTTATCATCCTCTGGGACATGAAGAAGGATATGAGGGGGAGGGGGAAGTCTGGCTTCAATTAGTTTAAAGATACCAAACATATTTTAAAGTTTTAATCTGTAAAGTTCCTTACTGTAATGATCCTCATCTTTTTCCTTCCTCTTCCCTCCTTTTTCTCCCAAATTCAGCCCTGCTTTGAGTTTCACATACCCTCCTACACCAGTATCCCTCCAGCAAATGCATCAGCAAATCATAAGTCGTCAGCAAACCCTAGGTTCAGCCTTTGGACACAGCCCTCCACTCATCCATCCTGCTCCAACTTTTCCTACCCAGAGACCTATCCCTGGCATCCCCAGTGTCCTGAACCCTGTCCAGGTCAGCTCTGGACCCTCTGAGTCCACACAGGTGAGAGACAACAAAAGAAACCTTTACACCCCATCAATTTAAAAACTAAATAAATGGCAATGTCTCAATGGCAATTAATCACCACTGTCCCTGAGACCCTTTGATAACAGTTTTCTTGCAGCTCCAGTGTTTGCAGTCACTTTATTATGAATCACAGAAGTGTTGATGCAGTTCCTGATTGGTAGTGTGCTTTTTAGTCCTCATAAATATTCCAGTGTACTGCAGCAGCTTCTTGTTCCATACTGCCTCTCCTCGATCTTATACAAACCTAGTATAGGAACCTAGTAGAGGTGGAGTGTAAGAAAAGGGGAAAAACACATCAAAACACCAATATTTTAATGATTAGCAGCTTCACCTTCAAATCAGGCTGACCCTAGGATATACAGGGTCGTATTCTGCCCTCCTTGTACAGCTGTGAGTAACCTGAAGCAAGTAATTCTGTGAGCAAGAAAGTAACTCAAAGACAGTGAAGAGGATTAAAGGTTTCTTCTCTGATTTGCACAAAATTGGACTTACTGAATTTGAATTAATCATTTCAGTAAGGTGTATTCTCAAAAGCTAGGAATGAGCAGCAGTGAATCAGGCCCCTAATGTGGAGTTTATCACCGTTTGTGATTTGCCTGTTATTAACTAGTGCTGTTTATTTCTGGATGACCTGGGATAGGTTATTCATCAGTCTGGAAGCTGTTTATCTCCTGGCTAGCTTTTACAAATGTAGAGGAAGAACATGCTGCTGTAGAAAACATATTGATTTTTTGTGGGGTCCCTGCAAGTTCAGGTATCTCTAAAAGATCTCTGGATTCCTACAAGATCCATTTGCAGGTGTAGATAATGGTGTTCGGTCGAGCAGAACAAGAGAAAAACAAGATTCTGGCCTGTTTATGTCAACTATTTTGCTATTAACTTGTGGAAATCTAGGACTTCATCTAGGATTTTTTGGCTGAGTCTCACACTAGCATTCAGTTCTTCCTATACACCCATTATAATGGGAAACATAGTGAAGGATCTGAGATCTTGTGTGCAGATATTAAATGCAAAACCTTTCCTTCAAGTGTGAAAAAATAAATGTTTCCCTTGTATTTCTTTGAGCATGCAGGGATTTTCCTTTTCAAAATTGTCTTTCCAAAGTTGTTATTATGTGGAAAATCAAGTTCTTCCTACCTCTCAATGTTCTGACAAAACCAGCATTGGTTTGTAGCAAGCAATTGCATCAAATGCTCCCCTTCCCACTCCCTCCCTGCTCCATACAAGTTTGAGCAATGCAGCTCTTCCATGAGTTAATGCTATGTAATTGAAGAACAATGTAATTGCATATCCAATATAATTAACAGTGCGGCTTCTCCATACAAAATTGCTGAGCAGATGCTGCATATTTTTGTTTGGGGACACATATTTATCACAGTCTAATTTTGTCTTCTTCTGGGGAAAAAAAAACCCCACCTGCCTGCAGCAGAATAAACCCACAAGTGAATCTGCAGTGAGCAGCACAGGAGACCCCATGCACAACAAGCGCTCCAAGATAAAGCCTGACGAGGACCTCCCCAGCCCGGGAGCAGGAAGCATGCAGGTATGGCAGCCAGATTCCAGTCATGAGCCTTCCCTCTCCCTGCTGGAGTGAAAATGCACCTTTCCTGCGGCACACACGTTTTCAGGCTCCTTGCACTTTGTGTGCTGCACACACGGGCAGCCTTCGCTCACAGTAGCCAGGGTTAAATGGGAACTTCTCCTGGGGTGCAGGGTCTGTGGCAGGATGAGGGCAGAGAGGAAGGAGGCTGAGAGAGGCACCTCTGACCAGTCAGAGCATTCTCAGTGCTCTGTTTGCCATGGAAAAGTGAACAAGAGACATTCAGGTCTTTATTAAGGACATGTTTTCTGTTCAGCAAAAATACTTGAGGCCACCTTGACTCTTACTGGGTCTTAGTGCTATGCTGCACTGAGGCCCCTGTGTCAGGCTCCAGTCTCGTTTGCTGTACTTTCTATACCAGTTAATGCCACAGGTTTTAGTAGAGTGACTCTTGATTTATAGTGACTCAGGGGAGATGAGAATCAGAGCCTCAGTCTTGGGAGTGAATCCATGAAAACAAAACAAAGGTCTGTCTAAATCCTTCAGCAGGTTTGAAATGGAAAAATAGCAGGAATGCATAATCTGAACCAAATATTTACATTAACATCTGACTCTTCCCCTCAGCAAACAACAAGCTGGGGAGAACGAGGCACCCTGATGAACTGGAGGTGGGAAATCTAACCCCAAAATTAAATACTTTAGTCCCCTGCTCACCCCTTTTATGCACATGTTAAGGGCAAGAACCGACTAACAAGTAACTCAAAAATTACCAGTCTGCTCTTGGAAAGGTTTTAGTATGGAAACCTGTTACTGTTCTAACAATGCAAACACGTTGGATTACTGGTGATCCAATTTCTGTCCAACCCTAGTACTAAAATCAAATTCCGGTTAATTCAACTGTATTGAATAGTGCCTTTCACATTAGTGTTACCACTGAATCATGAAAGCCAGGTGTACAAATAACAAGCTGCTTAAATAAAGTGTGAGGGAAGCCGGGCCATTATGATTTATTTTTAATTGAAATGTAAAGTGAATGAAGAATTTCTTTTACATGTATAGTTTACAAACAGCTTCTGGCTTACCAGGCCTCTTTTGGGCTTCTCTATTTTGTAGAATGGAGTAGCAAAGTGAAGTGAGAGTAAAATAATCCTCCCTCCCCTGCCTCCTCCACACACACACACACACACCCACCCATCATCTTTCTTTTAATGCTGAAGTAATACATTTTTCTTCCTCCTCAGTTTCACAATTTCCACTCTCTTCTTCTCACCCCTGTTTTTTTCTTCTCTTCAGGAACAGCCAGAAGGAATGACCTTGGTAAAAGAAGAAGGGGACAAAGATGAAAGCAAACAGGAGCCTGAAGTGGTCTATGAGACAAACTGCCACTGGGAAGGCTGTTCCCGGGAGTTTGACACGCAGGAACAGCTAGTGCATGTAAGTTAATGGTATTCAGGAACTAGGTTTTAAAACTACGTGGCCTTTTTCATGGGGGTCAGCTTCTCTGACCCTATGCTGAGTCAAGTTTCTTAGCTAACAGAGCTGCAAACTGGAGAGGGGTTTATGAGTTTCTGAGAATAAAGAAAACTCGAAGCCACAGTGCTTGACCTGTTCAGTCAGCTAAAGCTTAGTGTAAAATTCAATAAAGTCTTCCACAGAGATTGTAATGGCTCTGATCCTGTAAGCCAGCAAATGCTATTTTGAGCTAGAGACTTTGATAGTTATTGAGTAATAGTAAGCTGGACATGAATGATTATTAACCTTTAGCCAAGTTTGATTTTTTTCTCCCCAAAGGGGCTGTAACAGTAGAAATGGGTGAGGGGAATTTTTTTCTCTTCACTAAGAGAGGTTTTGCTATCAATTTACTGTTGTGTGTAAACCGAAAGGGATTATTTGGCTAAATACATGGGGACTGAGTTACTTCAGTTATTTTAGCAAAAGCAAATTGTATAATCTTTTCTGTGCTACACCAAATATTAATTCTATCTCCCTTGATTTTTCCCACTCTGCCACCTCTCCCAAATAAACAATTTCTACTGTTTGGTAGTATTGTATGATAGAAAGTGAGCAATCAAAATTCAGAATACAACCTGACAAGTACAATTCCTTGCAGTTCTAACCTCCTCAACTAGCAGCACCTCTCTTATTTACTGGCATCATAGAACATATTGAATACTCTGAAAAAAAAATTAATTTCTAGTAAAGAATAGAGAGGAACATCCTCAGCAAATGAGCAGTGTGACAGAATTGTATTTAGTTTAGAAAATTGTTTAATACTTTACTGGAGATCATGCAAAATCTACTAGAGAATGTGGCTAGTACTTCTGAAATAACTAGTTGAAAAATCCACTTTTTCACCCAAAATAAATAAAAACAAACCCACCATATATTTCCAAACATTATGACAAATTGTAAGCTTATCCTGCAAAGCTGACTTTAGTAAAGCAATGTCAGCTTTCACTTGCTGGAGTGTGAGAACCTCTTGGTGTTGCAGTTAGTCATCAAGATGTATTTTCAGGTTCTTGTTATTATTAAGTAGTAGCAGCAGCAGTAACAACAATAATGATAAATGAAAGACTATCAACAACTAAAATAATATGCAAAATGCAACATTTTGCCAAGAATTCTTTGAGACATTTTGCACACATAATTCCCTAGCATTTGAATAGGCCAAATTGAAATGTGAGGAGAAGCTGTTCTGGTGTAACAGTACTTTTTGGGGAAGAAGTGCCATACTTCTGCAAGTGGTTTGACACATTTAAATTAAAGGATCAAATGTTGGTCTTTGAATTGATTCTGTGCAAACAGACCAAATGACATCATATGGGGCTCTGCATAGGCACAGTCTTTGTATCTGCTAGCAATTGTAAGGCTTTATGATACCTGGGAAACCTTTCAGTATTCAGAAATTATCCCAGTGATGATGATACATAATATACACAAAAATATATGAAATAAAAGAGAAATTCAGAATAAAGGTACCCTTGGCAAGAAAAAAAGAAAAAGGATTTTTTGATGTTCCAGGTGTAAAATTTAATGGAAGTCCAATGAGCATGTTAGCTAATAGCTTGTGTTTTGTATTTTAAAGTGAATTAAATTGACAGGGTGGTAGTTTAGTACTTCTGGAGTGTGATTTTAAAGTTAATTTGTTGGTTTTGGTGGGATTTTTATAGCAAATATGCCTGCATTTTAATGGTCAACAGCAATGGTCAACTGAAAAAAGTGTATTTCTTATGCTTCTGAACAATGGAAACATCTGAAACAAGTTTCTCTAGACATAGAAAAGGAATATAAAAAAATTTTCTATGTCATGGAGCTCTTTTTGGCAGGGCTCAGGACTGAGGTGTGTTATGATGGTGTTTAGATTACAAGGTACAAGACTTGATTCTATACCCTGAAGACAATAAATTCATCATGGCAATCATCACATTTAAGTAGCACAAATCATGCCATAAGAGTCAGCAGGATTCAGTGATGGGGCCGTGGTTTGTGATTTCTTTTGCTGCTCCAGCAGAGCCCCGCTGTGGGGACTTGAGTGAGTTATTTCTGCCCAGAATTGCAAAGGGCTTTAGACATCTAACTCTGTTTTGAAAGTCTGGCCACTCACCCCAGTCTGCCTTTTGCACATTTTGTCTGCCTTTGATTGCCACAGCCCTCTGATGTACATCTGCAGCAACTAGGGATATGAAGTCTGGTCTCAGCAGGGCTTCATGGAACAGCAGTCCTGGTTTTGCTTAGGTGTGTCACTCTGGCAGGAAGTGTTCTGTCCCTGAGCATGAAGTCCTTGAAGATCTGAGGTGAAGAGGTGGAATGGCTCATGTATGCCTCCTATCCAAATACTGTAGGTAAATCCAAGTAGGTACAAATTGCTGTAGCGGTGCTTAAATCAGTGTCAGCACAGTTCTGAGTGCTGTGTGTGGTGCATGTGCATGTGTGTGCCCGAGCCAGGCACAGGCACAGTGTGTGTCTCAGGGCCCGTGCACACGCTTGGCTCCACAGCCCTGACACTATGGGAGCAGCTGGTGGCCTCTCCAAGTCCGAGGCCTCAAAATGCCACTCCTCCTGCTTAAGCATGGCAGGAGGAGTGTACCTGATACACGTACAAGGTCTTTCACCCTGTGTCTCTGGGGCCACGTACTTCAGGCTGTTTGGCTGTCAGGAGCTACCTGATCTGGCAGTAGAGTTCTGCCACCATGCCTCTCCTGGCTGCACATGCTACTGCTCTCCTGGTGATCCCCAACCCACTGGCAGACTCAGCAGGGCCTGAGCTGCTCCAGCTGAGCTTGAAGGTTTGGAAGTAAGATGCTGGACAGGATGTCAAAAGTGTATATAACCATCCGGGTTTGTTGATTCTGCTGTGGGGTAGTAATCACCAAGACAGGGGCAACTGGCATAGATAAAAGTAATAAAGGCTTAAATTGCCCTAGCAGGACTCATCCAGATAACATCTGCCAACTTTGTGTACAGCTGTACCATGCATAATAGCAAGAGATCAGACTCAGAATGTCCAATGGCACAGGACAGACTGTTATCCAAGCCTTGCTTCCCAATGCACTGAAATTTTGGAGGAACTGTGGTGTTAAGGGAAGAGATGGAAGTGTGTTTCTAGCTGTTTGTTTTGTTTCCTGAAGGATTAGGTAACTCTATGTGAATTCTAGTCATGCCAGGTTGAGTAGAGCTTCAAAAAGCTTTTCCACAATACACACTGCACACAGTTCATGGTATAGATGTCATCACTCCCACTATGTATAGGATGCATACACAAGCACACATGCATGTGTTTTGAAAAAGGTAAATATGAGTTCGTGTATATTCTGGTCTTTCTGTCATATACGGATAAATTTGTTATTTCTTGGGGAACTTTGAGACATAATTTACTTTGAAATCAACTGTAGTTGAATCAGCATTACAAAGTGATATAGCACATATGAAATGGTAAAGGCAAACAAAATCTGTGTCTAAATATGTGGTATAGCTTTACAGCAGAAATTGCAATGTTGTGCAGTTTCAGTAGTCAGCATTTGATATCATTTTCTGCATTTCTGTAGCAAAGTCCTGCAGTTATTAGTGTAAAATGTAGGTGCCACTGAAAGTGTTCTTTGGTCCCAGTGTTTTCCGACTGAATTTATTAACAGAACCTGAGCTGCTATGAATAAATAACTAAAAAGCTACCTAAAAGAATCATAATTGACCCACCCAGAAGGGTCTGACAATGAAATTTTGGCACGGGTGCTCTTATTTTCAAGTGATATGAGCTACTCAGAATTCAGCATGGTTAAATTTTCATGATGCGTGCACCAAAAGGCAAGGTGTTAAACCATCAGACGCTCTGCCTTATTTATAACACCTATCCATCCTTCCTCTCCCCCCCCCCCTTCTCTTACAGTTAATAGAAAGATTCATGATTCTTCATGGTTGTCTATCTAGCGTCTGACAGTACTGACTGCACTGCTAAAGCAAGTCACTATCTATAATTGATATCCTTCTATGGAATAGGGTACCAGCTGCAATTGAAGGGTTTTGCTGAAAGCTTTTAAATCCTGACAAGTTCTGCCCTTGTTCTGGTTGTTGCTGAGCTGCACTGCTGAGATCCCAGGGTTATTTGAAGTTGATGCAAAAGGGGTGTGTGTGTTGCACGTTAGCAAGACACAAAGTTGGCGAGCCACGTTAGAGCTGCCACTGCATTCTCCCACCAGGCAGTCTTATTTACAGTGCACTGCACTCCTGAAAAGGCTGGTTACATTAATGTTTGAAATTATAGGTTTCTTTCTTTCCCTTTTTTCTTCTCCTCAAAAAATTAAAAGAACGATCTTATTTATTTTAAAGCCTCAGTTTGCTGTTGGGGTCTTTATCTTTAGCTGTTTAATTAATTTCTCTGCTCAGCGAGATATTATAATTGGGCTTAGCTGAGCTCAAGTTTGTTTTAAATATGTGAGTGCCTAGAAGCTAATAAGATACTGTATATATTTATAAATCTGCTTTTTGTTGCAGATTGTCCCTTTTTTTCCCCCAGAAATCAGTTAAGAATAAAATATTGCAAAAGGGTTAGATGCTAAAGATAAAAGTTTACTTAAGAAATTTATCCTTCAAGGAAATGACTGAATTTATTGTTAAATATTAATACAATGGCAATCAGAAAAACACAGTGCTGCCTATTTCTCATCCCCCTTGCTGCGTAGCCTTGATGATTATTTTTTGTTCAAAAGTGTGCTTGAAGAACTGTAGAGCTATTTTTTGTTAGTGTTTTCTCCTGAATTGTACAGCAATAAAATTCTTTCATTGTTGTTACATTTGATTCGATGAGATCAAAAACCCTATCAGCAATGACTTACATTCAGGATTCCATTTGCTGAAGTCTTCCTGCCTGTTTGCAAAGACTGGAGCACCTCTGTCAATCCCTGGGGATTGTACCACTCCACACAGTTCCCTTCTTGCAGAAGAGGGCAGCTTCTTCTGTTTTTCAGATACCCACACGTTCCCAAGGCATCGGGGTGCACTGAGGGTACCCAAAAGAACCATTACATGCAATTCTGAGGCTGGAGTTTCTTCATGTTCTTGCTATCTGTTCCTACAGAAAACAGTGGGTTCAACCCTGACCAACAGAATTTGGCCAGCAATCCATGGAGACAAACATAAACCCCAAACTGTGCCCACATCCAATCTCTGCTTAGGTTTTACAGCATCTGTGAGGTGCCTTAATCCTGGGCACCTCAAAACACTTAGGAACATCAGGAGGTAGGGAACACACCACTCTGAAGGACTAGCCCTCTTTACAGTGGGTGATTTCGGATGCCCAGAAATGAGGACACTCAAAGTCAATAGATTTGAAAGTCTTACTTTCTCTGTTACTGTGCTGGCTTTGGCCTGTGGCTTCTTCCTCAGCTCCTCTACTGTAAGAGAGCTGTAGGTAAGGACTGGAGAGAGCTTCACCACTCTTCTCTAAACCAAGATCCAACTGCAATAGGAGGGTAAACCAGAATAAAGCAGTTCCCCTGAGTATCAGCTACAGTGCAGCAGACCTGTAAGTGACCCTGAGAGTTGCACATTGCCCACCACTTGCAAGAGGAGAAACTGCCCTGTAAGCAAAGGGTCCCAAAGCTGCCAGAGCCGAGCAGGTGCTGGGTGCAGCTGTGTCAGTAGGTATCTGCACCTGAACAGAGGCAATTGCACACATCTGGCCCAGCAAAAAGATTATCCTTCGTGCATTAATGGTTTCTTTTCTCTGGGTCCTGGAGGTATGCTTGCAAACTGGCTGTGGGGCAAGTGAAGTCCCAGCTTTGTGAAGCAAGTCCCTTACAATCCCAAAGGGGTGTAATTACACATCCCAGTTTGCATACTTCTCAAAATATGTTCAGGGATTTACTTAATATTTAATTTACTTAATATTTCATTCTTCTTTGCAGATGTTTTTTCATTACAGTTTTATTTGGCTCTAGCACAGTAACACAGAGAAACCTCAGCTCATTCCCAGGCTCATTGTGCATGGCAGTGACAGCTACTGCCCTGAAAGGTCAAGGAATGTTTCCTTTAAATTGAAAAGAGTAAAGACTAGATAAGAACATGAAATCCATTATAGTAATCATTTTTTCCTGACAAAAGGAGAATGTTTTACGTACAACAGCAAAGGGGGGTTCTGTTGGTGGTTTTATTCTATTTCATCTTGTTTTATTTTTTACTCACTGGGGTCTGGACCCTAACTCATACTTGGAGAAGGAGTGTTGTGGACAAAAGAAATCAGTTCTTCAAGTAAGACAAGCCCAAGGCTTGGGCTAAAAGTTGGGACAACTTGGATAAGGCAGGGAGTTGTTTCAGTGGCTAGCAAGTACCATGAGAAAGCTTTTTTTTCTGTTTGTCCAACCCCTCAATATATTTGATCTTTGTAGCTGTGAGGGTACAACGGAATAGAAGCAGAGATTGTAGCAAATAATCATGAGATATCTGTACAGAAGTTTTTAGATTTTGAAATCTCTTCCTCATTACCGTTTAAAGGCTGATTTCTAATTAAGACACCACCTTCCTGTGCTAGATTATAAGCTGCTGAGCCCATTCTTTTGAGCTGTGCCAGAATTGTTGAATTGTTTATAGGCCAGCAATTTATTAGATGGCATAGCAAAGCTGGTAAGCAAATCTGTGCCTTTGAGAGCATGTTCATTCTCTCTTGGTTTCTGTCTGGGTATCTAACACAGTCAGTCTTGTTTAAATTAAGCAAATCTTTAACCCTCCATCAGAGGCGTGCATGTAAGTGCTGTTGAGTTTTAAGGTTAAGTAACCACAGATGGACCTCACTGCTGTTCAGGAGCCTCAGTAGCCCCCAGGCTCTGGCATGGCCCCTGCTTGTGCTTCTCAGCACATCCTTGTTCTGTGTCAGTCACCGTGATGCCCTTTGTCTCCCAGCAGTGTTAAAAGTCATCGGTGCTGCCTTGTGAAGAGATCTTATTCACTGTGGGCTTGACCCAAAGGCCAGCTGTGCTTTGGTTCAGGTCTTCTTAAGCACTCCACTGCACAAGTGCATCAGCAGTCTCCCTGCCTGGAGTCTGGCTTTTGATGAATCACAGAGAAGAAGGGGGAAAAAAATGGGGATTTCTTTTTTGATAGAGAAACGTTTACAACAAAATAAATCCACCCTAATCTGTGAAGTATTAAGAGGGGATTTAGAGAGAGAAATGTAATAATTTTTTAATTTTAATTCCTTTTTAATTAGCATTTCTTTCACAGCATTAAGAAAACTTGTTGTTAGTCTGCTGCTGCTATGGCTTTATGAGTTGCCAAAGTCATTGTCTTTGAATTGGTATCCCTGAAAGACATTGCTAAACTATGGTATGTCCTTTAAATAACACTTCTTTTTCACTGTTATAGGTAGGGACAAACAGTGCTGCCCCCTGTGCCCTGGGAAGTTACTGTACCCACTCTATCCATAGTGAGTGGGCATTTGGGTAGAAAGGGCTGTGCAGGGCTTGACATTGGTCCATGCTTTTAAATCACACAGCACTATTCAGGTGGTTTGTGGATATACATACTTACTTGAAGTGTTTGCCTGAGAGTTCAGCTGGTGAACACTTCCAAGTTACTGGTATTTTACAGGTGACTTCCAGTTTTGGGGAGAAATGCAGGATAAGAAGCTGCCAGCCAAGTCCCAGGGGAGCCCATGCTGACTGAGTGACAAATGCATAGGCAAGAGTAAAGCAGCAAACTGAGTTGACTCTTCACCTCCTGACTCTTGATGGCATATCATGGAGATGAGAGAAAAGGGAAGTCCCTCCCTGCCTTAATTTTGCTGCCTCAGAGCTGCAAGGAGGGCTGGGCTTATGCATGGCCTTCAGGTACCTTTCAGTCCTAACAAAATGACCAGGACAAAGCAGATTCACCTGGACAGAGCTGTTCTTTCTGTTCAGCTTTTTCATGCCTTGCTTCTGTTAAGTGATTTGATGTTACATAGCCTGTGTTATTAGGGTGAACAGTGGGATTTCTACCTTGATGTGGTTGGTATGGTATATCTCTGCACTACTTTTCTCACCCATATTCTACCAAAAAATCTACCCATAGTAAACTAATCCTGGGAAGAATAGAAGTCTGTGACTGCTGGCTCAGCTGCATGTGGAAGTGCTTTTTCTGAGACAGAAGTGGCAAGTCAGCATGCACAAAAGGAGGCAGAGACAGGCAACTTAAATGAGTGAAGTTTCTGCATTTGGTTTTGAAAGGGCTGGGCTGTATGGACTCATTTTTGCAGTCTCTATTGTTTGTGTTACCTCTTAGTAGAAAGAAAAATAAAAATTAAAAGCAGATGACCCTTTTATTGTGGGGAAACAAATGTAGTGTTACCCTGTGCTTAAACTTTAATGTAAGCATGACTTTTCTTCAAGATGTTGAGTACCTAATCTATAAAATGAATGGGTGGTGGTTTTGTCAGGAATGGGTCCTCCGGTGGCTTGCACTGTAGGTATGAGGTCTGCATATCCCATTCTTATGTGTATCGCAGGGCTGAGATGCTGCAGTTCTCTGTGAGATAAAGTAGTCAAAGCTGAAAATGAAACAAAGCTCCAACTGTATCCCTCCTTGTGTTTAGCAGAGATAAACTACAGTGGAGTCTCAGTGCTGCTCCGTTTGGCTTCTGGCAGCAGCTTTAATTGGTAAAATGCAGATTTTTTTTTTTTGATCAAGAGAGGATTATTCTTGTTATCAGTCTGGAGCATCTTATTTCAAGATGAAAAGGCTTTGCTGAATTACAGATGTCAACATTTTTACAAAGCACTTTGGCGATTGACATCTCAAAGAGAAAGTATGATTTATTAGCCCATAATGGCTAACACTCAGCACTGGGCTAGGTCCCACTGATTTGTGAAATTGCTTAATATGAATTGCCTTTTTGTGCAATTCAAGCCCCAGGTTTTTCAAATAAACTCAGAATATAAAGTGTATGAAACATTGCATACCTGAAAAGGGAGAAGGATAATGGGACTGTGTTGCTAAAAAGTAAAGAAAAGCAAAAGGAAGAGAGGGATAAAGAGAGAGAGAGAAAGCGAAAAAGAGAAAAAGAGAAAGAAAAAATACAGAAAAAAAATATCTACTTCTAAATCCATCTTGGTGGTGTTTTTTTACAGTAGTTTGGTTGAAATGTTGGCAGGGTAAAGATTAATAACAAGCCTTGTCGCTATCAGTACTTGCTTGTCGATTCTCTGTAACAGGGCTGTCTGTTCAGCATGGAAATTATTGATTAAATAAAAATTGCTATTAGGTTGTGATGTGATCCATAATCACAGACAATGGTGGACATTCTTCTTTCAGATCCAAAGCCATGCATCAAGTTTTTTCATGCAGCAATTTATATTGTGCTGACACTCGCACCCATTAGGGTTTTATCCTCTCCTACATGTGCCAAGAAAGCACGAAAAGAAAGAACAGCAGCAGCACAGCAGTGGGTAGGCACTCACTAAATTTTCAGAGAGAAGCACAGTACAGATAAATCTGTCCTTTGCTTCTGGTTAGCACCTTACCTTAGAAGTGATTCCTGCCAGATAAGGGCAACACACCTTGGATAGATCCAGGGAGGTCCAGTATGGTTTGCAGGAGGGGGTGGTTGTGGTGTATTATTTTAGGATTCTGTAGCATGAAGGACAAGTGTCTTTCCCGTATTTATTTAGCTCTGATGCTTCCTAATTTGAAGAATTCAGGATTGGAGTAGATTACCTAAAACTGCATTACTTTAGGCTGAGTTAATTAAAAAGATAATATCTCACTCTTCACATGTGAACATGGTACCAACTTTCTCCCATGAAAGCCTTTGTCTAAATCTAAAGGAAAATTTAGTGAAACAATTTTTTTGAGAGTTTGGTTATTTATAGGAGCTCTGTCCCTTTGTTTCTGAATCCCTTAAACAACATATGTATGTCAGAACTGATCAAGCCCACCTGGCCTGGCTGCTAAGGAGAAGTATTCCTGTAGCTCTGGTCTTTTCATTTTAGAGTGTTTTGCCCATTACTAGCATTAGGCAGGATTGCCACAAGAGTTCTGTACCTCTGTACAAGAGCTGAGAGTAGAGAATCTTAATACAGTAGATATGCAGTGAATTTGTTGTTGTTAGTGTAAGTTTTCTTAAAGTGAAGTGAAGGCTGTTTCCTTTAAACCGTTATCAGTGCTAATTATTGAACAATGTATTGTACGATTCCTCTCTCTCACTACCATTGGGGTAGTGTTTACATTTCTTTATTGTGCCTGTATTATGTGTAATATTGCCTCAGATAACCAAGAAAACCCTGCCTGCAGTATTTGACCATTTGCCAGATTATACTTGGCTTTAAAGAGTGTTTAACAGTGAGCTTAGCTTACTCAATTATGCAGGGCAAGTACAAAGTTTTCAGGCATGACCACTGTCATTTAAATTGAGAGACCACTCCATTTTGCAAAGTCAGAGCATGTGCCTTGCATGCCTCCCTCCAGTGCAGCCACTCTCTCTGCATGGATCAGAGCCAAGGGATTACCAGCCAGGAAATTAATTGCCAAGGGGATTCCGACACTTACAGTTAGTAAAAATAGCCTGAACAAAGAAGTGTGTTTTATATAACATTCTGAAGGCGCCAGGCTCCAGTTCTGAAAAGTTTTTGGATGAGGAAGAGCTGGAGAGATACAGGACTGCCTTCTGATTTGCTGCTGCAGATTTCTGTGGTTGACTGCCAGCACAAGTCTGTCCCATTCAGATGGTGCCACAGTGGTGTATAGGAGTAGATAGGAATCTTTGAGATAAACCAGACTATTTAGGATTGATTTTTAGTTACCAAAAGCCCTTGTAAGTTTACTGGAAGTCAATTAAAGTTAGTGTGTGGAATGCAGGGGCATAAAAAAATTGGCCTTGGCTCTTTTCTGAGTGTTTTAGGTGATACTCCCATGTTCTGCTAAGAAATCCTGCACTGATTTCATTGCAACAGCTCAAACATACATCTTTAGATACAATGAAGGACTGTGGCACATATGAGAAGAGAGAAAAATGTTATCCCATGGCAAAAAAAGATAAAAGAAGGTAACTCTGCTGCTGCTGCCTGAAACATCAAGTGTGACTAAGTTCTAAAATGGGACAGAGACCTTTGCTAGCCCTGGATGTGGTAGGACATGACGGGGATGATTAAGCCTAGCATGGATGCAAAAGGGAAATTCTAAGTGGATCTTAGAGCAGCAATAAACTGCTGCATGTGCTGAAGCTTGTTAGACATGTTTCTTGGAGGTGTTAGGAGGAAGAGCCCCAGTTACTTCCTCCAGTCCAGTTGTGATGTCATGGCTTTAACACACTGCTGCTGTTGTCAGCTACTGAGGCTGGATTAATTCTACCAGGATCTCCTCTGTGATTAAATATATGTTAAAACATATATTGCCTAGTAAAGATTTTGGCATTGCTTATCACTGCCAGCATTTTTTTTTTTTTCGTTTCTATGAAAAGTGTTCTGTGTTTTTAAGTCACTACATTTACAGTTTTTATAGAGGTTTTTAGTGCCTTTCATTGCTAAATGTGGATCAGGCATTATCTCTAATCTGAACTGCAGCTTTCATAGTTTATGTATAAGTGCATTTATTGAAAAAAAAAAGCTGTTATTCAATAGTTTCTTTCTTCAGACAAAGCATTGGTTTTTTAATCATACGAACAATTTGAATGTGTCTATGTGGTAAGCACAAGGGCTCTCTTGACAAAAAATTAGAAAGAATTACTGATTGATTTACACAGGAAGATCCTGATGAGGAATATATTTTCTTTCATTTTAAGTGGGTCAGTATTAGCTATGCTGTAATTATTAATAAAGTACTAAAAGTAAAAGAAAGTGCATGATTTTACAAAATCAGGTCCAAGCTTAAAACAAAGGAGGTGCATGTTTTTCAGCAAGTCCTATATACATGCTTAGTGCTAGTGCCCATATGCTTAATGCGCCTTGAAAAGCAGATCCCATTTAAATATCTGGCATTTACCTTACTATTAGTCCCCTTTAGGAACAAAGGATTTTCAGTAAAAGAGGCAGTGATTTAACTTTTTTGTAAAGTATCAAATATTTTGCTAATCTTTTTGCATAGATAGATGACCCATTGTACCAATCCTGGAGTTTGGAAGAATTCAAAATCTTGTTAAAATGGTACTTTTCAGTTTTTCTTTATTTTCTCTTGCTATAGCCTTTCATAAGTTTCTAAATTGATTCATGGGATTAAGCAGTTTGTCTCTGCTAATGTAAAATTGTATAAAGCTGCTGTACTATACAGTTACATTTTAATTCAAAGAGCCTGTTGATTCTAAACTGGTTCCAGTGTATTTCCAAACACATGCACTGAAAGGCAGTGTAAATTTTAACAGATTTTTGTCATTAAAGCTTTACAATTTTTATAAAACAGCTCTGTCTTTATACATTCAGTTGTTGGGATATTTTGCTGGTACTTTCTGTTTTCCATATTTTTTTTTTTTCTTCTCTAGGCATCTTTACTACTTTTATTTCTTGGCTCCACTACTCTGGTCTGTGCTGCGGAAAGATTAGGAACCTCTTCCAATTTTATTTTCTTGTGAACATGCCCTATGTTAAAGGAGAATATTATTACTTTTAGCTTGAACCCACAGCTCAATAACTAAGCATAAGAATTGCTAAAGCCCCACTCCTGCAGAGAGCTCAGTGTGTTGGACCCAATTGAATTTAATGGGCTCCAGGCTGCCATAAGAGCTCATGTCAGCAGAGCAGCTCACTGAACCAGGATCTGTGCATCTTGGCGAGGAGCAATGGCTGGAATTTATCAAAGCCAAACAATATGGGGGTAGAATAGTTAATTTCAGGTTTAATATATACAGCAGGTCTGATTTCCATTGAAGTCAGATGAGTTATGGTGGCAGGAAGGAGGCCTATAGTTTTTTGTCTTCTGCAGAAATGTGGGAAAACATCCAAAGTATTTAGTTCTGCCTCGTGTGTGCTGGTGTGCTTCTGTCAAATGCAGAAACAGTATTTTCATCCTTCATACTATTTGCAAATAAGATGAAATACCTTATTGTAATGCCTCTTTATGATTACTTCTCATGTGTGCTGGCAGGAGTCCTCTGTGGTCTGTCTTTGCCAGAGAGAAAAATCCAGAAATAGAATATATGCTTTTAAGTGTGTGATACTAACATCTGTAGTAATGCTAAGTGTCAAGCTGTTCAAGTTTTGCAAATTTTTTTAAGGTGAGTCCTTTATGTTTTTGTTTGATTGTACACAGATGTATGTGAGTTCAGATTTGTAAAGAAGAGTAAGCTATTGCTCACCTTGGGTACTGCCTGTGAGGGAGATTTTTAGCATGGTTTTCCTGAAATTCTCCAGCAGTTGCATGTCAAATCAATTTTTATCCTTAAATGCAAACATCATGAAACAGAAAATTTCGAAGTTGAGCCTCAGGGGGTTTTCTATCTTTCCATATTCAGCCACTCCTAGAAGGCATCATTTTCTAGGCAGCATTCACTGGCAATCTTAGAACCAGTGAAGCAGATGTTTGGGCAGTCTTTACCCTCTTCCCCATCCAACTGTAGGAAAACCTTTCCCTTGTTTGTGCACTACGGCTTTGGCTAATTGAGAGAGGAATGTCTAATGAATCTGAGGGGAATATGGAGCTTTACAATGTGAATTTCCTCTCTTGTGAACTTATGACTTGAACAGGCATTGCACCTCCTTGAAACCATGCTGTAGAGCTGTTTCCTGAAGGCAGGAGCCCTTCCTACAACTCAAGCTGTAGAATTCCTGCCTGTAGCCACCTCTCAGAAAGCCTGTAAGGAGAGCTTGGATGCATGTGTGATGGAGAAGAATGAGAGGAAAGCAGAAAGAACAGGCTGAAGATCATCAGTGCAGGGCTAGAGTATAGAATTTGGGAGAAGACCACCTTCATTTGTTATTACACTGTTAAGAGCAGCATCACGGTTTCATCATGTAGTCAGCAGTGGGTCTGAAACCCTTCAGCAAATGTCCTTTGTCAACTTTCTTCTTCCATCCTGGTCTTTCAAGCCAAGTTTGAATTCTCTATCACTGGTACACGCTTCACCCGTCTTTTTTCTCCCTGTGCTTTTCTCCTTGGTAGTCTGTTTTGGGGCTCTTGTTACACTGCAGGTGCCAAATTACCCTATATTTTTATCATATGACCTTTAAATAGAACGTGTAATATATAGGTGTAATTGGGGGACCTAAATATGAAGAGCATTAAAAAAACAAGGTAGAAGTGAGATAAACACACATACACACATGCACACACACACACACACACACATATATATAAAAGCTAATTTTTGTAAAAGTGAATTCTGTGCATTGCTGAAGTCTCGCTGAAGTTGAAAGTTATAATGGAGTTCTTCCTGTGATGTTGCCTTTTAAAAAGGAAAAAACGTACAGTAAAAGGCTTTTGTACAGTCAGCACAGCAGTTCAGATGCTCAGAGCAGCTCTCAGCCTGTGTGTTCAAACACACACAATCTACACCATGAAAGATCCTGAAGCAAGTGGAAGTTGGAGGAGAGTTTGCCCGCACCCTTGCTGTAGTGTGGAGTGTGTAACACAACCTGCAGGAGCTGTGCAGGGAGCGCTGCCATGGAGGCAGCCGGGACGGCAACCAGGAGAGCTGGGAAGCACTGCAGACAGCAGGCAGGTAGGAGAAGGTGTTGGGAGAAACACCAGGAGTGCTCAGCTTGTGGTTGGCCCCTTTTACTCTTCAGGAGCACTGCAGGGGCACTTCTGCCCTACGGGCTCCTTCATCTCAGTGCTCCAAGAATTTGTCATCCTCATGTAACCCTTTTGCGTCTTTCCCTCCTTCAGTAGTTCTCAGGAGAGCAGAGATTTAACCAAAACATCCCTATCTGAGAACAATTGACTTGAGCACTTGGCTTGTGGTTTCCACTATCAGTTCCTTCTGCAGCCTCCTCATGAAAATGCAATTAGCCTGTCCTGGGGCAATTTACAGATTGGGCAGGTGGTTGAAGAGAGAAGAGGAGCTTTAAAAAAATAAAAAAATAGGGAAGCTGTGATACCTTGCTTAAACTAAGGCAAATGTGATACAAAGCATCAGTGCTGGAGGAGATGGTAGAACCCAGTTATCATGACAGCATGCATTGAAAAATTACCTCTCTACAGCTGGGAAAAAAAAAAAAAAAAAAAGCAGTAAAGAAAGCTGGAATTCCTGTACCATACCAGCTTCACCTATTAGTGCCCCAGCTAGTAATACAAGAAAGCAAGTTCCAAGGAAAACAAGGCAGTTGATTTTTGACAGAGTTATGGAAGAGAACATCAGAGAAGAAACAAACCTGAGTCATTGAAACACCTTTCCTACCACTGTAAAACTGGAATGATTAATGTCCACAACATCTATGTTGATGTCCTGGCAGAATCTCATTTCTTAGATTTTCAGGTTTAGCAAATAAAGATGCAATTTCTGCCCATTGCATTACAGTTGCATGCTCTGACACAGGAAATCAAGGGAGAGCTGTAAAATATTGCCCTTGATGGAGTGCATTTTGCTGCTAACAGACTTAACTGTACTGCATATGTGAATATATATATTTAAAATGAAACAGGAACAAGATGTGATCTTATTGGGAAAGAATTCCTGCAATATCCCGGAAGTTCTATTCACTTCACAGAATATACCAGAGTCTACCAAAAAGCTGTCCAAAACCTGGAAACAGATACAGTCTGAGGGAGTTGGTTCCCAGCCTGACAAGAAAGCTGTGTTTGCCCTCTTGGTATTCCATCACATCCATACTGGATAACTGCTATATCAGAGATTAAAAGAAGATCATGCTGTATTATGAACCACTGTCTTTATTTTTAGGATTAGATAACTTTTCTCTTTTTCCCCCCACTGATTCCCTTTATATCCTAAGGGCAGATCCTTTCTCTTGGGTCAGGAATGTAATAAGGCAGTTTTTCCTCTCTCCAGGATATTGTGTCTGTCTCACTGTGTTTAAATTGCCACAGAAAGCTTTTCTGAGCAAAATACAGTATTTTCTTTGTACAAGAGCCAATGTTTGACGGATCCACGGGGACTTCTCTGTCTTTAGCATTTAAATACAGAAGTTGGATATGTTTAACCTATTGATAGGCAACAAAGACAACTACAGGATTTACTGCAAGAGAGCAAAAGGAGAAGCAGAAAGAAAATATAGGTTTTTTTTTAACTGGGGGATTTAGAAATTTTATTGCTGTTGTTAGAGAGATAAATAAAAATAATCAGACCTATATTTTCAGCTGAAGGAGGGAGGTGAAAAGCAAACAGTCCTGGTGAGCTGTGTCCTTTAAATTAGTATATTCCTGTTTATTAGTAATACAGTTTCCCATTTAGAGAACAAGACTTTTCCAATCCCATGTGTAAAAAATCATTTGATATACCATGGCTTGCTTAAACAGCAAAAAAAGGATTCCTGCTCAGGTGTACAGTGAACTCCACAAAATGCAAAAGTTCATTAGTTATTATTAGTTTGATTGCTTTTGGCCTTTGTGCATTCCTTGCTTTGTGCATTCCTTGCATGGCCCATGAAACAGGGACAGTCTCTGTCCGAGTATTACACTGAACCCCAGATCTTTACTAAATTTTTACATATTACTATAAACTCAGTCTTCTGCCAGTGACAGCTGTGTTGGTCCAAGAAAGCTGTTGACCCCAGTTGTTTGTTACAACATCTCTGAGGTTCCCTTCAGTCTACTATTTATTTAGGAATGCTCCCTCAGACACTGGAGTCCTCCTTTCTTACTGTTTCCATCCTCTCTTCCAGCCATTGGTTTCCATGCTGCCCTTCTCCCGTGCCTGTCATCCCCATCCTTCTACATACATGGGTTATCTCAAGTTACAAATCATCATAATTTTTCAGTTGAGTTAGGGCTTCTAATTTTGATTCCTCCCTTTCTTCATTGACTGCTGTTGCCAGTTCTCAAGGGACAGAAATGGGTAACCAGAACAGCACGGTAATAAATGAGCTTCAAGCTGACTGGAGTCTCTTTTTATTCTTATAATTAAGTGTTAACAATCATGGATATGGAGTTCAAATGTTAAGTTTGTAAAATAGGTAAGTTACATTTCCCATTTTTCGCATGTTTCACTCCTTTTTGAAATAACCATTTTATAACGGAAACTTTCTTTATGTAGTAATTCTTTTTTCTTAATGAGTAAAGCATTTTTAGTCACACTGGATTTACAAATATTTGCTCTGTGTGTGTGTATATATATATATATATATATATATATATATATATATATATATATAATTTTGCAATGCTTTTATCCTGGTCTTGGCTGGGATAGAGTTAATTTTCTTCCTAATAGCAGGTACATTCTATATTTTCGATTCAATATGAGAATAAGCTTGATAACATACAGATGTTTTAGTTGTTGCGGAGCAGTACTTCTCTAAGTCAAGGACTTTGCAGTTTCCCATGCTCTGCCAGGGAGCAGATGCACAAGAAGCTCAGAAGAGTACACAGCCGGGAACAGCTGACCCAGACTGACTAAAGGGATATTCCATACCACAGAACATTATGCTTGGGATATAAACTGGGGGAAGTTGGCTGGGATGACCAATTGCTGCTCAGCACTAGTGCTGGGCATCAGTGAGCAGGTGGGGACCAAAGGTATTGTGCATTGCTTGTTTCTGTTGGCTATTATTCATGTCCCTGTTCTTATCTCCCTTTTCATCATTATCATTATTAGTGCTATTATAGTTTTTAATTTGGATTTTAAACTATTCTTATCTCAATCCATGGATTTTGTCTTTTTCCAATTCGCCCCATCCTTGCTGGCACGGCTGGTGGGAATGAACCTGGTAGGTAATTGTTGGCTAGTGTTAAACCACTTAAACTGTTAAAAAAGCCACAATCCTCCCACATGTAACCTAAAAATATCTGATTATGAAATGTGGCGTGTCACTGGTCTTCATTTAAGTTTATAATCATGACCATATCTACGGGGAGCAAGGGGCTTAATTTGTTAATAGTGGAAAATGTTGAAAATTAAGTATAGAGATTGAGTGACAAGATCAAACACTGTGAGGTAAGAAGTGCAGTGCACAGGCACTTTATTTTTATTGTATTCATCATACACCGAGGAAATTGCTGTGCGGTGCTTTTAAGATCCAGATGATCTTAACTGTCTGTATTCCATTTTAGTAAAGGTGTCAAGACTGTGGAGGCACTGACCTGCTTTGGGCCAGATAAACAAATTGTGTAAATTGTCATGTTGCTAATCAGCATTAGCAGAGATCTGTCACAACAGCATTTCTTAAATCTTCCATAAAGTATGAAGGACAACATCAAGAACTCTAATAGAATAACAGTAAGTGCATCCAAAGGAAAGGAAGCAGGATTTGAGATAGTTGTCTGAGCTTCTCCACAGGCATGTGCCTATTTGGAAGTGCAGAGTTCTTCATGTATAGCTACAGCTTCCACTTGGCTTTAGGAACTGCAACCAGCTTAAGTGTTTATGCCACCATAAGGGCTTAAAGCAGCTTAAGTGCTTCTTCCATCTCAGGAACTAAAAATGGCTTAAGTACTTATGCCACCCTAAGGACGTGGGGTCAAAAGTGTATTCTCAACTTGAGCAGCAGGGAGGAGACATTGGTCTCTTGGGGCTATTTAGCCTGGTTGTGCCTGCAAAATCTTTAGTAAGGAAAGGACAGATAGGATCTGAACCTATTTTCCATCAGATAAGAGGAAATTAAAATGCATATGCACTGTTTTAACAGAGAGTCACAAAACTTAGAGAGAGACTCAATTGCAGTGATTGGAATGCGTCCGAGAAGTCTACTGGGGATTTCACTCCATGGAGATGCATTTTTTTTCCTTCTCACAATGAGATTCCTATTGTCACAGGAGATTGCCTGGCTCACCAGGACCTCCTTTATATCCTGACTTTTTTACAGTGCCTTTGTCTGTTCATCTTGCTGTGGATCATGGAGTCAACCTTTATCAAGATGTTAATGAGATAGTAGGGAGGCCAGTCTGACGTCATCTCCCAGTTTGCCTGACTACCTAAAATGGTAACAAGGAGCAGTGATGAGTTGCGTATTGCATCCCTGGGGAGCAGGCAAGCTTGGGGACTTGCTTAAGTGCTGCCCTGTCACTCTTCTGATCACTGATAGTCTTTTTACAGTCATTTGGCTATCTCAGGAAGCTGTGTAGGTCAAGAACCTCAGAAGTATGCACACCACTCATGAACAAGTGACTACTTTTAGTGGGAATCAGAGATCTAAAAATTTCTATGAATGTGGCTTTTAGCTGTCCAAGGCCTTAAGTCTCTGCCTCAACTGTGGCCATAGTAGAAGATATTTTTACTGAGATTTATTGTTAGGAGAGGTACATTCACAAGCTATGAGGTACTCAGAGGCTTTGATAATAGTCTCAAGTCTAAAGTGAATGTGAGATCTGTACTTGCGCCTAAGTGGTGACAGGGAAGTTAGAATTCTGTTACACCAAGTCTGGTGAGCCCTGGTGTACTTCACACTATTCTGGTCAAGAAGGTTGAAGTTGTACTAGAGAAGGTGAAGAGGCTGAGAGAGCAACTGATGGACTAATACAGTCCTCAAAGTGGCAATAGGGAATCTGGGAACAAAATGACAAATGAGACTCGGACTCCCCCACCTCAAGCCAAAGCAGGTTAAGGGGGGAATGAGGACTTGGTCGTTGAAGAGAAGACCATTTTAATCCAGCAAAGGAAGACAGAGAGGGGAGTGCTGTCTGCCATTTAGTTAGGGTGGGGAAGGGAGAGAACTAAACACTCTGCAGGGAAGCAGAGCTGTTTAAGCTAAAGGATAGTGTTGGCACGACAACAAATGAATATAAATTGGCTGTGAATAAATCAAAGCTAGAAATTAGTTGCTAACCAGCAGAAGAGTGAGTTCCTAGAAGCGCCTTCCACTGGGACCAGAGGGGGCTGATCACCAAAGTACTTAGAAGCTGAAGCGCTGTTTGTGACCAGGATTATGTGCAGTGGGACTTGCCATAACGAGGGGATGGGCCTGATGACCAGGGACCTGTTTCTAACTGTATGTGGGCTTAAGGACAAATCTACATTCCCTATGCAAAACACAGAAATAAAAGTGTTCCTGCAGGACTTGCAGGTCAGGGACAGCTAATCCCCTTCCAAACCAGCTTCAGAGCTTTCCAGTCTGGTACTGCCAGACACAGCCTCTGCATATGTCCTCTCTGTGGGCTCCACAGCTCTTGTGCAGCTGCGGGATGAGCTGTGCTTAGCAGCCGTTCCACCTGTGATGCCTCTTCACCTTTCACACTTTGTCCCCTATGCATCAAATGCAGCAGCTCTGCTGGTTCAAGGGGCTTTTTGTGGCAGTACAGTACAGGGGGAGATTTGTGCTAGAAGATCATTTAAATGCTGCCTCTGCTTAATGTCAGTGGTGAGGTCTAGTGAGAAGTTATTTAGCACCTCCTTTTTAATTTTTTAAAATAGAGGGAAATAACTGTGAGAATGATAAAAGTCTGAAGTTGTCGTTGTATAACTGAAATTGAACCTAATTTTGGCAATGGTGATATGCTTTTCACTCAACCACTAACTTACCACATTATAGCAATACAGCATGGTCTGTTCCCAATTTCCTCCTACACTCTAGGGTAGCACGTCTTGGTTAGAAAACAGATATGTGAGACTTTCCCAGTGTATTCTGCTCTTGCCACAAAATAGCACTTTGCTTTCAGATGAAATCTCAGTTGAAGTGACATTCTTTTTCTGATGTTCCTAAGTTTTTCCACTGGTATAGAGAGGCTTTTCCTCCTGCTGTTTGACTACTGTGAGAGGACATTTGGTCTTTGTTTATGTATTGAATGCCTAGCAGGTACCATGCAGTCAGCTACGATGTGTGCAGATTCTCCTTTTTTCTAAAAACCCTCCTGGAAGAGGGAAATGGAACACTAACATTATTGCAGATCCTACCTCCAGTGTCACCTCATCTTATCTGCTACAATATTGAATAACAGGTACAGTTGGTATGGATTATATGAGAACATGCATGATTTAAGGCATTCCCTTTTCAATAGTATTTCTTACCATGTAAGCATTTGTGCTTCCAGGATACTGTGGATTGAATTTCCTGTTACCTCTGGTTTTTGAGATTGCCCAGTAGAGATGACAGGCAAACTTCAGCCTTGATTTCAATTAATCTGGTGGGGTTTTATGCTCTGGAATTGAAATCCATCTCAGAGCTTCCTCCTTCAAAGGCAGGTCATTCTGAGACCAAAATCAGTATTTAGGTCAGCTCCCTCTGTTCGTTTTAGGGAATTTTGCAACTGGATGATAATAACAACATTTTTTAAAGAATAGAAAATGAGCCAGGACAAAGAGATTTGGTAATAAGCATTGAAGTAGCATGAAAGTGACTGGTATTCTGCAAATGACCCCTGTTCAGCAGCTTTTTGGAGATGTGTGCAACGGGAGATAGCTTGTAGAATTTCGGCTTCTAATGGGGGCTTTTTTTTTTCAGGTCAGAAATTCTTAATAATACAGAGTTGATGCTTCAGAGCCTTATGCTAGCAAACCTGACACTAGGGAGTAATATCATTGGCTTTCATGCAGCTATTTACTGTAATAAGGATTATGGACATAAGTAAAACTTGCAGGTTTGGGCCCACAAAATTAAAAGAAAGGCCTTTTCACATCCTGAAACTGCATCAAAATTCAATTTCACCAGGAAAAAAAAATCCTTCTGATCTAGTCCCTGGAACGTGACATTTCATGGGTGTAATAAGGTTACAAACAGATTATAAATTGAAACCCTATAATTCCTTATTGTACTGTATCAAAGCTTCTGCTTTGCATAATACTCTTATTCCTGACTGTTCTTTGTTTTACAAGCTCAAAACTGTTCATTTCCTCTCATAATAGAGACCAGGGAGCCAAAAACACCGTATAAAATCCAAAGGTAATTATCTGAGTCAAAGAACCTGAATGCCAGAGTTCACAAACTTCTGAACTTTTCTAAATGATGTTGTTTACACAGTGAGACCTCCCTCCTCTTTAAACTTGTCGCAATAATTGCACATTCTTTCTGCCAAATGATAATGGTAAAAAATCCCATTGTAGTTTTAGTTCATGGTTTGCATTTGTGTAGTTCTCCCCATATGTCCATAGCAGATGACTGACGAATTTTCTCATCATAACGTGAGCAAGTGAGGATGTTTGAATCTCAGGATGACAAATACTGTAAATCGCCTTACCTGAGAGCACTGCTGGTGCTGATTTTCTAGCAAGTGTCTTCCTCCAGACCAGCCTTTCCGTATTTGGTATGTTTGTAGGGCTGCTAAAATATGACCCCTCTGCAAAAAGCAATCAAGCAGCTTGCCTGTGAACCAAATAAATTACCCAGATTAGCAGATCACAGGCTCATTTATTCCAAGCTTTCCCTAAAGGTGAGGATCCTCAGAGGGGTTGAATGAGATGGATTTGTAGGTGAGCTCTCAGGGGCCACTTGTAGTAGCATCAGAGCAATGAGGGAAAACAGCACAATGAGGGGTTTGATTGTAGGAAGATCAGAGAGTCTAGGAAAGGATTGATAGAGTAAGAGAGCAGGGCAAATGTGTATGGAGAGACACAGTTATGACAGACCAGAGGATGATCACAAGATATTTGACAGGTAAGCCAGTGATGGAGAGAGGCAAATGATCATCACCACTCTTGGCAAGCTTTGTCAGCTGCTGCAGTGAGCCTAAGCTGGGGAGGGAGTGAAGAAAGGATTTTTAGGCGCATGAGAAAGATCAGTTTTAGAGGATTCTCATGCTGTTAAAGGTTAGAGGTCTAGAGCACAGGGAGCAAGCTGATTTGCAGGGACAAAGAGAAAAAACTGTCCTATGGAGATTTTCTCTGAAAGAGCTTCCACGGTGCCTGAGTGTCCACACAGCAGGAGGTCAAAGGAGGTGCTGTGGTGAAGTGATTGATCCAGCCTTGAGCTTTTTTGTATCAAATGGGAAGCCTGTGTCACACACTCAAGTTTCATTCCCCTTGTGGCTGTGTAGGTTTAACCACATAACACACAGTCTGTAATGTTTACAGAGAGATTTGGCCATGATTTACTTGAATGCATTTAACTTTATCCCGTTACTTCTTTCTCTTTCAAGAAATAGCTCATGTTGCCCTCATTGAACTCTCCGGATGCCATTTCACATTGCAGGGTATGTGTATGCTTCTGGCACAGATGTGTGTATTACTAATACAGAACTGCACTAGGAACATTAACTCTTGCAGATTAAAAGTCGTATGTTGCCCAGCACCTCTGCTCTGTGCCCCATAAAGACTTTTAAGAAATGGCAATAAAGTTTCAGAAAAAGAGCTGTCATCTTTTACAGGCAATGGATGTATGTTTTCCATGGCAATGGAATTTTTAACATATGTGATTTTATGTGGCTTTCTGACTGATTTCAAGACTTCTGAAAAGATTGGGATTATCTTCTTTGTGTTCCAGTATGAGTTAATGAGTTTCTATACAGCTGGCATTTTCTGTAGGCCTATTATGGAACAGATACAGATTTCATCCCTGTGCTGTGATCAAATAAAAACTGGAAAGCTTTTTTGGTGGTACCTTAGTGGGAATAATGTCATTCGCTGGGTAATGCAGCCATCTAGTGGCACAATGACAGAAGTACGGCAGTGTGGAATGATACCTCCAAGAGAGTCTGGGTAGCTCCTAGTGGAAAAAAGACTCTGAAAGTCCAGGTGTAGTTTTCTCTTCTTTTGTTTTCTAAAGCAGTACAAAAAAATTCAAACAGTTAAACCCTTAAAAAAAACCAAACCAATTTTGAGGCTGGCCCTGCTTCACCTGCCTGTTTCTACTCAAACACATAAAGAATTAAATAAATTTTTAAATGCTATTCTGAACTAGATTTTAGGGAAAGAAACAGAGCAAGCTAATTTTGTGAAAGAGTACAAGGTATACAACCCTGTCCTGCTTCTGGATACACTCATGTGGATGACACTGACCATAGAAAGACGTGCCTGTGAGTCAGCAGGGCTGGGGCAGCTGTCACTCCCACACACATTCAGACAGAGCCAATCGTGGCAATGGCAAAAACTGGCTTGATGTATGCTTCTGTACTCAGAGTTTATATTCACAGTGTATAGGGGTTTATTTCTGCCACCACGACCTGTACATTTACTGAACCAAATACATTTACTGAAAGAAAATATGGGTAGCAGGGAATGATTTAAAATTTAGGGTGGAAACTTGGTTTAGCAGTTCTGTTGATTTTTCAGATTGGAGAATATGTTTCTAAAGGCCTGATTTTGTAAACCTTGTTTATATTGAGCAGCACTTAAGTAACACTTCTCTGCTCTGCAAAAGCAGTACCCAGTGTGAATCACACAAGTGGAACCGTGCATGAGATTACCCAGGATCCATTTATCAGCTTGTATCCCTGAGGCCTGATCCACAGCCTGTTGATCTCAGTAGAAGAAAATTCATGGGCTTTAGTGGACTTCCAGTAGGATCTATAAACTGAACCCTGTGGTCACTTGGAAGTGCAGATTATTTTATTCTTTCGGTACTGCAAGGACCTGGTTCACACCTTCATCTCTGCTGCCTTTCCAATGTGAAATTACAATAAGGCTGAAGCTGATGTTGTATTTCTGTTAAGCTGTAACCTCTATTCTACCTGAACAGCATATCAACAATGACCACATACATGGTGAGAAGAAAGAGTTTGTGTGCCGATGGCTGGACTGTTCTCGGGAGCAGAAACCTTTCAAAGCTCAATATATGCTGGTGGTCCACATGAGGAGACACACAGGGGAAAAGCCACACAAATGCACTGTAAGTAAAGAGGCCTGAGCTCCAGGTTTGTACAGGGAATCTGGGTCTGTGCAGAGAACAAACAGCAGAACGAGGCTGCGTTCCCTGAACTCTTGTCTGTCAGACTCTTGTGGAGAAGAGACTGCCATGTCTGCTTTATTAGCCAGCACAACCAGATGACAGAAGCTTTAGGAGAGGGGATTCCCTGGATGATTTGGCCCCTTCCTTGAGTTTAAAGTAAAAAGAAGCCCCAAAGGGCATTATTAAACAGGACTCAGTTTGCCTAATTATTTAAAGGCACTTTCTCTTACAGAACTTGACTGCTGGCCACCAGTTTCCTGATGGCTTTGCAGTGGATTTCAGTCTTAGTTGAAGTACACAAATACTTCTCTCCTGTAAGAGAAGATTTACATAATGCTGAAAGCATTTTAACTTGAGCTGTGGTGGAGTTTGCTTGGATAAAATTAAAACCCTTCAAATCATAACTACATTGGACAAGGTTATGAAGGCTTGGAAAATTTCTAAACTTTTTAAAGTCCACTTTTACTGTTTCCTGCAAATCCAAAGATTAAAACTAAACCAGATTTATTTCTCATCTGCAGTTTGAAGGTTGTACAAAGGCCTACTCCAGACTAGAAAACTTGAAAACGCACTTGAGATCTCACACTGGAGAGAAACCCTATGTGTGCGAACATGAAGGCTGCAACAAAGCTTTCTCCAATGCATCTGACAGGGCCAAGCACCAAAACAGGACTCATTCCAATGAGGTAAGTAAGCACAGCTTCAAAAGATTAACACAATTCTTTGTTGAACAGACTTACAATTGGTCAATGTAAGCAATGTATTACAGAGGACAGGTATAGCAACCCTCAGCAACCTGAAAGGAATGCAAGTTCTGAATGCCTCTTAGCAGCACAGTATGTCATACAGACCTGGCATTTTATTACATGTAGGAGAGTTTTGAACAAGTGAGTCTAATGGAAACATGTGCATTAACCAGGGACAGATGCTGTTTTCCCTGTAAAGCTGGGATCATTTTTCCCTCTGGAGCTGGAAGGGCTCATTGAGTGCCTGGACCCATCCCCATGCCTGTGTTGGCACAGGTATCTGCTGGGATGCAGCTTCCCCAGCATACTTTGGGGTGCTGCAGACAGCCACAGTCTCCACATTTGAAATCATGGGTTGCTGTTTAAGGTCTGAGTTATGCCTTTTTCTTCTTCTCTGGCCTCTTTCACTTTTCCTTTCCATCCTGAACAGACCTCATGGACTAGGGATGCAGCAGAAGAAATACAACCTTTCTATAGGAAACCAGCTGTGGCAGTCACAGCTGTTTCCAAACTCTCAGTGTAACATCTCATTATTACTGTGTTTCCTGTTACTGCTGCCTCCTTTTTCAGGAATCACACTGTCTTCTTGCATTGTCTATGTTTTATTGCCCCATTTCAAGTTGCACAGAGAGTCACATCATCTCAATCTCACATCTCAGAGTCCACTCTCTCCTCCTTGACATGTCCCTATATTCCTTCACCTCTAGCCTAAACCTGAAAGTACTGGAAGAGCCAGACATACCATAGCAGCTATATCTGTTTCCACACAGCTTGTATCTTTCTCTAGCTGGCTGTCAGGTCTGTTGCAGGCATGCACTAGGGACGGCAGATCTCCAGGGAGCATTCATCTTCTTCCAGTCCCTGCCCTGCAGCATCTCTTCAGTCACAAAGGAAGCAGACAACATTGTACATCTCTGAGTTTCCTCATCTCTGCCATGTGTGTTTTCAGCAGCCCAACTAATAATGGCTCTGAAGCTCTGCAATGACTTTGTGAATGGTCACCAAGGTAGAAGGAAGTTCACCAAGTCTTGCCAATAGCTGCTTGAACTTGCTTTTTTCATTCACTGTCTGAACCAATCTGTGTGCTGCCTAGTTGATGAGTTAGACCTTCTCACACTTAGTGATGTGACCTGCACCTGTGTTAAGATCAGAATTTTGTGTCTAACAGTAAGTCAACCAGAGAAATTTTATGCTGCACGTGATTTCTGATAGGTGCAGCCACAGGGGCAAATGAAACATTTCCTTCACCATTACTTCACACCAAAACAGGCTGATCTTTTAAGGCAACATATTCTGGTGGAGTGATGTGAATACAATGAACAGCACAGACCAAATTCAGTATTTGCTTGCTGTGCCATTTTGGTTTTAAGTAGGTAACCTACAGAGAGCTTTAAAAGCAGTTGACATATCTTAATGACGATATCCTGACTCATGCAGAGGAGAACTAAATGACTTATGCTTCCATAGTAACCTGAGAAAACCTGCCTCAGTAGCTCAACATCATCTCTAAATTGCTCATTTTTGCTCCTATTCAAGTAAATGGGAGGGTTTTTTCCACTGATGTCAGTGGAAGCAGTCTCAGGCCTTAGACAGCTATGACGAAGCTATATTTGTCAAAGGCTCCACAGTGCCATGTGTAAGCAGAGAGAGAATCCCTCTGAGACACTCTGTATGAGGGTCTCTTTCTATTTTTTGAAGGCTAGTATAAAAAAAAAACCTTTAAAATAGTAGTTTATTGGAAACAATTCAGTAATGGAAGTGATGAACAATACTTTGCTTCCCAAGGCAATTAAAGGATTTAGGAAGTGCTCAGCTCTTCTTTCTAATCCCCTCATAATACAAGAAAAAAGACTTTGTTAATTTATAAGACAGTAAATTTACTTTATTCTACATTGCTTAGTGAACTATAGAAATCTACAGATAAAGAAAGTGGTTTCTAAAATACGAATGATGAGTTATGCTAGTAGCAATAATAATAATAGTACTAGAGCATATATTGCTGCAATGTGAAAATGTTCGTGGCATTGTATTTTATGCTTTGACATCGTATTGGTGATCTGAAGGAGCCAGAAAAAAAGCTTCCTCACTTAATTCTGCCTGAACAAATGGCCCAGCATCTTATGAAGGAGGTTATTTCTCTCAGTGTCAAGTAGTAGGTACTAGGCATACTGGGAATGCTATCAAACTGCTGAGGGCAAGGGACAGGGTTGAAAATTAAAGCAGTCTTCATAAATTGCCATAGCTGAGTTGACTTTTCTGCTAAGATAAGTGAAAGCTGTGCCAGTTGGTTACCAACTGTGAAAAATCTCTTTTTCTCAGAGATTGAGACTCTGCCCTCAATCAACTACGCAGCACTAATTACTACCTTCTGAACCAAGGGGAACTAATGGTTTTGAATAGGTGCAGTCACAATTTGATAGGACAAGGGTGATGGCTTTAAACTGGAAGAGAGTCAATTTAGATTAGTTATAAGGAAGAAACTGGTTACTGTGAGGGTAATGATGCACTGGTAGAGGTTTCCCAGAGAAGCTGTAGATGCCCCATCCTTAGAAGTGTTCAAGGCCAGTTTTGAATGTGGCTTTGACCAATGGGTCCCTGCCCATATTGGGAGGGAGTGGATAATTAGATAATCTTTAAGGTCCCTTCCAATCCAAACCATTCTATGATTCATTTGTAGAGACCATAAATTAGGTAACAAATTCCCTGTGAAAGTGTATAACTGTGACACCAACTGGGCTCCAAGGAGTTCTTCAGGAGTCCCACATGGAATAAAATCCAAATGGGTGGGTTTTATGTCTTGTCAGAAACCATATGTTTGCAAGATACCGGGCTGCACAAAGCGCTACACAGACCCCAGCTCTCTCCGGAAGCACGTGAAGACTGTGCATGGCCCAGAGGCACACGTCACCAAGAAGCAGCGGGGAGAAATCCACCCAAGGCCTCCGCCACCAAGAGACCCAGGCAGCCACTCTCAGACCCGGTCACCAGGCCATCAGACTCAGGGTGCAATTGGTGAGCAGAAGGACCTCAGCAACACTACCTCAAAGCGTGAAGAATGCCTCCAAGTGAAAGCAGTCAAGTCAGAAAAACCAATGGTATGCAATACACTGTGACACTCCCTTTGTCCTTTTCTTCCTGCAACCAATTAATAATCTCTTTACTAAATGCTGTAAACTGTCTGTAAACTCTAGCTCACAAGGTTTGGTTTTTGAGGTCTTCTTCTATGTTTACATTGTAAAATGCTTTTAAAGCCTAAGAAGTAGCAAATGAAAAGATTACAAATAGTCTGTGCAATATAGAATAAGTGCAGTGCTGGCAACTGCCACAATAATTGTTTCTTTTAAAAAGCTCCATCTTCTGGAATGAGCATAGTATGAGAAAATCAGAGTTTTTATTTTAAAAGATAAAACATTTTTTCCATTCTTCTGTTTCCAGAAGAAAGATAAATCTGAATCTTGCAGGCTGAAAGCCAGAATTAGGAAAAAAACCAAACCAAACCACAAGTCCAAATGACTAAAATTATGGTATTGATGATGACCATTTTTGGAGAACCTGGGGTAGCAATCAGATTTTGGGGGCTTGAGGGTTTTGGGTCATGGATCAAACTGAAGCAGGATGAATTGACTTTCTTATACAGCAGATTGGCATCTTTTAATAACTTCTCTGTTGTGATGTGACCTCTTATGTTTATCTGATACTTACTCAAGTTAACCTAGTCCAAGTTTAACTAAATCAAGTTGAATTGACAGTCTGCAGGTCTTTTCTCTGGTTTACCTTAATGCATTACATTAAACTGTTGAAAGGACTGTATTTCATTTTTTGAGATGCTATCTTAAATACACAAGTTCTTTTATTTGCTTGAATATCCTGGGCCATCTGCCCTCTTCACAGGGGTTAATTCAAAGGCAGCCACTCCATCCTCTTCCCCATCTGGGTCTATGATCCCTTGGGGACTACAAATATGAGCCCTCCAAATTCTGCTCATACTGTTAATCATGCTGCAATTCAAAGTGATTACTCACTGAAATATGAGTTACTGCTGTGTTGTGCCTAAGGCTTATGCTCAAACTGTTCAGTATTAATAGTGAATTCAAAACATTCGAAGGGCTGAGAGTAAACTCCTGCTGAAATCTAAAGGAGGTCCTCTGCCATCTTTGGTGATAACTACATTAGTTTACAAAGGAGCAAAATCTCTTTTGCTTTGCTAGGTAAACATGTAGCATTATGGAGGCACGTTGAACACAGTTTTAACAGGAAAATTTGTGGAAGAGGGGTACTAATGCCTATAGTTTGCATAGTATTAAATATTTCTCACTAAAAATTATATTATAAAAATAATTCTGTGTTTCTTGCTTTTCATTGCATGTATGAATTAAGGTGTATTTTCTGGTTTTCAACTAATCCAATGTCTTTTTTGTCTAATGCTCTTAAATGTCTTATTCTAACTTCCTAAGGACAGTGGGTAATAAGGTGAGGGCATTTTAACTTTTCTGCTATTTTTCTTATTGCAACAATATATATGTTTTTATTTTAGTCTTCTGCCTGTTGTTCAGTCATTCCTTTTTTTAGTAATGTGCGATCCATCAAGTGCATTCCTAGCTGTAATGTGTTGTGAACATTTTGCAGCACTTGACATGTGAAAAATCTGGCTTATATTGGTGAAATATCTTCAGAAGTGTCTTTGTACTTTCCCCTCTAGATGAGACATCCATTTTTTTTCTGTATTGTACATCTAGAAATATATGTCCTGCATAATACAGTTCTTGTACCCTACCTCACTGTGATCTTGACATGTGCTACAAGAACAGGCTTCTGATCGCTGATACTCTTCTTCCATATGGCATGGAGCTATTGTCCAGAAGCACAAACTTTCTTCCGTATAATAACTGTTATTTCTATTCTTATCACCAAATCTACTATGGCCAGGATTTGGAAATGAACTTGTTCTGTGTGGCCTCATAAATTCTAAGTATCATCATTCAAGTTAGAAATAATAAAATAGTTATTGAATCTCAAATGGACTCCTTAGGGGCATATGAAACTACAGTAGTGCCATGAATCTGTGTCTTCATTCATTGATGTTTAAAGTGAGAGTCGTCTCTGGCACTTCAGAAATTCTAGACAGCATTTTTCAGTAAAATGTACATAAAAATCACAGAGTGGCAGAAAAAAAAAAAAAACAAAGAACAAAACCACATCAGAAACCCTTAAAGTTAAATACTTACATGAAACTGTTCTTGTGAGCAAAATGATACCGTATGCCCCACTGATTTGTGATCACACTGATAGAACCTTAGAGTGAGATATTAAGTCTAGAGACTTCTGTCTGTCTTCCTCTGTTTTGTCTGTCAGTTTGTTAATTTTCCCATTCTTTTGAGAGAACTTTTTAAAAAGTCTGGAAAGTAAATCAAGCCTGTGTTTCCCCACAGCAAGAGTTCTGCTAGAGCAGCAGGGAACACTCCCTGTTACGAAGATGTTGTTGTGGCATGTTTATATCCCTGCAGATTAGCAGTCTATATTGTCTACTTAAATTCTTGCACTTAAAATCTTAAATTCTGATGAAACAAATGATTTGATTTAGTAGATCATCACCTGCTTGATTCAGGGCAGAGGTGGTATAAGTTAGGTATAAGAGGAGGTATAAGTTAGACCTGAGTGCTGCCAGGGTCACGGGATGCTGATAATATGATACAGTATTTTTTGCACTGATGCTTTGTCCTTGTTTTATTACATGCCAACATTTCAGGCCAACCACTGCTTATAACAATGAGCCTTAAGCCTGGAAAATGCTTACATTCTTTAGCCACAAGTCTAATTAAAAAAACCCAAATTCCAACATTGTTGGAGTCTTGTTTGTTTGTTTGTTTGTTTGTAAGCCTAGCAGTGTAAACTAATACCTTGTAACACGGCTGAGTTCTGGTTTGGTTTTTCTGAGCTGCAGCTTCAGTTGGGAACAGCACAAAAGCAAAGTAGGGTATCCATCCATAGATGCTCACAAATAGCTTGAAGTGATAGAAGTAACTCTGGGAATAACTCATAATAATAAATGTCTTATAACCCATAAGAATAAATGTCTTATGGAGATATATTGTATACCATCAGCAACATGTTAAAGGCAATTTTAGTCTTGTGTTTTACAATGCCCTTCACTGCAGTTGAAGCCAATATCTAGAAAGCCTCCTTAAGAATGATCACTGTTATCATTTAAGGCTGAACTTTTCTATACATGTATCTTTGGCTCCATTTAGATCTTCATTTAGCACAAATGCTCTGGTTAACATTGTTTGCTTAATCCTCACACTCTTGTCTCTTACTTCCCTTCCAACAGACATCTCAGCCAAGCCCTGGTGGTCAGTCTACATGCAGCAGCGAACAGTCCCCCATCAGCAGCTATTCCAACAATGGGATCGAGCTTACTCTGACAGGTGGTGGTAGTATAGGAGACCTCAGTGTCATCGACGAAACCCCAATCATGGACTCTACCATTTCCACAGCCACCACAGCACTTGGTTTACAGGCCAGGAGGAGTATGACAGGGACCAAATGGATGGAGCAAGTGAAATTAGAAAGGTTGAAACAAGTTAATGGAATGCTTCCAAGACTGAACCCTGTTCCACCTTCCAAAGCCCCGACCTTGCTGCCTCTCATAGGAAATGGTGAGATACACATAAGAGGAGTGATAACGCTTTTTGTCCTTAATCTTGTTGCTTGCTAGCTCAATCTTGCAACTCTTGCAGGAGTTGCACAGCTTAGGAAATTCAACAACTGTGAAATGGTTTGTAAATTGATCACTTTCTGTTTATTCCCTCATTGCAAGTTCTTCTATCCACCCTCTGAGAAGTCTGATAGTCCTGTGTTTTACAGAACAGGAGCTAATGAGTAATGAATCACATTTTAAATATTCCCTGAGGTTAAAGGTTTTGACCCAAGATCATCGTAATTCTGTCTTGTTTTGAGATAAGGCAGAAGAAATAAATACCTGCAAGTTTATTGTATGGAAGTCTTTCTGTTGAGGCATTTGCAAGGCAGCCTTTGCTGAGATGTGGTGGGTTTCTCTTTAAATAACCTGTTCCTACACATAGAAGAAATCATATGTACAGATGCTACTGCTGCAGAGGGCAGATATCCATGAATAAGAGGGTGAACTCTGAAGATCCCTGGTTGTTTTCCTCCGAAGAGCTGCTCATGACCAAAATGGATGTTGCTGCTGCCCCTACTTAGCGTACAGCATGCCTGTAGGTTTCTGGGCTCCATCCAGCAGTGACAGCCCAGGTTTTCTGAGACCCATTCAATCAAAAGAAACTATGTAAAATTAAGAAATGTATCCTGTTTACTTAAAACCAAAACAAAACAAAACAAGGAAACCAGCAAAGATGTTCTGCAGTTGTTAGGAGTTATTTTAAGAATATTTCAAGAAGTCTTAGAAATGACCTTGAATAGCCTCCAATTTGTATATTTTGCTGTTCCATGCAAATGCCTGTTCAATTATATTTTGCCTATAAAAAGCTCCCTTATGAATGGGTCCTTCTGGCACATCAGCCAGCATAGCTGCACTGCAGGCTGGAGCACTGCACCAGCTGATGACAGTTTGTGGCTATGGGCTATAAATTTTCTGCTGGGATTCACACTGAAATGTTACCCTTGAGTCTCTGAATTAGGTTTTAACCTAAGGACACAGTTTTTCTCCCTACTTCTTGCAAGAAAGAGCCCTGCTATAATTGGCTGTAATGATGTTGTTCCTCTATATTCCACTAACGTCTTTACTGTTTGTTTTTACACCAGATTCTGGATAATACCTCTTTGTTTAATTGTGAATTTTACCCGCAGGTACCCAGTCGAACAGCAGCTGCAGTGTTGGAGGATCCATGACTATTCTGCCAAACAGGAATGATCTCTCCAGTACGGACATCACTGTGTTGAGCATGCTGAACAGGAGGGACAGCAATACTAGCACAATCAGTTCAGCCTATCTGAGCAGCCGAAGGTCCTCTGGAATCTCACCTTGCTTCTCCAGCCGGAGGTCCAGCGATGCCTCCCAGGCAGAGGGAAGACTGCAGAATGTGAGTGTTGCAGACTCCTACGACCCCATCTCAACAGATGCGTCCCGGCGCTCCAGTGAAGTGAGCCATTGTGATGACCTGCCAAGTCTTCTCAGCCTCACCCCAGCCCAGCAATACAGGCTGAAAGCTAAATATGCAGCAGCTACTGGTGGACCCCCACCAACTCCACTGCCTAACATGGAGAGGATGAGCCTCAAGACAAGGATGGCTCTCTTGGGTGAGTGCAGGGAGTCTGGAATATCTCCATTGCCTCCAGTGAACATCCTTCGAAGATGTAGTGATGGTGGGGCAAATGGTTACAGCAGGAGACATTTTCTGTCTCACGAAGCTTTAGGAAATGGGACAAGGAGAGCCAGTGATCCAGTCAGAATGGTCTCCGACAACCTCTCTGTCCCGAGAGTCCAGCGTTTCAACAGTCTTAATAGCTTTAACACTCCTGCTTTGCCTCCATCCATGGAAAAGCGCAACCTTGTTCTTCAGAACTACACCCGTTCTGAGGGTGGCATCTTCCGTGGCTTCAGCTCTCCCTGTCCTCCAAGCATCAGTGAGAATGTCACCCTGGAGGCTGCTACAATGGAAGCAGGTAGCAGTCTGAATGATGAGGATCTCCTGCCAGATGACGTGGTCCAGTATCTGAATTTCCAGAACCAGGGCATGTACGACCATTTGTTGAACAATGTTCTAGATAGCAACAAAATGCATCACAGCTCAGTTTCAGGAAACAACAATTCCAGCAACTTTGACCAAGCCCCTCCACCGAGCAGTCAGCAGGCGGGTCCTGAGACAAATAAGAGCGACTTGCCCATTCAGTGGAATGAAGTAAGCTCAGGAAGTTCTGACTTATCTCCTTCAAAGCTGAAATGTGGTCAGCGGTCAGCAGTACAGCAGGCTCGGGCCTTCAGACTGCATAACAATATGATGGTTCAGCAGCAGGACCTGGAGAGAAGCAACATGGCCCAGCAGAATGGCTATCAGAACCTGATGGAGAACAGCACTTCCTACAGTTTACAGCAAAATATGACTCCTAGCAGCAGAGCTGGGAATTCTTTCAGCATGCAGTCCAACAAGCCTTACAGTGAAAGCATGGGCAGGCAAGCAATGATGTCTGGGGTGACAGACAATTCCTGTGGCATGGCAGTGCAAGGGCAGAAGCTGAGAATCAGCAACATGCCAGTGAATGGGAACCAGCAAAATTTCAGCCATCCCCTGGCATCCAGCGATCAAACCACCAGTATGGCAAATGGGATGCAGGACAGGAATATGGTGGAACAGGAATATTTGCAACGCCAGCCAGTTGGAGATGGAGTTCGTTACCAGGGAGTCAATCAGTCTGGTCAAATGATGCTAGGGCAGGTTAGTCCTACCTCACAAGGCAGCCTGTATCAAGGGCCACAGAGTTGTCCACTGGTGTCTCACACCATTGGTAGCCAGCCTTCAGGTCTGTCAGTGGCCAAAAGTTACCAGTCATGCTCTAATTACAGCAGCAACAGACGGCAAAACATGTTGAGAAACAACCTGTCCCAACAGCAAAGACACGTAGGTGATGCCAACCAGACATACAGGGTAAACACCATTAAGATGGAAATGCAAGGTCAATCACAGCAGTTCTGCTCTAACATGCAGAATTACTTTGGTCAGTTATATGACCAAACCATGGGCTTTAGCCACCAAGCTATGAAAACAAGTTCTTTCTTTGGTTCAGAAGCCAGCTGCCTGCTGCAGGGGACTGCAACTGAAAACTCATCTGAGCTTCTTTCCCCAGGGGCCAACCAAGTGTCAAGCACAGTTGACAGCATTGACAACAACAGTCTAGAGGGCGTGCAGATAGATTTTGATGCTATCATAGATGATGGGGACCATGTCAGCTTAATTTCGGGAGCCCTGAGCCCAAGTATCATTCAAAATGTCTCCCGCAATTCCTCACGCCTCACCACTCCCCAAGCATCTCTTACATTCCCAGCTATGCCTGTAAATACAACCAACATGGCTATTGGGGACATGAGCTCTTTGTTGACCTCACTTGCAGAAGAAAGCAAGTTTCTTGCTGTTATGCAATAGACATAAAAAACAAAAAACACTTAGGAGATAACAGATGGAAAAAAAAGACTCATATTTTTTAGTTGTGTATGTATTTTAGCAATCTCATCTCACCTAAATGGGATGTGTTTCAAGTATATTCCTTTTATGGAATAAGGACTCTCAAAACCCTAAAGTGTTCTAGGGAGAAACTGTCTTCCATTTCAGTTTTGAATCAGTATTGCTATGCCCATTCGCTCCCTTTCTCTCTTTTCTCTCTCTCTCTCTCGCGCACCCTTTTCAAATGTCTGTATTTTTCTTTTGTTTTTTACCTATAAACCAATGTAAACGTGTGAAGTGCATGTTGTGGGTTTTTTTGTTTTGTTTTGTTTTGGGTTTTTTTTTGTAAAGAAAGGCCTGATGAAATGACAATTTTGTGTTACTCAAATGAAGCTAGACCTTGTACAACTGTTGCAACTTTTCCTCTTGAAGCCTATAACCAGGCACAATGTGAAGTGAGCATACAGTGATGGAATCCTCTCTGGATGCACTGGACACATCACACTGAGGTGGAAAACCAGCTTAGAAATGCACTGCCATGGTACCCCTGGGCTGCAGTTTCAGAGACATGGAGCACAAAAAGTTGGGAGGTTCAAAAAATAAGAAATGTAAAAACCATCAGCTCTTTGATCTCTAGTAAAAGCTGAAGGGTTTTCTAAACACACAGAGATAGCTGCCACTGCCTTGAATAACAATACTGAGATTGTGCCATGTTCGACCTATTTCAGAGGAAGGAGAGGACCAGAAAGCTGTTCACAGTCCAACTCTCATCTTTTGCAGTATTTGGTATTCTGGTTTTCAGCCTTTTTTTTTTTTTTTAATGACTGAATAGCAAAATTATGGTTATGTATAGTGACTTGGGTAGTCTAGAGTCTTCCCATTGCATACCACATTTGTGGAGATACAGTCAGGGTCTTACGAAGTATTTCATACAATGAAATCACAAACTTGCAGTATTTCATACTGGGGAATTAAATTTTTTTTTTTTTAATGCAAATTGTTCAGGTTTAACTTGCTGAGCCACTGGTTCATACTTGCTGGAAGAACTGTATGTACATCCCCTTTAGCCCAGACAGCTCCATGGATACATAGAGCTTCAAAAACATTATGGGCATGTCATGTAAAAGAAGTAGAAAATGAATGGCTGGCCCAGTTCTCAGACTAGCCAAATAAATCAAAGCAGTTGCAAGCAATCTGATAATCTTAAATGTTTTTCCACTGTGTCCAGGCTTTACAAAATTAAGAAATTAGAACTGCCATTAAAAATAGCAAAGAAACAAGGGGAACAGCAAGTATTCAGAGATCACAGACTATTCTGATCTGGAATTATTATCAGGTCCAACTCTTCAGTGTATGAGGATCAAACCCGCAACTTTGATGCTATTAGCACTATGCTCTAACCAGCTGAGTTGTCTGGCAAGTAATCAAAGCTCAGACAGAGCAACCCAGCTTCTTTCTCTCTCTCTCGGTGACACCATGTGCATTTAATTTCCAAACAAACCAGTGGGTCAATGCCCAGGGTCAGTTACACCAGCAAAAAAATGAAACCAGTGCACTGTGATCATTAAGCTACTCACTGGTAGAGGTGAATGGCATTTTCCCTGTGAGCCTTGGCTTGTTTTTGGCTCTGCTGGGCTCCATGTCTGCACCCATGAGTACACAGTGCTCCTGAGTGAACAAGCTGCTGTGGGGAGCAATCACAAGACCATGGTTTAAATTCACCCACTCCTAGAAGCTCCATGGAGTTCCAGCCCTTGAAGACTTCTCAGTTCAATCCCAATAATGAAGTCCTACTACGGGATGTAGATTGTGCAGGCACTTGCAGTCATGGATTTGATGTCTGTAAGGAGCTGATGTTATAGTAGACATATAGCAAGACGAGGGAGCATAGCCAATTTTAAAATACAGATAAACTTTAGCCCAGTCAAAATCAGATGGTGACTTCTGTAGGCTAGAAAACCATAGCATTTTTTTCAATTGTAAAAGAAAAGGCGAAATACCAGCTGATTCAGGACATGGCATTTGAGGAAATGTGTAGGAATTGAATCTCAGTGAAGCTATCAGATAACACTGATCTGTTTATAGCTGTTAGAGTCAGAGCATGAATGTATAAATCAGTAGGAAAACATCAGAATCTGGTGCAGGGGACATATTTTGAGTTTATCACAGCACATACCAAGAGATTTGCACTGTGAGCTGTAACGTCAGAAATCAAGACAAATGTAAATATCCTATACCTTTTATCATTATCTAGTTCCTTCTTTCTTTTTATGTTTAGCCAGCATTTATTTCTTATTCTGTCCCATGCACACATATTCACTCATCCTGCACTTTTCCCTTTGACACTTCTCCTCCTGGCTTCACTGGCCCTGACCAGCTATCAGAGCCCGCCTGCAGTGGTCCTTGGGCTGCATGGGCAGTTGGGCACAGCTTACCATGGCAAATGACTGGATTGCTGTGGCAGTGGGAGGAGGCTGCTCCCTGTTGCCCTCTCATTGCCCAAAAGGCCTGCAGAGACCTGCTGCCTGTACACAACCATTGTCCCTGCTCTGCTGCTAGGACAAGAAGGGATGCATCCCACTGGGCAGGTCCCCAGGGGAAGGGATGTTCTGTGCATTGCAGTGCTGGGATACAGCCCACAGCCCTGCAGAGAAGCAGCACTATAGGCATGAGGAAAGGATGTGCTGGACATGTTTCAGACAGTTCTCAGTAATCAGTCTTGGCTGTTTATTAAAGCTATCAATTACATGTTTATAAACAATTTCAACAGAGAGACTTATGGCCAGCCTGGGAGTAGGTGGCTTGGGAGAGAAGTCTTTTATTGTAATGGAACGAATACATAAAAAAAACCCCCAAACTTCCCCAACTATTTTTTAAACTCAGTTTTCCAGTTCATAATTGTATCTGCTGGTGCAATTGATGCTGGGAAGCTATTAACAGATGTGATTCATCAGAGCTTAGAAGGAGCCATTCATATTGCTCCAGGCTAAAAGGGACTGTTTGAGTAGTCAATTTGCCTTCCTGGATTTGACAAACCTTTGTCACTCACTTAGCCTTGTCTTGGGCCAACAGTGTGTCTTGGCAGAAACCACATGATCAAGAAAGGCATCCCATTTGATTTGGCAAACCTAAGAATTAGAGACTCCACTGTGTCCTTGGGGAGTTTGTGCAAAGGATTTATCATTTTCACCATTAAGTGTATGTGCTCTTATGTTCATGTATCACTTTCCAGTTTTTAGTGTTTTCTCACACTTTTCTGTTTTATACTAAAGAGGCTGGTTTTGGTACCTGTGAAGGTAGCAATACATCATAGCCCAGCTATCTTGGGTTTTAGTTCTGTTTTGATAAGGTAGACTGGTCTCTCTGAGCATGGCACTGTTACACTGGACATCAACTTTCACTTGTCAACCTTCTTGACATGTAGCAGTCTGGGGAAAGTCCCATCAACACTGGTGGGATGGGACTAGCACCCAGTGGGAGTTTACTAGCACCCCTCTACTCTTCCAGTTACAGAGTTGCTTTTGTCTATGTGGCACATCAGTAGATTTTTGCATAGCTGTTGGAAACACACTGCTCACCCAAGAGTACAAGAAAATGCACAAAATATAATGAATGTTCTATTTTTAAAGCATTGCAGCATAAGTATAAATCACAATTTCTTGTGAGGGTCTTCCATTGCGTTACTCTTGGCCTTGGGCACATCAGAAACACTCAGCCTGCCTGAAGCATGCGTGTTTCTCCAGACAGTTTTACTTTCAGTAAAGTTCAGTGAAGTCTCTTCACAGTTGCCAGTGAAGAGTTTATCTGTCATACACAAGTGAAGGAAAGGTGTGTTTGAAGGAAAGGTGTGTTTGCAGGAAAGTCAGTGGGTTTCCACGTGTGAGTACAATGGTCCCACACATCCACACATGGCAGGTGATGTTATTCTCTCCTTGGGGAATGGCTCCAAATGGTACGTGTATTAAGATGCTGGCTGGCTGCTGACTTCCCGTTACTGCTTCCCCTGCCCCTCAGTGGGATGGCTGGTCAGCTTGCCCATGCCTGTCCCACCATGGCTTGTCCACCTGGACAGCAGTGTTTATATTCCCACAATGTATGTGCCTTATTTTGCATTGACCCTGTGAAAGAGAGGGACCAGGATGTGTTGCCAAATTTTCCTGATGAGGCTGTACTTGCCATTGAGCTAATAGCACATACCACTGTTAATAGTATCTGAAACATCTTGTAAACCTCTGGTATTCATGTGTTATTGTCCTTGGATTGGTGGAATGTCTCCTATGGAACAGTTACTCTTGTCAGTCCTGCAGCTGTGTAAGATAAAAAAGTGTTGCTTTTTTTTTTAATTTTAATTTTTTTTTATAAAGCTTGTAATCCTTAAAAAAAAAGAGAATGTGTAAATACATTTATGTACGGTAGGAATAGTGTTCAGTTGTAACAGACCTTAGTGGTCTTCATTTGATAAACCTGCAGTTATGATCTGATGTTTCTCAAGCCTTAGGTTGATCTGAAGGGTCTGTAGCACTGTGTACATATGAACTGTACTTCTGCTTTCAGAACCACTTAGCTTTTTTGTAACAAAGAAAAAAAATGTTTCTTACAATGTCAATAAAAACAAAAGCCTTTGTACTTAAGTTCTTAGCTTTCAGATTCTAAAGTATCTCCTTCAGGGGAGGGAGTTATTTTTTCATACATCTGAAAAGCCTGGTTGCAATCAGTGTATCACTTCCACTCAGAACTGCTTTCCTCTTTCTGCTTCCCAGCCTGTTGCTTCACTCCATTCACAGTTTAAATACAGATGGTAAAACAAAACAGGGTGTTTACCTTCTTGCTGAAGAAAGATGGCTGATGAGTGTTGGGTAGAAAAATAAATGAAAATGCAGTGTCACACAGATGAAGTGTTTGAAGGGAGGAGAGAGACTGATCTAGTTAACTTTGCTGCAGGAGCAGTCAGTTCAGAGGCCAAAGCCAAGCTGTGCTCAACTCTGAGTTGTCCTATGGGGGCTGTGTTTCCATCCCTTGCTTGCCAAGGGTGTCTCACAATGGCTTGCCCACCCATGAAGAAGCAAGGGAGGGAGGGAGGGAGAGAAGTTCTCCTGGCTGGGTTAATCTGTAGATGTCCACTTAGGTGGGTTACAGTGTGATCTGCAAAGACACAGTTATCTTCAAGGCTGGACATATTTAATGAATGGTCCTGTTGAGTACAGTTGTTATGGATGATGTCAGGTTAGTGGTGGCAAACAGTATAGAAAATGTTGTAGAGCTGCTTGGTCTTAAGGTGTCTGATCTGTTCTCATTTCAAAGCCTTTTGTTTCCATTGCTGGTACCTTGGCACCTGGTACCTGGTACCAGAGCACTTTGTTAGCTCTCAGTGCTCAGCTTCTGCTTTAGTCCTTCCTCAGCCAAAATAGGTGAGCCATTTCCCATGTGGTGGGAGATAAATTTGCATTGTTATTTGCTCATTTTAACTTCTATTTTTGTGTGTGTGTGTGTGTCCTGTTTTGTTGTGTTTTGTTGTTCACCATTACTAAGTTTTTGTCGTTTGGCACAGGCCTTAAGGTTTGGGAGGGATAAAGGGTGGAATGGAGAGCTAGAGCCTAAAACATGCCCAGCTGAGAGGCCAGAGAGGCGGGAGAGCCCTGGGAGTGGTGTGGCAGGGGTGAAGGAGACCCTGCAGTTTGAAAGGAAGGTTGATGGTGGCCATGGTGCCTTAGCTTATATGCTGCAATCCAAAATTCTCCCAGAGACTGGCAGTGCTTCAGCATCAGCTCACTTTGCGGGATGGGTGTGTGTGACAGTGGCTTCCTCACAACTTGGACCGATAGAAGGTCAGCAGCAGGGATAGAACAAGCTTCAGACAAAGACATGATGGACAGGAGAGAAACAAGCAGGCCTGTGGGGACTGGGGAGTCAGTAGCAGGATCCATGCTGACAACAGATGATGGCTGTCAGGGGCTTAGAACCAATAGAGGCATTTCTGAGCCTTACCAGCTGCCTGCAGGTAGTGGGAGGTGAGGAACTCCCACTTCTTACATGCCAATGCAGTAAAGTCCTGTACACACACGTATGGAAGAGCATTGTGCTAAACAATGTCATCAGCATTGCACGCCGGCTGCCATAAGGGAGCCCACACACCTGGACTGACAGCCCCTCTCTGCTCTGTGCACGAAACTTGCACCACTACCTCTACCTTTAACCAACCCCTGCATGCTTATCTTCCAGGTGGATCTCCTCCACCAGCTGGATCTACTTCAGGATGAATGTCAAGAGGGCAGGAGATGCCAAGGGGCCCCCTGTCCTGTTCAGCATGTTGGTTATTTGCTGTGTGCTGCCATGCAGTGCAAGGTCAGGCATCAAGGTTATAGTATTTCCAGAGCTGAACTGTGAAGGGCTGGGGCTCCAGGTCATATTCCTGGTCCTCCAGCCTAACCTGGGATTGGGCTGATGAAAAGCTGCATGTTCAAAGCTGGAGCCAGAGACAGGAGGACCCATGTTGCCATGTGGTAAAGCTCAATATAATGCCAAGTTCTCAGGAAAACAAAAAATAGTAGGGCAGTCATGGTTTGTACCATCCAAAATCAGCAGATGCTGTTGACCTTTAATCTGTGCTTTAGTGCCAAGGCTGTAAATTAATCAATTTAATTCATTAAATTAGTTTCTTACTTAGAAGGGCATGTACCCAAGAGAGAACTGCAGTTTGCAAAGCCTGAAAAAAAATATGACAGAGATATACAGCATCAATCAGCAAGGGAGAAGAAAACTCCCCACAGCCCCTCAGTACTCTAAACAGGTGGCATGACATTACTACATTCAAATCCAAAGATGGGCAACCCAAAAATCACCAATAATGTTAAGACCTGGCTTGCCATGGTCAGGGATAAAGCAGGGCAAGAGCAGACAGTGTGGGCCCACAGTGCTGATGGAGTTACTGGGCTGGCTGGGTGTATGCGATGCCACTGTAGGGCAACCCTGTATAATATTTTTCCTTTCCCAGCTTTTGTGGGCTTGACTGTGTAATCTTCAAACTGCTTTTTCAAAGAGAGGGTAATGGGAAAGAGACTATTTGTTCTCTTCAGGCTGAAACACAAGTTATTTGTGTTAGGAACGCGGCTTTGTTACATGATTAGTGCAATGGGAGCCCCTAGGCACCACTTCCCAGTACAAACAACTAGTATTAATAACTCATGTTAAAATTGCTTGCTATTTAATAACCTGGGCCTCTTTCCACCCCAAGAAGCACATAACTGTTTTGTGTTCCCACCATCTCTGCCTGTCTTCCCTCACTAGCTTTGGACTTTCCCTGCTCATTTCCCAGGGAAAAAAGGAGCAGGTTTGGGCAAGGAAGAAGGAAGAACTGACAGTGTTTAACAGGAATCTCCGCAGCCCATGTCTGTGTACCTCCTTGCCTGACCCCCCCGCCATCTTGGGGTACTGCTCCTGCATCTGATGTGAGGCTGCTCATTGCTGCCATGCCTTGCAATCTTGGTCCCTTGTTTTCCCCATGTTCTGGGGACAGACTGACCTATTTCATGCCTTGCCAAGGAAGCAGCCTCCCTCCCTCCGAGCTGCCCCAGCTGGCTGAGACGTGATAGACCAACAACACTGTTACTCATGGGTGGGAGGCCCATATGAGTCATGCTTCCCTTCACCCCACATGCGGTGTGGCTGTGGCAGGAGAGCGGGGAGCAGAGAGCGGGACTGCCTCCTGCGCATGGCCACGCACGGCGGCCGCACAGTTGGGCCCAGGCGGGAGCAAGAGGCAGTGGGTAAATCAGATGGTAGTGAGCCATAAACAGGATCATTTCCCATCAGCTGGCTGAGTTGCTCCAGCCTTTGCCCGCAGCACTAGGATGGCTGTCAGGTCTGCAAGACAGTCTCCAAGCCACCCTGCTCTTCAGAAAAACATTACTAATGTTCCCACAACCAAAGCAAGAGAGAAGAGACAAATAACTTGGACGGCAGCATGAAACAGTGGCACAAATCTGGAAGACAGAGGAGGAGAGAGGAAAAAAACAAGAGGGTGGAAAGCTCTATAATGACTGAAAGAGCCCCAGATGGATACAAACCGAGAAAAGGCCAGAGACAGAAAGCACTAATTAGCTGAGCTGAATGACCCCACTCCTGCTGTACCTGAGCATCCTCTGCTGTCCTCAGAGCCTCGATGCTGCCAGCCCTGAGAGAAGAGGAGTGGGAGCAGGGAGCTGCTCAGACCTGGATGAACAGAAGCAATTAAGTTCCTATAGCAACGCTTAGTGAAAATTCCCAAAGCAGAGGCACCTATAGAGCTGGGTAGAAAAAGGGTTCTGGCTCCAGGCAGCATTCCCTGAGGGAGAACCATGAAAAATATGTGCTTTCCCATCCTGAGCATGGATCCTGCTGCACCTTTGCTCCTTGAAGATTTCCTGTTTCAATTATATGAGCAGCCAGCCCTCCCAAGACATAGGAAAAGTTCACTTTGCCTATTTTGCATTGAGGCAGTTTTGTCTTGAAGTCCTACAGCACATTCCACAGTGCCAAGGAATTGTGGCAATGTTTTCAATGCCAATTTTTTTTATCTGGAAGGCTTTTGCTGGGAAAGAGCAGATATATCTCATCCCTGTCATTGCTGACCACCTCAGCCTCCAGTCAGCTGTTTTCAGTAAACTCCTTCAACTTTGTCTGTGGGACCCCATGGCATGGCATTGCTTAAATATGGCTTTTCGGATGGAGCTTCAAAGAAGAAAAAATGGTCTGCATCATCCTGCTTCAGAAGCTGAACTTGAGCTCTCAACAGAAGTTTACAGATGTACAAGAGGGCTAAAAATCCCAAAGTCATACTTTTTGTGAAAGCAGTCATCAGGCACTGAATCCTCAGAGCTGTGTAGTTCAGTGGCAAAGGCCCCAGTGCCCATGGTTACCCCCAGAGGCTCAGGGCTGGTGCAGCAGAAGCGAAGGACTGCAGGGCTGCCATAAGTGGCAAAGTGTGCTGCAGCACATGTGGGCACTGGGCTTTGCTCCCTTCCAGCAACAGTAAATCAAACTGCCCTTTGCAGCCATCCAGGGAGGCGCAGCATGTCCCCCAGGGCTGCTGTCTCATCTTCACATCACCTTTGGGGTAGGCAAGATTCTGTGGCTGATCCAGCTGGCAAGAGCTCTCCTTTGGACACCATTAGTAGGACACACCATGCCTTGCTTGTTTTTCTGTTGTAGGGAATTAAAGGAATTCATGTCACTTTGAAGTTTGCAGTGCAGTGTCCCAGTCCAGGCCCACCATGTGGCCTCACTGCAGGCTGGCACAGTGTGAGCAAGCCCAGTGGCACAGCTCCTACACCTGCCCTGTGTCCAGTCCTTCCCTTGCCTTGGATGCCTCTCCTTGCCTTTTCCTCCTCTTCTCAAGGCTGGGCTGTAGCACAGGGGAAAACCAAAAATGCTGCATGCTATTTTTTGCTCTCGTTGGCTGGTCTCTTGGAGATTGCTGCTGTTTTCTCCCAATTACAGAAAATGTTTGAAGCTGTGTACAGGCTTAGCCACACAGTCAGGGAGGCAGCAATGCCTTTCTTAGCTCTGTGGAGTGCAGTCTTGAACCACTGTAGCACTTCTTGCTTACCCTTGTACCCTGAGACATCTTAGATTTCAGTCTTAGGTTTCAATTGCTCTTCACCTGAGCTCTGCTTGGCATGGGCAGCTGGAAACTGCCAGGTTTCAGTTTAGCTGGAGCATTAGCAGAGAAAAGGAAAACTGGAGCATCAGCCAGCAAAATGTAATAGGGAATCCTCTTGCCCCCATCTCTGCTGATGCTAAAACCAGGGCCTGGCTTTCCTGTTTGAAACAGGACTGGGGGCTGCAGTTGCCTGCTGCAGGGTCAGCTCTGTCTTTAGCAGCTCCCATATTTTCAGGGGCTTGTGTGCCAAGCTTTGCTTAGAAGCTCTGGTGCAAAGAGCCCCATTCAGCAGAAAGCCCAGGAGAATACAAATTCCCCTTGGACTTTTTATTGTGGAGGAGGAGCTGGTCAAAACCAAAATCAACAGTGCTGAAGCAAATAGTGTAGGCTTTGATCTACCCAGTTAAATATGAGCCCTGGTGAACTGGATCCTCCTCTCTTTGTGCATGTTCTCAAACAGTATTTTCCTAAAAGAGAACAAGCTGCAGACTGTCAGGCTTTCTCCTCTTCTATCCTACACCAGATGATGAGTTTTATGACAATGTTGTCCGAACTTAAGTCATCCCATGCTTGGCTAGCCTTGTGCTAAACTTAAAAATGGAGAGCCTCGAAACCCCAAATGTTCCCAGTGTGCCCTAGACAGTGGCATTGCTTAGATTTGCTGGTGCCACTGTGTTTGCTGAGCATAAGTATTTGGTCAGTCTTTGAGCTGATATGTAGTGGTCCACTGCAATGAAAACATCAGATTTAGAGGAAGAAGAACAAAGGAAACAGACAGAATTTTGTAATTTTAGAGACATCACTCAGCAAAAATGGTGCCAGGTCAGTTTCAAACTGGGGTGTCTTTGAAAACTGTAGCCACATATGACCATCTCAGGGCTGGCTCCAGGGCCAGCTCTTCCTCCTCTGCCCAGGAACGAGTGGGGCTGGATGCCTGGTTTGCGCTGCAGTACTGCTCACTGTGCTGTCACATCTTGCTCAGTCTCACACACCTCCTTGGCTCCATCACACTTTGGCTTTCTAGATTCTAACAATCCTCTTCCAGTCTTTGGTGCTCACCTCCAAGGACTCAACAGCAACCCTGTCTGCCCTGGATGTGCATTTTTCCGCTCGGGCACAGCTCTCAGTGCTGAAAGCAGCGGGGCAAGAACCATCTTTGCGCCTGAGGTCCCAAGGTTTTGCATCAGCAGTCCAGTGCCGCCACGCTGTGAGAATCATGGCTCACGATGCTAACCTGCTCTGTAGCCAGCCTGCGGTGCCAGCCTGGCTGCAGAGACATCCCACTGTGAGCATGCTGCTCCCATCCATGGGCTCCGCTGGGACCACTGTCCCCCCTGTGAAGGGAGATCCTTAATTGACTGACTGAGGCTGTAATTCAGGGTAGCGATGAGCTTCTTGCCTCCATCCTGGACTGGCTTCTGATCTGCAGGCAAGACATAGAGCCATCACCTGTTAAGGCTTCAGCTGCATGTTCCTAGGACTGAGACCTCTCCACCCTCCACCAGCACTTTCCTGCCTTCGTTTTTAAATAGTCAAACACCAGGCAGAGTAAATTCCACTGGAGCATGGAAAAAGGTGGTGCATAAGTCTGTCTGGGGAACATGTGTGTCATTTTTCCCTGTCATCACCCTTCCTCCCTGGAAGCATCCAAACACGTGAATGAAGCATCCCAATCAAACCCCCTGCCGCCTTTCAGTAGCAGGAACATCAGTGACTCTACCACCAAGATGAATTTGGCAGCCACGTAGCAGATTTTTGCATATGCTCTAAACAGCATTTGGATGGCAAGTAAGGACAAACACAGCTTTGCCCTTGAAAGCAAACTACCTAAGCTGGCTGCTGCCACAGGTAATTAATAGTAACTACTTTATATAAAGCAGCAGGAGGAGCAGTCCATTTTCCACTGCTCCTGAACTGGCCCGGTGGTGGCACTGGCATTGGGACAGAGGGCTCACGGCTGGAAGACCAGCACTGCTCACAGCACTGCCCACAGCAGAATTCACAGCCTCTTGCTGAGCTGCACAGTGCTGCCCTCAAAGACAAACCACCAGCCGTGGCCAGCTCAGCTTGGGAAGGCTGATGGGCTGGCAGCCCAAAGCAGTGTGGAGTTTTCCATGGTCAGTTATTGTGTTGGCATGGCCAGAAGCTGCTATTATTAGATGGCATATGAATCACCCGCACGACTGGAATTAGCAGCCTCAGCCTGAGCTGAGCTGGACACTTATTGGAAAAGCCCTATTTAAGCCCAGCCAAGAGACAAAAAGTGGTCAGGGCTCTGAGAAATGGCTTTCCCAATGTGCACTTCAGCCCTGGCTGCTGCCTCTTCCAGCTGAGAGGAAAGCACCAGCTCTGGGGATTTCCCATGATCCTAATGGTGTGACAGAGGAAAGGAAAGATCAGGAAAACTACCTCCCTGTTCAAGCATTACCAACCCCATGCAAAATATATCAAGAAAAGAAGAAACTTTGGGGATATAATCTTAAATCATGGTCTGATGGGGTTGGTTAAAAGGTCATAGCCTGACAAAGAGTACAGGTGAAGGGCTTACAAAGCTGCCATGCCCCTGCCTCGGCCTGGTCTGCTGCAAAGCAACAGTGCGCAACACAAGCAGCTGCTTAGCAGGGTAACACGGCTCTGTGGCTGTAGGGCCCAAACTGGCAGATTACTGAGAACTCAATGGGTGCAAAGCAAAAGAGAGAAAGAGGGAGATGGAAACACATTTGCTTTTATGATTGGGAAAACACTGAAGCCCTTTGATTCCTGTTTTGACTCATTTAACCCTGGAACTGCAATAAGACAGCCCAGTAAGTAATACAACTTGTAGAAACTGCAGCTGCTAAAGTTTTCCTTCAGTCTTGTCACCAGTCATTTTGCCTATGTTGTTCCTAATTTACTCTTTTGCAAATGAGATAAAGTCCATGTTCTCTTGCATGGTTGTGAATCAAATGCATCGGCAATAAAGTTCAATCATCAGAGCTGTGCTGTGATATTTGCTTCACCCTGAGCTTTTCCTACCAAAATTAAAATTACACACTATGTTTTCTTTTCACAGGACATGAAAGAGAATTTCATATGCATTGCAAAGTCACACCAAGCACATTGTGAAGAGTAGCAGAGTACACACCATTTCTTATAGCCTAAGAAAGGAGCTTTTATTTAATAATGAGCTATTACAGCACAGTACAAAGATTTGCTTTGTTCAGTGACTAGAAATTGTTTGCAGAATTTTCCAGCCACCGGGAGTTGACAGTTCACTTAAGAAATCAATTCTTAAAGCTAGAGTGCCTATATGCCTGTTTGGCTCTTGGAGCACTGCAAGCCCAGAGCTGCATGGGGTCCAGTCCAGCTCTCTTTTTCCATGGACTGAAACAGTGAAACATTTTTGGATATATTTCTTGGTGGAGGAGGCAAATCCATGGTTTCAGCTGTTTCTCCCTCATCACCTTCAGGAAAGATTAAAGCTTCTTATCCATACTGCTGAAAGCAAGGGATGAGAAGAAGAAAATTGTAGGAGCTTCAGTTGAGGCAAATAGATTGCAAGGGTGCCGCAGAGGGCTCAGCTGTGTGGGGTGGATTCTTAGCCCTCTGAAGCAAAAAATAAAGATATGCGTATCCTAGTAGAGATGATAGATAGAAAATATGGTGCACAAGGACTGGGGTGATACACTGCACTGAGGAAAGGTTTCCATCTGAGCAGAGCTAGGCACTGCCAGGAAAGAACTGGGATCTTCACCTCTTGCAATCTCTTCCTCTACTTCTATTAATAGGCATTAGTACCAATGCAACCTTGGTGTGCAGGCACACAGAATCCCTGGGAAATCCATTCCGTGCATTAGCATCTCTGGTGAGGGAGGTGATCTGGGACAGTTTGTTTCAATCCCACAGAGCAGGTCAGGTCTCTTGGCTCAAACACACAAATCACACAGCCAGTATGTTAATGAATGAGAAGCAAAGATGGCTCTTTGTCCCAGAGAGGGATTGTGGTCAGTGGGAGGGAACAGGAACCGGCATTCACCCCGGGCCATACTGGCAGCCACTCCACCACGGGGGTAATGCAATTACCAGGCTATTTTCTCATCATGCATCTTTAACCATTTTATTTATCCCCAGTGATCTTCTTGTAGAAGGGTGAAGGAGGAGGAGCAGAAATATGCTTGGCCCTTTAACTCCAAGTGAGGGTATTTAATGAACATACCTCTCCTTATTTACCAGCCAGCTTTCCCAGAAATATCAGAGCACAGAGCAAGAAGCTGACTTGATACTAAATCCTTTGGCAGGTTTAAAGGCACCAGAATCACAGTTCTGCCTGTCAGCTAAAGAAAGGCAATCTCTGAAAAGTCCCAGCACAAATTGTCCATGAACATCTTGCTGAGACTGAGGAGCTGAAGTCCTGAGCTCAGGAGAGGTACTAAATTCTCTAATATCAGCTTCCGAAGACTTCCTCTCTTTAGGTCTTTCCAAAGCATATCATGTGCAGGTGCAAATATATACATATACACACATGTTCATTTGTTTGTCTATTTTTAAGCAAATTAACTCACTTTTCTGATTTTTTTTCTGGGACGGAAATTAAAATCCTCTAGAGCACCAGCCCCCCTCTGTCAGCCAACAACCTACAGCAGGGAGTTGGAAACTTGGCATTTGGCCCATGCATGAGCTGCAGGTTAGCACTGAGCAGAACCAGTTACAGTAGATCTGAAAAGCCTCATGTCTCTTCTGCACTATGCTTTAATCTGCCAGGTGCTGCCATAATTCTTGCACGTTACCTCTGGTGAATGAAAAAAATAGTGCTAGTAAATAGGCTTGTTGCATATTGGGATGCAGCGGCAAGAAACTTCACAAATGCTTTGCCCCATGACATCACTTAAGCTTTTGTTTGTCTTTCAGTGGTGAGAAAAGAGTGGGAGGGGAAATTGACTTGAAGCAGCTCTGTCTAACTATTTATTTACCTTGTGTGTATGCCTCACATTCTTATTCATAGGTTACAACCATGGACGCACATAAGGCCTTGAGTGTCCTCAGCACAAAATCCTCAAGAGAGGAGCTGGTTCATGGCATGCACAAAAGCATTACTATTTCATCACTTTTCTCATCAGATAACAACATAACTTCATTGCTACTTCTGGCAACCTCTGCACTTCCTTTCCCTATGTGTCCCTGAAGCACATGTTGCATGGGAAATGCTCCTCTGTTTTGACACACAGCTCAGCTTGAAACCAGCCGTCTGGGAAAAGAACACGGCAGAGCTGAGCCACCACCCCCCGATGCTCCACAGGGATCTGAAGATGGGCCTGCTGAACTGAAGTCTGGAAAGGAGAAGTGGGAAGGAAAGAGGGGCTGGGAGGGGGGAAGTAACTGGTCACACACCAAGTTGCAGTGGTGTCAGGAGTGCAGTAACTTTTGCCTGCAAACAGAAAAGCAGAGGTACCTGATCTGGTTCTAAACAAACATAGTCTTGGCACTAGGGTGACATCTCACGGTGACTTTTATAGCCATTTTTCTTAGGCCATTTCCTCTCCAGCACTGCACTCCTTGCATCCTCTCCCACAGTGAAATAAGCTGCGGGTGAGACAATTTACCCCACTCTGCTGTGGTTACTCAGCATCTGCTGGCAATGCCCTCATTACAGCTTGGCCCTTTGGTCCCAGATCAAATCATTTGGTTTGGACACCAGATAAAGGATGAGCTTTGTCCACAGACCTACACTTGGCCCCTTCATTGCAGCTCCTTTTAAAAGCAAAGAAGAAAAATGGGCATGATTCGCCTGACCAGTTCTAGACACTGAAATGAGGAGAGGTGACTCATTGCTATGCCTATGCTTCCCCATATTCTCCTCCATAAAGGGAGCCTAATGTAACTAGCTCAGATGGAGGCCTCTATGTTTAGTCAGATTAATCCCACCTAAAGTGACTGCAGCTGCTGGAGGAATGTGAGCTTTCCCATAATCGCTTCCCTTCCTTCCCCATAGTTTTGGGGCAGAGAGAATTATATTAGCTGATGAGTCCTTGAAGGATTCCTTGACATTTATGCAAAATCTGCTCAGAAGAATGTGTGTCTTCTAGGATCGAGCTTGAACACAGTTCTGTGGAGGTTCCAGGCACCAGGGCATTCAGAGGGCAATGCAACACTGGACACGCACTCTACTAGCAGGCAGCCTTAAAATGGAAAAAGCAAAAAATTAACAGAAGGAGCATCCAAGACATCTCTTGGGTTTGGACAGCTACTAAGTTGGCCACATCCCAAGAGAAATAACTTCTGCTTTGTCCTCTGGCTCCTTACCTCTGCCTTCCTCTTTTCCTTCTGCTTTCTTCAGTCATCTCCCTCCTGAATAGAAACTTCTGGGAGGCTTATTTCCTTGCACCTGTTTCTGCTGTGATGTAATTGTGGTAATAACCACTGTTGGGCATATTTCTTGGGGTTTTTTTTGGTGCATTTTATTGTATTATGGTTATATTTAGACATAGGCTCAGATCAGAGCTGTGTGAAAGGCACATTCCCATGGTTTGGAAAGATCTGAAGCAAGAGTCAGATGCCTTCATCTCAGCTGGTCTTCCTCTTCCTAAAGTGCAGATCCAAAACCTAAGGTCAAGCTGGAGAAGTTCAAACACAAGTATAAGTGCAACTGTGCACTGTAGGTGAGGCCAGTCTGTCGTTGTGATGGGATCAAGCAATCTGCAAAGATTTAAATTCTGCCTTAGCATGTGCTTTCTGCACTCCTTGATGGAAAGAAAGTAATTAAGGAAGGCTGGGAAAGCCAACTGGTGACTTGCCTTCCAGAAGCAGCAAATGAGACAACAGAGAGATCAAAAAATAATGTCAATAATAATAATGGTGATGATGATGATAATGAAGATAATGGAGTAACGAAGTAATATAGGACTCCAGTCCCTAGGTGGCCTTAGGATCTCTCTCCATGTATTTTAAGATCTCATGACCTTTATTTGCAGAGGAAACTGTGTATTTGGACCTGTTCTTTGATATGACCTGGTGCTTTCTACAAAATCATGTTTTGACTCCCAGCTCTCACAGTTCAAATTGAGCCTGTTGTGAGCAACTGGCACGAGCTCCTGTGCTGCTCAGGGTAGTCAGCAGCACCAGCAGTGAGCCTGAAGGCTTCAGACAGATCAAGACACCACATTTCTCTGAAAGCAAAGCTGCTTGGTGCCACATATGAAGACTAGAAAAGACCAAAGGGGGAACTGGCTCATGCAATGTTACCAAGTGATTTTGGCAGGTTATTCTGAGGCAGGGCAATGCTCAGAAAATCCTCACAGAAGTGGCAGCCACAGGCAGGGCTATAGGCAGGTCCCAATGGGAGAGAGATGTACTGCATCATCTCACAGCTCCAAAGCATTTGCCCCATCTATGTCCAGTGCTTCCAGAGATACCCAACAACACACTACCTGTGGCCCAAACCCTTAAAGCTGAAGGTTGGGCACCATCACTGTCTCAGTGCAGAGCTGCATCAATAAACAAATTGAGGGAAATGTAGATTTTTTTTTCACCACCCTGAGAGAAAGGAACTGGAATAAGAACCAAGAGATGATCATTCTAATCAAATTTTACACACTCATGCTGGAGAGTTTCTGAGTTTCTGTCCTGCAGTGAACTCAGACATGTCTGTAAAGGCAATCTCCTTTACAGGTGATTTTACCATCTATAAAGGCAACCTCCTGAGGTGATTTTACTATCTCCTGCCTGTCCAGCAGTACCCACCATTAGGAAGGAGGATTTTACATCAAAGCTGAATTAGATTTGCTTCAGTGGCCCCTCACTGCACTGCTGATTCAGCATTACAAAGACATAACAAACCTTGACATAGAAAAGTTGACTGGATGTCACATTTTAACCCTTATAGAGGCTTTTATATTCCCAGACACTTTTCACAGCATTCTGGTGACCATGCAGGAATTCCCAGCCACCATATCAGTGGTCCTCCACAGAGTTTCCTCTTTCTCACTGAGGTCTGGATATGGTGAGACCACCACCTGGTGCTGCTGCCCAGGGATGCTCCTGACAATGCTTCTGCCGTCCCCAAGTCCTATTATTTGCTTCTACCTTCCCAGAGTCAGCTGAGCTCTCTTAGCCCCACTGAACCAGCAGCTATTGTGGAGGCAGTTACCACAATGACCCCATAATCCTGTTTTCCAAGGCAGAGTCTCCTGTCCTGTAGGTACAGCTTGAACTCTTTTTTCCCAGATGTATTACTTTTCATTTAGCTAAATTAAAACACATTTTCTTGGACTGTGATCATTCAGCCAGCAATTCTGATCCCTCTGTAACTGTAAACTATTCTTGCCATTATTTACTGGGCTGCAGGTGGACAGACTGAAACACGAGCTCTGCACAGGCTGCCCCCATTCAGCTTAGCTGGCTGTTGATGCTGTACAATAGTGACAATTATTTTGGTGTCTGGGGAGAAGACTATTTCACGACTGACTCTTTCAGCTGAAATATTCAGGTCCTCTGAGATTTGGGAGCGCATTTGGGATTGCTGAAGGAGTAGCATCTTTTTCTCCACAGCCTGTCTCAACATTGAATGATAACCTCTCACTGACTCCTCCTCTTCATTTCTTTTGTATATGGAAAATCACAGATAAGAAAGAGAGAGAGAAGGAAAACAGAAAAATTCATTAATTTATGCTCTGTGTCATGCAATGACAGAGCCACTGAACTGACATCAACCCCTTTCCTGTCCACCCCACCACAGCTGAATCCCACCCCAAGTCATGTAATGTGGCCAAATAAAGAAACTGAGGCACAGGAAAGATGAAAAATCAAATTGTCACCCTCCATGCTAATGCACACAAACTGCTGCAATGAGGTTTCCTTTACAGTAGAACAGCTCTTGGTACAATGTAGGAAAGTAGAGGTTTGGAAGATCTCTCCATAGCAATTCTAATGCTCTAAAGAAATTACAGAGAAATTACATACATTTATTGGATAATTATTTTTTTAATACTCTCTATGTCCACAGCATATCTGAGAACAGGATAAGTATTCTTTCCATGCAACTCCAGAAAGGTCAGTAAACTTATCCTAGTCATGAGTTTAATGACATTTGGGTCAGAAATACCATTTGCATTTCTGCAAAACCATTATTGCTAACAGCTCTGGGACAGTGTGTGGGCACACCAGCTCCTTCACCATCCCAGTGCTGTGTAGCCTGAACATCAGACATCTGAAGAGATGACATGGCCTTTCAGCTCTTCTCCTGGGCTATGGCATAGAGGAGCCATACAGATCAGGACAATCAAACAATACTAAGCAATCCACGAGAGGTCATCTGTTCCTGTAGGATGAGCCACCAGGTCAGGGAACCTGCCCTCTGTTTGTGAAAGAACGTTAAGCAATTTCCCAGGAAATTCACTCTCCTATTAGGACATCTAAAACACAGTGTTAGTAGGAAACACACAGCCTTACAGAGCAGCCTTCAAACAGCCCACTCTGCATTTGCTCAGCCACAGAGATGCAGCCCAGCCGTGGCATGTGGCTCACCACCTAGGCTCTTATCCCTCCATTTACTGAATCAGAGGCTGGTGTCGTCACAGAACATGCTGCAGAGGCCACCAGGCCACACACACATACCTTTCTTGTGCACTTTGCCTAAATCCCACTGATCAATGACTTCCTGCATGGTCACTGGAATGCTGTGGGAAGAGGCACATAAAATTCCCTGCTCTCATTTAGCCCTCCTGTCAAAGCTAGAGAAGTCCTGGCCCAGCTTCAGCTACAAAAACATATGAAATATATCAGCTGAGGCTGAATAGAACAGAAACTGATGGCCAGTCTGGATATTGCTGCTGTTTCACTGGGAAGGTTTACTTCTGAAGCCAGTGCGGATGATTCATCCAAGAGCCCAGGTGCTCAGGCCCTCGCCAGGTACTATGGTAAAGGGCCAGAGCCAGGTTTAAGGGAAATTGCTATAAACCCACTACCTATAGGCTTTACTTATCAGTGGTTAAAGCACCACCAGGAACAATGAGAAGCACAATTCATTTTGTAGCATTGGTACTTTTGTCTTCTTTTCATGGCTCCATCTTGGGCACTTGTGATGAAGTAATCAGAGAATTGCAGGAAGAGGGAAGCCCTGTCTTGGCAAATGACTTCCAGATTTTGATATCTGGCTTGATTTTAAAAAAGAATGGAAAACAAAAACATTCCCATGCTTCTAATGGGAGCCTGATTAAAAACAACAACAACAATGGACACAAAACACATTACTTACAAAAAAATTCAGTCCTCACTTGAAACATACAATTTGGAGAGATGGCTGAAACTGGATGGTGAGACTTTCACAGATGCAGCCTCCACAAGAGACATACGGTTTCTTGTTCCTTATTCTAGACAGTTTTTAAGTTGGGTTTTCCTATTCACATCAAGCACTCTTTGCATGGAAACAACTACAGGGAACTGCTAACTAGTAAAAGAAAAGAACAACAGTAATTTCTGTTGTGACTTTAAAGTAAAAATATTGAGAGAAATGCCCATGTAGGTCTAAAAATCAGTAAAATACTTGATTATGCTATTCTTAAACAAAGTACGTATTTGTTTTTTTCACTTAAAAGCTTATGCAATTAAGTCATAGTTTTATTTGACTAACAATAATTGCTAAAAGATAAATGCCAGACAAACTCTTATTCTCAGCTGTATTAATTTTGTTGTATAAATCTCAAATTGGGCATAACAAAAATGAACCAAGCTGATCTGATAATTAACTCAAAGAATGAACAATGTCTTTCAAATGTCTACATATAAATTCTGAAAGTTGGTACAGCTGGTAAGGGAAAATGAGATAAAAAATGACATTAGGTGGGCTGAAAAGCCTCCAACACCAGGATGTTGTAATCTCATCAGGAATGGAAGAAGCAATAAGACAAATATGTTCTAGGTGCCACCACCCTCTAGGGACTCAGACCAAAAAATCTTGAACTTGGGTGACTGCATAGAAGAAACCCAAGAAGTAATAATGGGTGCTCTCAGGATCATTTGGCCAAGGAAAATGAAAAGTTGATTTACTCCTTCAACAGTTGTTTCTTTTATGCAGGAAAGGAAAAAAAAATAAGTTGGTTGTTACAGGTGATTTGAGTTTGAAATATTTTTGAGGTTACATTGATACCACTGAGAAACAGTCTAGAGTTTCTAAAACTAGCAGATAATACTTACACAATAATTACATACAGAAGATGACTTTACTATGGACCTCATTAGGATGGAAGTCACTGGTTGTATCAGGACCATTAATTGTGATGTGATTACAGTCTCTGTGGGCAAAGAGAAATTTCCAAGTAGTGATTAATATACTCAACTGTTGTATCAAAAAGATTTCCCAAAGCTCCTGTAAACTGCATTCAAAATAAGTTAGGATGAAAAATCTAAATAGAAAAAAAATATGAATGAAAATTGTGCAGGCACAATAAAAATTAAAAGAGAAATAATTAATCTGCCTCCCTCCACAATCAAGCTTAAGCTAAAAACTCATTCAAATTCATTAGCAAGTGGAAACTACTAACTATATCTCTAACAAAAAAGGAGTAAAAAGTAAAGAATATTGATGACATTGTGAAATACAGAAAGGGAAGCTGTGGGCCTTGATGGAAATGGTGCCTCAATATTCAGGCTTTCTATATTTAGGTAGAAAAAAAGGTTAAAAATATATTAAGAACCAAAATAATCCTAGTAAAACTGGTAAAGTTGATGCAGAAAAAGCTGAAATGGTTACCTATTACTTCAGTACTGGAAATGAGCAGCAAGGAAATTATTTTATCTGCAAAGGCAAATTATCTACCAGTCCATTAAGAAATAAACAACTATTAAAATTCAGCAGCATCTTCTTCTGCCTGAGACCTGTGCCACAGAGGTCTTGAGAGGCATCCTGTGGAATGCTCTGCTTCAGAAACACCACATAATACCCTGTTGGGCTGTAGGTAAGTGGAAAGGTCAATATGCCTCTCCTCTGGGCTTGGAGTGGGAGGTGGAATGGAGGAGAAGGTGGGGGCAGAGGACAAACAGGGCACTGCAGCCTTGCTGTCTGGCTCTGGAGCACAGGCTGTGGCTGCAAGTCACAACTGCCAAAGGAATGTTAAAACCTGCCAAAAGCCAAACAATAAATGGCAAAACTGCATCTAAGTGAGACTCTTTGGGAGGGGGGTTTATTTATGCAATCACAAAGAAGATTCAGAGGCATCTCAATTTCTGCATGAAGGACAGAAACAGTCCCCACTAAATCTTCCTCCATCAAGCAGAGAAAGCCATCACAACAGTTCAAGCAGGACAACTCTAACCTGATCAAATGGGAGAGCTGACACCAAGTGTCAAGAATAGGGGCGAATTAATTACTTAAAGATGTTGTGGATGGCTCTGTTTCTTGATGTTTCATTGGCTTCAGCAAGGAGAGATTTCACACCACCAGCTGCAGTCAGCTAAGTTACTCAGCCAGTCTCTCTAGCCTCTCCCTGGCCCATGGGCTTCAGAGGATGATTCAGTGTGCCTAAATTCAGCATCTGCTTTGAAATGCATTCTGAAGGAAAACACCTCACCCCTCCCCCACTTCCTACTCCTTGATTATCAAAGGGTCTTAGGGAGACCAGGTTTGTGCCAGGTAAGCAATTGGGTAGCACCAAACTTCTTTCAGCTTTTGAGGAAATCCTCTACAGAAAAATCAGTGCAACAGGCTCCTCTTAAAGATCAGAATTCAGGCACTGGTGATAATGATGCATGTGGCTGTTTCTGAAGATCCAGCAAATTACCTATAAAATTTAGACCCTGACTAAAACACTTGCCCCAAACAGATCACAGCCTGCCTTCCCCACACTCCCCACCGCGCCCCCACCACCACCACCACCACTTGACTCTGTAAAGTATTTGTTCAGTATTGCAGAGTAGCAACTAACTGGCTTTCACAGGCTATTTCCAGTTCACAAATGGCTCATATCACAGAGAAAGTGAAAAGCCATAAAATAATCAGGACCTTCAGTAAACAGTCAAACCCACTCTTGGAAAAACTGAGGCAGGAAGAACTTTAGCAACAAAAATCTTGAGTTAGACAGAACCAGGTCTAATTGCATTCTTTATATCCAAGTGATATAACCCAACTTGGCAGGAAGGCTAGACTACATGATCTCCAGAGGTCCCTTCCAACCCCCAAAAATTCTGTGATTCTGTGAGAAAAATCTGGACCGTCAATTTGTCTGTGTTTTGCTTTCCTTTCAGGAGAGACATAAAGACACTTTGTTTTCCTCTCTTATTTGCTCTCTATGAGTAGTGGTCATTTTTCTCCATCCCTGCAAACATCTATTTCTTCCTTTACAGCAGTTTTGCCAGATGCCTTTTAATTTATTACCTCTGTCACCTGCTAAAGTGCTGTTTATCAGCTGACATCTTCAAAACTGCATGGTAGGGGGTGGGCTGTCATTCATCACTGAATCTGGTAAAGAAGTCCACAACTGTGCAGCTTTCCAGCTACCAGCTGCCCAGGTAAAACCTTAAAACCTCAGTGGAGCCACATGCAGCATGAGCCACACTAAGGAGATTGTGGGGGCAGTGTGGGCTGTGAGTCTCTGCAGCTCACAGTGCATGGAAGTGAACCCAGATACACTTGTAGATGGTACCTAATGAACACTGCACGTCTCAGGCAGAATGTGCCCATTTTACATGTGATGCTTGGAAAGGTGGCCTGCACTCTTACTTTTCCTCCAGTCTACACTCACTGCTTGCAAATCTCTTTTCCTTGAGGCGCAGTTTAGTGGTATGAAGCTAGTCAGGGCTAAGGGCTCCGTCTCCATGCTAAAAATCTCAGTGATTTCACTTCTATCCATGTCTAAACTGATGTAGTTAAGTTAAACCACTGAAACTCCAGTGGGAACACTTTGGCTGATGTTTGGTTAGAACATCCAGATTCTCAGCTGATTAAAGCTACACTACATTAAGCATAGTGCAAAACTGTGCTAAGAGAATGCACTTGGAGATTGCTCTTCTTCAACTAAAGTGGTTTACTAGAGTAGAGTTGTTCATTCATGGGAAAAAATTCTATATATTCCTAAGTATATTCACAGTGGAGAGCTGCAAAAACATTTTGTCAGTCATTCTTAGTCTCTCATTAAGGGCTGCACATTGATTATTTATTTATTTCTAATTTAGCAACAGCAGTAGCACAAATTGCCTTCTTGACCCGAGGTAGTTGCCAAATGTTCAGTTCAGAACCAATTTCAGTGCTACTGTAATCCCCTGAACTGGAGAGCTGGAGCAGAAGTAAAGCTGAGCCAACCTGAAACTGTAGCTGGACAAATGGCGCCAATCTAATTAAGTTATGAAAAACTGTCCCTCTGGAGATGACTCTCCTGCAGCTCACAAGCAAAAGGTAGAGAACATGTGAATCTGGCCACAAGCCCCAACTGTTGACAACCCAACTTACAAAGCATCTGTACACATGCCCTTTGGGAAGAAAGATAAGTGCTACTCTGGGGAACCACATATTTGTTTAACTCTTTGTTCTGTACTTGTCCAGGCCAGGAGAAAATGTTTCATATTATGCTGAATACCATCTCAGATTCTGGCAGGATTAGTTGTCAATATTATTACAGCCTCTTCAGTTACAGTGCTTCAGCAATAAAGTAGTTAGACTGGCTTTGAAATACAGAAATTCAGGCAATACAATCACACTATGAAAGAGTGCTCATTAGCCTTTGGCTGACCTTGAAAAATTGCATTTGTCTCCAATTCATCCACAAATTGCCTTTAAGGAGACCTCCTTATTTCTATCAAGTCACAAAGTTCGACTGTGTGACTCATATTTTTTAGCCACTCTCTCACGATCAGAAAGCATGCTTGCCTTTTAACACGCAGCCACAATTGCTACAAGGAGGATACATAAAAATGCTCCGACAGTCTTTTAATAGGGACATGTTCTTATTTGTTTGGGATTTTTTTTTCCAACCTCAAAAGTTTCATAATGAAACAGTTGGTCTTGTAAAAAAATGTCACTCATCAACTCAAATTTTATGTCTAGCTCACTGTAAGGACTTTCAGATTGTGACTGGGCATGGTCCTAGCTGACGAAGCTGAATTAAGTGTAATCAGATATGTCTGGGGACATGAGGAGGCTCTCAGAGAGATGTGTTCTCTTGTTTGAGACAAATAGCATTGCCACAAAATCTGACTGTTGCTGGACATAGGTCACTAAATATGTTGAACCATTAGGTTGACCCATATCCTGAATCTATGCCTCTGCTAACAGCAGCCCTTGCAGCTTAATGAGAAATTCTCCAGGAAAACACTTGGACAAAGGAGGGGGGAGCTGTGCTCAAGGTGCACCTTGCCCCAACAGAACAGGTTTGGATGCCTCCACAGCGTTTTCAGCAGAACTTGGCACTGGCATGCAACACCTGACATAATTACCTGCCTGCAGCAAGGCTGGAGACAAATCTGCTCAGCCATTCTTCTGCTCCTGTTGCACAGCAGATGATGGACCAAAACAATGCCAGAGGTGGGGAAAAGCACTTGAAGGAACTGCAGCTTGGATGTCACAATTCACCCGAGGAACTGGAGCCTGTCTGAGGAGCTGGATCAGAGCATGGTTACAGGCTGATGGGCTACGCCTGTAATGCCATGGCCACGCTGCTCTCGGACAGCATCCTTGCTGAGCAGAGCCTCTGTACCTCGGCATCCCTCTGCTCAGCTCTCCGCACGGGAGCATCGCTGTCAGCATTGCCGCAGGAGGGGTCCCTCTTCCTTGCACCCGGGCGATGTAGCAGCGTGTGTGGCGGATGACACAGCCGCACAGGTCTAATTCCACCCAAAAGAGGGCAGTAGTGCTTACAGACACACAGTCAAAGCAGTAGTTTACACTGGCTGCTCGACTTTCCCAACCAAGCTGACAGAAACTCCCCATTTCTTGGCACAGGCAGAGCAGTCCACAGAGCTCTGTCTTTCACACACTTAGCCTCTGCTCTCATTTCCTCCCTTTGACTCATTAGTTGTTTTACCAATTCTCTGGAAATACAATGAAAAAAAAAATCACATGGATTCATCCATGCCAGTGCTGAGTACCAGGTGCCTCTGTGTTACCCCCATCTATCAGTTATTCAGCTGCCAGCCAGTACATGCCTTCTGCAGACGCAGCTTCTCAGACAAACTGTGGCTTGGGTGTAGTCAGGAATGGAAAATTGAATACACCACAGTTTATAGCAATCAAGCAATGTTCAGAAGCTTGATGTCACAGGAAACCACTGATATTGTGAATAATTCAGAGCAATTAAAAAAATTCCTGACATAACCAGCGGTTTTCTCCCATTGTAGCTGCTATGTTTTCAAGTAGCCTGTTTGTCCAGTGCTTTCACTCTCACCTTTGACAGGTGTAGTTTACAAAACAATATAATTAAACCCGAGCACCTGCCATTAACTTTTATACTTACCACTCTCATCACTCAGCCACAGGGCTGTATAGGTTTCCACGGTCTTAAGCGAATGCAGGTAACAGACTTGAAATGGGAAGAGACACTTGCTTTGTTTCCCAGCATCAGAGGGTTTCTCAACCTGGCAACCTCTGTTGTGTTGAGGTTGTTCAGTTAATGCTGTTTTCTCGGCTTCAATGCTAAAAACACCAGACATACTAGCAGCAGCCAAGGTATTAACAACAAAAACAGCAGCAAAGACAATAGCTACACAAGTATAGCTCAAGAGCTTAGCTTAGTTTAATGGTACAGGATCTGCACAGCCTCTGGGAGCTGGACCCAGTGCAAAAACCACATCCAACTTTCCCTCCTCTATTGCTCCTGACAGTTGGGAATGACCCTGCTTCACATCAGCACAGCCCTTTACTCCCGGGTGAAATGAAACACAGCCCCAGCATGCTGTGGTGAACACAGGCCTGGAGGTGTGATTTCTTACACAAAATATGTTTGGATAGAATGTGGTGCAGTAGCTGCAATGTAGTTGCTTTACACAGCTGGGCTGATAGCATTGCACAGCAGTCCTGATGCTGATGTACCTCCACATGACACTGTGTCCCCTCACCAGGGCTCCAAACAAGCCAATGAGTCTGCCACTGCCTGCTGTGACAGGTCACTGTGCAGGGTCTCTGTGCTGAGAAGAAAATTCTCCTTCAGGTTAAATCCTAAGACTGTCTTTCCTGGGCATGAGAAGCCTGGTAAGAGGATGGAGCAAGCTGGAATGTAGGAGGATGGGTTACACCTGAGCAGCTTCATGTCTAGTGAGACAGCCCTTTCAGAAGAGGTAGGAATGTCACCCCTTCACTCATAACTGTCACATGGTGTCCTTTAAGACTGTATCTTCCACTGACAGAAACCAATAGAGCGGGGTCAGGTCCTTAAATCACAGATGTCTCTGCTCAGAAATTATCTGATTGTGCCACATGTCCCAGATCTAGCTGCCTTAGCATGGGCATGAAGCACTTCTGGGACACTTGATAGGACCTCAGGCTTCAGGGACTGGGACATGCCAGTGGGCATTTAGGTGACTAGGGCATTTAAACTGGGTCTGTATTCTTGCATTTGAACTAGACTCTCCTCTAAGTAAAGAGAAAACCTATGAGTTTTCCTGGACATAACCTCCTTTCCTGAGGCTGCTGGGACATACAATCCTCTAAGTAAAACTCAAAAAGCTTACTATGTCTCTTCAAGGAGAAAACCCTACTCGCACTGTCAGAGCAAGACCTACCACTCTTAGTGGTGCATAGTGCGGACAGCTGAGCAATTTCAACTGCCTACTAATCCATGGGAAAAGATTAGTGTGGTTCTTGAAAGAAGAATCAGGTTATTAGTACTGCACCTGAGACAAGAAGAGCTGGTTCCCAATGGCTCTGTAGTACTCCCAGATTTAGAGCTGGTGCTGGAGCCAGCAACTGACACAAGTATTGCATGATGTTGATCTGCTCTCCAGTGCCTGTACTAGTTGTTGACATTTACCAGATATCTGCAGACAGAACTTCAGCTTGCTCTGCAGCTTTAAAAGTGGCACAGGTAAAAACCTGTGTTTGCTTTTGTTTCTCATTTTAAGCATGAATGTTTAGATGTGCGTACTTTCCACTTCACTGCAGAGGTGACCGAATCAGGACAAGGACCCTCATAGGCAGTATGATGCAATATGGAATATCTGTGCCTTTTTCTCCAGAGACAGAGACAAAAATTATTGCTATTGAGTGTTAGGAGAAGATGAGCAATGTCAGTATTACTGCACTTGAAAAAATGCAAATATGAAATTCTTTCCCGGTGAATAGTGATAGTACCATGCTATGCAGAAATGCAGAGAATTAGGCAGTGTCATCCCATGTGATTTGTACATACTTAAGAGGGAATTAAATCCTTGTGAACCTATCCAGTTTAACAGATGTTGAGGCCTGATTTGGCTTGTTGATGTGCCAGTTTTACATGGAGGCAACTCCACTGAGACCTGTGGAGTAATTAAACACTGACAGAAGAAAGCTGCAAGACTCAGATCCTGCCACCCTACTTGCCATGCCAAGAAACAGCAGGCATTTCCCAAACACTTCATCCATTGAGCAATAGCAGCAGCACTAGCAAGGTCTTCCATGATTGGCTTTGCCCATCGCCTTACCCTGGAGTCCATGGGGGACCGTCTCAGGGAGTAAGAGGTCAGTAGTTTATCTAGACCTGTTCTGGTTTGGACCTCCTTGCAGTATTACAAGGAGACCAACATCTGCCTTCTGCCATTTGCACATCATCCCAGCTCGAAGGCTTTGTAAGGGTCCTTTGCTGTACCATTTGGTGCCCAGATTTCTCTTGTCTCTTAAATTACTGTCATATACTGCAACCACTTTAATGCTAGAGCTAATGCAGCACCTTCTCTGCTGAAAGGCTGTGTTTCCGGTATTTTAATTGCAATTTATCTCATCGTAATCATTATCACCCCAGTGAGCGATTGCCTTTTCACCAGTAGTGGGCCATATGTTCTGGTTTACAGCAATGTTACACCCCTGACCTTCCTCCTCATTTTCGCTGTCAAGAGAAAACTCAAAATCAAAGCAATATTCTTTACATAAGCCCTTCTGTATGTGCAGGGACAGGAGACATGAGGGCTACGAGCATCCCTCCTGTGTGTGTGCAAGAATTGCTGCTGCACCAGGCATGAGAAATCAGGTGTTTTCTGGGTGCAAACCACATTCAATGTCAAGAGCAGCCTATGAGCAAATGGAAGTCTGAGCATCTACTTTGTGCCCCATGCATAGAGGAAGGGCGGAGCAGGCTACAGGGGGATGGGAAAGTGGCCTGTGTTGTGATGCTGTGGGTTTTACTTGCCGACTGATTTTACTTATGCAACTGCATTAGGTCTCCCCATGTCCTTGCATTTGATTAACTTTTAGAAAAAGAGTAGGTGTAGGGATGCATGAAAAGCTAAGTGTGTGCACACTGTGAGGAGGATCCAGGCTTCACTCATGATTTATGTTGTTCCCAAGAAGCAATTTGTCAGCTTTGCAGCCATGCAGCCTTGCAGTCTTTTCTTTTCTTGGCCTTGAAATCAAGCTGTGGGAGCTGGGAGAAAAGATTGGGTTTCCTCTTTGTTGTTTTGATATTTTCCTATGAACCCACCCAACCTTGCAACATTGCAAAATTAAGGCATTGACAGTTTTTATTTTTTGTGTCCTGCTGAGGGGAGGGACAGAAAGAGCTGGGTAAGATTAAACAATGGAAATTAGAGTGGAATGGAGGAGTGTGTAAAACAAGAAGGTTGAGCTTATGAAAAGCAGGACCAGGCTTGGGAAAGAAAGGCCCTTATAAGTGTTTAAATATTGTCTTAGAGCTGTGCTATGAGTGCACCAAGTACCAACTGAGTAGCTAGAGAAAGAGCAGACAGGTATAGAGCTACTAACACAGCTTTTGTAAGTTGCTATTCAGCCTCAGGCACTAACTGGGTGACTTCGCCAGTAGCTAAAAGTGCTAAATACGCGTGGTCATATGTGTACATTGAATTGCCAAAAAAAAAAAAAAACAAAACAACCTTTGGATTAAAAATTACAGTGTAATCACACCAGGTAATCCTAGGGAGTGTGGCAAACTTTGCAACTGCTTTGAGTTACCCTTGTCCCCGGCAATTCTCTGTTCAGTGTGTTGTCCTTGGCTGAGGTGGCTGTGCCACTAATCTCAGTGCTGTCAGGCCTCTGGCTCACTTGCCTGTTCTCCCCTGTTGTGCTCTATTTCATTATGGAGTACTGGAGTAATATGGGGTAGTGGTTGAAGTTCAGCTAGAAAGAAAATCAGAGGCTTCGATGTTTGACAGACCTGCCTGGACTGGACCAGCAGGGCCTGATTTTTGGGAGATGATCAGTACCTTGTCTTTATGAATATGAAGGGCTTCTGGGAATCCCATGAGATGGCTATGTCCTTCTTCATCACCAAAATCAATTTTAAAACACAGCATTCATTTTCATGTTTTCATAATGCCTCATTTGCAGGCATGTGATTAGACCTAATTAATGCTTGTAATCAATTAATTGCTTCAGGTGAAAAATGCTGGAGAAATGCAGAGCGCTGCTTGATTGAATGCTCTTTCATTGGCTAATGGATATCTCTGTTACTCTTTTAGATTCTGCTTAAGCAGGCAAAACATCAGTGTTTGTGTAAAACAATCCTGCATTGATCTCTCCAGCCAAGAGGGGTCTTTCTAGTAATTAGAAGGGTGGTGACAGGAATAGATTTGGCTGTCTGGAGGACAAGGGGGACTGGAAAGAGTTTGGGGTTTTTTGTTGTTGTTTTTGTTTTCTTGAGTTTGGTGGGTTTTTGTTGTTTTTTGTTTGTGGGGTTTGTTATGTTGGGGCTTTTTTGGGGGGGGGTTGATTTTTTTTTTTTTTGCTTTTTTTTTTTGCTTTTTTTTTTTTTATTTGAAAGCTATGCAGCAAATAACAAGGAGAAGACTGGTAAGATCTTTTGACTTTCAGCTGTAAAAAAATCATTTAACATTCTCTGATAAGCCTCTTGATTTAAACAGGCAATTTCTGCTCCCTGGGAGTTCCATTTGAGTGAGTCTGGCCCCAAAACTTCAGAGGCTCAAATCTCTGGAACCAAATTCCAGGAAACATTCATATGTGGATGATACATCTGTAACAGATACAAAGGGGAGAGTGGAAACATTTGGCAACTAGGAGCTGGAATAATTTATAACTCCAGCTGGTACTTCTCTTTTTTCAGGTGAAATGAGTTTAGGGGAGGAGGAGAACCTGTCAGTGGCATGTTTTGCACTATGTCTACATAGTTAGGCTTTCCCCCATGAACTATTCAAATGAGGCCAGTTTCATGAGTGCACAGGACCAGCACTAGCTTGGTCTGCTCTCCAACACCCTGCACAAAGGCTTCCAAGGATCATTCCCATTGTATTTTTCTGGATTCACACTAGTATACATGTGAGAGCAAACTGCAAATCTCTCTGTGGGCTCTAGTGGCCATGTACAAGGTGTGGATCCTAATGCCTGACCTGATTGTGTCTTTCTGGATACTGCCAGAGCAGAACCATTTATCCAATGCTAAGCACCCACAGGGCATAGATCATGGTAGATTTTGGGAGGGAACAGAGAACCACAAGGATCCCCCTGCATCATTTCTACTCTGATGATGTTGCTGACCTTCCATGTAGATCAGTAGTGAAACTTTTCCATGGAAAGAAAAGGGCATTTAAAAAAGCAACAGACGTGAAAGCTATGAGAAACTGATTTCCAGTTGCCTTACATTTCCAAATGATCTTTGTGGCAGATCAGAGCTCACCCAGCACTTACTTGCAAGGCTGAGTACCTACAGGAGCAAGAGCACCAGCACATATAAATTTTGGATTGCAAATGAGTTTTCCACAATCCAGCCCATTGTCTCTTTAACTTTATAGTCTGTTCGAATGCTCAGGCTTGAGCTCCAACATAAATACATTGCCTGAATTTCCCTCCCTCTACATTACTCCTCTTGAGCTGTAGAAGATTATAGGAAATAGATAAAAAACTGCTTGTTTCTTTGACAAATGCAAGGCTTAAAGACCACCCTCTGCTCTTGAGCAAAATTAGCTTATCTTTACCCCCAAAAATGTTTTACTAAATATGAGCAATCATTTGTGTGTGGCCTGCATGAGAAGCTCAATTCATCTTATTAGAGGTTATCCTTTGAGAAGCTTTAAAAGGAAATGCATTGTTCTTAATTATTCTTATCTCAACAGCTGTATAATTCCTGGGTTTGATTAAAAAAAAAAAAAAAAAAAAAAAAAGAAGAAGAAGATGCAAAGAAAGATTATACTGAAAGCTGGAGATGGGTCTGAACCCAGAGTTGAACCTCAGCTCTTAGTCTGTGCTAACTGTCTTCCTCTTTTCCTTCAAGAAGGTGTGTGTCCTTTCTTTTCTTTCAAAATTAAAACATGAAACTGTGCAGAAAATAGAAAATGTCAGAAGAATAGACTTCATCTTTCTGTTTTTAAACTTGTGCTAATGGTGGTTTTCTAATGTATCAGAAAATGATAAACAAGATTGGTGAGGAAATATTCCTGTGTCATTCTTGCACCCCAAGCTACCCTGAAAATTTTTGTAAATACTTCCATCAGAAAGGCTCAAACTCAGTGATTCTTTTCCATTCAGTGAAAATTTAAAAAAAAAAAAAATCAAAGCAAATTCAGATTTGGGTGAAATTTACTACCATGCTAAAAAGCTGCTTTATGTTGGTTAAATATTTGCACAAAAAGTGACATTTGCTGTCATGCTGTACGGTTGTCACAAGCTGCTAAGCACTTTGAAGTGGAGCAGCACATAATGGATCGAATTCTCTGCAGAGTCCAGTGCCAGAGTTTCAAGTGCCTGGCATCTCATATTTGGTCCAGATTCTCTGAAGTGGTCAGCATCCAGCAGCTTCTATTGTGACAATAAGTGAAAGATGTTTTGGAAAAGGGCTTAGCTACCAAGCTGCTGAATTCTTCTGAAAAATCTGGTCCAGGATGGTATTGAAGGCAGTTTAATCTGGTTTGATTGAACCAGCTGTTGAATCAGAGTGGATTCCTTGAACTTCTTATTATGACATACCACCTCTGTAAAATGCTGCCCCATCCCCAACAACCAGGTAGTTGGTGCATCCTGCTTCCAACTACTACCATTTTATCATCTCAAAAATACTTCTTTTTCTTCCATCCCATCTCCTCAGGCTCAGCCCCAATCCCTATGTTTACATACAGGAGGGTTTCTTCCCATGGTTCAGGGCTGAACCCTGAATATTGAGAGGACAATATGTATCTCTATTGGTCTCTTACTAACTGATATGCTGAAAAATGAGCACTGTTTCAAGCTGTGAGAGTTGGACTGTGCTAGAAGCATTAGTCCTCACACACACTTCATACTGAGGTATACATGCAGTATATGTGTGCCGTGAAAAGGCTACGGGAAGCTCCGAAATGACAAACAGGAACTTTACAGGTACTGAGGGAAGCTTTTTGTCGATATCTTGCATAAACAATCTGATGAAGAGTTCTCAGTTTTTAGTGTCAACTGGGCTATTTAGTCCTCATCACATTTGAAAACTAGGCTGCTTTGGTGCCACAATATGGAAGTAGACTCTGACTTTCAGAGGCATAAGAAATCAAAAAGAATTAGACACCACTAACAGCACTAGCTGTAGAAGCCTTATTTTATCCAACTTTGTAAACTTTCACCTCACCTTCCTTACACTCCAAATTACCAACTTAGATGTAATTTTGGTAATTTAAATGTAATGCTATTTACACTCCTATACCAATTTAAAGGTGTAAAATAAGTTAAGCAATTGCCACAGCTGCTAACTACACTGCTTTTTTCTTAGCCATGAAGTAGGAAGTTGGAGGATAAGCTCCTGGTTTTGACTCATTTCCCAAGCTTATCCAGGTTCCTCTGGATTGCATCCTAACTCTCAAGCAGCAGTACTACTCAGCTTGGTGTCATCTGCAGACTTGTCGAGGGTACACTCCATCCCTTTTTTTGTAATTGATATAGTTAATAAACAGCACTGGTTCCCAGTATTCCCCTGAGGGACACCACTTGTCACTGATCTCCATCCAGAAGAGTCTACTACTCTGTGGATGTGACTGTCCAAACACATTCCTTATCCACCATACAGTCCATCCATCAAATGTGTCTCTCTCCAGTTTGGAGAGAAGGATACTCTGGGGGATGATGTCAAAGGCATTATAGAAGTCCAGATAAATGACATCTGCAGCTCTTACCCACTGATGTGGTCATGCCATCATAGAAGGGTTGTTCTGTGTTTCCCACAGCACTCTGAGGAGTTCACAGATGTGTTGAGAAAGGCATGTGCAAAAGGCACCTTCTGAAGTGGGACTGTCAAGAGGCCACACAGCTGGAGCCCTATGAATGTCACATAACAGGTGACATGGTCCAGGATCTAGAACCTTCCTTAACTAGTTTCCCCTGAGGACTTCAGGGTGAAAAGGCTGCCCAGTCTTCATGGTGTATCACTACTGCACATGCAAGAGGCTTGTTAGCCATCCAAGGCACTCACTTTCCCCTCAGAAAGCACATGGCAAATCATCACTAGAATATCCTGACTGCTTGTTGCCTTTTTTTTTTCTTTTTCTTTTTCTTTTCCTTTTTTTTTTTTTTTTTTTTTTTTTTTTTTTGGTGGTATTTCTAAAAGAGTTTATCTTGAGCATGGTATGAAGAACTTCAGTAGGTGTCCCTGCAGATATATTGCCAGGTTAATCTTTAGGGGAGAGGAACAAGCAACTGCTATCCAAACATTGGTAGTTCAGGACAGCACAATACACATTGTTCATGTTTCACCTATATTTTTGGGTTTGGAAGATATGTTTTTCTTTCCAATAATTCTTAAAATTTCAAGCAAGTACAAAACATGCTGGTTTTAAATATCTAAATCCAAATTATTTTTTCATTACAATAATTCCTTAGTGTACTAGCTGCATGGTGATAATGCATAATGAATCAGATTGTGATGGGAGCTCTGTACTGGTGTGGTGAATTTCTACACGGTTGTGAAGGGGTTCTGGCTGTTGGTAGGTTCAGCAAGGATTGGTGTACTTTTTGTACAGCCCGCCACCCAGTTATTATGAACCTGCATGTAAAGGTTATCTCCTCTCCACACAGCAACTACTGAGAGCACCTAGACACTATTTCACTGTAAGAAACACTCCTAGTTAAGCAGTGTCAACTCAGAAGTCCAAGCTGCATCTGCAAAAATGCCCAGCTACTATCATTAGTAGGTTTGGGTCTTCCTTCCTGAATGGTACAGTCTCCATTTTTAATCCCCACACAGTGATGGTCTTGCTCTTATTTCTCTTTAGTGAAAGGCTACAGGAGCAATAAAAAATTAATGACTGCAGCACAGCCTCACTCAATTCCTACAGCAACAGCAGCTGTTACCTCATACAAAACAATATTTTTCTCTGGGGTACTCATTCTACCCACACCAGCAGTAGAGATAAGGACATTTACAGTTTCCTAAATTTCTTATCTTTATCTCTGGACTCATTCTTAGTGAATTTATCAGGCACCACTGCTAGGCATGAAACAGAGAAAAAACAAACCTCCACAAAACTTAAAGATGCACTACAGCCAGATTTAAAAGAAACAGCACAGGGGTATGGCAACAGGCCATCTCTTCCAAAACAAGCCCTGATTCCTGTCCAGACATACGCTTCTCAAAGGGTGAAACTGCCAAGCAGGTATTGATAACGGAGGAATTGTTTTTAAATGCTTATTTTTATATGAAATATTAACATCTGCCGCTGATGTAGAGAACCTGATGAAGAGAACCTGACTGTTAACAGGAACTTTAATGCACCATCCATGCAGAAATAACTATTCACCAACACCACAGAGATCCAACAGGACAGAAAATAACTTGACTCATCCAGACAGTAATTCAAAGCAGCAAAATATATCCAATCCTACCGAAAACACCATCATGCATTTTCCACGTGGAAAGTAGACAGCTCCCACAGAGAATATCTTGTTGTCCTAAACACTTCTGAAGTTGCACTAGAAAAATCTCTCTCCCAACAAGTCACGCAATATTAACGGACACATTGCTACTTATCACACACATACATAATTTCGTACAGCTTTGTACATTTGCATTGTTGCTAGTGATACAATTTAGCTAGTACTTGACTGAAGAAATGATTGAGCAGTCTCTGTTCATGCAATGATTCCAGCAAAGGGCTGGAGGTGTCCAGTATCACTCATGAAAAAGCCCGTGTTGTACCAGTTGTCTTACATCCTGCAAAACATTTAGCTGGTTTATAGCAACAGCTTGAGCACAAACTGATTTGGGTAAGGCTTGTTGTCTTGGTGGAGCCCTAGAAGTGCCTATCTTGTTCAGATTTTGCTCAAGATGTAAACCTGCTCCAGTATAATTTGTCTCATTTTATGATCTTGGGTAAAGCATCAGGCTGATTCTGAATGTGTGCATGTAACTATGACTATCTTCCATCACACAGCATCCAGAAGAGATGAGAACAAGTCACTCACTCTTCATTGCCCCAATGTTTCTAGCAACTAATGGACTCTCTGTTAAGTGGAAAAGAAGGACTGCATGTTTCTGAACCAAGAGGATTTCTCACATCATAAACAAGAAGGATGAATGCCATTTTAGCAGAGGATACAGCTCCCTTTTATTTTAATTTAGAAATGGGTGACACAGCTAGGACAACATAAAGTCTGATTTCCTCTAGAGCCTTGAGGTGGCCTTAGCAGAGAATTAGATATAATAGACATATTAAAATAACTAGATCCCATTTGAAAACATCAAAGAAACACAAACACCACAGGGCACGTTTTTAAAAACTAGCTGCCTGAACAGTGAAAGGAAAACTGTGTAAGCACCACCTCATATACCAAATATGCACTGATGTGTGCGAAAAAGGATACTCACATACCCCACCACCATTTCTCCTCAGGCTGTTGTCCATTCCCTTACAAAAACGCAGTCTTGTACAGACAGAAAATAATCAAAGCCATTTGTAAGAACATATGAGTTATCTAATTTTGAAAACATACCCCTAAATGATACACTCTGCCTGATGAGGAGTGGTATGCTCTACCAACATGCAGAGCTGTTGCCAATATTAGTATTTGGGCTGGTTCAAATTTCCGTACAAAGCTTGATTTTAAGTACATTCATTTTTGAGCACTCAAATGGAAACACTGACATTTTCAGGGCAGATTTTCAGTACTCTTGTTTTCAAATGAACCCTGCAGGATGTCTCCTGCTAGACCTCTCAGAGTCTGTAGGCAATTTTAGAAAGGTAAGCTCAAACAAATACTTTACTATGTTCCATTTTACAATGCTTCCTGGGAGGAGTAGTGTCATGGTGTAGTTTCCAGGTATTGCAGAGAACAGAAAAAAACCAGTTTGACAGCATCAGACTCTAAGTTATGCTGTCAAACTTCAAGAAGAAGTGAGAAAAGCAAAACTGATTAATTTTAGTGCATCTTGCCACTGTCCTTAGGTGCCTCAGCGTGAGCATTAACATTCTTTAGGGAGCCTGAGGTGAACTGGCTGATGCCCTTCAGCCCAGTCACTCCAGCCCACAGCTCTTGCAGGGGCCCTGGGGAGCTGCTGCCTGCCCTGGGCTCACATCAAGGGAAAATGGGTCAGGAGGATGGGTGTGAAGCTGGCTGAGCAGCCCAGAGGCTCCAGCCCAAGATTTTGCCAGTCAGTTTTATTACAAACATTTGTGGGCCCCAATGAGAAACACTTCAAAACACAAGAGCTCACACTGCAGGCAACAACTGCAGAGCACATGGCTTATTTATTTATTTATTGTTATTTATTGACTGAAAATGAATTTGTTTCTACACTTTTTAAATGAACATGGGGCTGGAAGCATGGAGTGGTGAGGGTGTGTGGTGTAAAAAACTACTACTTACCCTATGCAGTGGAAGGAGCTATTTTTCCATCAGGGAAAGAAACATCCTGAACTGTTGCACTGCAAAGCCACAGCAGCAGCTCCTGCAGGCTGGATCCATCACAAGCTGACCCTTTTTTAAACTGGGGAGTCAGGTTTAGTGCTCAAAAAGTGATGAGCAAGTAGCGCAGATATGCTGTTCAAGCTTCCCTGCACAGCTCTACCTGCACATCTTTGCCATGTTCTGCAATAACCTTGCTTTCCCAGGCCCTGGGAAGAGAGTTGTGTAATTTTCTCATAATTTGATTTCTTGCATGGATTTTTCTATAGCCTGCCTCACCAAAACAGAGTCAGGGTCTCTAATCATAGAGCCTTTACATCTCTCCATGGTGTCTGTCAGATTGAGCAGTGGTATTATTAATTTATTTTGGTTTTTCAGATGCAGAGATGCTCTGCTCCAGGGCCAGCCTAAGAGCCTGGGAAAAACTGGGGAGAGGTGTGCTCTGGGTGCAGGCAGGGGTGCAGGTGAGAGGATCACAGCTCGGTGTCCAGGTCCATGGGAGTTGATTGGGAGCTGCCATTGCCACAACTTTATAAAAGCCATGTGGGTGCAAGCTAGCACATCCCAAACCCTGATATGTAGAAGTAGAGGCAGCTCCCTTGATTGGTCCATTTGTAAACACTGTGGACTTGAAAGGTCTGAAAGGTCAGTGCTCTGTAGAGAGAATATCTGGCAACATCAGCTTTCAGCTGCTATGACACCTGTGTGAATAATGATCTCCCAAAAGTACTAAAAAACTGCAAATTTCTGAGGTTCTTGTCCATATTTACAAATTTCTGTTCTTTTTTAATTGCTGCAATTTTTAAATGCAGCAGTATCGTCCATGAATATTCAGAAGAAAAGCTAAAAAAAAAAATTAAGAAAATAACCAAACTACTGGGGGCGTGTGTGTGCCTCTGAAAACTAAGGCTCCAACCCTGATGTAAACCAGACTGTTTCTTTCCTTCCCCCCATCTGCCTCAGAAAACTGGAAGGGAAAAGACTCCATCAGTCTTGGAGTCTGTAAACCTTTCCCCTCCCTAATATCCGAGACAAGACTTAAAGAAGAACCAGTCTGGAACAGGACATGAAAAACCTTCTGAAAAATGACTAGAGGCCTAATGCTGTCACTGTCCTATGTTTATTTTTCTTTCTTTGATGTCTGATGTCAAAGAAAAAATAATGTCATCTGCTGGAAATTCAAACATGTTTGCATTTTGAGGTAATTAGAATTAATGTTGGAGGGCAAAACTAACACTGGGCCACTCCAGTCTTTCCCATGTGAGGAAAACATTCTGTAATGACTTACATTTAATCTGGGAGCTGGCAGACAGTCAGGATTCAGTATGGATTCAGGCAACAGGGTAATATTTCAAAAGAATTTTCCTAAAAAACAAAAAGTAAATTAAAGTAAAATAAAAAAAAAAAAATATATGTGCACTAATTTATAAATTATGGCAGTCTGACTGTGTTGCTCCAATTCCAGAAGGGTGTAACTCTGTTGAAAATCAATGGCTGACAAGGGTGTAAATCAATAATGGCAGCCCTGGTTCAAGACCACCACTGCTTCCTAAGTACTCAGCACCCACAATTGCTGCCAGATTTTCTAAAGAACTCAAGCCCCCATTCACATTCAAACAAGGGCCAGATTTTTGTAAGTGCTTAGCATGCAGTTTCTCCCCATTGTGGCACTAAGGGCAACATGCAGAGCACTTTTGGAAAATTGATCATACATGTTTGTTTTGGACCAAACCTTGCCACCCTTGTATATATCAAGTAGAATCTTACTCACTGAGGAACCCTACTAAGCAGTACCTCTCTGAGTGACTATTGCTGCAAAAGGACTCCCTCTCAAAAGGAAATTGCAAGACATGTTGCTCAGTGCCACACTGGATGAGTATCAGAGACTCTGGTTATTACCGAGCTATGAAAACCTGGCCTGAATATAACCAAACTGAACTGAACAACTATGGGTTAAACCTTGGCTCATGAGAAACAATTTGAACTTCATAGGGCAAAAAAGAAAAAAAAAAAGGTTATTTCTGGACTGAGGACTTTCAGTTGAATTACTCAGCTGTCTTCAGGGGTTAAAAATAGAAAAGCAACCTTTTCCAGTTCAAAAAAAAAAAAAAAAATAAATGGCTACACTTATCTATGTTGGTAATTAAAACCAGCTGAACTCCAAGAGCTGAAATCTTCCACACAACTAGTCCTTACTGAGGAGTAACTTCCTAGCAGCATTTGACTTATTAGAAAAAAATACATTAATAAACATAGCTCTGGATTAAGTATAATGTAGATTGTGCCAACATTCAAAGGCAGGTTATTGGTGACAGAAGTATGGAACAGATTAAAACATTCAAACACCAAAAGAGAAAAGCTTTTCTTTTCATATGAGTTGATTATGACATCAGCTGAGTTAAAAGCAGAACAAATGTTGTATTTTCCCTTCTGCAACTTTGCAGAAGTGCATACCCTGGCCCTTGACATTGCACAGCTGTTGCGGCAACTCAAATGAGTGCAAGGATGGCTAATGCACTCACATGGTGTGTCTTGTGCTGCAGTTCCACCTCATCACTTCCCCAAGAATCACGGGAACATCAACAGTTATTTTCCCCTTTTCAAGCACTGTAAATGAGTTTCTCTTTGTCTGCTTTTTCTAACAGGTCATGTGGTCCAACAAATAAATATGAAAGAAATTATGCAGGGCCATTTCTGCTGGTTGGCCCAACTCTCACCCAGTGAGCTTGGGCAAAATGACTGTGTGTGAAAAGAAGAGACAGAGTGGTAAAGGAGCTACTTTCATGGTGCATCTTGCTCAGCTGTCTGTGGTTACATCATGACTCTCCTCTAACTCCTCGTGTTTGCAGCTGAAGCCCCAGTCTTACACAAGTGTAGTTCAGTGGGGTTACCCTTGTTCTCTATCATGGCATGGACAGCTGTAGAGGAGGTAGGTGGGTATCACATGTGTCAGCCTGTGGGAAGCCTTTCCAGTCCCTCCACCATGCTGTTGCAGCACATTCTTCTATTGACTTCTACTTGACAGCCAGATAGCAATTGAAAAGGCAACAGATCAGCTGGAACAATTGGCAATGTCTTTCTGCATAGAGGATAACATTTTAAAAGCCAATTTTCTTCATGTTTCATCAAAGCAGCCTATAGGAAAATGAAATCCCAAACTTTGATTATAATCCAGATCATCAGTCTTTTACAGCCTGCAAAGTTGAAAGTAGATACCTCTTATATTTACAACATATTTTCTTTATTTAGTTGTGGCCAAAAAAAAGTAAAGCAATAGCATACTGTCCTTTTCAAATTTACATTGGCCCATACAAACAACTCCAAAGACAATTTCCCTAATCTGCAACTGCCTCCCAGGCCTGGACTTAACCATGCTGTTTTCCATGGTGACAAGACAAAAGCATCTCTAACAACTGTAGAAGCCTATTCCTGTGAATGTCAAGGCCATACAAATTCCTGGGCTCTGAGTGCTGCCTACACATCAGATGTTCTCCAGCCACAGCCAAGCAGGAGGCTAGAAGAGGAGGAAGAGGGCCATGGAATTAATTTCTTGCTGTTTTCTTCAGCCCTGACCTCTACTGCTTCCCATCTTCCCTACCCTGTTAACCTTCCCTCATTTTCCTCCCTGTCTTTCCAAATGCAGGATTTCCTGCTGGGGGCAGTATCAATTAATGCAGCTATTTGCATATACATGCTAAACTAAACTAAGCTGGAAGCTCTTCATTTAAAAGAACATTTGCCCCTTGTCTCTAGCCACCTATTCTCAGGAAAGGCTGATGAGTAGTGATGCAAAATGGATTGTCAAGAGGCAAGTTCTGACAGAGAGAAAAGGCAGCACAGCTCCAAATCTCTAGGTCTTTTTTATCTGCAAAAAATATTTCTTTCTGTGTGTTTCTTTTCCAAGAACAGCACTACTATCACAGCCTGCCTTCTGCTCAATGCTCTCTCCCTATCTTGTTACCTCCTCATGTTCTTCACTGCTTCTCTCCTTTGTTTTCTCTCTTTTAGTCCTTGTGCTTTTGCATCCTCCAGCTCCATTTAATTTAGAGCAGCCGAGGCTTGCACAGCATGGATACAGTGAGATTAACCAGGTTTGGAAAGTTTGCCTTTGCTGTGCACACATGATCTATTTTCTTCCCTCCACTCCCAATGTAGAAAAATATGTCCAAAACTGCTGTGAAGTTGCTCAGTGAAGAGCTGGCACAAAGCTTCCTAGCCAGAGCAGTGCCATGCCTTTGTCTTGCACAGAAACCCACACACAGCTTACAACAAACAGAATGCCAACTGTTAATAAGAATAAAAAATGCCTCCCCACACAACATGCTAGCACTTTAGTTAAAAAAAAGGAGAGAAATTAAAAAAGATATCACACAAATCACCAGTCTTTCATTGCTTAATGTAGATGTATTGTACCCAAAACTCATTTCACTTCATTTGATGTGAAGCTGTGGTAAGTCCATTAAAGCTGAAGGAGTTGCATCTGCCTAGAACTGGTGCAAGCCAGATCACAATCTGATCCGTTACATCTATTGCTATAATATCGTCACCTTCCATGTGGTGCCGCAACTAGTCCGTATGCTGAACTGAATGCTGCCCAAAATCTGTTCATCCCAAAAGTTGCATCCATCTTAGGCTGTCTTATATCAAGAGAAGCATTTCCATGCATCCTACAAAGACTTTGATACTGTCATATGGCTTCTGAAGAGTTACAGTGTGATAACAGAGGATTCACCACCCATCTCCACCTACTTCTGAACATAGACGCTCAGATCTGGCTCACTGGAGAAGACTAGAGCTGAATTTCCTTAGTAGAGTTATGTGGCCTTGGTCCTTTATAAGGACTGCATATGGTCCTTCACTTTTGCTAACTCACTTCTCACTTTCTCAAGGATGTACATGAAGCTTAACCCTTTGAAGGAAGAGGTTTCCAGCTTCTTCCTCTCATCATTTACAAATAGTTGATGTGTGGACTTTTAACCCTAGTTAACAACAGCTATATCTAATTACTTAGAATATATACCTGTGCCAGTATCCAGCCTATTTTTTCATACTTCACCTCCTTTGGATAAGTACTCTGGTGTCCCACTCCTTCATGGAGCACAAGTTTCTTCCAAGTTCCTCCAATCCGAGAGTCTTCAACCCTGATCATAAGTTTACATCCCTGAAAGGAGAGTGTTGGAAATAGGAATTTATAATGACAAACATGCAAATGTATTTATTTTCCCAATAAGATTGTCACACCGACCTTCAGTTTAAATGTCTGATCTAATCAGCAGAGGGATTTGCTGCTGTTTCTCTTGCACTTTTTGCCTCACTGAAATGTCCTCATTGTTGTAATCAAGTTCCCCACTTTTAAAATATCAAATCTAAATTGCCAGTGATCAATACCATCCAGTGGAGCACAAACACTCACTGTCTGTATTAACTCCTGCTTTTTCCTTAGGGGTAAACTGAACCTCCCCCAAACTATGCATCAAAATGAATGGCTTTAAATAGCAGTCATCTGTGGTATTAATCAAGTTTCTTCTTAAAACCATCCCAGATGTGCCACTCAACCAGCTTATACTGGTTTCTGTAAGAACACCCACTGTTATTATTGTACCAACAGATTTTGCAACTTCCTTAATTTCTTTTAACGCATGAAGGTCTCAAGCTGAGATCTTTTGCAGCAATGAGGATGTGCTAACAGTAGAGGGTTGCATAAATCTGTGCAGTCTTTCCAGCAGACCATGAAGGCTGTAGGTACAGTTTGGATGAGGGCAGGAGTACTTGAAATAGCTTGCAAGCCCTGTAATGTAGCTGACCATTTTCTTTAGCCTGGTAGCTACTGCACACAGGAGGTGTAGGAGGTGTAAACTTGGCCTTACATAGCTGCATAGGTATGTGAACACAGATTTCATGAGCCCAACTGCAATTGCCCAAGTCCTTTTTATCCATAGTTAAAGGGAGTGTGTCAGGAAACCTGTTAGAAAAGGCGAACGGATGGACAGGGATCCACAGCCACTCTGCACCAAAGCAGTGAGGAAAAATGGTGTTTGGCAGAAGATGAGGATCCTACAAAAGAGCTCTTCATCTGGGATGCTTGGGACATTCTGAGAACTTTTCTTTCCACCACCCTCAGGCAGTAGGAAGTTACAACCTCTTGTGTCAGTGGAGAGGAAAAGAACTAGGCAGTCTCTGTTTCAGCAGGCAGGTAGGTGGGTCCTGCTGCCAGGTAGGTCCGTTCTGGCAATTCTTTGGGCATGCACTGTGTATGTATGGTCCAAAGAACACCACAGCAGTACTCCCCTCTGTTGCAAGCCCCCCACAGCTATCTTCTGGATTCTTTCATCAGAGCAGTCCCCAAACTGCTTTCTGTAAGATGACCCAATGCTCTCTGGATGAAAAAGTTTGTTGATGTATTATCTATCATATGTTCTTGATCTGGTCTTTTATTGACTTTGTCATACTTTAAAATTTGAAATTAACACACTAAAATCAAAGTGATAAAAGCAAAGTCCAGGGAAGGCCCTGTGAAATGACACTCTAGATAGCTGGAAGTCTTTGTACTGCTGGTGTTTTTCAGTCATATCCCTAATACAAAATCAAACCAAACAGCTCTATGACTTTGCAGAAATCCAATAAGAGTTTTTTTATGCAATGGAAACATTTTTGTAAAGACTTACATTTTATTTGGGAACTGGCTATCTGTTACAACCAGAAATTCAAGTCAAAGCAATGGAGTAATATTTCAAAAATGATGAGAGCAAAACAAATAATCACATGAATGGTATTATTTTGCAAAGCATGTGATCCTCAGTAATTTGTGGGTTTTGGTCTCTGGTGCTAAAACTGTGCTGTCTTTAATCAAGCTAATTATGCAAAACTCTCTAAAGGTCACAAAAGGTTCAGGCAGAGGCTTTTTGATGCTGAAATGCAGACCAAACAGCCATAGTACATTGTTTGATTAGAAATGAAGCACTGCTTTCTCCAGACTATGACTGTATTTGAAATTCCACTGTGAAATACTGGCATTTATACCTTACATACCCTCAGATTGCTCTGCACAGTGCTGCAAAAAATCAAATTACCCTCTCCCTCCCTTTAATGTGGATATGGAAACGAGCTTTCTCTTTCCATCACCGTGTTCTCTAAAAACATTACATTATACTTACAACATTTATTTATTTCTGGCAGCCAGCCAGAGGAAAAAAAAAAATCTTCTTTCAAAAATACCCCTCCCTGTGAATTGGATTATGTTGTAATCCGTTCTGGATCTACCCCAGGCCTGCTTGCCTTCTGGGATAAAATGACAACGTTTTGGATGGTCTGCAGGGCTGGGTGCAGGGAGTGGACCACCAGGAGACTATGATACAGCCCAGGTTTCTCTCCCACTCCTTAATTTTATGGTCACAAGGAAAAAGCCTGTGCACAGAGTAGGTTTTGTCCATCTGTGAAAGACATGCTCACCCGGGTCGCTGCAGCTTGTGAGGTCATGGCACGGGGCAGTGTGGGGTGGTTTGCAATGCTGGCAGTGGTGATGCCAGCCCTGCCTGTCACAACTGGCATGGGGCAGGCATGGAGTGATCTGGGGGCATTTCTACCCCACCAGCACTCCTCAGGGCTGCCAGCCAGGGTGTAAGCTATTGGTGCCATGCCTCACTGCAATGGTGTAGCTCCCACGACTCCTGCAAAGCTTTCCTGTGGCTCTTTTCCCTGCAGGGCCACCGCTTGTGCTGTTTGGTTGCCATTTTACTTTGCTCTTTCCCTGTAAACTGCTGCTCTTCTTTATTTTCTTCTTCCTGAGTGGTCTCTGTGGCCACACCATCTAACTTTGTGGTGAGTTGGGGATCGCTGGTGTTCTGGAAACCTGATCGCCACATCTCTGGCTGCAGTGTAGGGACCAGAGCTCTCTTCCATTTAAATTGAGGGCAGCTTGATGACAAACTGAAGAGACTTCAGATTGGGGGAAAAAATGAGCCAGATCTTAGATGTGGGCTGAAGGAAAATGAAGGGAATGGGCTTTGCACATATCTTGGCTGAATGATATCTAATTGGGCTATGATAATTCTCCGTAAATCTTAGGAGGATATAAACACTCAAGAGGCAAAGGGATTGATTAGGACCAGAGAAGGGAGTATAAGTGGAATTAATGAGATGAAATGGAGAGCAGGAAGATTTATACTTTAGAGTAACATTTCCCATTAATGAGATCTACTACAGTGTGGGGTAGGATTCCAAGGAGAAGCTATGAAAACCCTGTTGCTTAAGTTATTTCAGAGAAGACTGGACAAAACACTCAAGAAAACCATCGGGAGCAATTCCACGGTGACAGGGAATGGAAAAGAAGATAGTACCTCTTTCCATTTTAATTTATATCATGACCTTATACTAGAGAGCTTTTTTTTGAGCTGCCAACCAGTCATCAGTAAAAGAAACATGCTAAAAGTCCTTCTGGCATTCCACAACAGTCCCATTTTTCCCTACTTCCCAAGGTCCTGTCTATTGCACATATACACTACAGACCTGATGATTTATAGAAGAAACATCATCCTCCAGTCATCCTATTTTGCTGAGTTACTGCAGGGTCTCTGAACAGTGGTTATCTTGTGTGCTGTATGAGCTAAAACATGGCAGCACAGAACAGTCAGATGATTCAGTATTAGTTTTCTGGCTTTGAAAAACTGAAAAGTCAAATCATCAGTATAATTTTAAACCCATTTATTTTTTTCCTATTACCTTTTCTTCAGATACTCAGGCAACTGTGTAGAACAACATTTGGAAAATCTTTGCAAATGGAGTCTTATTAGGAGAAAGGCAGTACTGGGCATTATTCAGTAAAAACAGGAGATGGGGGAAAGTTCTCTGTACTGCAAAATGTAGAATAAGAGAAAAGAAATCCTTACTGAGGACACATCTGTGCTGTTGACTTTGTAATGCATACCATTCCATATTGCATTCTATATTTTTTTGATTGCTTTACATCATATACGTAAGTGACACACTCATTTCAATAAGGGAGGGCAATAAATATTCCCTGAATGTTTAACCTAATAATTTGAGTTGTGAAGTGACAGCACAGATTGCTTGGAGAGGTAGAGGGTAGCAGTTGAGTCAGGTGGTAGAAGTAATGTAGACAAAGCCCATCTTGCTTTAGATGAGGAGAGATTAGATGTCTGCTCAAGCTCCTTTTCAGCCATATTTTTTTTTTTTTTACAGTATTTTCCATCAGCCTCACTACAAAGTTTCCAGGCATCTATCTGCCAAAATACGTGCAGATGCATATAAGTCAGCTAAAACAAACATCGGTAGACTGTAAGGTCAAAATAGATTGTTGAGTTTATCTTTTCCAGTGTTACTGAATATTTTCCAAACCATGATCTCATATGACTACAGTGCAGAATAAATGGCCCTTTCCCCTCTTCTTGACTGTAAAGAAAGGGAGCTGAACTGAGGATCGGAGCGAAGGTTGTTCAGCTGCCGACCAGGACCAAACACACCAGCTCCCAGTGCAGACAGGAACTCAGCAGCATGGCTTGAGTGTGCAAGCACAGAAATGCACAGACAGGACACAAGGCATGCACAGAGAGGGACCCAAGGTCTGCTGTCTGCCACATACCCTATGAATTGCTGGTAGAAGGTGACTGATTTTCAAAGACTCATACTAATATATACTAAAACTGTCCAGAGACTCATGCTAGCGCATTCCACAGCTAATGCTGACTTCATTAAAGCTCTCTGGTCAATAAAAGCAATTGTGTGTTTTCTAGTGGTTGGACTAGAAGACAGGAAAGGATTTGATTCAGTTCTAGCTGTGCTACTGACTCATGGTTTACCCTTCAAGTAAGTCATTTGACCTTTTCGTAGTTCAGTCAATCTGGCTGAAAAATTGTGCAGGAAGAGGGAAAAGGACTGTTCTTACTGAAAACCACAGACATAATCTGAGATGAGTTTTCTTAGGGAAAAAAAGTAAGACACAATATCAGAATGAGAGTCAGGATCAGAACCTCCCTGGCCTTTTCCACTCAGGACGTCTGGTAGTATCATCATTATCACAGCAGAAAATAATTTACTTTAAGCATTATTTCTAGCTCAGAAACCAAAAGGAAATATTCAGTGCCTGTGCCAGGTACACTCAGCTCCTGAATAGATTGAAGAACTATCTGAATGGATTTAATAACATTTGACTTCTCTACATGGATCACATTAAAAGAGAATAAATAACCAGAGCAATAACTGGAATAGAGATGGATTTATATGACTAATATTTTAAAATTTTTTTTCTGATGGGAAAATGGAAAAAAGTAGGGACTTAAAAATACCTTTTTTTCCTTGTGTTATGCTTTCTGTCAGATTTTGTACTATAGAGACCTAAAGAACGTTTTTTGGCAAAATACCAGGCTAAATACGAAGTGGTGTAAGTTCCTAATAATGGAAAGAAAGTTGTGGTGGGAAAGTGTCTAGAGCAGATTTTGTAGACAGAAGGTCCCCGAATTGGCTGCAGAAACAATTCCTTTTTCAGAATGTCTTCCTCATTTTGAAAATATAAATAGCTCTAATTAAAAGCCCCAATCTTTTTCTTTTAATATGAGTAGGAAGTGGAATTGTAAAAGATTGATTTTGGCCAGTATTGCTATAAAGTGGTGAAAACAATAATGACCTGTAAAGGAAACTGAAATTAAATGGGGGCTGAATTTGTGGTTCTGGGTATCTTGAAAATACCTCTGGTTTTGTGAGAAACCTCTACTAGACCTAAGAAATCGGAGCCCTTCTGGATTTCAGGAACATTTGAACTAGAGTGAAAGGCCCTGACTGACTAACAACTCATGCTGAGAATAGCACTTCAAATATACAGCATCATGATGCACTTCTGTGCATGGGGTCTTAGGGGGACAATTGAATCAAAACCCACAAACGCTCCATAATGAGGGAATCATATGCAAAATGTCAAAGGTGACTGGGGCCGTTGGATTCAGGCACTGTGAATTTTCAGTGGAAACTGAGTCTGCTTCAAGTTTGATATCAGGTGAAATATTGATACCAGATGGTAGAAATATCAGTAGAAGTGTGACTTTAGTATTGCAGCTTCCACATTGCTGACTTGTCAGTCATTTATCAAGTGGCCTAAAAGAGACCTGCCTTATGAAAAAATGTTTATATATTTTCAAAGATCCAAACTTTTTATGTAGGTCTTCTGAACTTCTTTTCAGAAATCTCAGGAAGTATGTTGATCTTGGTCTAGATACAAGAATTATCAGAGCTTTTATGTTAATAAGACCCAGTAACTATGACAGCATTACACAATAGGCGTCATTAGTGGGGAGAAGCTGGAACATGGAAATGGATTTTATCCGTCAGAAGTTTTATTATTGTAAAATGTGATACAGATAGGAATATTTTTATGAGTCCCAGGGATACCACTTCTCCATCAGCATCATGAAAAGAAAAGAAGACTCTCAATTTTATTTTCAATTAGGTGGTAAAACATGACCAAGAAGCTCTTTGTGGGCTCCTGTGTATTAATCACCATCACTGAACTGCTATGTTAAAAGACACAGAGGACATAACGGACAATAGAGGTCTGGCAAGATTTCAGAGTAAACAAATCTGAACTGAAACCTTAGACTTCTTTGAACTCAGACCTGACCTTCTCCTAAGTTGCATTTACATCCAGAAATTATTCTCTTGGCTTATACACAGAAGGTCAAACCTGTACTCCTAGACATGGAACACTGTGAATGCTGATGCTCTGAAATAGTGACACACATCTGTATCACCTGGGAAGTTAAAATATTTTCTTGTAGAGTTTGATAGTTGTCAGCATTGTAGGCATGTCTCATCTGTTAGAGCTCTGAATAGTTTCAGAAGTTTTGCTTTCAATCTGTGCAGACACTTAATTTTTAAAATTCCCCTCTGTTACTTGTGTGTAGGAGACAATAATTTCCCAAATGGCTATTTTTTTCTCAGATGATGCAATCTGGAGGGGAATATTGTCTCTTTCTCACATGCTTTTACTTTGTTAATAAATAATTCTGTACATTCAGATCATAATGATATAGTAACTTCAAGGAATTAGCAATTTGCTCATAAAGTACAAGTGAAACATGACCACAGTACAGGAAAAACATTCCTGAAGGAACCCCGAGATTTCTTATTTATTTCAAGCTCACTTTTACAGCAATATTGCATAAATTACCTTACATTGCAACAAACAAAAGCAGCAGAGCCAAATCCAAAGGAGAGATGCAACAAACAACTTTTTGCCATGTGTTGAGCTGGTCAAATGCAAGCCAGCTGCATGCTAGAAGCAATGGATGCATGGCAATTTTGTGTGAATTAAGTATGCCCTGAATTCTTCAGGCCAAACCAGCTTCAGAATTTAGACATTTTCTTTTTTCTTCCTTCTTTCTTTTCAGGCAGGCAAGGGTTTAATAAACAGCTGAAACTCTGACACAAAATAAGTTATCCCAATCTTAGTAAAAAAACCCTCTGCTTCACCTCAAATGTCACTGTCCTGGGCTACAAGTTATTACTCTTATTTCTATATAATCAGAGATTGGCATTTTGTTATAAATTGCATCAACAAAAAAGTACCCAACATGTAAAACTGTGTCTCATCTGTGCTTCTAAAAATTAAAGTATCTTCTACCATCCCACCATTCTCAGTCTATCCTTAAACTGGAGATACATTCCCAAAATACATCACCTTAGCCAAAAAAAGCAATCAGATTAAATCCCGATATTGGACAGAAGTAATTTTCTGCATGACCTTGAGTACAAGGCATGGCCTGAATAGAAAGGGGAGATTCCTGATTTTCTACACAACCTGGTAACTATACTTGGAAGGTCCCAAGAAATTAGACTGGGAAGTTGGGTTGCTTCTAGTCACAATATGACTACAGTGGTATTTTTAGTGACTTGTTTATTTCTCCAAAATTCCCCTAAAGAATAAACACTACTGGACCTCCACAGGTAAATAGAGAAGAGACAATGTCTACTAAGATTTAAGAAAATTTGCCTGAAACAGTTGTTCAGCTGGCACATCCAGCTGGCAGAATGATACAGCATAAGCTGTTGGTACTGATGTGGGTTAGTCTCACTTATGAATAATCTCAGATCGGTGCCAGTAAAAGATTTATCACATAGTGCTATGTCTTTTCCCCCTTCCAATCTGACCAAACACAGTGAAATCAAATCTAATCAGTAAATAACCTCAGTAGGGTTTCTCATTAATTTGTGGTTTCTCATTTCCCACAACTCCATCACTGCATAAATTACAGACGGTTCACTGTTTACATGATAAACATACTCCCTGCCCTTCTGGACTTGCATAGCTCAAGTGTGAGAGCTTCAGTACATCCCACTTCCCTACCAGCCTCTTGAAAGCTCCTTGATGACAGTGCTTGGTGACCGCAACAGGCAGTGAGTACTAATATTGCAGTACAGAGAATTTCCCCCTACCAAAGAAGCACAGCATTCAGTTTCTCCAGCTGTTCTTCTCATTCCTGGAAACCTGCTGAATAAAGCCACTGTGGAAGTAAATTACTATCTTGGCATAGAGGTATCACCCACATCTCAAAAGAACTGACAAAAGAGGATGGGTCTCTTGCCCTGAGACTGACATTGCTGGGATAGAAAAATGCTTTAAAGTGTGTGTGTTATCTGGAATCTCACCAAAGGGAAGGACATTCCTCTGAGGGTTTAACTGGGACAATTGACTCCCTTCGAGCTGCTGGCACAGAGGGTGTGCTTGCAAAAAAAGGCTTTATGCCAGTGCTCACCCTTGCCTTGCTGTCTCTGATTTCCTGTGCCATTCGGGATACATAAAATGATGGTTTGCCTCTAATAGGCACTACCCTTCTCCAAGTGGCAGCCTGCACCCCAAAGCACAGCAAGGAGCCCAATCTACTCATTTTTCCTACTGGCACAGGGATGTCAGCCAGTGTCAACAGAGGGTGGACATTTCTGTCTCTTTTTCTTTCCTTCTTAACTAGGTAAAATATTTCAGGCAATAGTCTCAGAAATCAGACTTCAACATTTACCTGCTGTAAGATACATCACTTAGGCGATTTTGTTAGCTGTGGAAAAATACACTCCACCAAGTTGGTTTTTCACTGACGACTTGCTAAAGATAAATGCTACTGAGGTAGCATTGAGCTACCAGAAATGGCTCTATCCCATCAGTCCTGCCTATCCAATAAGCCTCATCAGATCATAGGTCTTTACTTCTGGGAATCAAATTACAAGAGCCATGAGGAAAACATCACAACCTACCAGCAACTTTGATTATACTTGTCATTTTAGTCCATCACAGGATTTGCTGTCTACAAAATCAGGGGGTTTATACTGTATACACAATTTACCAAGTTAATTTTTATGTTCCTGCCTATTAATTAACTAAACAGTAAGAGCCAGGACCCAGTCTCAGATCCAGGGACACCATCTGTCACAACCTGGCTCAGTCCCATTGTGTAAGGTCACCAGTCTGCTGTGAGTGGGCTCAATCTATGGGGTCCCACCTGCTTCAAACCCAGACATTTCTGAGGCCAATTCCTTCCTCTTGCATTCCCTGGGGTCCCAGAGCTCCTACAACTCCTTTCCAGGGAGGTGAAACCCTGCAGGACAGCCAGTCCCACCCTGTGCTGCCCCAGGCTCATGCATACTTCTTGGAAACTGATCTGGGGCTTCAGGGGAGCATTTCCACACTTCAGTGTAACCTTCCCCCCAGGACAACATGATATGAAAGCAGGGATCAAAGTTAAAGTAGAAGAATGTCTGAACCACAGACATGGTACTCTCAAAAGGATTTAAAAATCATAGGCTTCTGGAAAAGGGCCAAGTCCTGGCTTAGTCGCCCTTTCTTGTGAGTGCGAGGGCTGGGATGAGCCCATCCTTGTTTTCCATACACTCTTACACAAGACTTACCCATGTTCAGCTGCTGTTGGCTGCAGTGTACCTGCCAGGAACCCTTGGCCTTTTTGTCTCCACTCTTCTGTGTTAAAAAAGGAAAGGTCCCTTGCAAAGGCCAGTACCTAGAATATGATCAGCATACTTAGCCCCAGTTTCACATCATGATGGCTTCTTACAGCTACTGCCAAGAAAGGCCACCAAGCATGTTTCTGGGGCAGAGGCAATCCAGCACGTTGATAAGAGAATGTTTAGATGTGTGTCCAGGAAGACACAAATAAAGTCATTCTACCTGACCCAAATGCACAGTGCTGTAGGAGAAGGATCACTGTGAGGCACTGCCAGGAGAAGCATGTCATAGAGCGGAGAGTCACTGAATATAAGGATCCCTTTTCCAAGCTGTATGACAATGTGCTCACAACCCAGTGATTAAAGATTGGCAGGGCAGAGCTCCAGCATTACAGAGCTGAAAGGAAGATCTCACTTTGATTTGTCTATATTTAAAGTTTCAGAAACGCGCTACAAATACCACAAGAGAGTGCCTACAGATAAATGTATTTTCTGGATTGCACTCAGGGTACTTATTACTTTGTAAAATCAGTGTGCAGATCTTCATGCTGGTTTTGACATCATCTGAATTTTTGTATTTATTTCTGAAACCAGTTAACTGCCTGGAAGCGTTCTAGGCAAAAAACAATGCATTATCAAGAGACTTGAAAGAATGTTCTGTGATGAGAAATTAAAAGCAAGCGTCTCACCTACCTAGAGAAAAATAAATTCTTTAGAGAAAAGCAATTGCCTGGCTTTTAAACTGTGCTGAATTTAAACACACATCTGAAATGCACATATTACAAAAATGAGACTGATGAACATCATGAATACTTCACAGTAGAAACTGTATTTTAATGAGTTTTTTACTATATCAAGAAAAATGCACAGCCTTTATGTGTAATCACCTAAACAGTAACTATGGATGTACATATATGTGTACTGGCACACGTGCATGTGTGTATTTTTAGTAACGGATTTGAAAAGTGAGAATACTAAATATGAAAAGGGACATTTAAGATGGATGAAGGAATAGCCAAGAATAATGGAGAAAAAAGCTTCCTCAAAGTTAAGAAAAGAAACATACTTTTAATGTGTGTTAAATTGACAGATTTCACAGAATATTCTGAGCTGGAATTGACTCACAAGGTTCATCGAGTCCAACTCTTAAAGTGAATGCCAGGTATGGGGATTGAACCCATGACCTCGGTATAATGTGAAATTAAAGATCGAAGGTACAAATATAGCTAGAGAAGCTGTATATTGTTCTGCCTGCCTTTACATAAAAGTAAATAAAGGTATAAAAAAAGATTAAAAGTAATTAGGGATTTTAGGTGCCTCCACTTTGGAACGCCAAGTTTTACTCACTATAACACTACCTAGAATGCTGCAAGGGACTTTCTTAGCATTAAAAATAGGCCCTTTTCAGTGTCTCAAGTTCAGCACCCCAAGGACACAGCTGGGAAAGTTAGATGAAGGACCAGATGTGTGAATTATCTAATTTCCATTGATATAAATGGCAGTAAAGTGCCTAAAGAAGGAATTATGTGCCTCTTTGCTACAACCTAGTGTTTTAATGGATTCAACAGAGACTTAAAACTTGCACCAAAGAGCTTATAGAAATTTTCAATCAAAGTCTCCAACAGCCAATTAATAAATAAAAGCCTTTACTCTCATTCAGCATGACACTTATTTTTACATCACTATAACACTTTTAGACTTTCCAAAGGTGGCTTAAGCTATACAACATTTCTCTTGGCTGCTATTTAGGGAAGAGCTGTGTGTGCAGTGTCATGTTTTAATTTAGGCAAGGTTTGGGAGTATGCTGACAGTCACAGTATGGTGGGGGAAAGAGCTGAAGAGAAAATGTCCACGTGGATCATTGCTTGATTTAGACAGGATTTACTTTCAAGGTCAGAATGAACTTGGATGAAAACATAGACTATTTTTCAGCAGCCCACCAGGGATTTATATATATGACTTGGGACTTTCCCCTCTGCTGTCAGTCCAGAGGGCACTTGGACCACTTCTTTCTATACTCAAGAATACCAATTTTTTGCATTGCCTTCAAGGATGTAAGAAAAAAATCCCATAGGTTCTGAATGCTGAAAATGAAACAGAAACCTATTGCTGCTGGCTGCAATGCAAATACATGAAGATGACCCAAGATGGCCCAAACAAAGTACAAGCCATACTTTTATTTCCTTTGTGACCTTATAGTTTGAGAAACCTGGACAGTCTTGCAGGTCATTAGTTTGGCAATCTCTCTGTTTCAACAACAGAAGCAGAGGGAGATGTGACTCATTTCCTAACCTCAACTACTTCTGACAGTTGAAGACAAATTATGGACCAATTTCTGGACCAGCAAGATACTTATCTATAAACTCTGATACACCAGACTTGTGGAGCCACCTCAGTCCTCAGTCCTTGCACCCACCACTCATGCTCTTTTCCTTCAAGACTTTCCATCATAAAGTAAGGTGGAACAAATATCCAATTCTAAATTTATCAGCAATCAATAATTTTCTAGGAGCTAGGGGGGAAAAAGGGAAAGCCTTTATGTATACAAACAGCCATTGCATTTGAATTTCCTCTTTTTTTTTCTTCTTCAAGGCAGAAGCATGTTTCTTATTTATTTGAAAACATCCTGTTCAGATTTAAGATTTTCTGTGGTTAGTTGCTGTTCATTATTATGTGTTCTCAAACCAGTCAGGATGGGAACCATTTCTGATGGGCAACCAACAGGGAAAATAAAACAAATGAGGAGAGAAGAAGTATGGGGAATCCTTGCATGGTGTGGTTGATGTTATGATCTGTAGTTGAAATGGGGTAGGATATGGAAGGTCTAGCAGCACTTTTGAGAAAGTCAGCTAAATAGCAGGACGTCTGCTGGGCAAATACATCCATGTGTCTTTTTCTGGACTGTTACTCATTACTGCACAGTTTAAAATGTGTGCATCATAAAATAATCTGGGTAACCTTATGGTCCAGCTGTTATAGATGATGTGCCTTGTGCTTTTCCTTGAATCAATCATCTAGATTTTTAATGATACATACATCATAACAGCAATTATTTTAGTCCTCCTTTGGAAAGTATTTCTACATATGCATTTCAAGTGATCTTCAACATTTAGTTTAGCAAAATATTCTTAATCCAACATCCAAAGTTTGTTTCTTAAAATTTGCAAAAAGCTCTTTATAAATACTATCTAGAAACCTTTCCTAAGTTAGTGGAACAAACAGGATATGCAGAATATTCTGGTTTCTGCTTCAGTAATGGTCACATTTTGGTCTTCAGCATATGTAGAGCCTCTTTAGCTTGGCAAGGCTCACTGTACATTGTAGAGCATTACTGAAAAAGAATGCTGAAGGAGTTACATTGCATTGACTTTTGGCTTTTGTACATATAAATCAACCCTAGATCACAAAACATAACCTGTAATAACAATCACAAATATTTAATAAATTTATAAATTTCTAACTAGTTTTAGAACCTGTTCAAATACTTTGTACCACCCACAAAAACATTTGTAATAAATTGCAAAGCAATAAAGATCACATAACACATAATTACTGGCAATATTGTATATTCCACTTTTTTTTAATTTTTTTTTTTATTTTTTTTTTTATTTTTTTTAGGAGAAGGAGCTGGTTAAAGAGAGGAAGAGGCTGGGTTTAAGGAAAAAAAGGGAAAAAAAAGGAAACTTTTCAATTGTATTTCCTGAGGTAATCAAAATATGAATTTTTAAATAATAAATTTCAGGCAGTGCTAAATACAGACAAGGGCTTTTTCAAACAGCTCACCAGATCTGCTTCTGAATGAGTCATTACTGATCAGTTGTAGTCTCTTAAAAGGGGATTTACAGTAAGAAAACCAAAACTTATTTCCATTGAAGTTAGGGGCAAACTCCCACTGACTTCAACAGAGGATTGACCTGGCAGACTTTTTTTCTAATAAATCTGCAAGCATTCTTTCAATTCTATTTCCATAGCTTTCAGCACATTTTATCATTCTCCTAGTTTGCAGACAGGAATGAGGCATAAATGTGTAAATGGCTTAAATACATGCAAACACTAAATGCATGTTTACATTTGCTCTAATGTAAGCTCCTGCTTTCTTATCTATTGCTTGTGGTGAATTTATAAGAGTGTTGTGTTAGTTTGTTTTAAAAGTTTATTGGTCACTGCAAAGCTATTTGTGATTCAAAAACAGAAGATGAAACAAGGAAGAGACCAGGAAGAGAACAGAACATCTGCTTTCAGGTGAAAATATCAACTTTTGTGCTTAAAGCAGGGACTCAGCTGATTGGAGTGTAATGTTTGCAAAGCACCAGAAGTGACTTAGAAGCATGAATCTTTGTTGGGTTTTCTTTGGGGTTTTTTGTGATGAATATCCAGCAAGCCTAATTCCCACTGAAAGTTACAGGAACGTAAGAACTTGCACATCTCTTGGAAAAAGACTCAAAGTCTTCTGAATACATTACATGTGAACATTTATACATTTGAAGTGTCATGGTTGGACACTGGCACAATACCAGCGTCCCTATGAAAATGCACTTTTTAAAATAAATGCTGTGAGATGTTATCAGGAACAGAGCAGAGCAGGCTTAAGCTTAATAATAAAGGAAAAAAAACTTTATTAAACTACTACTAATACAGAAAACACATAAACTAAATCTAGGATGAAGACTTTTTAAAACACTCTTCTTCTTCTTAATTTTAAAAAATACTCAGCTATGAAACATCACTCGGGATTTTTGATTAAATTACTACCTTTCAGGTAATCTATACTCAAACTATCAAGGGAGAGAGAAGCTACTTCATCATCTCCTCCTACCTAAATATTTCTTCTTCTAACATCTCAGGTCCCGGACTATCTCTCTTCCACTACAAATCAAGGAGGAGTAATACTTTTAAAAAGCCCTCATTTCTTGGAAAGGGTTAAACATTCAGACTCCCTGGGCGGCTGATATCTCGGTCCGGTGTTCCGTCCCCCACGCTGGACATTCCCCCCCCCTTCTCCTTCTCTTCTGCCGGCAAATTTCCAGGTGCCGCCAGGCTCTCTGTCTCTTTCCCTCTGTGGGGGGGCAAAGGCATCTCCACTTCTCTCCACCCTTCCGTCCACAAGAGCTGGCTCGGTTCCAGACCCTCAGCCCCTCGGCCTACCTGGACAAGGCCGTGTGGCTTCCCCTCCCCCACCCAGCCTAAGGCTGGGCAGGGGAGAATCTGCACTCTCTGACGACTGGAACTAAAAGAGAGAGTTCTCCTGGGAGTTCTTGCTTTTAACCCCCTGTGTTCTCAGAGGTATGTCTATACTTTCAGTGGTCACTCCAGGTGCCAGTATCCAAACCTGACCACTGATTGGTTTGACCCAACTTCCTGGAAAAAATTCACTTCTGTGTCAAACCACGACACTTTACCCTTCACCTCTGAGAACACACATTTCTAAAATTATTATCAAAATTACATTCAACACACTTCTACATAAAACAATAACTTACACTAACCCTCTACCTCTATATTGGCACCATAATCTAATACATGCTTTGCTCTTATTCTTTTTGATCCTATCTCACAGACACTTTACCCTTCGCCTCTGAGAACACACATTTCTAAAATTATTATCAAAATTACATTCAACACACTTCTACATAAAAAAATAACTTACACTAACCCTCTACCTCTATATTGGCACCATAATCTAATACATGCTTTGCTCTTATTCTTTTTGATCCTATCTCACAGCTCTCATCTTATCTTTATCTCATTTTGCCCAGAATTCGATTCCCGGTCAGGGAACCAAAAATGTCATGGTTGGACACTGGCGCAATGCCAGCGTCCCCATGAAAATACACTTTTCCTAAATAAATGCCGTGAGATGTTATCAGGAACAGAGCAGAGCAGGCCCAAGCTTAATAACAAAGGAAAAAAACTTTATTAAACTACTACTAATACAGAAAAATACATACTAGATTTAGTTTACATAAACTAAATCTAGGATGAAGACCTTTTAAACACCCCTCCTCCTCTTAATTCTAAAAAACACTCAGCCATGAAACATCACTCGGGATTCCTGATCAAATTACCACCTTTCAGGTAATCTATACTCAAACTATCAAGGGAGAGAGAAGTCTCTCTTGCACCACAGACCCCCCAGGAAACACAGCTGCCACCCTGTGTTTCCCTGTCACACATGGCAACCGCCCGGAAAAAAAAAAATCCGCCAGTGTGACACTCTCTATTCCATGTCACAGTGCTCTCACCACCGTGCATGGACAGACTGCTCATAAAGCTCCTTTAAGGATGCTTTGCCACAGACCTAACGATACAACAGTTCAGTTTCTCATCCTGGGACTACAGTCCCCCCCATTTTCCCCTAAGGCCAAAGAGTCTAAAAACAAGACTCATCTTCTTCCCAAAGACAAAGGGTACCACCATTCCCTCCTCAGCTTTCTTTAGTTCTTACCACTCCTGTGCTACTCAAAGCTAAAACAAGTCTCCCTGGATCACCACTACATCCCCCTAAAATACAATCTCTATTACAAGAGATTTTAGTTCAGTCCATAGCTAACAAGAAAAATCTAACCAAAAACTACTTCATCATCTCCTCCTACCTAAATATTTCTTCTTCTAACATCTCAAATCCCAAACTATCTCTCTTCCACTACAAATCAAAAAAAAGTAATACTTTTAAAAAACCCTCATTTTTTAAAAAAAGTTAAATGTTCAAACTCCCTGAGCAGCTAATATCTCAGTCCAGTGTTCTGTCCCCCACACTAAACATTCCCCCCCCTTCTCCTTCTCTTCTACCAGCAAATTTCCAAGTACCACCAAGCTCTCTATCTCTTTCCCTCTTAGAGGGGGGCAAAAGCATCTCCACTTCTCTCCACCCTTCCATCCACAAAAGCTAGCTCAGTTCCAGACCCTCAGCCCCTCAGCCTACCTAAACAAAGCCGCATAACTTCCCCTCCCCCACCCAGCCTAAGGCTGGGCAGGGGACAATCTACAATCTCTAACAACCAAAACTAAAAAAAAGAGCTCTCCTAAAAATTCTTACTTTTAACCCCCTGTGTTCTCAAAAGCGTGTCTATACTTTCAGTAGTCACTCCAAGTACCAATATCCAAACCTAACCACTAATTAGTTTAACCCAACTTCCTAAAAAAAATTCACTTCTGTGTCAAACCACAACAGAAGTAAATTACCTATTCATTAAAAAAAAATCAGCTATAAGCTTTACTTATGATTCTGGTTAATTCCTTGTCAAAACCAGATTTATTCTTTAATAAATACCCTGATTATTATTAGTTCCCAAACACACTACAAAATATTAATTTCTTTTCAAGATTCGCAATTAATCTGAAAAAAGGTACAATATAGGGGTGATTCAAAACACTGTAAGGATTTATGCACACTCTGTTAGAGATGGTGCCTTTGGAACTAGATAAAATGAAATGAGAGCTGCAAGACAGGGTTCAGTGCTTCTGGAAATGTTCTCACTGTCTCTAACCCGTATTCTATTTTGCCCAGGGTTCTCTGGGATTTAAGCAAACCAGAGTAAATCATGTTTAATTTTGTAAGTGTATATAAGGTGCTTTATGTAGATAGATAGATAGATAGATAGACAGATAGATAGATAGATAGATAGATATATGATAGATAGATAGATAGATAGATAGATAGATAGATAGATATAGATAGATAGATAGATAGATAGATAGATAGATAGATAGATAGATATTAAAAAAAAAATCACAAAAACTGGCCTACATACACACCCCCACACCCACACCCACATCCACAAATTTAAGATGGTTCTAAAGTATTGTCTTACAAGGTCTTTTTGCTGGGCTGGTTATCTTACAAATGGGATCTGAGAAGGAGCTGCTGGTACTGTGAGGAGTGGGTAAAAATGATTTGCAGGCCCAGTCCTGAATATGATTCTTGTCTCCGAATTCACAAATGGCATTCAGCCCTTGGGGTGTGGTGATATTGCTGAGTGGAAGAGAAAAAGGCAGGAAGGAAGACCAGCTACTGAACCTTGTCATGAATGTCCTTGCTCGTGGCAGATATCCGAGCATCTCTGTGGCTCTCAGTAAAACTTCTATTCACTTTGGAGGGTAAACTGACAGCTCATTTGAAGGGAAGCAAACTCTCTTTACTCCTCTAAAAATAGGATTAAAAAGAACTCAGAATGTGGAACTTTGCAGTTTCCTACCTCCTTCTTTTTCCCAACTTGGGTATTTTCATCTTTAAACCAATGCTTTAAAAATTCAGTTAAAAAAATAAATAAAGCATGCAATTAGAAAAGCATTTATTTCAATACTGCTGAAATACCTTTTCTGTCTCTAATTTAAAGTCCTGCAGGTGAAAAATGCAAGAAAAACAGTTTGGGGCATTTTCACAGGCAGTCACAAGATCAAGTAAGATAAATTGTGGATGATGGGAGGAACTGCCTGTGCCAACTGCAGCAGCTGAGTTTAAAAGTTACATTCTTCAACTAGTACTTTTCCCATTATTAACATGTGTACCAAGGCATTTGGGGATGATATGCATGCACTGCACACAGACAGTCATGGGATTAAGCAGAGCCACTCACATAATAAATTAGCCTCAATGTTAATCACACAAACCTGGCATGCAAAGAAATTATAAGTATTGGCCTCGGCGTAAGGGTTACATTTGTCTTCTAACAATAAAAATTATATGCATACATGGGACATTACTTATAGATCATTCTGGGATTACCAATGAGCAAGCAGCAGGTTGACAGTGTGGTGAAACAAAGAAAAAACCCTCTGCTGAATGGTATTAATAAAAACATGGAACCAAATTTTTAACAGGCTGAGACAGAGGAAGCAAACTGGAATTTAGTGTACACTTGAGATGCAAGATTAATGCTCCCAGAGCAAAAATATTGAGTCCAAATGTCTAAGCTAGTGAAGGCATATTTAGGCACCTAAACCAAAATGGCCGGATCCGCTGTGTCACTGAGCACCTGCTCTTCCCAGTGAAATCAGTGGGTTTAATGATATAGCTCTAGTAGCACAGGTTCGAAATTTGTGGATATGAAATGGAATAAAAAAGGGGGAGAGCAAAACCTGCATCAGCAGATACACTAGTGTTTGCCATAACAGTGTCCTGCAGATGTTACAGAGACAAAAGCAATTTTCCATGATAGATGATATATTCAATATATATACAATTAAAGTAATGGGAAACAAAATGAGAAATGGGGTCATGCTCATCTGCTCTTTTGAAGATGTTTTTCCCATAGAAAGAAGCAGCTGAATGCAACTGTCATTTAGTTACACCAAAACAACATAACATATGCGAGCGAGGGAATCCTGGCACATTAATTGGCAGGGTAGCTGGTAATGTGCTGTGTGCTGGACACTGTTGCCTGTCTTTCTCTCCACCTCCCACCTTCCCCCCCCCCCACTGTACTTTTCACTTCTTAATAGGAAAAGTGAACTCAAGAGAAGGTTTTCAGAACACAAATAAGAATGGTTCCCTGGATGGTAGATAGGTGGGATGTATACAACAGATTTTATACCACTGGGTATGGGAAGATGAGCAAGTCACTGCAGAGTAAGCCAGTATGTTGCACTGACAGCACACAAGCTGCTCTGTAGTAATAATCCTTATGCACCCTGCAGGACACTGCAATAAATGCAAAATGCTTCACCTCTCAAAGGACTTGGATGCCTAAACACACTCTATCTTCAGGGGTCTAACCTACACCGAAATCCATGGGAATCTGGCACGTGAGTGCTTTTGTAAACATTACTAGCTGTCCACCTGCAACTTTCTGTATGCGAATTCCTTTGAAAAACCTGACCTTGGAATGTAGGAAGGTAATGAACCATTTTCATACTTGTTTCATTTGATGCATGTAGCGCATGTAGGCCATTAGGAGAACTATTAAGTCACTTGCCACCGCAGGAGTTTCTGGTCCTTATGGCCTCTGCTGCTGGGGGAAAAGCAGGCAGCTCCTGGGGCAGATGAAAAGGATCAGCATCCAATTGCATTTGGCAATATGGCTCTTCTACATCCACCTGCATTAAGTCTTTCTGCCAAACTATGAACCTGATTTTTCTCCTGGTCTAGTTACATCTCCCAAAGTGCAGGTGGACGGCTAATATAGTAGACTGGAATTTCCTCAAGTTCAGCCCTGAAATCAATATGCTCCAGTTGTACCTAAAGGGGCCAGATTTTCCAAGTTGAGCAACTCTGGCTGAGGTCAGGGGACTGCAAGTCCGTCCAACAGAAACTTTGGGATGTGAATCTCTGAGAGAGATTAATGTATTCAACCCTCCTCCTTTTGCAGTAGGACCACTGCTATGGGAACTGGGGATCCCTGATTTTCTATGGAATCTATCAGCTCTTTGCTAATGTTTCCTCTTGCTCTTTTTCCCATACAACAGCACTGGTGCTTTCCTTTAAGACTTCCCTTTTCAGTAGTGAGGAATACCTGGTGAAACTACAGACACACCAGCATAGATGAGATGACTGGCCCACATAGTTTTCAGGTAGTATCTAAGGGAACTGTCATAAACAAAATTACAAACTTCTGGGTCCTTGTTGAGGAATGACATATCAGGAGAGCAGTTGGCACAGAAGGATTCAAAAGTCTGAAATCAATGTATTTCCTACTGCAAATAGACTTTGCCATGATATTGTGACTCAGCTCTGACATTGCCATCTGACATTTCAGATTAACACCCTGTGCTATGTAATATTAATATAATAAAAATAGTGAAAGTTGCATGTCGTGGTTTGACATGGAAGTGAATTTTTTCCAGGAAGTTGGGTCAAACCAATCAGTGGTCAGGTTTGGATATTGGCACCTGGAGTGACCACTGAAAGTATGGACACGCCTCTGAGAACACAGGGGGTTAAAAGCAAGAACTCCCAGGGGAACTGTGTCTTTGGTTCCAGTCGTCAGAGAGTGCAGGCTCTCCCCTGCCCAGCCTTAGGCTGGGTGGGGGAGGGGAAGCCACGCGGCATTGTCCAGGTAGGCCGAGGGGCTGAGGGTCTGGAACCGAGCCAGCTCCTGGACGGAAGGGTGGAGAGAAGCAGAGATGCCTTTGTTTCCCGCAACCCCCCCCCCCCCCCCCCCAGAGGGAAAGAGACAGAGAGCCTGGCAGCACCTGGAAATTTGCCGGCAGAAGAGAAGGAGAAGGGGGGGGATGATGTCCAGCGTGGGAGACGGAACGCTGGACCGAGATATCAGCCGTCCAGGAAGTCTGAACTTTTAACCCTTTCCAGGAAATGAGGGCTTTGTAAAATATTACTCCTCCTTGATTTGTAGTGGAAGAGAGACAGTCCGGGACCTGAGATGTTAGAAGAAGAAATATTTAGGTAGGAGGAGATGATGAAGTAGCTTTTGGCTGGACTTTTCTTGTTAGCCATGGACTGAACCAAAATCTCCTGCAATAGAGACTGCATTTTAGGGGGATGCAGTGGTGACCCAAGGAGACCTGCTTCAGCTTCTAACAGCACAGGAATGGCAAGAACAGAAGAAAGCTGAGGAGGGAATGGTGATGCCCTCTGTCTTCAGGAAAGAAGATGATTTCTGTTCTTGGACCCTTGGCCCCAGGGGAAAATGGGGGGGACTGTAGTCCCAAGATGAGAAGCTGAACTGTTGTATCTTTGGGTCCGTGGCAAAGCATCCTTAAAGGAGCCCTATGAGCAGTCTGTCCATGCACAGTGGTGAGAGCACTGTGACATGGAAAGGAGAGTATCACACTGGCAGATTTTCTCCGGGCGGTTGCCACGTGTGACAGGGAAACACAGGAGGTGGCAACTGTGTTTCCTGGGGGGTCTGTGGTGGAAGAGAGACTTCTCTCTCCCTTGATAGCTTGAGTATTGATTATCTGAAGGGTGGTAATTTGATCAGGAATCCCAGGTGATGTTTCATGGTGGATGTTTTTGGAAATTGGGAGGAGGAGGGGTGTTTTAAAAGGTCTTCATCCTGGATTTAGTTTATGTGTTTTCTGTAGTAGTAGTAGTTTAATAAAGTTTTTTTTTTCCTTTTGTTATTAAGCTTGGGCCTGCTCTGCTCTGTCCTTGATAACATCTCACAGCATTTATTTGGGGAAGGTGCATTTTCATGGGGGCGCTGGCATTGCGCCAGTGTCAAACCATGACATTGCATCAGTTAAAGGCTTCATAGGTATTAAAACAACTAACACTTCTCATTTCCAGTCTGACACACAACCACAGGATATTGGAAGATGTGACCTTAAAATTTATTAATTACTTTTCATTTTTGAGTATTATTAAATTGGTATTGGCTCTTATGCATTTAAGCTCCATTAGTTACAGCACCAGTTTAAACCTTTAGATTAAACATGTAGAAACAACAAAAACAACAAAAAATGGCTGTTGAGAAGGTACTAAACCCACTGAAATAACCACATTTGCAATGAGGATCCTTTAATTTATCTTTTAAAAATATGAAGTAAGCCTGTACTGTACTACATATACCAAAAAAGATGATGCAAAGAAGTATTGCATAGATTATTTAAGCCTGAACCTTACTGCTAAATACACCTGTGGTCACAAAATGCTTCATTTAATTTGATGGTTTCAGAAGCCTAAGTACAAGGAGATAGTAGCTGGTTAAGGGCATTTTAGCCTTTCTAGTTACCAGAGGAATTTTGTCTCTAAGCATTTTGGCACAGATAAGGAAAAAACACTCCTGTCTCCCATCTCTTAAGCCTGCACTTTAGCCACACATCCAGTCCCTCCCTATCTATGTGAAAGCTGGAAGACCACGGTGTCTGGCAAAATATTTAATGATAATAATACTAAAACATTTCCCACTGACTGAGGGAACTACAGAAGTAACATATAGTGTGTGTAGGCCGCTGTCCAGGAATAATAAACTATAGGTTTCAGACTGATGGTGAAAAAGAGCTCAGATAGCAGTGAAACAAATACATTTATCCTTGTAAGACTGAAAGATAGCTGTGGTGGGCCAAATATTAAGTGATAATTACTAAGGATAAGCAAACCCTGTGGAGCCAGGGGTTTTGTAAGCAGCTCAGACTTTTAATGTGTTTTGGAGTTAGAGTTTTATAAAATCCTAGGCTTAGGGAAAAAGAATTTGGAGAGGGTTGGAAAACTCATAACTTTCCTTTTTCTGTTCCTACTCCACTTCTTCTGTTGGAATAACAGTAATGGTCACGTAGGTCTGACAAGGAGAGTAAAAATACGGGTGTTCACTTCCAGCCTCGAAATCTTGGGCACCTTACAGGACGCTGAGGCTGATACATTGCCTCTTGAGCACTCAAGCATATCAGAGGGAGTATTCTTCCCCCAACTGAGAGTGCAGAATAACCAGAAAACCTCAAGCCTCTCAGGTTCTTTGCATCCATTATGATAGTTGGTATTTCTTTCTCAAGGTCTCTCTCACCTTCTGCAACTGGCTTGTTACCCAGGAATCTTTTCATTCTTTTAGAAAAAAGAAAGAAAGGATAAAGAAATGAAACAAAAATCTAGATGTCACGTCTTCTGAAAGAAGCTGTCATGAGTCATGTCTTCTCCACTCAAGGAGTTTGCAATGGTGATTGTACCACAAATCTGCATATAATTATGATGCTACCTATAAACACTTCAGAAAAACAATCTCTGAACCCTTGCTTGGCTTTCTGAGCCCCAGGCAGAAAAATAAAAAAACAAAAGCAGAAGCGCAGAAGTTGGGCTGGCAGCAGCAGCAGCAGCTGGGAGCAGGGAGTTACTGCTGTATGGAGATATCCAGCTGTCTAAGCAGACAGCTCCACCATGCCAGTTGCTTTGCCCTCACCCACTGTTACCTAGCTTCACCTCTCCACATTTGAGGCCACACCTGCAAACTTCACTGCTGTTACTGCAGCTTCATTGCACAGTAACTGAGGGGTGAAATGGTGAGTAGAGCTATTGCAAAAATGCACATTTTTAAGAGGTAATTTGGACAGCTGCAAAAAATAAGTCATGTAAATCGACATGGGGAGATACACAGGCCTTTATCCTTCCAAAATCTCTTGTCTTCATTTGCTGTGGAAAAAAAAGCAGCCTAGTTCTGCAAGTGGATGCCTTTTTTATTTGTCTGTTCAGAGAAAAAAAAAAATGAAAGAAACTCAGGCTTGCTGTGCTACATGGAAGACTTTTCCACCCAGTCTGAAATTCAGCTGCAGCAAAGGCACAAAGGAAAGGTGACAGAAGACAGCAAAACTCAAGGTGTATATACCACCATAAACAAATGCAGATTGGCTTTGCTCTGAAGCAACCAAGCCCCTACTTTTGAAGGAGACTGCTTTCTTAAAGAACCTAACAAGAAAGTCTCATTCTATTAGCATGGCCACAAACACTTTGCTCAGAGTTGCAGGTGAGTATTTTGGCATTTGTACTCCTTTCAGCTGTAAACATCCTCCATTACACTGCATGCAGTTTATATTCCTGGGCAGCAGTGGCTGCAGTGGCAGCAGCAACAGCAGCCAGGACTTGGGACTTAATACTTTCACTCCATTTCCCATTTTTTCACTGGCATTGCTCTGCTCCACTATCCAAAAATGAAATTACTCCTGAAAACAGACCTCTCAAAGTAGATTAATGTAGCAACTCTCTTGTTATGGAGAGGACAAGCTGCTATTAGTTCTTCCATTCAGAAATGAAGAAACATGAAGACTACACTTTATGTCCAGAGAAGAACTGGTTCCTGAGAGAATGAGAAGAATGGGAGAGCTTTGCAGAAGTTATAGGGTGCAATTTTAAGAAGTGGGATCCACTGATAATATGGCATTTTATCCCTCTTCATAACTCAGCCAGAGAGAAGAGTGTTTGGCCACTTCTAGGAATTCATACATTGTTAATTCAGGACTTCCTTCTCTTCACAGCAGCCCAAATTGGCATTTTGCCTCCTTTAAAGGGAAAACAAATCTAATCCTTTTGGAGTTCTGTTCCTCATTTCAAAAGTGTGTGAGTGGGTTTGAAATGAAAGAAAATATGTCCACCTCTTCTTAGTAATGCCACATTACTGGAGGTGATTGAAGGAAGGAGTGATTGGAGAGCACATTACATGAACTCTGCACAGACTGCACGGAAAAAAACTCTCTCTGTAAAAAAATGCAGCTCAGGGAGTAGTGAATTGAGCATAGTCCCCTGAAATACCAGGCCATATTACTCACTATAGTATTGCTGTTTTCTAAGGAACTGAAAGATGCATTTATCAGAGATTATATGCTGGAGTCTGCCAGTCTGAATTTTACTTGAATTTTTACAAATTGGGTGTAGTGGTGTTTGAATCAATGATCTCATGTCAGCAGAAATGAAATACTAGTCAGAACTAGATTCTAGAAGTACACCCTCCACCACTTTTTTTTTTTTTTTTTGGTTTTTTTTTTTTTTTTTTAATCTCTTGCCCTTTCCTACTGTCGTGGGCTGAATCAGAGAACTCAGATAAATGGTATCTTGTCACTGAAAAAAATAGCTGAAAATGTCTTCTCCTGAGCTGGATTAGCCATGGGAAAATAGCCATGAAAACCAAATAATCAGGGAATTTGGAAGCAAAATTCTCCTATCTGAGGTCTTAACATAATCTGAAAAGGGTGCAAATCATAACAATAATTGTGTAAATTGCTTGAATCTTCCTTTAGTGATATAGCAATGTAGATGGAGTGTGAGCTAGAAAAGAAAGTCTGGAGGAGGCACCAGTCTGTTTGTATTATGTAGTCATAGCTGGAGTTGACTTGCAGCATCTGTGAACAGGCTTCTCCTAATAAAGAGCCTCTCTAATACAAGGGTAATGAAATCTTGCCATCTTATTAGCCAGGATAGAAATGATGAGGGAGTGATGCTCACACCGGAGAAAGGTGAATGTTTTAGAAGAGAACAAGGGAGCACTTCTGAAGAGAAGCAATATTACTCACTCCACAGGAAAGCTGGACTTCTAGACAAATAGAATTGCATAATCATTAAAGCAGTACAAAGGAAAAACGTATCCAGAATACTGAAATGACTGAAAGGATTAATAAGGCAAAGATTTGTCCTTTTCTCATATCCCATTCTTTGGCTAGATAATGGAGGAATAATAATTGTCATGATTTTAGGCAGAAGGATCCTGTGGATAGGTATTGAGTTTGGGATGAAGGCTGGGAAAGTATTTTACCTGGAATTAAGAAGAGAATAAGTTAGATGTGTGAGTTACACAATGGAGAGTTCTGGTATCCACATGTAACTTTGGAGAAAAAAGATTCTTTAATCAGAAACAGCCTTATTGGTGAGACATGTGATTTCAGTTTGCAGGAGAAAATATCAAGAGAATCATCTTCAACCCTAGGGAAGTGCATGCACATGTCAATAGCACAGGAGCTGTCCAAGGGAAAAATCAGAGCAGTGACAGCCATTAGTGTGCAGAACAAGTACATAGATCCAAGATGAAGAAGCCAATGACTCAGGACATAGCCAGACTGAAAATCATGGCTCGGCATACATACTGTGGGAAGAATATGAAAGGCAGAAATTAACATTCTCAGCCACTGAATACAAGTGTAGGGTGTAGCAAATCTTTCCCAGCATACAGACAGCTGAGAAGGAAGAACAGTTTTCAGCAGATGAAGAAATTGTAAGGGCACTGGAAGTGGTGGGATTTAAGGAAAGATTGGGAAAACTAGCATTAAGGTTAGTGACAGCATTAAGATTTGTAAGAGAGTTCAGTTTCACTGCCAGATCCTGCAAGACTCACAGAACTAGTGGAAATCTTGAGAGATAATGGGTTGAAAAGCTACAGTACAGCTTCAGGAGAGTGTTAGACATGTGAAAAGTAGAGATGCAACAGAGTGCCATTATTGCTACATCCTTCAAGACTTGCAGGAACAGAGCAAGGAAGGGTGAAAGATGAAGATTATTTCTGAGGCCCTTTAGTTTTGGCTACAACTACAGTATTGGCTTAAACTTCAAAATGACAGTGTCTGAGAAGCTGTGCTCAATCCTTTATTGCATGTCTTTCAAAGAAAAGTGAATTGTAGTTGGTGTCCCAGGTTCAAGGGACACATTAAACTCAGGATTAGGATCTGGGAGTGGCCAGTTTGATTTGTTCCTTGACTGTGAGCTCAGCTTGGTAAAGAAATTGGTTTGATACAACAAGTGAAAGCAGCTTGCAACTATGGTTGGATCTTTGGCTGTTTCAGATCAGTGATCACAGTTGATAAAGATGTCTAGAGCTTGGATTTAGGAACATGAATTCGCCTTAGAAGATCAAACCAACAGTCCTCATGGCTCTGCTAACGGTCATAGGGAGATGCCTAGAGAATAAAACAGAGTAAGCTAAATAATATTCAGCCATGAATGTCATTTTCATGAACACATGTAAACAGTATCCACAGGTCATCCAGCAAAGGATTATGTGCCTTAGTTATCCAATGTGAAAAGAACCTACTCCTTTGGCATTCTGAAATATGCCTCTTTCTGATTTCATTTGATTACCCTAGGTTTGTGTTGAATGAGACAGTGAATAAATGATCACTATTGATCCTTTCCATTCTGCCAAAGATTTTATAAATCCTTATCATACTGTCCCTATACTTTCTTCTTTCCAGTACAGAAATGCCTAACTTATTTATGACTGGGCCTTGTATGGCCCAGTTCTTTTACGTTTTTATTTATAAGCCAATACTCAGTATCAAATTAGGTAAGAGCTCTTTAGCTTTCCAAAAAGAAAGTAAGAGTTAGATTGAGTCTGCTTTAGAATAAGAGAATAATGTATTATTGCTGCCTCTAGGCACCCCTCTTGCCACCCTGAGACCTGGGGTACAAAGAAAACCCTTGGCCATGACAGCCTCTATTCTTGTCAACTTTGCAGACCTAAACCTCAAAGCCAGACCTCCAGGGAGTGCCCAATGAGTTCCCACACTTCCTGCTGCCAGGGGACAAGGGAAATAGAGATGTGTTTGGGCATCTTAAAGCAAAGGAGAATAACAAAGATAAGATTGTGTGCTCTGGAGAAGGAATTAATTTGTTACTGCCTGAAAAAAACGGTCTCCCATGACAACAGATCAAACTAGGAACTAGCTAGGAAGGATATCTTTAGTCCCTACTGTATGCTCAAGGAACAGCTGCAGCAGCCAGTTTACATGTTTCTCCCTATAAAAATTAGTCCTGGCAGGAATTTCTACTTAGCCAGACATGTGCCTATGGGGTTGCTTTAGTAAACTTTATTTCCTTCTCCTGGCTGCTCTCCTGCTGCTTTGCCCAAGCACTTGTGGGGATGCCTAGGGACAACAAGACACAGAGTAGCAGCATAGCCAGTGTGTTTCTGGCAAGAGTTGGAATCAGGAAGCAAAGATCTGTTTTCTTTCTCGAATCCTGGATTTTCAAAAACCCAGATGAAGGATACAGCTTAAAAATGTGAGTTTGCCTTGTAAAGTAGAATACACTTGCATTGTAAACTGTCTTGGATTACTGCTGTCAGGCTAGGGTTTGGGTCAGTTCAAGGGTTGCAATTTAGTACAAGGAAAACTCGAATGAAACACAAGCATCAATCTTGCAGGTGCTGGTAAAGAAAGATAAAGAAAGCAGTCATTACTGTGGAGAAAGGATATGTGATTAAGTTTTTCTGCCTAGCCTCTGACTGAGATCAGCATTAATACTATAGTTAGGAACACTCTTAAAAGAAAACCGATAGAGCTAGTTCTTAATATTAAACCTTGGACTTTCAAATAACTTCTTTTGAGTAGTAAGCATCTCTTTCAGGTGCTTAGGATTTGTAGGACAAGAAAAGAAGAAATATAAATTGAGATTCATTTCTCAGTCTTGCAAGTCTTGCTATGATAAAGATAAAGTGATGTAGTTAGCAGGAAGAATTAGTTCACAACTAACTCCTTTTTTCTCTAATGCTTTGTGATTTCTGTTTCAGGACATACAGTTAGGTATATTGATAGAATTTCTTTCAGAAAAAAGGGAAAATATTACTCTGGAATCTAGAAGTTGTGTCAGTCATCTGTTCATTTGACAGAAATTATGTAAATTTTCTTTCTGCAAGGAGGCAAACCCTTTCAAGGTTGAAGCTGAGGAAAAGAAAGTCTCTAAATAGTTTTATGCTCCTTCCCTGAAAATAATAACAAGTAAGATGAAGGACACAACTAGAAGGAAAAAAAAAAGTAATTAGTAATCCCAGCACTTCAAGAAGCTGTCTTTTGGAGCAGAAGTAAGGTGAGGAAGAAGTCTAGAATTTCAGGGACTTTCTTCTGGGAAATAGCCAACAGGACCACCATGAGGTAAACAGCCTCCAGGTCAAATAGTTTATGATTAATTTTATGGTTCACATGAGTTGCAGATTGTCTGGTTTAATCTAGTCCAATCTGATGAGGCATAAAAAAATTGTCATAACTTCTTTCCCCCTACTAACTTAATGCAACATCTTACTTTCTTAGGGGCTGTTAGATTCATGAACAAATCTAGCTTCACAGTTTTCACTGCTTAAACCCCACCATGAAGGAGAGACCTGAAGCCCATGGCAAGAATCACACTCATCACAGAATCACAGGGTAAGAGTGGAAGGAACCACAGTGAATAATCTAGTCCAAACTTCCTGCTCAAGTAGGGTCATCATCCTAGAGCACATTGTACAGAATTGTGTCAAGGTGGTTCTTGAATATCTCCAGTGAGGAGGACTCCACAACTTCTCTGGGCAATCGGTTCCTGTGCATGCTCACTGCACAGTAAAGAAGCTCTCCCTCGTGTTCAGGTGGAATTTCCTGCACATCAGTTTCTACCCATTGCCTGTTGTCCTATTGCTTGGCACTACCAAGAGGACCCTGAATCCATCCTCTTGGCACCCCCACTTCAGGTACTGATAGACATTGATAAAGTTCCCTCTCAGTCATCTTTTCTTGAGGCTGAACAGGCCCAGCTCCCTCAGCCTTTACTTGTAAGACAGATGCTCTAGTCCCTTAATATTCATACCCCTCTGCTGGATTCACTACAGGAGATCCAAGTCTTTCTTGTACTGAAAAGTCCAGAAGTGGACACAACACTCCAGTTATGGCCTCACCTGGGCTGAGGAGCAGGATCACCTCCACCGACCTTCTGGCAAAGCTTTTCCAAATGCACCCAAGGAGACCATTGGCTGCCTTGGCCACAGGGTCTCACTGCTGGCTCATGGACAGCTTGTTGTCCACCAGGACCCACAGGTCCTTCTCCACGAGCTGCTTTTCAGCAGTTTGGCCCCCAGCCTGCACTGGTGCAGGCAGTTATTCTTCCCCAGGCACAGGACCCTGCATTGTCCCTTGATGAATTTCATTAGGTTTCCCTGCCATCTCTTCAGCCTGTCCAGGTCTTGATGAATGTCAGCACAGCTCCCTGTGGTATCAGCTACTTGTCCCAGTTTGGGGTCATCATTGAATCTGCTGAAAAGGTCTCTGCCCCTTCATCCAAGTCATTGATGAACAAGTTAAACAACAGTGGGCAAAAGGGGATTCAATACTGAAGAAGATACAGAGAATAGCAAAATATTTTGTAAGCAAACCCAATATATAAAATGTCTATTTTTCTCTGGAGCTGTTCCCAGCATAGTATGTGTGATTCAATTAAAATTAGGCTTCCTGTGACTCAGAACAAGTTGCACCTGCAGTGTCATCCATGATCACCCAAGGTCAACACTGTGGTAGACCAAGAAGTACCCATTCCTCTGTTGCCAGCTGAAGTCAGCTGATTAGCTTGATCAGAGTGTCACTGATACACAAATTCATTTTTGCAAGGACTCCCTGGAGCTGTGCTCCCCCTCAGGAAAGAGAGACTCAAAACATCCCACACCCATAGACTTTTCCTCCAAAAAAAGTCAATGCTTATGCACCTTACCCTTATTTTCTCAATTCCCAGCTTCCAAGGTCTCAGGGTTTCAGCTAAGCTGAAGTGGGCTTTGATGGCAGTTCCTTCCTTGGTTGCTATTCTTCAAACTGGAAGGGATATAAAGCGTGATAATGAGAACCCAAACATAGCTGAAGAGCTTTCACTGCCTCCTCACTGCAAGAAGTCCACCTGCAAGCACATGAGGCTTTAACCTCCCTTCTATGGAGACTGATATTTAACTCCATGTTTTATGAGGAGGAAAAAAATTAATATTATGGAACTTACTTTTTTTCATTTGTTTGGTATTGAACCTGACAGGTAGTAAAGCATCCTGTTAATTCTGGGCAAATAGAATTTCCCTGTAAAGTTTAGCTACAGATTTTCTCACTTTCTGGAGTTACTTGTAAATCTAAACTGAATTCTAGCGTTCAGGAAAACTTATATTCAAACCCAAATGAGGTGTCCTTTCCCCTTGCCAGCATAGGGAAACTGCTGAGTTAGATTTAGCATTAAGAGTAGCACAGAGTATTTTAGATTGCTATTATTTAGCAGGTCCTATTACAGGATGGAAGATTTGCCATGTTCAAAGATAAAATACTAGAGGAAGCACCAGAAGAGTCTTTACTTTTTCTTGGCCTTTATACTAACATTAAGACAAAATTAGCATTTGGAATAGGAAAAGTTTCCAAGCAGGAGACACTATGAGAGAATCTTTTTATGATTATTTTGCAAGTCCTCCAGACAAAAGATTATGGAAGCTTAGTGAGAGCATTTAGTTAAGTATTCTCAGTCACTTGGAAATAGTGTAGATTAGGCCCAAGAAGAAGGTTTGAAGACAAACTGTTTTGAAGACAAACTGTTTTTCTGTACACTGAAAGGCTGAAAAATATTATTTCTATGTAGTTAGTAGAATAAGGACAATGTCAACATTAGGTATTTTCACATTAGATTTTTCAGGCCAATACTCGCCGATCTAAAGAATAAGGCAACAGCTGCCCAGGCTGCCTCTACATCTTTTCTTTGTTTCCAGCCCTGGATGATTCTTGCTCCAGATCTTTTCTGCACCTCATTGAAGAAGAAATTATTTGGTTGTAAAGCTAATTCATAAGTTCCCCATTTTCTACATCCAGATCTACTCCTAACTGTAACCTGACAATTTATCACAGCCACTAAGCTGTGACTAAGCATTCCTGCCAGCTAGTTTCAGTTCCACTTCTAACCTTAATAACATCAGAAATTATCCTTACTCATTCAGACTTGCTATCCATGGGCTAGAATGGAAATTTACAGCAGGTAACTGTAAGTCATTATTTTTCACTTTCTGATGTCATCTATATCAAGTCTAACCAATGATATCTCTTAATTGTACCACAGACTAAAGAAACTTTGTTAATTCAGGACTAGATATTGGGGTTTGGGATACAGTAAAAGTTGGGGTTCAGATTACTTTTGGGATGGCAAGGACTAGAGAGGTAGTTTTATTGTTGGATACTGCATGACCTGTAGGACTAGCAGCTAGACTAACAGAGACAAATGGCTTGTGATTAATTCTCTTGCTTTTAGGAGTCTCTGGACTATTAACTCTAATTTTAAGGTTAGGGTTCAGAAGATCTGGGTCATCAGAGCTAGATTTATTGCTGGATTCTGCAAAGCCCAGAGGGCTAGAATGATGGCTTGAACAAGAATGAGCAAATGATTTGTGGTTTGGGGCAGTTAGGCACGAGTAGGCCATGGGAATAATGTAGCAAACGGTTCACACAGATGCCAATTTTGGCCTCAGCAAAGATTTGGACTGGTAGCAAGCAAATGATAAGTTAAAGTGTCTTTTACAGTTATTTAACCTATCACCAAAAAAGGTTTCCATTAATGTATTAGATTAACAAACTTATCAGGCTTACTTCCAGTCTGTTGTAAATCCAGCACTGTTAAGTAAGTAATATAAGACAATTAATTAACCAGTTCACTAATTGGTATTCAGGAAGAAAATAATACAGCCATATAAACAAGGGCATTTTAGAATGCAAAGCTTGGTGTCACCGACCAGCCAACCCACTAACAGCCAGTCAACACAAATCATGCAACTAAATCAGACTTTTTTTTCTCAGTTTGAGACAAGAACAAGAATAATTACCTTGTTCAATATTCTCCAGCATAGAAAGCCACATTTCAAGAAGACATAAAACCTGCTGAAGCCCGATATTATTCTCCTTGTGTAGCTCAAAATCTAACCATGATAAAGTCACTAACAGTAGTTTTATGAATGACATTAACTATTACAGACAAAACCCAGTACAAAATGAATCATTGCTCTAGTAATCAAGAAAAGGCTTTCAAAGGAAGGTGTAAGGGTGCTTCTCAGTTGAATCCTGAAAAGATTTGCACTACCCCAGTAAGGCAGGGGGTTACTAGCAAAATTGCTTTGGGCAAAAGGGCTCAGTGTCCTTGTTGTCAGTGTTGGCTTGAGCTGCTGAACATACTGCCTCATCACTTGGCTATTTGCCATCACATTTGCCATTTATCTTTAGTCTCAATTATATTGTCACAAATGTAGCTACCCAGGTTTTCTGACAAACACTAAACCTGTCACTAACTAGAGAGATTGACGAACATCAAGCATGTTGTTCACCACAATCCTGTTGCAGTAGCCAAAGGTAACAAAAACAGGATATTCAGTGAATTACATAACAGTCACAACCAATTCCCAAGGAAGTACCAGGAGTCTAATGTATCTGAATGCAGACAAGAGGAAGCCAGACACCTTCTGATCTCTGAGAGATACTGGTCAGACCTAAGAAAGAGAGAGAAAAAAATCATGTCTAGACCAGGAGATGAAAGGGGAAATCCACTGATTACATGCATGCCTTTTGGTTTTCTGGCTCTTGCTTCCTCTAAGCTCTGCCTTAGACAATCAACATATAAAGATACCAGGTCCCAAATAGACCTAGAAAAAGAGTAAGAATATCCTGAAATGCCTTCGTCTGTGGGGCAGAGAAGGCAGCACCTTTGAGATGGGGGTATCTCATCTGTATGGCTTCAGGACAATTGCAAGGAAGGAGGTAATTTAAAATTTTCTCTTTTTACCCTGCAGTTTAATTTCCTTCCTGAAAGCTTCCTCTCCTTCTCTGACAGGCACTTGAAATTAGGGCATTAAGTCTGTTTCAGTAGTGGCATGGGGATAAGAAACTGACAGAACCAAAGGTTATGGGTAGGCTCTCTTGTGCATGCAGATACCAGCCTCCTCCTTCCCATGCTTGCTCTTCCCTGCACAACGGTAAGTTGAGTGGGGCTGTGGGTATAAGCTCTTGGGTTGACAGCATGGTTAGGTCTAAATTTCCTCTTTTGGAATGTTTTCAAAGATACTCAGCTCAAAGAAGGCTGCTTTGGGGAATAGCTATGATGTCTATGCCAGATGATTTAGCATAGGTAGGAGACATGAGGGTGGGAGACAGTGAGGAAGAGACACCCTATAGCTTTGGGAATAGTAATACAGAGAAATAGGAAGTCATAGCAGGAGCTGTCAAGAAGCCAGGTTAGGGAGATGGGGTAGAGGTAAATGAGACAGGCTCTGATCAGCTGGCATTTGAAGTTGTACAGCAGAAGATACTTTTTTAGAGCTATGTTTGTTATTCTTGAAATGGGGCCACTCAAGATGGGGTGAAAGAGTTTGCAGAAGACCAGAGAGGCTGTATGCATACTGACAATGAAATGAGAGTGGCAGAAATTAGTACAGGAGGAACAGGGACAATGTTAGATATCTTGGAGAAGTCTGCAAAGCTGCCAGCTCAGAGCATTGGTCTGAGCACTGGCCAGAGCCACATTAAAGGCTCAAAACCAAAACACTATCTGAATGAGCTCCTTGGAATTAAAGGATGCTATGAGTTCACTTTTCAATTCTAGCTGGATATGAAATCCCAGTACAAATTGCCACAGGGGGAACTACTGTCTACTATGCCTAAATAGTTAGTAAATCTGGTAAACATACAGAGCAGGGTACCAAGGCTGTCAGAAGCTGTGGACTGGCTTCCATCTAAGGAATGATTGAATACAGTAAGACCCTTCATTCTAGGAGACATTATGACAGATGTCGGTAAAATCACAAGTGGCATAAGCATGATAAATAGGAAACAACGACACTCTACTTCTGGTATACAAGCTAGAGAGTATCAAATGAAAAGCAGGAAGCCTGTTCAAACAAATAAAAAGGTAGCTTTTAACTTGCTTAACTCACAGTAAAGCCAGCTAACCCCTTGCCACAGGATGTTGAGGGAGACCACAAGTTAACTTTCATTTAAAAATTCATGAACGAATTCACAGAAGAAAAATCCATCTGAGCTATTAAAAACAAAGGCCCCATCTCTGGCTCAGGAATTACCCAAGCCACAAATTCCTGGAACCTAAAGGGTATTTTGAGGAAGTCTCACTACATTTCCCTCTTCCCACAGCCTTCTTCAGACATCTGGCCTTGACCATCCTCAGAAATGAAATATTGAGTTAGGGATACCTTCAAGCTCAACCAGCCCATTTTTTGTGGGCAAAATGCAAGAGGTAGAGAAAAGCAAGAATATTGCTATGGGATAAAAGCAGAAAGTCCATGTGTTACAATAAATGGAACCAAGCCTGGTATTTGGAAATGCAGAGCTTTAGCCATCACTGGAAATAAGATACGCCAGTACATGCAAACAACCATGAAAACACCACCAAACAATAAAGGGAGGTCAGATAGGATGGAAACAGGTCGTTCACTAGAAGCAATAATTCAACCACATAGTGGGAGTTTCATTTCAAAACCAATATATTTGAACATCTGTGAGACTTATGACGCTGTAATGGGCTGGCAAGACAAGATTCCTTGTCTCTTCTGTGACATGCGCTTGTAATGTCTCACCTCAGAAAATCAGCAAGTACTGGCGCAAAGAACATGGCACAACAAACGTATTTAAAAGGAAACATGTAGCAACCTGCATGGAGTTCAGAGGGAAGAATCCAGGCTGCTGCCAGTCAGAGGGGGAGAAAGCAGCAGGAAAGCCAGTATGCACTGGAGGGATGCTAGCTACAGCTGTGGTACAGTCTTTATGCTCATCTCTCTTCTGAGAGAAGCTTTTTAGTAGACTTGCAATGTTCAAAAAACTCATCCCAGTTCCTAGGCTAATACCTACACATGTACTTTTTATCAGTGAATTCTTTTGCCCTTAATTTTCTTTAGCTTAGAGAATGTTTCCTTTAAATCCAGTATTGTCTTCTCTCATTTCTCACTGTCCCCATACCTTCAAACCTCTTCACATGTATTTATAGAGATTAATAATTTCCTGCCTCAGTCCTATTTTTCTAACAGAAAAAGCAGGCAAAGCTGTTTTTATTTTCTCCCATAAGACAGACAAAATTCTAGTTTAAATTAGTTGCTCTTTACCATAAAGAACTGTACATGGTATGCCCTTCTTGGATCTCATCCGTGACTTGTAAAATAGTTTTAATTCTTCTCCATCTTTACTGAAGTTATGTCTGACATAGATTAAGGATTTAATTTGCTTCCTCCTGGGCTCCTTCAAATGACAGGAACATTTTTTTGTCACCATGTAACCCAAATCCCCAGGCCTTTTTCTTCCTCACACATACGGAAATTGATGAGTTCTCAGCCTAGAGCAGACATTTCTGGATTTAGCTCTTTATATGCATGATCTCACAAACAGTCCAATCCTGAGTGTCATACGATTCTTTGCATAAGATGTTTGAATCTCTCCTTTTTTTTTGACTATGCTTTCCATCAAGTCAAGAGTAGATTTTATTAGCATACAATTAATTCTGAGCCAGCGCCATTAATGAAAATATTCAAATAACTAAGGACCAAAATAATCTTTGAAAATATTTATGTGTGTTCTCTTGCCAGCAGTCCTTCACCTATGAGTACCAGTCATTCCTCTGTACATCTTTACCACCTGTCTGTTTCTTCTTAATCCATACATAATTTAGGAGAAAATTCCAGTGAAATGCACAAAATATCAAACACAGATATAAAGTTATCCTGGTATGATGCACCCTGGATGCAATTTAGTTCTTTCTCTCACGATTTCTAAAAGTCCATATCTTTAAAATATAGACTGCTGCATAGTGAAGACATTAGCTTAGAAGGCAGAATTCTTTTTTTCAGTAGCATTAATTTATTTTACTAGAAATATTAAATATAATTTTATAGTAGTGTATAATTTACTCTTGTTGGTTACCTGGTACTTATCTTTTTATGGATTATTAAATTACTTTGCATGTGACCTGTAATTTCATGTTCTAGCATTCAGAAACAGAGATTATCCACTTTCCTCACTTGATTGTAGTGAGGATTTTGAATCTTGCTTCATGTCATTTTGGTTTCTCCAGGTCCTCCTCCCTGCCTGTCAACCTGCACACCATCACCCACATTTGAAAACGGAGGTATTAACTCACTTTTTCTTGGTTATAGTGTGAGAATAAAATCCCTGTCAAATCCTCAGTTTATAAAGCATTCAAATTTTGTCTCTTTTCTTCTCTTTTTATTTCTATAGTCAAAGAACTTGCTTGCTTTAATTTTCTTCTCAAGGTTCAATTCTCTCTGATTCCTGGAAGTTCTCACTTTCTCTAAATACTTTCTGACATCGAAGACATAGCTTTCTTTGCTGGTCGATTCTTTTTTCCATCCCTTGTAAGCTCCCTGCTTAGTCTTAATATCCCTTTAGAAATGGTTATTCATTCAGTTGGAGCTGGGGCCCTCTAGGTAAGATTTTTCCACCCACTTTATTTGGATCCAAATTACAGAAAGTTTTTTACTTTTGACTTGAGAAATTCCAAACTTCCCCCACATTTAAATCCCTGTGTTTTTCATGACAGTTGAATTCACTATCCAGTTCATTTAAAATTTGTCATATGGATATTTCCGAGTATATAATGTTACATAATCCTTTATGTGTTAAAAATACAAGTACCACTAACTTCAGTTGCAGCTGTGAATGCTCAGCACTTTTGCAAACCAGACCCTAGAGTCTCCTGTCAGGACCCCAGAAATGAGGAAAACACAATTAGGGACCACCTGTGGAAAAGTGTGATGCCTGGCAAAGCACAGGGATTGAATGGTAATGGGAAAGGGAGAGAATCCAACTTTGTGAGCCAGCATTCAATTAGTGCAGCCATATGACTTGTTCTTTTTCTTCCTACAGACACCTTACATCACTGTACATCTCACAGGTCTTTGTGAAGAAATGAAGAAAGAGTACTAAAGACATTATCTTGCCCCAGTACTCATTCCTGATTCACACCCAAAACTGGTCAGTGTGTAAGTGGCCTGTGGAGAAAAAATACCCAACATGACAAACAAAAATCCCCAATGTGCTTGCAATTAAAGATGATATCAGAGAGCAAATATATGGGAATGGGCAAGGAAACAAAATCATGATTGCAAAGTTCAGAGTGCTTTGGAAATTAAGAAAATTCCAGATGCTTAAATTAAACTTTAATAGTACTATCAATTTTTCTTTGCTTATTTTTATGTTTTTTGAAAGCAAAGTGAAAAAAACAGAAGTTCCATCATGAAACTACTTGTAAGCACTGCACTGTCAACTGTATGAATTTTCCACACAGGTCTAGGCAATTTAATTTAATGGAGTAGTTTATAGCAATAGGTTGTTGACCTCTTCATTGGCAACACTGAAGTGGGATGACACACACTCTGCTATCATTTAAACAGATTTTTGCTGACAGCAGAGAAACTGGGAGTGAACCTAAATATCACATGTACTGTTCCATGTTCCTCAGCTATTTGTCTGTGCCATGTCAGCATTACCCCTCCTGTCTCACCTTCTCTGACACTGAAATGAAAGCTTTGCCTTCATTAATCTCTTCCCTCAGGGGATCCAAATCTCTGCCACAGGATCCAAATTTCATCTTTCTCATGAAACCTTTCCAGTCACTGCTCTCAGCACATCTCTTTCCTTGCCTAACAAGTCTGAGCTTTCTGGGTGCTTGTGCACAGCTCCTTTTCTTCTCCCAGTCCTAGTCTTACTGTCTACAAAGCCTCAACTCCCATTTTAATTTGTAAGTTTACAATTCAAATTCATCTATTCATTTTTGCTGCTCTGTGGCAACTGCCTCATACCACCTACCCTTCTTGGTTGCCATGTCTCCCTTTCCCATGTTCCAGCTCATAGGATATACACATACATCCATTTTCTCATCCGCTGTCACTTTCATTCTTTCTCTGTTGGTTCCTGTAGTCTCCTCATCATTCTTCCACCTGAAGCATTGTCCCTTTTTGTTGCATCCCGGAGTTTGGGTTTAGATTAGGGTTTTTAATTTATGTTAAAATAAGTCAAGTGCTGTAATCCCGCGTTTCCCCCGCGTTGTTTCCCCCCGCAGTTTCTGGCCCCATGTTGCCTGTTGCCAGATCTTACCCCTGTGCCGCTCCTGTATCCACCCCGCCGTCCGGCCCCGGGAAACCCCGTGCTGGCCACCCCGAGCCACACGGTCCCGCTCAGCCCGCTCTGGCTCGGTGCCCGCCCCTGCGGGGTTCTCTGGTTGGTCGCTGTTGCTGGCGTCACCGCCACGGCAGCCGCCCCTATTGCCCGGCAGGCCGTGGATCCTCTCGCCCCGCCCCTCTATAAAGCCCTATCCCGCCGGCAGTTAGGCGCCATTTGCTCCCATGCGAGTGCCGGGACCGGTCGCGTCTTTCCATCGAACCGCGCCACGTGACCAATAAACCGTTCCTGCCAAGCACGGAGTAAATGGACAAATTCCTTACCTCTTTGCTGGGTCCCTAGCGCACGGTAACAGAGACTGGCCAGCCCACGCGCCCGAGACACGGAGCCGTGTCCGGGAACCCGCGGCAGCAAACCCCGGCAGCACGTGGAAGCTACGCCACAGCCGGGCTCCCAAGAGCTGCGTGCAGCCGGGGAGAGCAAAAACCAGCGCCGCACCTTTTCCCAAATAGTTTGAGATTTTCTTCTTAATCTCAAGAAAACCTTGTAGCAGTGATTATGACAGATCAATTTACACATCCAAGATGAAAACACTTATTTTAATCAATTTTAGAGGTTTTTCTTTTATGCTCAGTATATGTCCCAGTCTTCAGATAATGTTGTGAAGCTTAGTATTAGACAAATGTGCATGAAATCCTCTACTTCCTTTTTAATGCATCTCCCATTTCTTTCTCCCCCTGTTTATTGAGATGGAACTAGCTCAGCCTCTAAGCCACACAGGATTATTTTTTTTTTTTTTTTTTTTTTACTTCTCTTATGTGAATACAGTGAAATAAACAGAACATCAAGCATGGAAAGTTTGACATCTAAATATAGAGAGAAACTAAGATATTGCAAGAGAAAGGGAGAAAAATATTTTAAATGGACAGTTTATAAACCCACAGCACTCTTCGAAGTGACTGCTGCTCCATGGATACACCTGATCCAACAGACGGCTGTTTTATTTGATAACTCCACATTTCAAATCAAATAGGTCACCTCATACCAGTTTCTAACACTTTTTAATAAATGTTTTATTTTTACATGGGGTGCCTAGCAAGTGCTGTCACACTAGCTAGGGTGAGATGTGATAGATTGCAACATTAGTCAGTCTCATTCATAGTTCCTATCCAGAATTAGCTTCAACAGTAACACAACCTATATTTGATTTAGTGCCTTTCCCAGACACAGAGTTTCCCTTTATGTACCATCTGCCTATTTTGGCAACTCTTTTAGTATGAGTTGGTATGATGAACCCCAGCTTTGAAGCTATAGAAGAAGAAACAAAAAACACAAACACAAAACCACAAAACCCAAAAAAACCCAATACTGATTTAAGTGTGAGGTAACAAACCTACTCTCCATAGGCTCTGCATACTGTAAAAGGACACTATTCCAGCAGAATGCTGCTTCTGCAGAACCCTGCAATGTCCTAATGAAGACAATCTGCCAGAGATCAAAGATTAGCCATGTCTGAGACTTTGGCAAGTCAATTCAATCAAACAAATTCAAAGGCATATTGGGTGGGTAATTTTGGAGCAGACTATTACTATCACTAATGTAAGCCACACGGCAATATTTCAATTCCAGTGCTCTCATCTGATGATAAAACAGTCTTTCAGGAATATAACACCAGGAGTGACAAAAACCCAAAACCTAAATGTCTCAGTCATGATTATATACCCCTGTACACTCAATGCCGTAGTGGTGGGAGTTGTTTCAGGGAGTCAAAACTGAGGGTGAAGGGGAGCTTTCTTTTCTAATTACCTTATTTAGGAGTTAAAATTGTAATTCTGTTCTGAATGTATAACTAACTGAGTAACTTAAAACCTTGAGCTCTGCATACCTTTGGATGAAGACCAAGAATCCTGAACACTATATACATGGAACTCTGATTAGCTAGTTCCAAGCCTGCACTGAGAATGAGGCAGTTCTCATAATAATTTGAAATGGTCCCTTCAGTGCTGTGTTCCAACATAGGTTAACCACCTGAGAGGTAAAGAGTGCCAGACTGCACTAAAAATTTTGTTCAGAAGCAGTGGCTATGTGGGGGCTTGGTTTGTCTGGTTGGCTTAGCCAAAGACCTGGGAAATGCATCACGAGGAGCCATCTTCAGCCTGGTTTTCAAACATGCCTCCAACTGTTAGAAGTGAAGTTAATCAAAGTAGGCCTAAAGTCTGTTTGCAAGGTTTGTGAACCTTAACAAACCATTTTCTCAATAGACCATCCTCGTCTGAACTTTGAGTTCATAATGAAAGCTGAAACCAAGACAGTGCTTGGTGGTTTGGGATTTGACAGAGAGTATTTCACATGGTCCTAGTTACTGGACAAGGAAATGCAGTATGGCTGTGTCTACAAAAAAGAACTAAATCCCTGAAAACCAGATTGGTAAAATAGCAACAGTATTAGAAAAAGTTTAATGTGAAATGACAATTTAAGTATTTTTGTGGTGTTTTTGCAAGAAGCCTGCACTTAGGATGGATTTGGCACTGTTTCAACTGCACTATCCTTTATTTGTCTAGCCCACAGCTTTCATCACAACTACCTGAAGATCTGTCTTTTGGATGAATGGGGAGATCTTCCAAGAATCCAGGAAGAACTGTGAAAGAATGGTCAATACTCCTGAGAAAGATACAGAAAACTCTGATAGGTCTTTTAAAGCTTCAGGAAGGAAGTGAGCCTTTGATACAACAGCCCTTATGCTTCTCTTGCAGCCAGCTCCATGCAAAGTTGGTGAATACTGCTCATGAACTGAAATACAGTTCTTGTGCACAAATAGTAACAGACAGGAAAACAGTGCCTCAATTCTTATATCAGACATGAAATATAACTCCTAAACAAATAATTGGTTATTTTTTCAGAGTTTGTAATAAACCTTGTACCTGGAGATCCTCCTGTGAAAGCGAGCTGTGGATATTTTGGACACTTGTCCAGCTGTTGCTTTCTATAGTTTTTGACAAGAGACAATGAGGCCAATGGACATCATTAGCTTCAATTAGCTTGGATTCAGGGTATTAATTCTGATCGAAGGAAAAAGGTGTATTTTATTCTCTAATATCTGTTTTGTTCTGACTACAGCTTCATAAGGTATATTTATTTGAAGTGGAGTCTCCTCCTCCTCCACCAACTAATAGTTTAGAAAGCATACTGAAATGTTATTGATCAAAGGGCTGACAAAAACAATCTGGTCACAGCCAACAAGTGAAGAACATTAACCGTGAGCCAGATTGACTTGTGTTAATTGGCTTTGTTCTGTGGGCTTCACTGAGGTTATGGACAACGAGGTGATGATTTGCCTCTAGAACCCTATGTTGATGCCTGCAGATGGAGTCAGATGTGTAACTCTCCCAAAAAAGAATGGCATTTAAGTGTGTAAATCTTTATGCCTTATGATGAAATACATCCCATGAAAAAAATCCAACTTCTATTTTGTGCTTGTGTCATAAAACTTAAAAGAACTGCAAATTGTAGGTGGGAGAGAGGTTTTATGACCTAGTTATAAATCTGTGCAAGAAGCAGTTTGCAATTGAAACACTGACAAACTCTCAAGCAGAATATTGCAAGTGGGTGCACCAGTAACATCCCCTCCAAATTCTACTCCAGTGCAGTGAGTGTGTCTCATGCCAGCATTTAGAGTCCACAGTGAAATAACAGTACAAAGAGAGGAAAATAGTATTTTCTGAATTACTGATTGTCTTCAGAAAATAACCACAGAAACAGAGTAATTTTGTCACTAGAATGTTACTAGTGGTTCATATGGTCTAACAAGACTGTCAAAGCAACATACTCCTTCTGGTGTATGTAAACAGGAGAAGAGGAGTAAGAAATTGGTTACAACAATACTGCTGTGACAAAGAGAAAGCATTCTGTGTTGTGCTTAGAGACAATGAAATGGTTTTCAGATTCTTCTTTGTCTATTTTATAAGACCATCCCATCATTTTTGATCCCTCTTTGTTTGCTTCATTGCTATTTAAATTATATTTCTGGTTTTTAGTTTCCTTTAATTTTTTTTATTATAGACTTGAAGCTTAATTAATCTAACAAAAACAAGCTTTAAAAAAATCTCAATGTTAACATCTGTATCATATCAAGGTGCCTTGATCAATGAATCAGTCATTTTCTTACAGTTTGTCTCCTGTGTCCTTTCATGGCCAAACTGCTCTTAACAAAGAATGAACAAATTTCTGTTTTTTAATCCCACTGATGGAATTAATGACTATGCTTATTAATTCGGATTATTGGAATTTCCCGTCTCTCTGTTTCATAGTAGCAGTCCACCTCTGCTTGTCAGTCATAACTACTGACTCTATCACATTTTGCTTTTTTAAATGAACTAAAATGTTTGGCTTGGCCCTGTGCCAAGAATGGGGTCATTCACAAATTTGTAATAACATATCCTTAGCTGATGTTTCTTAGTAACATGTGTAAATAGGAAAAAACAGTTGCACTGCAGGGGTTTAGCTTGGCCACATGTGACTACAGTTAAAGAACAAGGGAAGAAAATCAGTGGTCTTTCCATGATAGCTGTTCAGTTCAACAGTGAGCACACAGAACAGACATGGCAGTGCAGACACAGTCGAAGTTAATCACTTTCTTCACTCAGCAGCAAGCTAGTGCAGCATGTCCCTTCTCTGCTAGGAACCAGATGTGCAGCCTCTGCCTAGAGCTGAGGTGAGAAGCTGAGCATTAGAGACCAGCAAAAACACAAAATCTCCCAGAATATTCTTTGGAATATCTTCTATTTACCTCCAGCAACACTGAGCTTTTTTTACAATTACAAACACATCTTGGGATTAATGACATTACAAGTGGTTTCTTGGTATCACCCTCTGGGTAAAAGCAGAATGTTACTGTCACTATGAGGGATGCGCTAAAGCTGTGAAGCTTGGGCCAGGGTTTGCTTCTTGGATTTCAAACATTTTCAGTTTGAGATCAAGGGTTTTACTCTGACCACTGCAGAAATGGGCTGCCTTTCAGCTTGGCTTAGACTTTGATACTCCTAGCAACTAAAGTTCAGGAATTCATGAACTGAGAGTATTCAGATCACAGAACAAATTTGCCCCCTATTCTGTTGCAGAGTAAAATGGAAAAATGGGAGGTTAGATATGGAAATAAAACATAAAAAAGCAAATACATTAAACATGTGAAATTAGCCTAAAACTATTTTTGCTTCCAGAAGCCCCAATAATTTCCGTTATTCAGATTTTTTACTGATTGTTTCAGATTAAGTTGCATTAACATTGCATTCTGCAGTGCAAACAGCTGCAGGCAGAAAATTGTTATTGAGACAAGGAGAAAAAAAATACTGTTACAGCAAAATATTTCAAGTATGAGGTACTCCGTATACATTGCTGGTACAGCAATTGCCCAAATCCACGCTGGGCATGCAAAATCTTTCCTGCTGTTGACTTGGTTCTTTCAGGATCAGCTGTGGCGCCTCAACCTCATAGAACTACCCAACCTCCTGTCTGAAACCTGTAACCAGGGAAAACTGCAGGCCGCATACTTCCCCCTTCAAGGACCAGGTGCCTATGCAGAGGTATGAATACAACATTTTGGAACCACTGCAGTTAGTCTGAGAAATTTGGCAACGTAAAAATAACAGGTTTTCAAAGGAAGAAGAATCCCTTAACTGTAAGATAAAGATGTTTTAAAAGAGTCTTATCTGAGGTTTTTCCCTCCTGCCCTCCCAGTGTAATGAACTCTCCATTTGCAACAGCAAAGAAAATGTCTTTCCCTTGTTGCTCTGCATAGAAATAATACACTTCTGATCTGCCCGTAAGATTTAAACAGGACACAGTATAGTTTTCTTCATTAAAAAATTGTCTTTGTCTCTTAGTGACTTAAGAGACTTTGTGTAAAAATGATCCAGTGTAACAGGGCTGTGTTTTGAAGGCCAAATGAATACATAATGCGCTGGGAAGAATCCTCCATGTGTGGTTTGGCTATTGTGGCAGGAAACTGGCAGACATGGCTCTTGGGAATTGGCATTTGCTGAGATGCTGGTGTGCAGCAAAGTAGATTTAAGGTAGGTGAAAAATGAAGCAGCATTTGAAAACAATGTGGCTGGATTATCATTCCTACTGTGCAATAGGACACAAAAGCACAACCTTTAAACTGGTCCAGGATGAAGTACTGAACACTTTGTTTTTCTCATTAGCCCAGCAGAACTTTCTCATAACTTGTACAGAAGCAGGTGTCTGCTCTATTTTTCACATAGTATAGAGTTTCTCATACGGGAAACTGAAAAGTAAGTCCAGATCTTGGCCCAGGCTGTGGCTGCAAAACTGGTTTAGCAGCATATCCAAATATTTCCCTATCATTGATCTACCAATGGGAGTCCAATGGACATCCATTTCAAGTCAAGCTAGGGTATGCATAAGGCAAATCTCATTTTCATGTGGGGTTAGTCTGAGGAGAACTGATCTACAACCACCATTGCCAAAGAATATAAAAATCTCTAAAATTTTAAAATTCTTTCTCTACTTATCTCTTATTTTTTTATATATATGTCAGATCCAAAATTTCTTTTCATAGATTATGGATTCTGTATTAGTTATAATAAAATCAAGATAGTATATGGCACTGCAATGTTACAATGTAAGAGACAGTGGGAGTAATTACCAAAAGCTCACTGGGTTAAATCAATAATGACAGCTGGAGTCACCTGAGTTTCCCATATTCAATGGATACCTCTGAAGATGATATATATGATATGGTGCAAACACAGTAAATATAGGCACCATGATGCTACAATGGAATTTTTATGCTATTAAATCAGTGACAAGAAGTTCAAATTAAGTTAATAAGACTGCCCAGCATAAGCTGTAGGTTTCCAGAAGCTAAACAGAATACATTTAAGCTGAGCTCTTATCCTTTAAATAAATATGTTGTACTTTCTATGAGGTACAGCACTCCTGAGTTTTTTGAGGGGGCAGATATTTTATTCTATCATGGCTGGAGCTATCAATCTAGTCAAAGTTCACTACAGTTAGAAGAAACTAGAGCAGGAAAACAGGATTTTGTGTGACATTTTATATACTTTTCCTCACACAGAATGCTCCTCCCATGTACATAATGCCATTTCTTTGTGTGATGGCACTTCTCCTGCACTTTCACATGAGAAAATAAAGACCATGTAAGCAGCAAAGTATTCTTAAGAACTACGTCACATATCTGATGTCTTTTCTTTCATTTGTCACCATGGACACTGTGATATGCCTGATTCATGTAACTGCCTTCAAATTTGGAATTCAAACATGATTTTAAGGGAACCATGTAACTCTATTACAAGGAGATATTCAATGTTTAGATAGTTGCTTGGGACTTGACACAGACATCTTGAAACAGACAGGAATAATATCAAGGCTCATATGTAGAATATAGAGTGAATCAATGATGTTGATTCACTGCTGTGAAAAGCTGATTTAACCTTGACCAGAGATGCTGGAAGGGAGCCTGCATGAATTAAGGCAGCAGAGATCAAGGCCAAATCCTCAGCTGGTAAAACTGTCATAGCTGCACTGAGGTAAAGAGTGTTAAATCCTCACTACGGAAGGGACAGTGCATGTAAATTATCAAAAAAAGGCTTTAAAGTATAAAAATGCAGATAGGAAGCTCAAGAAGAGCAATTGGTTTGCAGAGCAGCAAAAGCTTCTATTTATTAAATATGAGTCAAGCATATGGGCAGTAAACTTCCCTTTATTTGATCAATTATGCTTTAAAAATCAAATTAAAACCATTCTTAAGAATACATGAAGCAGTTAAAGCCACAAGAATTTCACTTGGTTGAGTAACAGTAAGGCAGTAAATGAGATCTTTTTGTAGGCCTAGTGAATGCAGGGCAAACAATAACTAAGTAGACAGCAGCAGAGCTGCATCCTTTGAACTGGACAATGTAACAGATATATACTGTGTTTTGCAAAAGCAGCACAACATCATGCTGCAGATAGCATAGAGAAAGCTAAAACAAACAAAAATTCTGTCTCTTTACTTTCAGTCATAAAAAGCCATGAGGAAGTTGAAATACAAGGACATTACAACTGACTTCAAACAGGTCATTCTGCTACGTGAGGTCAGCAGTACTGCCACTATTGACTTCAGCTGAATCAGGATTTGGCATACTGGTTTTAATTTATTACATTACTGAAGTTGTACACTGATATAAATCCACACAGCAAAACTGGAATAATGCTGTTGTTAATCAGGCCTAATGAAACAATGATACTCTAGGTCAGAAATACAGCTGTATCTCTGATGTTAGGATAAATACTCGCTCAGCTTTGAAATTAGTTAAAAAGATATTTGCTGCAGATCGTGTACAGTGAGGCTAACCAGCACAACCGTCAAATCTATGTCATATGGAAAAAAATATCTCACAAAGAGATGTAAATCAATAATTCAAATGATCCATCTGCTGGAAGAAATTCCATTGGCTAAGCACTTCTATAAAAATTCAGCCTGATAATATGGATGAAGCCCAACATCAAAAATATTTGCAGATTCATAAACTTCTTCTTACAGTCTGGGCCATAGCACAGCAATACTGGTGCATATTACTGAACAGGAGCAAAACCACACTTGCCATCTGCCCCGTGTCAATCAGATCATTCACATATTCTGACTGATCTGCTTCAGACACCTTTAAAAACCTTTTTGATGCACTTCCTTCAATAAAGAATTATATATACTCACAGAAATTATAAGGTATTTAAAATAAAATCAATTGACTTAAGCCAGTTTTAATTCTCCCCTAAGCCCCTCAAAATCAGTATCAGAGATCCCTGAGGAAGAAAGGAATGGATTTATAATGGCTGATGATCTAGCTTGAAAAAGAGTTTTTAGTTTGATTATATTGAAAGACACAATTTCTCTGTATTATAGAGAAACATATGCTGGTTGAATATACACCAGCATAACTACCCAGGAGTCAAAACCAAGCAGAAAGAGTTGATGTACAACATCTTTTTTTTTTTTTTTTTTTACTAGTTCAGGCATCTTCTTGCTTTAGCATGCTTCTTACAATGCCCATAGCTCCTTCCTATGGGAGTAGGCTGACTCCAGCCTCAACAATCACTGCTGGGGTACCTCCTCCCACAGTCACAATTGCCCAGTCTGCCATTCCCTGGTCTGTGCTCATCCTGGAAGCATGTCAATGAGGTCACTCATGCAATCCATGCTTGAAATGCTCTCAAGTCAATGGCTGGCACTCTCTGCCCTGCAGCATCTGCTATGATGAGGAGAAAAGCTGAAGCAAGTACACCACTTTGAGAATGATTGCAATTCTCACTAACCTCTGTGGGTGACTTCAACCATGGCAAGGTACAGAAGAATGTTGTGCACCTTACTAAAGATATTCCTGTAAAAAGTAATTCTGTTGCATTAAAGGATCCTTATAGGCAAAAAATTCAGCCACTAAGAATTCTGTTCATTTATTTTAAAATATTTTTGTTCGCTCAATCTGACTTGTTATTTATGCATCAATCAAAACAACAGTTACTTATTGCAGAAAAGGCAATTGTTTACTTATTTCAACATCTCTCAACAACACTGCAGCCACTTTTTGCTCCTTATTGGAAGGCAAATACTATGCCTGTATTGAGATAGAGAATTTTTGCTTGTTTCAAGCTTTATTGATGCAGCATAATACTTTATTTATATAAATTAATGACTAACTGAAAAATGTATTTTACAAACTTTTTTTTTTGTCCTAAGTTGCAAATACAACACAGATACGGAAAACAATTCAACTTTAGAAGTCCTGTGCTTAGCAAGTCAATAAACAGATCTACACCAGCTAAAAATAAAAGACATTCCTTTTCATTCCACAGAGCAAGAAAATTATCACAGAGATGTATTTCTCCCCTTTAGCTTTGCACTAATTAAAATCCACTGTTTTATAAGAGTAAGCAAAGGGCATTTGCCACAATCTTGACATTTGAGAAAGAAAAGAATGAACAGAACCATGTAGTGTCAGAGGGAAAAATATGATGATTTCAGCAGTTTAAGAAAAACATAGTATTATAGGTATTGAAAAAAGTTAGCAAAGGGCAAGACAAGTTTTGTTATGGCCTGGGACATATGCTTAGATAAATGACATGATAGTTCCAAAGAACACAAATGAAAAAAACCCGATTCAAGTTCATGAAATGACAGACTATGGGAAAAGCAAGAGAGAATTTGACCTAAAAACCTATTTCTTAGAATATGATTCCTACTCTAAAATTCAAAGACAAGCCAAAACTAATAAACAATTATACAATGTCAATGCTTATGTATAGCAAATCATGATGTGCAAAGAAAAGAATATCAGCAGTTCAAGTTACTAAGTGAACACCCAGTGAGGTGTATCAGTTGCTCAAACATTCATGGGGCAATGAGATGGCTGAGAAAGGCTGCAGCAAACTCACTCTCTTAAACACAACAAAAGAGGCCAATAGATGTGTGACTGGATCCAACTGGATCTTTGGAGTGCACCACTGAACAGGACTGATTTCTTCAGTGTTGATAACACTGAATGCATGAATATGGGCATTGCTGCTTAGAAGTCATAAATATATAAGTACAACAATGTATTTACAGTTGTGTTAAACAGCAAAGGAAAAAAATCTGTGAGGAATGACACCTAGAAAACTATCCCCCAGCTTGATAGTGAAAGCCACAATGCTAAGCCAGACTATCCACCTGAGAATAGATGGATATGTCTCAAATATGTCCCAAGTCAGAAAGAAGCTTCATGATGGGGTTAGGCTTTCAGCTACAGACAGTGGGCATGGCTGTCCCAGCTGCCAGTGTGGGGCACCTGTGGCATCCCAGCTAGACAGTAGTGCAATGCAAGAGGGCTAATCTCTCACTGCAGCTTGAGGGGATCATATATGATGAGGACAGTAAAGTACAATTCAGCACATAGGAAAGAGTTCATTCCTATTTAACCAGAAGAATAATACAACTGAGTTTGCTGATACCTAGATTTTCTATTATAAAACAAGTAATAGCAGCTCTACTAGCAGCTCTAACAAGTAAGAGAGTGTGAGAAGAGCACTATGGACACATTTTCATTCTCCTGCCCATATGTGTTTCCCTCCCCCAGCTGAGTCTCAAGAGGTGGTGGCAACTATCAGGAGACTAAGTTTTACTAGCAATGGAGAAAACAGCTCATATAAGTAAGTTCCTTTCAGGTCTTTACCACTCGGACAGCAATGCTGAGATGTGAACCAGCATTTTCATTTATTTAAAAAAGTTTTGATATAAATTCTCTGCTGGAATGCTCTGGAATAAATTAATTCTATGTGGAAGAGGAAAAATGCCAGGAGGAATGGGATTATCTGTTGTGATGGTCTTCTTTTTTGGGATTTTCCAGGTAAAATTTGTTCCTCTTACAAGCATTCCTTTGATGAAAATTCAGTCTCAAGTGTTGAAATAAGCAACATCTGTGACAGTGAAATAGAAAAAAAGTAATGTGTCAAACATTACACTAATGACTTGAAGTTGTTGCCTATTTTCTGTATCCTGGTCTGAGTAAATTAAGTTTAGTGACTGCAGTCCTGTTCACACAGCACAGAAATCTCCATGAAAAGCAGCACTGCAATCCTCTGGCTACACCTGGTAGGGAGGTAAAGTATTTAAAAGCCAACAATATTACCTAAGGCCATCTCCAGATAATCTTCTTCCAAAGCAGGTTAGAGAAACAGCAGAGGGATAATGAGAGAAAATGTACGTTAAGCACAATTTTCTTTTTGAATACACAGTTAAGGTTGGTTTTGCTTTCCGTTAGCCAAGGACAACAAAAGCCCTAACTGTGATAAACATTTTTTGAGCAAACTGAACAGAAATGCCCTTTAAAATTAATCTAGGGGGGAATAAAAACTCCTTCACTTAGCAACAATCCCTTAGTCCCTCAACCCTTCTGAAAGTCTATCCCTCCAAAAGAGGTGCCTCTAGTCCTGTCTGTTCCTTTTGGGCTGTTAGATAGGAATCGTAGCTCTCAGCTAATTTCCAGTATTTGGGTACTGTTTTGTTATACAGCGGCACCAGCTATTCCCACAGGTCCTTCAAGGGGCCACTGTTGCTGCACTGTTCTAGTCCTTCTTCCCATGCTGTCAATATAGCTGTCCATACTCCCTACAATGGCAACAAAATTAATTCTGAAAGAAGAATGCTTAAGACCCCTCCCCCCCCCCCCGCCCCCCATATTTTAGACCATAAGTAGAACTTTGTGTCCAAAAGGACGTTTAAAGAGCTGCTGGGCATGACTTCTTGTGAAATTTCAGGGCACACAGTTCCTTCAGCGATCACATCTGATACGACTCATCAGATCTCAGATCTTTTTGACAGCACCAGAATTTTTGCTGATGCTGAGAACATTTCACTGCTAGTTTATATCCTTTCCCGAGGAAGCACAGAAAGACAAGCCAAAGCTTTAACTCTTCTAAGCTATTATTTTTATTTTTCTTTTGATACACAGTTTAGCCATAGGCATCTTGGTTGCTGGCTGCAGTTGAGAGTTCCACAAGTACTTTGGAACACTTCTCTAAGGATACTTGCTCAGAAATCTGTTTGCTGAGAGCTTGCTGAATAAAACATGTTCATCTTTAGCTTCTCCTTACAGACTTTTCTAGGAACACATACTACTCCTACCTTCTGCGGTCTATTAGGGTACGTGGGGTCCTACCCACAGCACTACAGCACGTGTTGTGTAGTCTGGTTCTTGAGAGGGTAGGGCTGTCTCTGTGACACTCTTCTGTGCTATTATACCATATCTAAAGCTCTAAGTGTTGACATGAACTTCATGAAAACAAAAGGGAGATTCACAGGTTGGTACAAGAAAAAACAAATCTGAGGAGCCTATTCCCACACCCTACGGTGGTATCTGTGTTGTGTGTATATGCTGTGTATCTGTGTGGTACCAAGAAAATCCCCTGCTTCTGATCTGTCTTTTGTGAAGAGGGACAGGACAAGAAACTAGTTGCTATGATCTGCAACTGAAATACAGAAATACTGTACAGGGCAAAGGAGTGGTAGGATAAGCTCTACAACAGACAAGCAAACTCAGTCAGCACATTGTTGCAAGCAGATGACGTGCCAGCAGAAGAGAACAGCAGTCCCAAGACAATTGTGGATGGCCCATGACCTCAGTCTATGTCAACTCTGTGGCCTGTAAGCCAAAGGTTTGCTTTTTTCCCACTCCCTTGCCATACCACATGGCATCTCCAGCCTTACACAATTACTGACTTCTCCCTGGATCTTTGGGTGACAGAAGCAAAGTTGAGGGAAGACTACAGATAGCAGCAAACAGTATGTTAAACACTCAGTCTGAGAGCTGAACAGGAGGGGTAAAGGCTTCTCTGACTCTGAAGAATGTTCCTCCCTCATTCAAATCAGCTTTCTTGGACCTTCTGCACACATGACAGCAATCTGTGCCCAAGAACAGAGCAATTCACTTTTCTGGCAATTCAGGTACTCTTTCACAGCTACATAGAAGTTGTTCCTTTTTACGCATGCTCTCACTCTTTCCTGGTACCTATGTCAAATGACTGTGGTTGTTCATGTAGTTCTTATTTTACTGGAATTCACCCCTTTACAAGAGGCTGAAAAATTCCCTGTGGAACAGTTTGAACAGAGAAAAAAAGTCTCCACTGGATTACAGCTCATTGAACGTAGCAGAAGTTATTTAAATTAATTAAAATTATACTTAAACCCAGACTGTTCTGCAAGATAATTACTTCCTCTGCAAGATCATCATTATTCTAGCTAGTGTGCTGTTTTAAGTTGTGTGTCCTTTAATGATGGCCATGGTATCCAAACAGTGAGATACACACAATCAATTATAAAGTTGCTCTTGAACAATCTTCCATATATACCAATATGCAATTTACATTAAATTCCTCAGATTAACTAGTCTGGGGCCTCTCTGCAGCAACACAGACTGTTAGAATCAGGTATTTGGAAGAGATGATAGTTCAAAATGATTCCTCCTTCACAGAGAGAGGACAAGAACTAAGAGACAAACCTGTTCTAATGCCTATCTCCATAGAACATCAGAGAAGCTGCTGACTGAAAAGATGCTTGATAATCCAATATTTCTTCTGGACACAAAATAATACCAAAAGGGAAGAATTTTAGTGTGTGGGGAAGTGAGGAGGGAAAGAATCTGGGAAACTTGATCAGGCCAAGTTTTGAGGGCTCATCAATATGCTACAGGCAGTACAAGATTCTAACTACACACACCAAGGCGTAGGATAAAGGTAGCTTCCCTACCCTTTCCCCTCCTTCCCGGCATGTTGCCCCCGCACGGCCGGTCCGCACCAGGAGAGGGCGCTCGGACACCAACCAAGCGCGGGAGTTGCTCTAACGAGCTCTCCCGGCTAATTAGCGCTGCGGTGCCGGCTCCCCTTCCGCGGGATTAGTTTGCTCGCACGCACAGCCGGCTGCAAGCAGGACCGCAGCGGCCAGGGCGTGGGTCACAGGCCTGCTGGACTGCAGCAACTGCTGTCCGTCTGCAGAAGCTTCTCTTTTTGCTTTTCTTTTTCACTATGCCTGCCAAATTCTTCCCCAATGCAGGGGAGCACTATGGCTATTCCTTACTCTGTGACATCCCTGGGGCTGTGAGAAGCCTCCCGCTGCTCCTTTTCCAGCGTGCAGTACCTACAGGAATGGACACACTGGGAAGAAAGCCAGAGCTGCTCCTGCAAGAGTAACAGCATACTGGCTTCTGTCCTCTTGCTACCCTCTCACATCCCACCTCTCCATTAGACCTGGCATGTATACTGAGTGGTGATGAGGCAGCCATGGGGCTTCTGGAATGCAGAACCCACATCCCACCTACTGTGGTGTCAAGCTTTGGCCTCCCATGATGCTCAGGATGCCAGAAGCATCCCTCTAATGCCTGCATCAAGAACTAATGTTCAGAAAACCCTGCCCCATGAGGTCCCTCTGCCCCCAACCCCTAACCCAAAATCTGATCCATGAGGTCTCACATACCAGACAGAAATGGTGACATCCTTTGGACCCCAGTCTAACCAAGAATAACTCCAAAGTTGGCCTTGCTTTCTACAGGAAGCTGGGCAGTGACCCCCAAAGGTCCCACCTAAATCAAATGGTTCTGTGATTGTCACTGCTGGGTAAGTACAGATAAAATATCCTATTCCTATCTGATGCTGCGGAAACAAAAGTTAGAGATGGGTAAGTCAATTTTGACCTGAACATACAAGGACTAGGAAAGCTTCAGACATTGCAGACTCTGTAAGGTGATTGCCTCAGCACATCACTGCCTTCCTCTCTACACTGTCCTGTTCACATTTCTTTTACAAACTCTGTAAACAATGTGTGGGATGGGTTACATCCTGGATGCTCTGTACATTTGAACATCAATTCAGTTGATGGTGGATATCCATCCTGTAAGAAGATATGATGTTTACTGATGGGCCAACTAGAAAAATGTCGAATTTGCAATCATCAAGAAGTTTCTTTTAATGCTAGCAGGCAAAGGATTGTCACATTTTGTCATTACAGCTGCTCACTAGTGAGTCTGCTGGCTCACTCACTCTTTCAAATTCCACCACCACCAATGCAGAACTGGTTTAATTGAAGTCCTTGAGTCTTAATCAGTTTGCTTTTATTGCAGCCTGGTAAGAGAACTTATCCATACCTATATATATGGATATTTTTAAAAAAACATTGTCCATGATTAAACTTATTTTTAAGCTATTGTGACTATTATGAGGGGCCAAATTTAATTCAAAAATGAGTTAGCATATGATAAAGAAGGTTGCTTTTACTTTGTTCCTGCAACTGCTCTGATAATATGGTAAGAAGATAGGCTTGACCTAGTGGATGCTTCTGTAAACTTGCACTTGGACTTCCCAGGAGTCCCTGGATAGACTGTGTGCCACACCTCCCTTTTCCATCTGCAAAAGGCAGCTAACAGTTCCCTGCCTGTCAGGGGCAGTGGGACTAAAATCCTGCTAGGATTGCAAGATGCACAAACACTACATCAGTGAAGGCCATATAGGTGCCAAGAACAGATATCTATCTACATATTCACATAGCTACAGAATTATTGTGACTTAATCAAGTTTAAACATTTTAAGATAAAAACTGCTATTTCAAGCTTCTTAGTCTCAAGGAAATCCATAATAAAAACAAACCATCAGCACAGAAATCATTTGGATTACTCACACTCAGAAGAAGTGAGAGAAATCATTTGTCAAGGTCACTTTTGAGACTTTGACAGACTGAGGAGAAAACAAAAAAAAAATCAAGCATATGAAATCCATGACAGAAAAAAAAGACATTGGATTAAAAGTTCTTTCCCCATTACTTATTCAAATGCATAGGTAAATCCAGTATTTTATCTCCAGCTGAATACTCCTGCAGGCTGAAACACTGAAAATTAAAACAAGTTTGTACATAAAAAGCCAGATTTATCTTTTCTAAAATGCCTTAAGAACAGGTCTGGGGCATAGATTTGGTCCAGAACATTTACTCTTTGAGTAAAAATCAGTTAATCTTGAAAACACTGCAGCCATTCATTTGCCATAGGTTGCTGGAGTGTCAGGTGACAAATGCCTCATGATTTTTTACCTTCTCCTTCTCAGTTCTCAGATTCTGGTCTAATTCAAACTAATAAATTAGAAGATTGGTTAAATTTTAACCTCTGTCAGGAGGTTTTCCTCCTAAATGCTGCCCCACAGGAAATTCTTGTTTTAAAATAAGGTGGAGTGACAGTAGCAGAGACTTTCAATCAAAAGAAAATTTTGATCCAGCAAAAGTGCAAGACTGGTCCTATTGCCAATTCATTCTCTTGTGTCAAAGTTTTAGAAATGCAGTTGCTTGTACAGACAGCACTCATCCACAGCCTCTTACAAGGGTGGGCCTGAACTACCAGATTCTGGTCTGAATCCAATGTCTACCCCATGTACCCCTAATTCTGGATTTAGAGTTTTGTTCAGCCACAGTTCTAACACAAATAGTCACAGTCACAGTCACAGAAACATAGAGATATGCACTTCCCTAAGTGGGAACTTTCAAACATATATGGGCTTAATTGGATCCTTATCCCCATAGCTAATGACCAAAGGAGCATGAAACTCAGTGTTACACACTATGTGTAAAATGAGCTCTTCAGTACTACCTCGCCCTTGCTAACGAGGTTATATTTTTTGTGTGTGCATGTCTGACATGGACAAGCAGTACAATCCCTGGAATGGATTACTGAGGCAATTCTTCATGAGTTACTTGCTGCAGAGAAGATCTGGGACCTTTCCTGTAGTAGTTCTGTAGTTCTCCCACTTCTGCACTTCAGTGAACCCCTTTGGTCTGAGGCTTCCCCTACTGAGTTGCTTAATTTCTCTGCATTAGGGTGCATGTGTGTGTTACGTAAAGCATGGGGAAACATTAGTGTGGAGTCCTTACATAGCAGCAAAAGTGTCATATGTCTGCTTGGCAAGATATAGAGTGCTTCATATGCAAGTTATTAGTAAGATATGGATACAGATAAAGACATAGATATAGCTAGATATAGATAAGCATCTATATAGCTCTGGAAAATGTTGACTCTTTCCTGTGCAGGGGATAATTTTAAATCTACTAACGCCAGAGAAAAGGCAAGGCATTGTTCTTAGATGGTGTTTGAGGGATGAAAACAGTTGGTGAGTGCTTCATTTGGTAGCTGGAGTGAAGCACTGCTATTCAACTCAAAATTAATAAAATATAGTTGTGAAAACCTTCCATCCAAGTATGACAAAATAATTTCTCATACTATTACTTTTTAACCTTGTATTTCACTCTTAATTCCTGCATTTTATTTCAAGTAACATATTTTTCCTTCTTTCTTTCAAAGGAAATGGAGATCAAAGAATATTGTAAATCCAGAGAATCTCTGTTACAGAGATTGCCAGTTACCTTTTGCTTCTGCTACCCTTTAACTGTAATGAAAATGTGAGAACAGAGAACTGGAAAGGACCATCTGGAACCATCTGTGAACCGTTCCTTGCACTGTAGGCTACTATGAATTAGATGTTTAATTACAAACAGTGCATAGAACATCTACTCCACATGTCACAGGCCATGAAACAGTTCCTATGTAACACAATTAGGAAAGATGATGAATAATAATGATCATCCAGAACTATAATGTGTCATAGAAAGAATACAGCATCAAGCATCATCACCATCTAACTACTGGGAGCTAAAATCATTTTAGGGTAAAACAACCTTGAGAAATAAAGCATGAATTTTGCTGTAAGAAGAGAAACCCCCAAAATCCCAACATCCACTACACTGACCTAGGGGAATATTTTTTCTTTACTTCAGAACTTTGTAATCCATTTAGCTTGGAGTCTCTGAATCAGATTCACCTCCCACTCCCTTACAGGAGAGGAGTTCACGATGGATGCAGGTGTTATTGGCTGCAATTCATCTCCTTTTCATTTCCCCCATCAGTAGTACTACAGTCACCATATTTTAGCCATCAAGAGTGTCTGTAAAAGCTAGAGAAGCCCATGCAGTAGAAGTGCAACCCTGGGCCAACTCACCTGAAATGTACCTGTACTACAAAGATCTAAGGGTGTTGTTGGAGTACACTGATCTGCTGCCAGTGGCATTGTAAGGGAAATATAAGTATTTGAGGCTGTATTAAAGGTATAGCTTAAAAAGACAGTGCATGAAAAATGCTGCTGTTTTGTGCACTGGGCTGAAAAAACTTTCTTCTTTGCATTAATTCCCAGTAAGTCTTCCTCAGAGAGTGTGACTTCACCATCTAAAAAGGAACAGTAATAGATAATGGATTCTTTAACTGCATAGCTTTTGGGTTTGGGAGGGTATCTTCTAGCATTAAGGCCAGACTGAATCCCTGCAGCTTCAGTTTGCCACAATCATAAAACAGAGCTTAAAACAAGTAGCGAGAAGTTGAAAAAAAAAAAAAAAAAAAAAAAGCAGCCTTCAGCTTATTTTTCTCTCCCCTCATCCTTACGGGCTCATTAAGAAAAATGTGGTCTGTGTAAATGGAAGATATTCCTTAAATACATTGAGTGGAGCTTACAGTCTCCCAAGGGGGCTATTCATCACCTCCAACAGGAATACGCGCTGGGAGGCCTTCACTAAATTAAAAAAAAAAAAAAACCAAAAAGAAAAAAAACTCAAAGAAGGGCTATCCACTTATCTCATCATTTGGTTGTCTCTTATTTCAAGGAGTGAATAGAGAAATGTTAAACCTTCACTAGATTTTTAAAGCTCAATGTCTCTTTCCCTCCCCCTAAGTACAGGAGAGATATCCAACAATTTCTGCAAGTACTGTCTTGCATTAAAAGTACATTTTAATTACTTCTACATTACATGGGATTTAAATATTATTTTTGCACTCATTTAGAAAAAGTTATTAAAACCCAGACAGAGCAATTCAATACTCCACTGACAGACAGTTTTAAATACCATTGGCATGTACTAGTGTCCATTCTGCCTGAGCTTCAGCAAAGTTTTTGTAATTAAATTTAAGATTCTTTAGAGACTGTAAAGTGAAAAAAAAAATAGGTCAAGGTTCAATCTTACGAAACACTAAACATTTTCAAGACAGGTTGAGTGTCCTCAGTTTTATCTTAATCCAAATGAAAGCTAATGGTGCTCAGTATCTATCAGAAGTGCTCAGCACTTTGCAAGTTTAAGTCTCCCAAGGATACTGACAAGCCTTTAGAAAACACTCTCATAGTGACCTCAACCATGACCTGAGGGGCTATTTCTTGTGAGGCCAGAGATAATTCAGTGTCTGTCTGAGTTCACACTTGAGACTTTCCTGACCAGAAATGGTCAAGTTCTACAAATTACAATTTAGTGGTCAGGTTTCAAGATACAAATTACTATCTATTAAGAAGCAAGAGCTATAAATGAATTTTATTTGGGGCTCAACAATGGTATAAAAAAGGATACGCTATCTGAAATGTCATTGTTCTCAGGAGACTTCCATCTCCGATTGAGAAGGTCTGGAAAAGAAGAACATATTTATATTGACTCCACACTTTATTAGAACTTTTACATTGAATTCATCACTGATCTGTGAAGTATGCAAAGAACAGGCACATTTTGAATTTCACTGAAGTTTCACTTTTTGTCTATAGAGCAAAAGGTAAAACTAAGCATACAAGTTGTAGAAATCAACTTAAATTTGTGGAAATTACTAAGACCATTTTGAAGCTGTCTGATTCTTCTACAGTCACAAATGAACCTCAGCATTATGCACTTCACTAACCTGATCCTATATCTGGCCTGATGATATTTATCTCAAGGTATCAAAGAGCTGGCTGATGTCATTGCAAAACCTCTCTCAATGGTTTTTCAGAGGTCTTGGCAATCTGGGTAAGTCTCAGTCAACTGGAAGCTGCTAAGTGCCCCAATTTTAAGAAGACCAAGAGGGATGATCCTAGTAACTATAGCCTGTTAGTCTCAGTTCAGTGACTGGTAAAGTTATGGAGAAAATTATCCTGGAAGTTATTGAAAAACACTTGAAGTAATTGGTCACAGCCAGCATGGCTTCATGAAGGGAAAGTCTTGCTTGCAAACAATTCTGTTTTATGACAAGGTAACCCACCAAGCTGACCAAGAGAGCCTACTTGTAATCTTTTTGGATCTCAATAAAGCTTTTGATACTATCTCTCACAGGATCCTTTTAGACATAAAGTCCAATCCACAGCTGGATTAATACATCATGCAGTGCGTGAGCAACTGGCTCACAGGTCAGGTGCAAAGGGTTACAGTGAATGGAGTGACTTCAGACTGGCGACCTGTCACTTAGAGGGGTTCCACAAGGCTCCATCCTCCACCCTGTGCTCTTCAATATCATAGATTACTTGGATGTAGGACTGGAAGGAATACCAAACAAATTTGACAATGACGCTAAATTGGAAGGAGCTGTTGACTCCCTCTAAAGCAGAGAGGCCCCACAGAGAGACCTGAACATATCAGAGGGCTGGGAAGCAGCAACCATATGAAGCTGAACAAAAGTGCCAGATTTTGCACCTTGGACAGGGCAAACCTGGATGTATGGACACACTAGGGAATGAGATGCTGGAATCTGAGAGTTCTGCTTGGAAGAAAGCTGAAAATGAGTCAACAGTGCCCTAGCAGCCAGGAGGGCCAACGGTGTCCTGGGATGCATCAGGAGTTGGACTCTGTGATCTTTTCCCCTTTTCTAGTTGAGCACAAATAGCTCAGAAGTGAAGGGTGACAACTTGTACACATCACACCTCTGCTGTGTAGAAGGACTTTGGGAAGAATACCATGCAGGTAGAACTGTGATGGAAAGTTAGATCAGCAGGATGTAACTATCAAGTGAGAACTGATCAAAGAGGCAAGACTGAAGTAAATAGTTCGTTGTATGTATTCTTAGGCTGGGAACCATAATGACTGCAATTGGGCCAAAATTTGGCCTTGCTTGTTCTCCCAAAGGCATTATACCTTACCCCAGTATTAATCATTTCAGCTTCTGACATACTGGTACATGTTCTGTCAAGACAAAGAACCTCTTTGCCATCAGCTCCCCCATTCACAGTGATACCTTTCATCTAGTGCTGACACATCCATATCACTTTAACTGGATGCCTTAAAGAATGGTGGCACTGCCAGAAGGCAAATTGCTACACTTTTTATAGCTTAGCTTGTATGATTAAATCTCTCAGAATCAGAATACTACTGCATATAATGAACTTGCATCTTGTCAAATGAAAGAGACAGCCAAGTGACAGAAGGCAGTGGCGTAATATGACACTGCATTATAATGCAGTTCTGGAGAATAAAATTCAGTTGGAAATTATCTGGATGGAAAATGTTCAATCATATACAAGTTTTTTCCAGAAAAAAATGTTGACTTGGCTGGGCTGAAGCTTAGTAGAAAAGGACAATTTTCATTTATATCTTCCCTAGGAAATTAAGACAGAAAAAGTACCTGCAATTTCTGAACCAGTAGAAGTGTCAGTCATTCAGAAATTGAAAAACAGGGTTTGAAAACAATTTTCAAATTACATTCATAATGACAGTATGAAAATTTAGAAAAAATAAAAATGGTTGAAGCAATATAAAATTTTATTAATATTTCATTAATATTTTCTCCAGGTTTGTGGTTTTTTCCTTCATTTGGATTTTGATTTTTTTATTATTCTGTTGCAACTGGGGAAAATTTAAAATATTCTAGCAGCTTTCATACCTTATATTTTTCTGCCAGACCTGAGGACTTCCACAGACCCAAACAGTACTTTTCTTTTATCAGGGACTTGTATACCATAAAAGACAAAAAGTAATTTGAAAAAGGCTCCAGATCTAACTGGGCAGACAAGGATACAAGAAGGAAACTAGGATTATGTAGAGAAGCTTTTGTAAAAAAGGAACTATGTATGCATGAACAAGACTGCCTTTTGGAGATAAAGAAGTGTAAAGTTATATTGAGTCACACAGACTTAATGAATTTCCTGACTCTTTTTGAAGAAAACAGCAAAAGGTCCTTTGTTCAATACAAATAATAAAGTAACAAGAATTACTGCTGTGGAGAAAGGGTGGGACAGGACTCAAGGCATGGCTTCAACAATGCTCTGAATGTGTTGCTTCAGTTTTCAAGTAAAGATGCAGATGTTGAGCCTAAAGGGTAAGGTTATAGAGTGAATGCAAATGAGATTTTGTAACAGACACCTCTGAAGGAAAACCAAAACTGAAACAGATAAGCATGCTCAAATCACAAGGTAATTGCCACCCCAATTTTTACTTTTTTAAAAATTGCCCTGTTAAACAGTAAGCCTGGTAACAATCTGTTAATCAATCTGTCAAGCTGTGGGAGCACTGAATTACTGGCAAAGTTTGAATGTGGCTGCCAGAGATAACAGGGGGGAGTGTGATGCAGGCAAAAAAAGGACATTTGAATGATCTCATGAGGACTTTAAAGGAAAGAGTAATTGAGGGCATGCAGCTACATGCAGCTGAGTAATAAAAAGTAAACAGAGTTTCTTTAGAGGTACTGTGTGACAGAATGTCCACAAATGTTTCTTTGATTTTGAGAAAAACTTCCTAGAAAATTAGGACAGCTTGTATTCAAGAAAACATTTGTTTTGATGCCACAACAGAAATTATTAGGATCTTTAAGAGGAATCGTACTTTAAAGCTTAGTCATGTCCCAGAACAGAGTACGGAGAACTTCTGATACTTTCAAATCTTCTCCTCTATGGTGAGTAGGGCTTCTTTCCCAGTGGTTTTCTAAGGAACAAAATCTGGATATTTTAATTAAAGTCTTCAGGAACTCCAAGAGAATATAGTGCAGTGATGGTTGAAAATGGGACCTGTGATTAGTTAGGACTAACATGACTTCAAGAAGAAAAGCTTTGAAAGACAGATACAAAGGCAAGAGATGATGGCTGCAATGGTATTTATATTACTGGCAATCTAAGCTATCATCAGAAGATACTTTAAATCCTGAATACAAAGAAGAAATATCCAAGAATAAAGATACCAATCTTTGGCATCATTATTCTTGGACATTGTTCTTGGCAAACATTACAAATCCAGAGTTAAAAATCTCTGTCCTGAAAGGTAAGTTCAACAGGTGGAGGAATTCTCTATCTGTTGCACAGTACAAAAAATGCCAGGGCTGACGGCACTGAGCACACAATCACTGAAATGGAAATACGTGAATTGTGACCAAAGCTGGTGGATCTCACAGACCTAAGGTGACAGCATCAATGCTTCTGACAAACTCACAAGTCCCTTGACCCATTGTTGACTGGCATCATGACTGGTGACCAGCATCCAGTTTTCCCAGTGGTCTGTGCACTTTTTTTCCCTAAGGTCTCAGGAGTTGTAACAGCCTGGGTCACCCTGTGAGCTCTAAGAAGCATGATGTTCCTACTGTGCAATCTGCCTTGTAGCACAAAAAGAGAGACTAGTTTCAAGAAGAGCAGAAACCTGTTTTCAAACAAGAATCTCTTGAAGAGGAGACTCCACAAGGCCTCAAAAATAATAAAAGAATGTCAGTCTGAAACTGAAATAAGATGCAAAGCCCTTGAAAAGGAAACTTCTACAAGAAAAGAAAACAGTTAACAAGACATCATGTGAACTGAGGGCTGCTAGACTGGCCTGATGCACCTCAGTGTGAAAAAGTCAGCCTCAGTCATCTGTTAACTTTATAAGATAACTAAAGGAAGTTAGGACATCAACAGTGAGACTCACCTGCTTGAATGCTACAATGCAATGTTTCTTACTGCTTTGCTCTACTATCACAACCATTATGAAGATGCAGTATGCTAGCTCCCTAAATTCACCCCTGCTGTTTGGTTGGAGGGAATGAGATACAGTGTCTGTGATGCATATACAGGACAAAGAAATTGTGCTTAAAAAACTTAAACTGACAAGACAATCCATACAGACATGCTTCAAAAGTCCACCTCCTTTCCTCCTTTGCTTCCTAACAGTTGGCTAGTGAAGCATTTGGATCGATTTATATATATATGTGTATGCAGATGTATTCACAAATGAACATACAGAAACTGAATCAAACAATACTAGAGAACATAAAGTTTCTTATAACTTATAATGTTGCTGGGTAATGCATTATGTTTTGCAGTATGATGCAAATGTACATTCAAGTATATTATAATGTGAATATGCAAATACTGAAGTGAGGTCATATGGAGCAAGTTATCAAATCTAGGCACACTGAATTTTATGAATAAGCACATGAAGTAACTCCAGTCCAATTATAAGCTGGGTAATTCTCTTCCCACTGCTTATATTTTCCTTGAGATGTGAAATGGATGCAGAATTATTTATTTCCTAGGATATACCTTTTTGGCTGTGAATTTTGTGTTCATGAAAGATGCCAGATTAGTGGCCTGGAGAACAAAATCCGCTTTATGCATAGAACATAGCATGTTACAACCAGAAGCAGTGCAAGCTGTCTTCATTCTTCCAGTAACACTGTTCAAACATGGCCAATTGCTTTTTGAGGGTTATAGCATATATCACAGAATCACATAGCATCATTTCAAGGCAGACTGGAGTGAATCAGGCAAAATGGTATGCATGACAAATATTATGATGTTAAATATAAATCAAGTATCTTTGAGAAAGATGGATATTTTGAACATTATGGCAACTTATGGTTAAACTAAGTGGACTGGAAGATTAAGTATTATCAGTTTACATGAGGTTAAATGGCCCTTATCTATAGAAATACATATTTCTCCAAATAATCTTATTTTATGGGTGTTCTTTAGTGACATGATTTTCTATTTTTCCTAAAGCACTTAGTACCTAATAAAACTTGTGATTCTGCTGGAATATTGAACAGCATGCTATTTCAATTAATATAAATTAGATGCAGAGGACTGCAAGTAATTGATAAGGGAAGGAAAAAGTATTAATGAAATTCCATGATCAAGAGGTGCTAATGCAGAAATAAATACTTCTTGCCCTAATTAGCTTATAAATCAGGTATAAAAGGAACACCAGCAATACATTAGATCAAATTCTATTTGGAATTTTTATGTCAGCAATAATGAAAGAAAAAGAGCAAACATGCATTTTAACTACTTCTGTTCTGTTCTGTATTTTTTCTGTAAAAAAGAAAATGGAACATTGCACACATGCTTTTTAATGGATTACTTTCAAGTTTAGCAATAACTACAGATGTTCTATGCCATAATGTACTCATGTTAACAAAATCTGGGTCAAATGCTTTTTTTCAAACATTTTAAAGGAGATGACTTCAACGGTCTGTTAGCACTCAAGTGCTGGTTTATAATATTTATAAAATAAAAGAAAATTCAGATTATTAGGAATAAAACACTTAGTTTTGTTACAACCTCTCTGATTCCTAAAGATTCAATTATGCCAAACAACCTTTCCAAAGTTTAAACAGGTATAGAAGATAAGAATTTATTGTGTATTGGGGACTGCTTAGAACAGTGCAAGTCATTTAAATTTCACCAAACCTTCCAGTGTCTCAGTATTACAATCTCAATACATTACATGAAATATAATTTTTAATCACTGCTGGTAACTCCTAAAGGCAGTGAAAGTTTGGTGTCATAGTAGCAATGGCAATAATATAGATTACTTAGGCAGAGTGCCCAATTGGCAATGGTCTGTGTAAGTGACCTGTCTTAATTGCTGACCAAACTTCATAAATTCTGCTCAAGTGCATTACAGGTGTCTCAGCACCACGGAGATCGATGCAATACACCTTTCAACAGAGAATACCTGTCATAGTCACCATATGTGGCATTTTGCCCCAGGAGAAAAAATTAAGAGGTCACATTAATTAACAAAATGAGCAAAGCTCTTTGTATTGTATTGCAAAGGACTAACAAATTGGTGCTTTTTCTGTCTATCAAACTAACCTTTTTGGTTTGTTTGCTTGTTTAGTTTCTTGTGGGGGGGAGGCTGTTTTTTTGGGGGGGGTTTGAGGGTTTTTTTGGAAAGGTGTTCAAGTGGGAAGACAAAATCATAAAGGTTTTGGGAAAAATACAAGAATAATTTAACCTAGGGGACTGTTCATTGGCAAAAAATGTATGAAGCTCAAATGATTAACTGTCCAAAGAGAATGTTAATATGTAATTTCATGATGTTTTCTAAGACTCTACAGTAAGAGAAGGCATCAGATAGCAAAAATATCTCTAACTAGCAGACAAATATGACATGCTGTCAAACTAAGTCCTGGTGTGTTTCCTTCTCTGGTGGGAAAGAATAACTTGCCCTAATGAAATACCTCTTGCTTACTGTCTACATTATTCTTCTCAACTGCACTTCTCTTGAAGGTATTTTTGGCTTGAAAATGACTGAAATATGGAGGCAAAAGTAAAGGGTAGAATCTGTCTCTACCTTCGTCTTAGGCAATAGGTCAGCAAACATTGACCTCTTAGCAAACAACTAATTACGTATCCTTCAAAAAAATCAACAATTAAAAAAAAATCCTCGAAATCTAGCTTATTTCTCTTTTTTATACAGATAGATGTACAAGTAGACAAACATTTTATGTCATCCAAAACAAAAATGTGCAGAAAATGTATACTGGAACTTACCAATGCTGGAATCACACAAAGAGTATGAAATAGCCTCTATCTAGAACACTTCACTATATTATACTACTATTATTATTATAATAAATACAACTAATGTTTTATATGGCAAGTGACTTCATCTTATATGGATCCCCTGGAATGTTCCAACTTCCAGTTAAAGATATTCTCTTTCATCTCTAAATAGATTACACCTTCAGTAGGTGTTTGAAATAGGCAGAGACTTGTAGCCTCATAAAGGGGGAAAAGGGGAATGATTGGTCAGACATGGAAAGTGAGAGCCGGTAATTATTTTCATGTGACACATAAGAGATGTTATAGCAAAGCTGACTAAAGCTGAGCATGATTTAGCCAGTCTTCTTCAACAATGATGTCACTCTGTTTTTGCTTTCTATAAAGTTATGATTAATAAAAGGGGAGGATTATTACAGTAACTTACTCTAAGTGGGCAAGGGGTGACATCAACAGCAGCTGAGCAAACTGACCAAACTTTGTTGTGTGCTGCTGAGGGGTTTTTTCTCTAGCAGTGACTAACAAGGGGCTAACAGTGTCTGACAGCACAAAGGGCCCTTGAAACAAAGGACACTTCTGGTGGAACTTCTGAATAGGAGCCACCATTTTAACTCTTCTGCTTCATTTTGCAGGTGCAAGATGCTTCTTTTGGCCTGCAGCAAGCTCTTCCCTTTCTCTGTTAACGCACAAACACTCAGACTCAAAATTGGTCAAAAACTATCCCAATGGTCTTTCCAACACAAAGCTGCATGATCCACATTTTCTGCCTCACCTACTGGTATTGTGATAACTTTTTTTTCATTGCAAATTAAAGAACATCTTTACAAAAGCTTATGCATCTTTGGAGCATGGATTTTACCAGCAACACAAATAAGTTAGACATGTTGTAGAAAATCCTGAGCCTCTGGTTCATCTGTGGGAGAATGCTGTGTTTAATTACATTTTCTTTTTTCAAAATGATAGAGACTTATAACAATCCTGTTTGCTATTTAACCTTTGCAAATTTACCCTCCCTAAAATTATACTTGACCACCTGGAAATGCTTACCAACTGAACTGAAATGCTTCTGTGAAAAGACTTCCAGTGTAAATTGAATTCTTACCCCTACAGAGTAATAGCACTTATATTGTGCAGCCCAGGATATAACTACAGGTGCTCTGAGAGAAGGTCAGATACTTTGACCTCTTTCCCTCAACCTAACTTTTATGTGTGAGGTGTACAGCTTATGCACTGATAATACAAGGGGCATATGACATTGCTTTCAACTTCTCTGTCCTACAGGCACTAAGACAACAGTTCCAAGGGGGAGCTGCAGAGGCTGGACATTGCATTACTAAAATGTTCCCCAAGGTAGCACAATTCAAATGCCTTTTCTGAACATTATTAAAAGATAGAGTGTGAAAGCTGATCATTTTCTTGTCCAAACAATAATAATATTGTACTTCTCATTTTCACAAAGACTTCTTGAGAGGGAAACAAACAGAATTTCCTAAACTGAAACAGTGAATAATGGTCCCAGAGGTAGTATCTGAAAATTCATGGAGAAGATGAGCTGAGAAGTACTACACATACTGAAATGGTCAACCACGGACCAGTTAACTGCATTCTAAACATTTTCATTCTGAGGCTTTGTGCATCTTGGTGTTTTACAGTTCATGTGTAGGTGGCAACATATTTTATCAAGTAGGAAGAAAAGTTTAGGAATCACCGTAGGTTCCCATTTTCATCCTGACTGCAGACCTCTTTGGTAGTTCTGAACAGCAAACTCCCACCTCATATCTTCAAAGTTAAAAAAGTGACACACCTGTTTCAAAGGATTTAGTGATTAATCAGCTGATTTCTTTAAAAATATATATATACACCAAGTATGCATGCTACCAGGGATCAGTCATTTTTATCCCTTATACTTAGCTTCACTTTCCAGTTAGAACACATTTAAAAGACAAGTTTAGATTCTGTACAGTTCATACTGCGTGTTAGCCTATTACTGAATCTCAGAATATGTTTGGAAACAACTAACTTTTTCTTCTGGGATGACCAAATTTTCAGCATATGCCTAATGTCTTATATCTGTAACTGTGGTAATTTATATCCAAATATGTCTATATTTGCATGTTCAAATAGCTCATTGTATGTAAAGATTAGGTATTGAAATACCTAACTGTCCCTTAAGCAGTTATTTCATGTCTGTGAGCTGGAGAGCTCAAATGAATGAGCTTCTTCATTTGGGTGGCTTTTACATAAAAGAATCACCTCCTGACTTTCACCCCTCTTTCTGAGTCAGATGACATCCTGCAATTCCAGCTTAATAGCCTGTTTCTGTTTCTAGATGTTGACATGCATCAGACTTCCCATAAATGTTAGGACATCTGGCCATACCTGGGCAATTCAGATCAGCTTTGCAACTAGACAGCAGAGGCAGTCTTTCCCAGTGATTCAGCTTCAAGACTATGAGAGGGCAGTCTAATGTATACAGAAGATGTTTTCTTAACTCTTTGTCTTAACCAGACCTTGACGTGATACTTCAGCATCACTGGCTGAGGAAATGTTTCCAATTGCCCGTGATCAAAGTTAACCAATAATCTGATACAGTGTTTTTTGCTCTTAAAAGCACTCACCAAAATGACTGTGAGGTGTCTGGATTAAGTTACTGTATATGACACTTTTCTCTGTTCTAGAGCAGCAGTTTAAACCCAACCTGTGTCATTTGTGATTAAATGTGGTTATTCACAAGACTTCCTTTTGTCTATGGTAGATTTTCTTTGAAATTGGTGGCAAGAGATGGGCTTTTCTGAAGGTGACTCAGGGCAGAAGCAGTTACATTTTGCTCTGAATCACCTTCCTTTCCACAGCACAGACAGGAGTGCTTCACTACCACATAAGTACACTTCCTGAGTAGTCCCCCTGGTGGTTCATCTAACCCCTTTTTCTCATACCAACATTGGCAACAATAGATGCTGTTTGGAGAGAGAATGTGAGCGTGGCCAGTCTCTGCATGCCTATCCCTTCAAGATCCCCTGCATCTGCAATTGTTGTATTAAGGATGTTAAAGGATATGTCCCTGCCTAGTTCCTCTGGTAGTTTTTAATGGATCTTCTTGAGTCTTCTGATACTGATACTGTCTGCCTCCACAGCCTCCTGTGGCAACAAATCCCAGAAGCTCAGTCTCCATTGTGTAAGCTCTGTATCTGTTTTAAATCTTCTCCTACTAGTTTCAATGCATTTCCCTTAATACGGCAGGAATTGGTGGATAACAGTTCAGCATTCACCTTACCTCTACAATCTTCATGGTTTTCTAATCCCAAAGCATATGCTCTTTCAGCCTTCCCTTCTTCAAGCTGCCTTTCAGTTTCTTGATTAAGCAGATGATCCAAAACCTTAATAGTTTTAGCATCTCTTTAACTCTCTTATGTCCTGCTTGAGTTGCAGAGACCAGAACTGCAGACAACATCCACTTTGTAAATGCACCATATATATAGAGGCAACATGGTGCCCTCTGTCTTGCTCTCATACTATTCCTAACAACATCCAATTTTTTGTTGGCTTTTTGAACTGTCAGTGCACATTACATTTTTAAGTTTGGAGACCTCTAAATGATACATCCAAGACTCATCTCTCCCTACTCTGCACATACTCCTCATGAATACTTACCTGAATGTCACTTCTATATTGGTTATTTGCTGATTTGTATGAAAGGATTCACTTCTTTCAGCTCATGGCCCACTCAAAGCAAGACACTACAGCAGGTAGCTCTGCTGAATGTCTTCAGAACTTGTTTAACTGAGGGTATGAGCAAGTCTCTGTGTACCCAAGAATGTGGGTGAAGAAAATTGTCCTGTGGCTGTCCCTGCTGTTCTCTCCTGTGAGCGAGCAGATTAAATTATTGTTCAAAGCTGTCAATTTGACTCTGATCACGTGAGATAAATTCAGTTTAAGGGGCAAAAAAAGAACCAGAACTAACCCTCTCAAAAAAGAATCTGCTTTATGAGAAACATCTGAACACTTCTTTGTTGTTTTTATACTTCCTAGATGCTTGGTTACTGTCCCTGAATGGGCAGCTTCAAAGGAGCAATTAAAAATGTGCGCATAGACTCACAGTTGAGCCCTGTTTGCACACAAAAACTTTATTCTGAGCTACCTTATGTCACCCCTTTTAGAGGAGTCATCATGAGGGCATGACACCAATAAGCAGACAATGAATAAAGAAAATAACTGTTTATAAGTTCATAGTTGGCATACAAAAGTTATTGAAGAGGAACTGATATTCTAGGCAACTCACCATCACTGCTGCCTATCAACCCTCTGTTCCCCCAACTGTTACTGGGCATTATAGAGCTCATTTTAAAAGACCTGTGAGCTTGGCAGGTGCTATTTTGTCTTTACTGATAAAGAGGTGTAAGCCTAGTTGCTCATGAACTTTGTAGTCTGTAAGCAGATACCAGGCAAATAGGTATTTAACTGTCTACATGTTACATGTCCCACCTGCACTGAACTACAAGTACAAAATTTTAACCATAAAATGTGAAGTCAAATTGGAAAATTTAACAGAATGGAAATTAAATCCAGATTTGAGGATCTGACACCCATTCCAAAAGTTCAACTTCATGCTACCAAGTTAAATCTCAAGTGCTATAACCCCAGATTTGAGAAAAAAATCTGAGATAAATTCTCAAAACATAGGTAGGTTTACACTGGAACCTGGAATCTCAGGGTAATCGCCAGTGCTTTTTAAAATAGAGTTGGGGCAAGGGTATGTGCACAGAGAAGGGCAGCAGCTTCATTATGTCAATAAATGATGACTGTTCATTGTACTCCCCTCACTTCTCCACATGTGAAATTCTCTCAGTAATTTCTTGTGTTTCCCTGAAAATAATAATTGAAGCCTAACCCATCCCTCAGATTTAACCTGTGTCTATCTTGGAAATCCAAACATTATTTTAAATAACATACATGAAAACCAGTGATCATGAGAAACAAAACAGCAGCAAGGTCTCATTTGTCATTTTTGACCCACAGATCTCAGAAGAGATACTGATTCCTTCAACTATACTGATGGGGACATGAGGTACTTGTCCTCAGCAGTTGATAGTACAGCCATAGTATCCAGATTTCCTGGGTCCCCATTAGCACTCTTTTCATTAAACCATTGTAAGCAATCAGGCTTCCTCTTAAAATTTTCACTGCAGAATGTATTTACTTCATCACAGTGACAAAGCAGCAACCATGCAGAAGTTCAATATATACTTTTTAAAATTCACTTTGTTGGTGTCCTGAGTATGACACTTATGTCAATTCGCTGCTGGTTACTCTCACAGATGGGAATATCTGCTGATGTGTGACACTGAAACTTTTCCCAAAGGCCTGTACATGATGACTACCTTGGAAGATTTGCCAGTGTAATCTCTTGTTGAGTTCAGCTCAGTGAAAAGAGAAAACTTACAAGCTTCATTCAATTCCCTCCCACAATCAGCAGATTTATAAGTAACCAAAACTTAGTACACAAAATGTATCCACATCATGGAGGGAGCAAAGCCAAGATGAAATTGGACCTTTCAAACCAGACAAAAACTGGGATCTGCTTTTAAAAGGAAAAGCCAAAACCTAAACATTAATATGTAGAAGTTAAATTAAGCAAACAGACTTTACATCAGACCTTCTACTGATGTAACTCAATCTCTGAAGTCAGAAGAGCTACCCCAATTCATATTAACTAAGGGTCCAACATTCCTCTTGCAAACACAGTTGTAATTCTTTCTAAAATCCACAGGCAATATTACTTTGGGAAGTACATCACTGAATAATCATCTGAAAAGCTTTTATCTAAGATGCGATGTTTCATGACTCTTTCTGTCCATCAATGGTTTATACTTATCCTCAGGGTCAAAGCTTGATTCAACTAACTTCTGCTCCCACAATCAGCACTAACTTCAGTGACATCAAGAGCTGATCCTAAAAAACTAATGGGAGTCTGTAACTTGAATGGTTGTGTGTGCTGTGATTTGATTAACTGTAGTAAAAGGAACACAGAACAGAGAATTCAGGGCTTGTCAGAGAAATAAGACCACTTCCTATTATTCTGAAGTTGGTGCAAAGATATGATAAAACTCCACTGACTGAAGGACAATTACATAAGAAATTATTTTGATGTATGCTTTGAGCATCAAAGTTTTCAACAGCATGCAAATTATTTTTAGTGAACTTTCAATAATAGTTTTAATTCACCTATAATTGTTTTCACCCTACTTGGAGCCAAATGGTATCTGTCACCTGGTGGTCCTTCCCTTTGGGGTTTAAATCATTGATGTGACTCTTATCATAATCTCAAAATATCTTTGAAGATAGCATCACTCAAGATATTTTACACATTACAGAACTGTTTCTCAAGAAAAAAGATTACTTTTGCAGTAATGTACTGAAAAGTCACCTGTCAAACAAGCTGTGTGAACAACTTTAGTTCTGTGGACTACTCTCTCCAATTACAATTTAAGTCCATACTCTCTCTATAAATTCAAGAAAATTCTCTTTGTAAATAGGTTTTTCCCAAAAGGAAAAGTTTTGAACAAGCTCTGATTATAACATATAGTTGTGTCATATTGCATCACACTAATAAGATCATCTATATCACCAGGTCAAGTATTCATATGCCTTGACTTTTAATTTTAAGTGTAAATAGGCAACACATATGCTAAAATAACATGGACATGAAATATTTTTGTTAAAGCTCACTATTCCATGAGCTGGCAAAAAAAAAATATCAATGAGTGACATGTCAGGAAACATAGGTATAGTTTTGAAAGAAAATTAACATACTTGCTTCTATTTGTCAGACTGACTTTATATAAGGTTCTTTTAAAAGAGAACTTATACTTACCCTGACCCCTGTAAAAAGCGTCATCCATCAATATTAAAAAAGAAAGCCAAGAAAGCTCTTATTTAACCTACCCTCTAGGCTGAGTTCTTATCCTCAGATGAACTTTATTTTTTGACCAGCTCATTAATTATTATTGAAATCACTGACCCCTCTAAACAGTACATAAGCATTTGAGTTAGTAGCAATAGCAAGACCAGCCTTAATTGGTCCACTTACATAAAAGTAGAAACATAAAACTTCTAAATGTAAGTTTCTGTCATATCTTTTCTTATTATTACAGGAAAATAAGGTATAACAGAGTGAAATTCCAGCTGATTTGCACAGAAATCTGTGCCATGTTTTCTAGCGGCTGCTCTTCAAAGCAGGGATGGAGATGGACAGACACTGTTGTATGCAATTCAGGATTCCAAAGTAGTCAGTAAATCACACAATATCCAGTGGGTGTATAATGAAGTGGCATTGGGCCATTTTTTAAAATTGTTTGTAAGTGAAAATCCACAATTAGGAAGGGAATAAAAAAAGAGAGACAGGTTGCTGGAGTACTAACCTTTCTTTCTCAATCACATTCCTTTAGTTATTTCTGATCCAGCAGGGAACTAAAATATGCCTGTGAGCCAGCAAGATAGGCTCAGCATCACTCCAATGTTTTATGTGGTCTCAATTGGTGGTATCAGAATTTAAATTAGAAATCCCAATTGAACAATGATTATCTGGACTCTGAAGGTGACAGAAAAAAAATCAGAAAAAAGAAAAAAACCAAACCCAGCTACAGTCTTTCCCAAGAGCAATTGCCCTTTCTGGCAGGAAGGGGTAAAAATAGAGGCAGCTCATTAATATGGCTTGGCAGTGCTTAATGGCAGCTGGTCTGAAGAGTTAGATCAGTGGGTCTTTCCAGCAGTACTCCCGGACCACTGCCAGCAGGTGTTGCTGTGTTCAACAAAATGAAAAGGAGTACGGGGCGGGGGGATGGGGAGAAAAATATTTATAAAGAAAGAAATAGGTGTGAAAAAAAATTAGTCACCGAGTAAAGCTTTCATTAGGCCTTTGGTAAAGCTATACACAAACTCCCCGAGGCAATAAGGAGCATGCTCTGAAATGAATAATGCTTTTCACTTCTCCTAAACTCCTTTCAGAACTTATCCTGCACTATAAATCACATACATGCTTGCTGTGCTTCACTTGGTAGCTTTCTCGTTTTGTCATGGACCAGACACTTTCTCACTGGGAATCCTCTGCCCCACCGTCGCAGTGGGAGAAGCTCGGCCCCAGCTGGGCGCTACCCCAGGAGGGGTATGATGGTCACAGCTGGCACCACACCACTCTGACTCCAAGGAGAAGATAGCTCCGTTACTCCCGGGGCAAATTTTCTATTCTCCATAAACGCAATGCAATGTAGGGACTCCTGCAGAGAATATGTCTGCTGCCAAATTGCAACGGGCACTGCACTACTAGTACGCAACAAATTTCAAAGAGTTTTAGGATGTCAGTTAAGACCAAACTCAGCCTGCTCCTGAGAAAAACAGGTGGAAAAGTCATTTGACAAAACTTGGGTTTAGGATCTCCACACAAAATAGAATCCTGAGACTAACTGGGTATATACATGCTCATTATCTATTTCTTGAAGCGTCTCACTGTCCCTGAAGAAAAAGAAAGGAGGGGGAAAAAAAGCAAAAAAAGGGAAAAAAAAAAAGTGTTGTTCTTTGTAGCAACTGGAACCACCAAACTCAGATTGCAGAAATGCTACTACAACCTGTTTCACTTATTATATGCGTATTAAAAATGGGAAACAAAGCAACCTATCTGGTCATATGTTTCCCATTAACTTCTGATTTTTTCTCATTCTACCAAAGCTGTTGTGTGAATACAGCACACACACCAGTTGGGATCAACGCTGCTAAAAGGACTCCCTGGTATCACTGTAAATTGAAAGCTTGAAATCTTTCTTTGATGCAGATCAGCCATATTCCACAATAAATTAAAGTTACAATACCAAGAGGACATAAAAATATAATTATAAGTACGATTCAGGCCAAAAAAAAAAAAAATCTGAGGGATGGGGATTTTCTGGTAATCAGTGGGCGTTATGAATGAGTAAAGACTGTATGATCATGCCATTTGTCATAAACGGTACCACATAAAGCCAGTTATTATATGTGTTTAAGAAAGGAGATGGATTTTGGATTTACTTTTGACCTTCTATGTGTTACTTCTGTACTGCCTAATTGGCATAGTTATTTCTGATTTTCATTAATGTAAATTGAAATGAAAGTTGACTTTTATTTTATTCCACAAGTGTTAGTACCACACTTGCAAAAAATGTGAACTGTCGTTCATTGTAATTTATTTTTAGATATCTAAACAGTTTTTAATAGTGTGATGCAATCTGCACATCAAGGAACCAGGAGAATTGGACAGGAGCAATATGATTCATTTTGTAAAGAGCTTTAAAGGGATCCCTAATTTAAACAGAAGGACATATTTATTCAGAGGTTGAAATAAGAAAAAAAAAATCATCCAAACCCAAAGAATTCTTACTTAAATGCAGTTTCCTGAATTTGAAAAAAATCCAAATTTGCAGAAAGATTATTTGGTATATCCTTAAGTATGTACAAAGAAGAAAACTATTTGCAAAGTAGTAATTAAGTATCTGGCAAATACTGTATTTGAACTAGAACAGTGTTATCTACATCTAATAATATCTATATCTAGCTATGCAACACAACAAGTTGGAGTGTATCTTCCTGACTCATAATGTTTGCTTTGTCTGATTTTAAGTTCTAGTCTTTAAATGGATACAGAAATCACCACAAGTTGATCCATGATATTTTGTCATGCTAGAGAATTAGGAGTTTCCATTAGATAATTAATTACCAAAAGTATGTCTCATACAGGAAAAACAGTCAATTGCTGATGTAACAGGATTAACCAATCCAGCACAGTGATCCGGCCCACTTTTGACAGACGTTATATGTGATGTGTACACACGAGAAGTACAGTATAAAGCTTCGCATTATGAGTACCACAAAGAGGAACTTCAGCAGCTCTTAAAGCACAATACAGCAGTCTCCTTCTGAGAGTCAGGACTAGAGAGGTAAAACTTTCAATCAGCTTTTTTCCTTTCAAACTAAAACTTTTAATTCCTGTGCATGCTGTTGCATACTGTTAAGGTTACATTGAATGAATGCATATACAGAACTTTGCAGCTCAGGTAATTTGAAGAAAGAGTCTGAACCAACATTTCTGTATGTATTCAAACACATTTCTGTATGGATTTTTGTACATATATGTATATACATGTAAGTACAAATAAACCATGTATCAGCGGTATTAGAAGACTCTTCTAGAAAACAGTGGTTTTTAGAAAGTTATTCTTTAACATTAAATCTGTCATCATCATGGCATGCAAGTAAAATATGCTATACCTCTATGTAATAGAGATTGTATGCAATAACTGTACCTGTAGTATATGGCAAGAAACATATACCCCACAGCAAGAACCCAGACATACTTATCTGCATTTTATTTTGATTTATGCCACTCCCTTACTTTTCATCAGACACTGTTAGGATAGGTACTATATTAGAACTATATATAGCTCCTTTAATTATGTCATCTGTTAGTACATCTAATCATGAATGCATATTTTCATCTGAAATTATTTTTTCATCCAATTAAACTTTTAGTTCTATTTCAAGCTGACTTTCAGACTTCATATAATTACAACAGACTTTGGTCTGTTCACAAGATCCAAGAAAATTCAATGTATTATAGTGAGGTTTGTGCTACAAAGATGTGTTTATAAGAATGGCTGCAGGGTTTATAATGCTGACAGACCTGTAAGTGTAACAGTATGTAACAGTATAGTAACTGAGGTCAGTAAAACACAGATGAGGGGGTACTGTGGATGCCTTAAAACAGTAAAGGACTTATAAAAGATCTTAATTGAAAAGGACTAGCAGTATATAACATTTGTAAGACTTTGGTTGATTGTTCAATTACTTCTGTATGTTTCATTTACTCTACCTATAATTCCTTGCCTGTCTCTTAGCCCATGTGCCTGTAGTCATCTCATGGAAATGAGAGACCTTTCAATGCTAATATTTATAAATTACTCCTTTCCACTGTGAAATACAATGGTTGACAGTAATATACTGAGATATGCCGGAATATTTGCTGGGTAGGAGGTAAACCCATCTGAGAAGACAGAGGTGTGGTAGAGAGAGAATGAAAGGAATGAAAAGAAAGGGTAAATGCTAAAAAAGAAGAAGCTGCTCTAAGAAAATCGGTACCAGATAATGCCTGAAAAGGAAGAATCTCAAAATTTATAGTTATAGCTGTCATTTTTCCACTATCAAATTCAAATGTAAGCGAGTTTGCAAACTTTAACTTCGCTGGGTATGGAACAGAATGGAGAGGATACAGAATGTAAAGGCAACCTGAAGCCATGGCAATGGCACAGGGAACACCTTCTCACTGCAGAGCAAAGCCCTCCCTGGCATAAACTGACAAGGGGCTACCAACACTGGTTGAAACTTCTTGTAGTGCTTTAGATTTCTTTTAATTTCCAATGTCTTATTCTAATATTATGATTGCTCTCTGTGATTTAAATGAATGAAGTAATAAGTGCCTTCTAGTAACAATGGGCCAAATGTAGGAGATCTTACTCAGCTTTCACTCAGACAGAATTATTATTGGCATCGATGAGGGATTTGCCTGAGTCAGAAGCAAGTATGATTTGGCCAGATGACATGTAACACTTTTCACATTCAAAGCATTTTTCAGGCACTGCTTTATTAACCCCAAACCTAAATATATCTACCCAAGAATTTCCAGGCACAGACTAGCACAGAAGTAGGGCTATTATATGACACTACCATGTCATGTCACATATATGTACCAGCTCCTACTTAGGCTTTCAGTGCCTGACTGCATTTTGCAGCTGGGGAGTGTATCATGTATTATAGAGCCCTCCAAACAACAGTGCTATTTTCTGCCTGTCAGACCTTTTGCTAGTGTTGATAACCCCCAGCATTTAGAAGTGAGCAGAAAAGATGTTTTTTTCATCTACTCCAGGCAAAATAATGTTCTGTTCAAAATATTCACAGCCCCTGCCCTCATTCCCATCTCATTCACAAGCTATTTAACATCTCCTGCTATCCCTAACAATACCAGGCAGGACCAACAGCAAGGTGCTCCTTAAAGATTTCACTCTTTTCATTCATTCATGTTTCCTCTGTTTAGTTAAGACAGTGATACTGTTGAAGGAACAAAACAAACAAAACAAAACAAAAAAGAAAGGAAAAAAAAGGGGGGAATGACAGCTGGGGGGCGGGGGAGGGGTCAAACAGAAAGGAAAAAAAAGGAAAAAAAAAGAGTAAATTTACAGGAATGAGAAGATATTTTAGAAAGGGGGGAGGGAAGGATCCATGAGTAGTGATATTTGAAGAGAGGTGTGTGTTAGGGGAGCAATGAGCATAAGGAAGCCAGCCTGCCTGTTCCTCCCCCTTCCTAATCATAGCCTTTACTCACAGACAAAACTCCCTCCCTCTCTCATTCACTCACTCACTTTAGGCCAATCCGTCCTCTCTCTCTCTCTCCCTCTCTCTGTGTCTCTCTCCTACTCTGAGACAGAGTCAGAACTCTTCTCCCTGACAGCCACAAACATCTACAGCACTTATTGCATTCAGAGAGGGAGCCTGCAAACAAAACTTCACAGAAAACTTTTGGTTCTTGTTCCAGAGAATTTGCTGAAGAGAAGGAAAAACAAACAAACAAACAAACAAACTAAACCAGCCCCCAAAAAAACTGTTCGTGAAGGGGGAGGAAAAGCAGGGCCTTTTAAAAAGCGAATCACAACAACTTTTGCTGCCAGGATGCCTTTGCTTTGGAAGAGAGGATTTCTGTTGGTGCTTTGCTGGATTATAGTGAGGAGTTCCCCAACCCCAGGATCCGAGGGGCACAGTTCAGTCACTGACTGTCCATCATGTGCCCTTGCCACGCTCTCAAAGGATGTGCCCAGCTCACAGCCTGAGATGGTGGAAGCAGTAAAGAAGCACATACTGAACATGTTGCACTTGAGGGACAGACCTAATATCACCCAGCCAGTACCCAAGGCAGCACTTTTAAATGCCATCAAAAAACTCCACGTGGGAAAGGTGGGAGAGGATGGTTATGTGGAAATAGAGGATGATGTTGGAAGAAGAGCCGAAATGAATGAAGTTGTGGAGCAAACCTCAGAAATCATCACTTTTGCAGAATCAGGTGAGTGCTTAAAAAAAAATAATGTAAAATATCCTTTGTGCCCAAACTGAAAAATATCCTTTCTGCCAAAACAGCAATTAACTTATTTTCTTCTCCTCAGCAATAATATTTTCTGCAAGGTTGTAGGATGAGACCTGGGGTAAGGGAGAAGGAGGAATGGGATGTGGGGGTAGGACTCTGAAGGAATTTGATTTTTCTGACTTAGTCTTGGCTACAGATTACACTTGCTAAGCACAGTCAGTCACACAGGGAGGAAGCTCTCTAACCAGTCTTGAACATAAAGTCAGGCTGCAGCAGGGTCCTCCAAACTGTCTGTAAATCCAGAGTACTTGCAGTAAAGAGCTAGATTGCAGAGTTGATGGCAAAAGAAAAAAGACTGTAGCCTTTTGGGGAGTTTATCAACTACTTCAGAAACAGCCCTTTCATGTAAAAATTATAGTGGAAGTTATAAAATCAGATGAAGCAGCTTTAAGTTTTAGAAGTGAGATGGCTTTTTTGTGGGCTTTTCCCCTCTTTTTTTGTCTTTTTTTTTTGTTTTGTTTTTTTTTTTTTTTTTAATTTAACACAGCATCTTCGGCAATAAAGAGTTGCAGGGACTGTCAGATGACTTCAGTAGAACTGGACAAGTTGCTGTAGCTGATCCAATTTGTAATGCAGACTTCTGCATACTGGAAAAGAGATTCTGCTCCTAAAACACTCCTGCCAAAAATGCAACCTTGGTAGAGTGTATTTTGAACTCTTTCACAGTTCTTTTCCCCCTAACTCTTAGGCAGCAAGAGCTCAGAATATATGTATTTAGTAAGTAAAGTCTTAAGGCTCACATAAACTGCCCATAAGAAACAACTCTAAAGTTGTACTTTGCTGTCTTGTTCCTACATGAATAGGACCAGAACCCATTTTAATTCAATGTATGTGTATCTGCACATAAATCTGTTAGTGTATGTGGGTATGCTAGTGCATGCATCAATAGCAGTTACTTGCAATAAGTCTATCATCTAACTAACAGCAACTTTTTATGATGCTGTCTAGCCAGAGCATTTTTCCTGTTGCCAAGACGGTTTTAAAAGAATGTCATTGTTTTGTTTGGTACAGCATATGGTAGGCAAAGTATGCAAAGGAACTCCAAGCATTTTTGTTTAAAAGTTTGCTGCAGCAGTATAAACAATTAAGACAACACTCAGAGTTTCCAGTCCTGAAAACCTGTTGACTCAGATGTTCTGATTGCAGAAGCCATGCACAAGAAGTGTGCATGCTTGTAAGTGCAGACATTCCTGCTGGCTGTCTGATTTCCAACTGTACAAGGAGCCCTTGCCTTTGGAGTCCTTGTCAATATACATATTATCAGTTCTTTCAGCATGACAGCTCAGGCTTTTCAGATTTTCCATACCCTCCACTTCAGAAAGCAGGGAGAAGGTATCAATGCCAGAGGTCATTAGAAGCAGGAGTAGCTCAACATTAGTTTAGAAATGAATTTATAAAAGCAAGGAAACCTCTAAGCTATCTATAAGTCGGATTCCCCACCTGGTTTTCAGCAGCTCGCTCTGAGCACAGTGGAACACATATGGCATGAAGAGAGGTTTCTCTTCACTGTGTACATTGCAATCATTTGTAAATACATTATTGTCTCTCCTGAGCTCTGACACAAAGGAATTTGGAATTTGATATATGCCTGCTCTGTACAATACCCTCCAACGGCAGCTCCCGAAGCCATTGGCTCTTGTGGTCATGTGAGCAGCAAAAATCATGCCATTGCCCACACACTGGCCAATCATCCTGCCACCGATCCCCTGCCACCAGCCACCAACACTGTCACTCAGCTTGATTTACATAGCGTTGTCCTACTGTTGCTGACAAATTACTTGAAGAGGACTTACGCTATGGAGCTGCAGGACAGGGGCATCCACTGTGTTCTCATGCCTTCTCCTCCCTGCCACAGTTCTCTTCCTTCATACTAAGATGATCCTGGAAGCCCAGGCAGGAGGGCTGCTCTGCCCTTTTCCATACCTGCTACCTTTCCATATCTCTTTGATTTGGGACAAGAGAGGGACTATTAGCAATCTAAAAACTGAGCTCTGGTTTGGGCTTATAATGGAAATGATAAATACACTCTTGTTCCAGAGAGTAACTGTGGAGTAACTTCAGATTACTCAAGCATATTCTTCATCTACAGCCATTCATCTGGCGACTTGCTAACATCAGAGGATCTACCACATTTTACAGGTGCCAATGCTACAACAATTTAAGTAAACCCTACTTGAGATCCTGAGCTCTTCTGCACTGGCAGTTATTCCTGTCAAATATTAAACCAATTTTTTTTTACTGTAAAGGAAAGTGAAGCAAAAAACAAAGGCAAATGGCATGTCATATAGGAAGTATGAGTTAAAAAGACAGGAATAGAATATAGCCACAGGGACAGTCTCCACTTTTTGTTCTGTGGAAACTGGGAATAGCATGAAGAAGTTTAAACACCGAGCAGGAGAACAAACATGTTCTGCTCACAGCCAGGTTAATGTGTTTTCTGCTTTTAACCTCAGCCTCACTCTGCCTCAATAGAAGGCAATAGGAAATCAATGAAAATGAATTAAAATATCTCATATTGTATCAAAAAATTGTCTACAAAAAGCAAAATAAGACTTTAGGCTTCTTGTTCCTTTGGGTATGGCTTGACATGAACCAGCCCTTCCTCATGTCTTTCAGATGTCACATTTACTACTTGCCTTTATAAAAAAGTAGTATTTCCATCTTTCATCAGCCATATTCTCAAACATACAAAGAAATGGAGTGAATGAACAAGCAGCACCCTGTGCATACGGCTCTGTCTTGAGACTGCTGTTTTCTAAAATAGACCAAAATTCAAACAAGCACAGACTTCAGACAATTAGAGGGGAAATAAATGCAGTAAACTTGTCTGAAGAACAGGTGTAGTTATGTCCAGGAAATCAGCAAAATAGTTGGCAGGTAGTTTTCACAGCTAACAAATCCAGACAGATCTCTACAAAACTAATGACTGTGAGTATTGGGCAAAAGTTACAAATGCACCCTACTGTCCTTTGGCACTCTTACAAGTAAAACATGAAAATTACTTTCTACTTGCATATCAAACAAAGATTACTAACCTTGATTAGTTCTGCTGTAAGGGAAGTTGTGCCAGAGTTCTGCAAGTTACTTCAAAGTCTTAAGAATAGTTTTTTGAGGAGAGGGGTCATATAATTTTGTGACAAGCGAATCCAACAAGTTCAACAACAGAGATACTCAATACTTATAAATATGATTGGCTACTAACTCATTCATTATTTTAAGTAGACAGCTTAAAAGGCAGATCTGAGATTCTGCCAACTGAATTTCTTCAGGAGAAATTCCAGGGGAAAAAAAGAGAAGTATCACTTCATAGAGAATCCCAGGTGAACTGACTTGACCATGTGATGACTACTTTCATGTGCAGAGGAGACGTGTATGTATTTTCCCATGTCTTTTCCCAGAAGATACCTACCCTATAAAACCAAGCTGGCAGTTCAAGAGGGAAAAAACCAAAAAATGTGTCGCTTATGTATTTTGAATAATTTCAACAATTTTCTTTTGAAAGGAGCTGTATTTAGGGGTACAAGTATTCATGCTGAATAAAGAACGGCCACGAGAGGGCACACTCCAAAGGCTTTTTGCTCTACACGAGGCAACCTTCCTGCAAACTCTTATTTTACCTAATTGGATTCTGAATCCCAGAGATCTTTATGCTTATCTGTAGCTGCTCTGAGTGGGGATAGTTTCTCTCTTCTAGTTTATTTAAAAGGCAGGGATTCACTGGAGTGAAAAGCTGCAAGGAAAATCATGCAGGAAGGAAATAGGTAAAGGGGTAAAAGATTGATTCTAGAAGCGCTGGAAATCTAGAGAGATCAGAAATTAAAAATATTAGTTTTTTACAAGATACTGAGAAATGTGACCATGAATCATCACATGAGATGATTTGCTCACATATTTTTTTTTAATGCAGTCTCCTCAGCTTTTAGAAAACAAGCTTATTTTCCCTTTTTTGTTTCTTCTCCCCCCACCCCCTGCCCTTTGCATACCAAATCAAAGATTTCAAGTTTAGCAAATGAAAGCAAGTTACTTCCAGAAGAGGACAGCCATTCTGTATTGAACTGTTTCACTGTATCAAAACTGTGAGAATCAAGGGAGGGTTGGTTGGTTTAAAGAACAACGTAAGAAAGCAAAAATGAATCTAGGAAGGTGGGAACCAGTTTAGAAAACCATACCTGAGAAACAGAAAGTACTGTATGTGTCCATCTCTGTGTAGCCAGACCCAGAGTTTTGTGTGCTAATAGGAAATATCTGAATATGTATTTGCCTGTATGTGTGTATAAGCACGCGCATGTCCTTACATGCAGGTATACCAGGGCAGACATACTTGTACACCTGTACCTGCACCCATACCATTCCTGCAGACAAGGATGTGCATTCATGCGTTTTCCTCTGTGCAGGATATATCTACCTTGCATACACATAAGTGATTCATGCTGAGGAATTCTTATATCTATATCTATATCTAGAGATATGCCTATGAGAAGGCAGTCATTTAATGCAACAAAGCCTTGCAACGTTGATATAGGATTGAAGCTTAGTTTACTGGAAACAACTGGAAGTTCTGTTATTCATTTCAGTGGGCCTGGGATTTGGGTCTTAGTGCTCCGAAATTAAATATTTTAATGAAAACAAACAGGCAGCCTCTGATCCACTTAATTTTAGAATTTACAGCAAACTATTACAAGTATGCACAAAAAAAATTGGTCTCAAAAAAAAAAAAAAAAAAAAAAAAAAGGCTTGGGATTGTTTTTACCTTGGAATATTTTATGGGTGCTAAACTGTGCTTGAGCTATTTTAGACATAAATGAAGAAATCAAATTAAGAAAAAAACCAACTTCAACCAAACAAACACCTTTTTTGTTTCTAAATATTTGAAGCCATGTGGGGGAAGGGCTTTCAATTTGGAAAGAACTCAAAGCTGTGGATGTAAAGTGCTCCCTAACAAAATAGCAGAGGAGAGTCAAGGTTCACCAGAACTGAATTACTTCACATTCTGAATGACTGACCTCTTTGGGTTAACTTTTGGGTCAATGCCTCTCTGGGTTAACTTTTCAAGAAAAGGTATTTAAATAAAGTCGCTGCTGCTTTTTTCCCCCGTGCGAACGCTCAGGGAACAGTTCTTTTTTCCTGATATTCTTTTTTGGTTTATTTTTCTCTTACAACAAAATCTCCCTTTTCTGGCAGCTAATGGTAGGTGAGCACAAAGATAAGGTATTAATTGTGCCGTAATTTCTCCTCCCACTATAAGAGGCAACAGTAAGGGAGCAGGAATGAAAGTATGCAACCTGGATGACTGATCACATGTGCCGGATAATGAAAAATCAGGATAAATTGTTTGCCAGTGATCCATAGGCTAAAATGCATTCACAGAAATGGCCACTGTCTAACTATGGCAATAGGAGATTTGTAATCATCAGTCTGCCTAGGGGATAATTACCAGATGATAACATTAAATCCTCTGAATAAATCCTATGCTGCAAAGAATTCATCTAACTACAGTGGTCACTCATTAGTAAACATTTTGAGCAATTATCTCTCAATAACCACGCTCTTCTCTTCACTCTCTTTAGAGGAACCTTTCTAGTAACCTATTTTTTTTTTCCTGTCTCCTGGGGAACGGAAATGAGAAGTGAAGGGAAGGATGCTTTTGAATGTAATTACAGATTGGCACGCAGTACAAATTCCCCCAAATCTAAACATAGGCAGTAGTAAAGTTAGCAACTAAAAAAGGAAAAAAAAGCTTGCTTTGTATGGAAAAACAGTTCACTTACAGTATAATGTAAAAATGTTTCAAAATTAAGCACCGGTGAAGCATAGATACTTAAAGCGACAGCACCTCTTATACACTGAGCATTTTTCAAAGGAAAATAAATCCTGTGTATTAAGAGAAATTAAGAACAAGCCACATTATAATGTCACAAAGAATAATTACTTTCATTATGAAAGAAAAAGCCTTATTAATTTAACAGCATATAGGTCAAAAAAAAATTTTTGTATTTTACTCAAAAGAAGATACTCTCAATTGTATAGTTTTGACCCCACCTAGTATATGTATATAGCTTGAACTAACATGGCTTGATCTTGAATCCTGCTGCAAATTGCAAATAATGGAACTTCAACTGTATAGTTAAAGCCAACCATACTGAAGGAAGGATCCTTAGCCTCAGAGGAAGAGCACACTAGACCTGCAGATTCCTGCTGGAGCATAGCATGAGCTACCTCATGCAGGGCTGCCCCTCCAGTCCTGCTGTGCCTGGGCCCTCAAGGGCTCTGCCAATCTCTCCACGGGTTACTGTGCCATGCCCATCACCCATGTACTGCTTGGGAGCAGGTGCTGACTTCAGAGTCCTGTGTGAGCCCTGGCCAGCCCTTCCAGAGGTGGAGAGGAGGGTACCTGTGCAGGCTCCCCTCTGCTTGCATGTTCAGGTTTCTCTCCTAAAAAGGTGCACGAGCACTAGTGAAGAGAAAAACAGATATGAGAAAATTCCCATGCTATATATACTGCTACACTTTCTTTCCATTCAGTAACTCCTTCCATTAAACCTTTTACCATATATGCACTTCTTCTTAGAGCTTGTATTTTTAACCACTTCTCACATCATTTGCTGGTGTCACTTGCCCTGCTAGACTGCTCCTTTGGCATCTGGAAGGGACTTTGCTCAGCAGTAGAGAGATAGCTTCTCCAAAGTTTTGGGAAAGGGAAATGAGGAAAAGCAATCAATAGAAGCCCAAAGTAATCCCTTGTCTCCTCTTTCAGCTGCCTTCTGCTATGATAACAATCCAGATGGTTGACATAGCTGTTTATATGAGCACGGAAGTGATGAAGGCATTATCATTGTTGGGCTGTGGGTCTTTCCTCAGCAGTCAGGCAGGAGGAACAGGATGATTACAAATGGAAAAAGACCCTTGCAAATCAGCCATGGCAAATGTAAAGGTAGGACAAAAGGGTAAACAAAATGTAATTATGGAAGGAATCTCCCTTTTACCTTCAGTTTGATGAACAGTATGTATTTCCGAAGCTTTGATCCTGACTGTTAATTCAGACCTAAAAAGAAAGACTGCTAAAGCCCTAAGAAATATCTGGAGAAATTTAAATATAGATTTTTTTTTTTTTTTTTGTCTCAGAAGACTTGAAGAATTTATTTTATTGTAGCACTGAACATTTTAGAAACAAAGATCCTGTTATAAAGTGAATGTGTAACCATAATAAGTCACATCCTAGGGTCTCAATTTAGTTTTAGAACAGGCCAAACTCTGACTCCAGAATGAGCCTGTCTGAGAACAGTGACCTCTTAAAAACTGCAGGATTCATACCATTTGTGCTGTGTGATCGTAACAAACTAGTTGTGAATGTGGAGAGAATTCAGAAAAGCTTCGTTTTTTCCTAATGTGAAAGCATGCTTTTTATCCTCAACCTTGAACCATTCCCAGTCTCCTGCTAAAAAGACCTATGAAAGGAAAAGTGTTTTTTAATGGCTATAAAACCTTTTATTAGCTATGCAGGTTTCAGGATTTTGTTTCATTCAGAAATATTAGGCTCAGATAAGCTTCCTGCATCTTTTTTCTTTAGACTCTTAATCCACCATTTGTTTCTGAAAACGTAGCTAACGACATCCAGAGAGGCTGTTGTTGTAGCTAACAACCTACAAGGAGACTGTTATCCCTGTATAAGGACATGTCTTAGGCTACCTTGTTCAAACTCACTTCCCTTAAGTAAAGAAAAAGCAAGTACTCATGTACTTTCACCATACTGTTCAAGTATTTTTAGTAATGAGGAAGAATTCTACTTTCACACATAGAGGAGCATTTGAAAAGCTACTTAAGAGGGTTTTTGAGGTTTTCTGTTTCTTTCATGCAATATTTGTCAAAAACACTGCTTGCATCACTATGCTTCTGGCCAGCGCAAAAGGTAATGTGAATATTTGCTGTTGCAGATACGTCACTTCGTAACTATTTTCAACTCCCACTAGGATGGAAATAGCAGAATATGAAATACCATGCACTAGCACCTATCAGCACTAGGTTATTCTGTAATTCGGGGCTGCCTGGCTTTTCAGATTAGATGGGTCATACAGCTTCTTCCACTGTGGAGCCAGGTCTGCACACCCTACCTGCTTTCTTTAGAGCAGGTGACAAGACCATGTTTTTTGTCCATGTCCAGCACAGATGAGCTTCTCATGCATCCAGCACAGTTGATCTGCTCATGCACAGGACCCCTGTTAGTGCCAGAACTGTTGTCCGTGCCCAGTTTGGTTTGTCAAGAATGCAAAATAAATATGGCAATTCCCAGCAATTCATGTTTATTCCACGCAGAAGTCTGTGAGCTCTGGGGAAAGAGAAGCAGCTGGGAAAAAGCTGCTGGTGCCAGAAGACCTTCGGCAGCTTGATCTAAACCACTTTTTTTTTTCCACTAAGGTTTGCTTGGGTGGAGGTAGCAAGCAGAATGGGTTGGATGGAGAGTCTTGGTTGGCAGAAACCCACCCTTGGCTCATCACCTGCCTTCAGGTTCCCTTTAAGTCCAGGTCCCCCTCAGAAAGGATTTATCAGGACTGGAAAGGGATAACCTAAAGACAGAAGCTTGCTTTAGGAGAGAGAGTCAGGGAGAATAAAGCCAGAGGCTGGCTGGTTCTCACAGCCCTTAGAAGTAGCCATTCTCATAGAGAACACTCCATAACATAATACTCTGTGTACAAAGCAACCAGATTTTTGGACTTCCTTTGGACTGGAGGGATGTCACTGTACAACTCCTCATGCTCTGAAACTGAGTCAGGAGTGAGATTGGTGTCTGTCATGTGACTACTGCTCAAACACAGCTGGCAGCTTTGACATAGTTTGATTACCAGAATGGAAAAAAAAAAACAGCATTAGCCATTCAGTTATTATTGAATGACTAAAAAAAAAATTAAAAAAAAAATAATAAAAAATAATAGAAAAAGGGTAATTTCATTATGCCTCACAGTACTGGTCAGCTTGCTCTGTCTTTTTTTACAAGCTGCTTCCTTTTCTAAAGCAAAATCCCTCTGTTTCATGTAGCTCCCTGAGAAATTAATGTAACTCACTCTGAAGACTGGCATCATCTGTCTGTGAGAAGCAGTTAACACAAACTATGTGTTTCCATATCTCAGTAGCAGTTAAAGTCTACAATTTCACACTCTCACTTGGAGGGAAAACAAAAACAAAACACTATGCCTTAAGGACACTGCAATTCAGAAATGTCTCTCCCTTTGACCTGGGAATGCCACCAGGGAAAGCTGGATGTGTCAGTACTAGTACTTCACAGAGAAGAAAAGCAGCAGGTAGCTCAAGGGGCAGCACGGCCTGCCTACAAACTTCAGAAATCAGCAACTCTTGAATTTGCAAGTGAACACAAGGTAGATGTCTCCTGTGATTTTGCTCTGGTCCTGTCTCACCTGTGAATGAGAGAACAGGGAAAAGTTCAGTGAGACTGTAGTGGTGAATTCAGTTGCAGGGGAAGCAAGGAGAAAAGCCTTGATACAAAAAGGGCAATTTTTCATGTATGTGTCCTGCTACTTCCATTTTAATCAACACTTTCTGGTTTTAGGCTGCAAAGTTCTGGTTCACTGACAAGATGAATTGCTGCACAGAAAATTTGGTAAACAACTATGGGTAGCTCAAGAATAATATTGATGACAAATTGATAATTATGAATACTGTTTCTTTCTCACTAAGGCTGGGTATCTGTACATTTCGAATCTGTGACCCCAGTCTATCCTGGCCTTCATGCTGAGAAGGAACAAAAGATGTCATCAGGGCTTTTTTCTTTGTCAAGAAAATAGAAAAGTACCTCTCTTGAAAAAATAATATCACCACCACCCCCCAGCTAATTCATTCTCTCTTAACTTCTTCATGCTCTAGTGATCAAATCATTAAACAGCCCTCATTATTCATTCCAACTTCTGCCAGGGATATGAGCTCTGTATCCGAGAAACACCTCCTCACCATCACAATCATCATAATGACATCTCAGCAAGTTGATACAATTATGCCAGAGAACCATCCCCATAATTATACAGTTCTTTAGCTCATTTCTCAGTGTATTCACCATTACTATAATCACAGCAAGTACAATGTGTTAAATTCGGAACAGGATCTACAGCTAACATCTAACAGGATGAAAAGTCTGCCTGCTGCAATTCTTCAATTCTTTACAATATAACTCTTCAAACTTCTTAAAGTAGAGGTTCATATTTTAGCATGTGTTTGTTTTTGAAACAATAGATATTTACAACTCATTTTAAGATGCAAATGAAGGACGTATGAGAAAAAGTGTAAACCTCTTCCCCACATAATTTTCAAAGTATTGCTAAAGAACTGGTAGCACTGGACCTTATTTCCTAACCAGATATTAGGTGTAGATTTTTATGCATATGGTACATATGGACTGCCATCATAAAGCATTTTGCCTTTCAGCTCACAGTGATCACAAAGACAGCTTAAGCAAACCTTGGCAGCCACTGATGCTTATTTGCCATGAGATCCTTTACATTAATGACTAGATTGTCACTATGAAAAATGCTCTGGTTAAAATATGCTGGAAATCAGGCAAATGTATAGTTTTCTAAAAAGAGAATTTTCACATAATACAAACTGAGGAGGGGGTGAAGGAAGGTTAGAACAGAAGATCCATAAAAATTTAAAGAACCAAATAGAAAACCTAGGGCACTTCATGCCTGTGGAAAAAGTAACAGAAGTCTCTTTAACAAAATGCAAGCAGACATACTAACAAGTTCTTCCTGTCTATTTCCATTTACCAAATCAGGCACAGCCAAGAAAATGTTGCACTTTGAGATTTCCAAGGAAGGCAGTGAATTATCGGTGGTGGAGCATGCTGAAGTGTGGCTCTTCCTGAAGGTCTCCAAGGCCAACCGGAGCAGGACAAAAGTCACCATCCGCCTGTTTCAACAGCAGCGGCAGCCAAAAGGCAATTCTGAAGGAGCAGAAGATACAGAGGATGGGGGGCTGAAAGGTGAAAAGAGTGAGACTTTGATTTCAGAAAAGGCAGTGGACACCCGTAAGAGCACTTGGCACATCTTCCCTGTCTCCAGCAGCGTTCAGAGACTGCTGGACCAAGGCAAGATCTCTTTGGATGTGCGGATTGCCTGTGACCTGTGTCAAGAGACTGGAGCCAACCTGGTGCTACTGGGCAAGAAGAAGAAAAAGGAAGATGATGGGGAAGGGAAAGAAAAGGAAGCTGGAGAATTCACAGGAGAAGAGGAGAAGGAGCAATCACATCGGCCCTTCTTGATGATGCTTGCCCGGCACTCAGAGGATCGTCAGCACAGACGACGGAGACGAGGCCTGGAGTGTGATGGCAAAGTCAACATCTGCTGCAAGAAGCAGTTCTTTGTCAGTTTCAAGGACATAGGATGGAGTGACTGGATCATTGCTCCTACAGGTTATCATGCCAACTACTGCGAAGGAGAGTGTCCCAGCCATATAGCAGGCACATCTGGTTCATCATTATCTTTCCACTCCACTGTCATTAACCACTACCGCATGCGGGGCCATAGCCCCTTTGCCAACCTCAAATCATGTTGTGTGCCCACTAAGCTCCGGCCCATGTCCATGCTCTACTACGATGATGGCCAGAACATCATTAAGAAAGACATACAGAATATGATTGTGGAGGAGTGTGGCTGTTCGTAGACGCTAGTGTGCACAAGACCCTTCTTGTTAAGTAGAAAATGTATCAAAAGCCCAAGAAGAGGAAAGACCAGACATGGTATGATCTTTTTTGAGTGAAACAATTATCAGAAATATAAGCAAAAACAGAAGAGAACAAGAAAAGGGAGAGAGAGAAAAAAAAAAAAAAAAAAAAAAAGACTTATGGAGGACCAGAAAAGACTTCAGCTACAAAAAAGGAAGAAAACATCATGAAGCCAGGCTTGAATAAGATAGGTCTGAAAGGTGGTATGGATTGGGGATTTCCCCTTTCTTTCAGTATGCTCCTTATCTTGTCACATAGTATACTAAACATTAGTTTCTACTAGGGGAAAGAAGTTCTGTTCTCTCCCTTAGTTACCCATCAGGTAAAGCCATGGTAGCAGCTCATCCAACCTGCAGAAATTTGGACAAAGTCCAAAAGGTTAATGAAAAGCCAAGTGTATGATCATTGGCGCTTCCCCCCCACATTTACAGAGCAACTGAGTAGGTGTGTAGTGTTTGTGTTTGTATATATATGGCTATGTATTTATATACATGTCTCTATACATACAGACACAATACACATACATATACTTAACATTGATCAAGGGTCAATAGTGTGCAGGTGTGTACACATTCATCTTCTGCACTACATTTACAAAAAAAAAAAGGAGAAAAAAGGAAAAAAGAAAAATGAAGAAAAAAAAAGAACAAAAAATTAATGAAAGAATAAAAGTTACATTCTGTAAAGGTGCTTACAATGTTAGAACTATGCAACCTAGATGGTTTGAAACTGTTTACCTGCGAGAGAAAGAAAAAAAAAGAGAGACTTTTTTTTTTAAATGGAAGTAACTTGTTTAAAAAAAAAAATCTTTGGTGAGAGATACTTGAAAGGAACATGTTTGTCCAGTTACTGGAGTCAAACATTTCTATATTTTGTAAAAAAATTTTTTATCGTTTACTATTTGCACTACAATGGTGTCTGATCTGTCTAATCCTTATTTAACAAATATTTGCAAGGGAGGGTGGTTGGGTGTGGGAGGGGTTGAGAGCTGCACTTATTGTGAGCTATACAAGAACTGCTACAGCACACAGAATAGCTATTTTTATTATTATAATAATTATTATTATTTTGTACCTTAAAATGAATAGACACGTACACCAAAGACATTCGTGCAAGCCTCTATAAAGTCTGTTTGTGGTTGGTACCATTCACCTGTAATGAGTTAGGGTTTGAATTAAGAGTCAGTGGGTTGATTACATTCAGGCTAGAATATTTGTTAACCAGTTAAATTCAAATAGTGCCCTCAACAAAAAATCGCCATTTGAAGTAAGCCCAGAAAATCCCTAGGATTTGGATCCAAGGTGCTTGGATCTGAGCTTCATCTGAGCATAATCATACTGTTTTGTATGTACAACACTAAACTTGGCCCTGATGCACAGCAAATGTGCATTGTAGGGAAACAACTTTGTCCAAGGGATATACATATATATGTATATATTTCTGTATGTATATATGTATGTATACACAAGGCATAAGCATTTCTGGCTTCATTTTACTATTCTTAAAACAATGAATGTTTGTGTGCAAAGCACAGTAGGTTAAAAGATTTTTTGTTTCTTGCTGCCAAGTGGGATGCTACATGTTCAAAATGGTATTTGTGCAAGAGAAAACTAAAGTGCTGGTATTTGTGCAAGAGAAACCTAAAGTGCTGATATACATTTCAAATGTTGATGTAAAATTGCAAGCAGCCTTGGGCCCTGTCCACCATTGCTCCTGCAAATATACAGAAAATGGCAATTGTGGTTGGATTTCTGTTTGAAATACAGTCTTTGCTGAAATACTGGCTTTCTCAACCACCACCCTCTAGTATGACAACTCTTAATGGGTTTGCATGATACCTGTAAGACCCAATTTTCAGTGTCAACATCTAACCTGAAGGGTCCAATCCGTACGGCATAGGTAGATAGTAATTTTTTAAAAATTTTTCGCTGTCATATTTAAAAGAATGTTAAACTTACATTTGTCTTTGGGTAGGGGGAGATGATAAGAGGGAATGGGAGAAACCTTTAGGCCCTGTTTACATTGAGTTTGATAATCCTGAGCCTGAAGCTTCAGAGTCTCATAGGTTTGCTGAACCAAGCCCCAGTTAGCTGCCTTCTGACGGGACAGGCTTCTAAATGCCTCTCCTGGAAAGAAGTACTAACACAGCTCCCTGTCTTGTCAGGAGAACAGTCTGTTAAAAAAAAAAGAGAAAAAAAAAAAAAGAAAAAGAAAAAAAAGATAAAAGCACAATATAACCCAGTCACACTGGCTAGGGATAGTGTGTTAGCACCTTCATGGCGAGAACCATGTTTAAACAGTGTAATCAGGGCCTTCATTTTCTGTCAGCCAAAACTGTTTGTGTGTGCATGTGTGCGTGTGTGTTCTCTGTGTGTGCATATGCGCATGGGCGCATGTCCATATTTGTCTGTATCTATAGAGATAAAAATGAAAAGGGAAAAAAAAGAAAAAAAAAAAGAAAAAAAATAGCCCTTTCCTCTGTTGAATAGATATCAACATACATGCGTATAGCTAAGTTTTCTATCTAATTTATTCCACAATATTTAGATTGCATAGTACAGCTAATTGGTTATACATTTATGTACTTTTTATACATCACAGATTTTTTCACAGACTTGTTTGCAATTTGCAAAAAAAAAAAAGTCAAAAAATAAAATTGGTTAAACACTAAATTTGTCACTAAAGTGTTCTGTAAAATAACAAGGCTTTCTGAACTAAATTATTTGCAGAAGTTTGTTGGGTTTTTTGTGTTTTCTTCCTGGGGAAAGGGAGGGATACCAAATGCTAGTAGGAAAATTATCAGGAAAAAAAAAGATGCACAACTAATTTATCTTTATAACTTTAACAAAGTTCCTGGCCCTGCTTATTTGAAGCATGTGGCAGAATTTCTGTCCATTTTTCTAGAAGCAGAGCCAGCCTTTGGGGCAGCAGGAGCAGGGACACAGTCTGCGAGAGTTGTTGAGGATACCATTTAGTTCACTGGTCTTTGTACTTGGCCTTAAAATTGGGTGCCCCAGAACTCTTATTTATACAATCAGATGTCCCAGAATGGTTACTCATGTCAACAGGCTCTTTGATGTCAACTGGTCTCCTTACAAGATCAGTAAAACTACTTACATGTGTAAAGTTGTGACAGGGTGAATCACAGGTTCCTTCTGCTGTGGGCACTGTCAAGGGAGAGAAAGGATTCTGAGTGAATGGCACCACAGCCAACATTGTTTAATTCAATTACTTGAATGAGGCTGTTTGCATCATGGTGGATCTCTGAACACAGTGGTAAGGGAAACAGGTCAGATGGCTCACATTGATAAAATTTATTCTCAACAGTGATTAGCTAGAGAGTATTGGAGACATGAAATCCCCAAACCTTCCTGTAGATGACAATGGCAAAACTCCCATTGGCAGCTAACAAAGTAGGTTTAGAAAAACTCGTGTTTTTTCTGGCTAAAGGAGAAAGATCCTTTAAAAAATAATTCTGATCCTGAATTTGATAGCAGATTTAATGTGATGAATAGGGACTGGCCTGAAAAACTTTAAACTAACCTGAGACAACTTCCAAGTGAGGAAAGAAAACAGGATTTTAGATATTGTGAGCATGTTTCATGATAGCTACACAAAAAAGAGAAGAAAGTTTACAAATCAAGAAGTAACTGTTCCAAGCCCTACTTTTTAGCTTGCATTTATGTGTCTGTACTGGTCACAGATTTGAATGATTTCTCCCTGCAATTTCTCAGTCATGGGGTTTTGATTTGCGGTCAGAGTTATTTAAAGTAGGGGGAAATGAAAAACTGTATGATAAAGTAAAATAAGAAATTTGGATGCTAGTCAAGACTGAATGATTCCAGCAAAATAACCCATCCCTGATAATTTGATTTAATTAAATCTGCATGTACTTAAACTAGCATTAGAAATTGTTACCATATTTAAGCAGTTGTTCTAGGGCATGCAGCCTTAAAAATTACTTCTCCTTTCAGGTATGACTGTACCAAAAAGAAGAGAGGCTCTTAACTACTAACACATTCCTTTCCATATAACCTACTTACTGTTTATATTGAAAATACGTTTTCAGTATATACTTAATCACAAAAATGTATTTGTTTAGTACCTCTATAATCTTATTGCTTGAGAGCTGACCACATTTGGTTGTCTTTTGACATCTCCATGTCAGATACTCACTAGTTACAAAGCCTAAGAAAGTGGCATAAGTGCATGCTAAGATGTTTCTTTGGTAGGGCTGAATGTATTTGTATCCTGTAGATTTAGCAAAAGGAAATGCTTATAGATGCTTGTAATTATTATGCACTCATATGGTCTAGTGCCCAAAACTGTAGAATTAAATTAAATGGGAGTTTTGTCATTGACTTCAATAGAACAGTCTCCTACCAAATCACTGCGAAGTAGGGTTCCAATATATATACCTCCTTTTTCTTTCTATTTAGTTAAGAATTAAGCTGTCAAGTTCATTTAACAGTGACACCACAAGACCATGTAGAGGCTAGCAGCAATATCTCTTAGGTAAAGAAGTTCAGGCATCTGTAAAGTTTATGTGCAAAATTAAAAATTAATGGACTATAGTTGCTCATGTGGAATTGTGCCTTACTCTGTAAGCAATGCCATTGATTTGCAGAGGGTCTCCTTTCCTAGAAAGTTACCAGTCAGCATCAATAAATTGAGAAAAAACTATTTCTGAAGTATAGGTAGATACAATGGAAATTTTAAAGTTTTTTAAGTTAAACCTCATGTCAATAATGTACATCAGTATAAGAAGCAGATGCTAATCCCTTTCCTTACACTGAAAAGGTTTTACTCCCCCATATGCTCTCACTGCATTACATGTTGAGTAAAACGTTTTCAGCATGAGTAAATAAAATCATAATTTGATCTTCTGTGAACAACTAGAAGCAAGGTTTTCATGGGCCGAAAAAAAGCAGCACTTCTGGGTTTTATAGCTATTTATTTTTTGAGATATAATGAATCTGTTAATTCTCAATGGGTTTCTTTGTATTTAAATACTTTCAAAAACTTTCATTGACAATGGGTTGAAGATATATATATGCACATATATATAATCTATATGTATGTGTATATATATCTTCATAATAATATGTATATATAAAATATAATACAATTTAATATGGCATAACATATTATATAATACTTTGTTATATTAAATTGAGTTATATTATATATATACATATTATATATATGTCTACAGTATATATATATACACACACAACTATATATATGTATATACATATATATAAATTATGAAAGCCAGGATATTATGAAGCCTATTTTGTTTTTATAATTTTGTGTTTTGTTGTCGATATTATTATTATTGTTATTATTATTATTTTGCATACTACATGCAGTGCTTTAACCAATGTCTGTTTGGCTAATGTAATTAAAGTTGTTAATTTATATGAGTACATTTCAACTATGTCAATGGTTTCTTAATATTTATTGTGTAGAAGGACCGGTATTTTTTTTATTTACATTATGTTTAAAGAGGTAACAGTTTGATATGTTCTCATTTGTTTATATTAGAAGTTATTTATTTTCACGGCATTCCGTCTGGTATTTTGATATTTGGAAGGCATGCTACCTATACTTTGTACAGTTAGTGGGCAGTATTCAGCAGCTCCCAGTAGATTTTTAGGCCCTGTATTAAATAAAAGACTTATTTGGGCTTTTTATTTTAGATTTTTCCTTTTGGTTTGCCAGGACCACTCAGTGCACTTATTGCCAGACACTCTGCCTGTGTGACCAGTTTATTCCTACTGTATTTACCCAGGACAGAGGACCAAAACCACCTCTGGTGTAAGTCCAGTGACTTCAGTGAAGTTATACCAGAGATGCATTTGGCTCACAGAGAAAATGCTTGTGCAAATCAATGCAAAGAAAAGGCAGAAAGAAAGAATCTTTGCATTTGGAACGGGATTTCAACATGTTAAAAATGTTTGGATCAGCTGTTACTTTATTTTACTTTGTTCTTTTTGTTATTTTGCTCTTTCTTATACAACAGCAGCAACAACACAAGTGAAATAAATAAAGGGAGTTTCACCAAGCCCTGTGTAATCATTCCTTAATATGCATTCCTTGCTGGGAAATTCATGGGAACTTGGGAAATAATGCCTCTTCAGACTGAACAGTATTATATCTCTCTTTAATGTGAATATGTTAAATGGACATTTGAATTCATATCCCAACAAGAAATGAAATTTTAGGTTGTTCACTTCTCCTTGTGAACCACATGGAGTACAAAAACTAAAGCCAACTGCAACTTCCCTATGCCTGCAGCCTGTTAGGTCTTCAGCTACTATCACCATAATTCCCTTGAAATAATCCAGAACTAGATGCTTACATAGATAAAAGAGGAATTTTCATTACTGAGAAAAAAAATAAAAATAAAAAATTGGAAAGCTGTCAGTTCACATAGGTTAATTTATAAATTGATAGGTAGTCAGATGAAATGATCAGAGGCCTGATTACAAGCATCTGATTACTGTTCTGAGTGAGAAATTATCTGAGTACCCTCATATTTGAAAGCAGGGTGAATTTATGACGGGTTTTCACCAATCATTGCATTCCTATGGTGATAAATGGGCTCCTGCTACATTCCAGTGAGGTGACAATTCTGAAGTTGATCTGATCTTTAAGCAGATTTTTTGCATGATGCTCAAGCATAGGCCATCACAGCTATGAACAGGCCTTTAAATAATTAGGCACTGAAAGCCATTCTACAAAGTCTGGAGAACTGAATTGGCTTCCTCTTAGTGAAAATATATTTTTTAAAAAAGCAATGCAATCAGTGCTAGAGAAAGCATTCTTTTCAGAGACTACTAAGACATATTTGAATATATGCTTTCTTCCCTTCATTATGATCACTATTATACAATGGGACTCAGTGATCTTAAAGGTTTCTCCAGCCTAGATGATTCTATGATTACTATTGCCAGCAAAGACAATTTCAACTGGATTTGGAAGTTGCTCTAAGAGAATAAAACCCTAAGAGTTACTTGATTCCAACTGCTGGCGTATTAACCTGGTACAACTGAAGCTTACACTTCAGGTGTAAAACAAAGAGCTATTGTTTCTCTTTCATGACACAGAGTGCAGGAGTAGATAGTGCAATCCAGATGTTTTCCATTTTCTCCAGCCATTATATTTCCTTTTTATTTTAAGAATGCTGTTGAGAACAGTTGCTATTGTACAAGCTTGTTGAAATGCTCCATCTGAAAAGAACAGTGGAGAGCTAAGAACTTTCTTTTCACAAGTAGAACAATATGCTAATACTGAAAAAAACCTATCCTAAACAAATGAGACCAAGTTAATAACATACAAAGGCAGATAACACCAAATTATTCTGGTAAACAGATACATGGATAGTTTCTGCTTAGTGAGGATTTCTTACCTTACAGCATCTTCACACTGCTGCTTGGGCTATTGAGTCACTGGGTTAATTTCAGTGCACATCACAATTCTTTCCACGCTTGTCAGTGGGCTGACAGAGTCAAAGTTTTGATAGTCCATGGTTAGACAGATATGGATGCCCTCAGTGATTAATTTCTTAAGTTTTTCTGTCTCCTGGAAATACAAACACAGACTGATTTGAAGTACTGCGTGGGGGTCAGGGTGACTGTCCTCCCTTATACTGCTGATAGAAGTATAGCACAGTGATCAAATCTGTGACTTGCAAATACCTGCTGCCCAACTTCTATGACCTCTGGATGCTTCATGGTTTCAAAAGAGCTGTCTCACACTATGTCACCATATGATCTCATCTCTTCTGTCTACTATTGTTTCTCATCAGCTTTGCTAAAATTGCATTCACTGAGAAAATAGTGCAGAAAGTCACTGTCTGCTAGAGAATCCCAAATACTCTCTGCAGGACAGAGTTAAGTGAACAATGAGGTTTCCTTTTTCTCCTCCAATAGCCAGAAATTCTAAGCACTAAAAGTGAAAGAGTTGGGAGAAAGGTCCACATGCCTAGACAGTATCTATGTATCTTCATCTTATGAAGACTGTGAGAGGGAATGGGTTTATTTTTTCTTTTGACAGTGGACACAGGGACAAATTAAATCCTTTCTTGTAAGATCTACAGTACAGTGTTCAACTCTCGGGGCTTCAGCACAAGAAAGACAAGGACCTGCTGGAGTAAATCCAGTGGACGGCCACAAAGATGATCACAGAGATGGAGCACCTTTCCTACAAAAGCAGGCTGAGAGAGCTGGAGTTTTTTCAACCTAGAGAAAAGAAAGCTCCTGCAAGAACTTAGAGCAGCCTTCCAGTACATAAAGGGGGCTTACAAGAGAGCTGGAAAGGACTTTTTACAAGAGTCTGTAGTGACAAGACAAGGCGGAATGGCTTCAAACTAAACAGGGTAGATTTAGATCAGATGACAGAAATAAATCCTTCACTGTGAGACACTGGCACAGGATTCCCAGAAAAGCTGTGGATGCTCCATCCCTGGAAGTGTTCAAGACAAGGCTGGATAAGGCTCTGAGCAACCTGGTCTACTGAAAGGTGTTCCTGCTCATGGCAGGGAACTAGATGATCTTTAAGGTCTCTTCAAACCCAGGCCATTCTACAATTCTATGAATTATTTAATATATCTGACTTATACAGTTTCTATTACATGACAAAATTACTGTTTCTGAGACGACAGAGTTATGGCTTCCAGAATGTCATATTACAGCAGACAAAACCAACATAGCAGCTTTATTCAAACAAAAGCATTCAGAGGAAAGTTGGCAAAAGATACTAGTAGAGATGCCTAGAGGGGCTCTTGAGCAGACTGCTCCTCCACAACTTAGACACACAGAATGCTCTTATGGCTGAATTAGGATGCAGTTGGCTTGATCTTAATGAAGGCAGATGGGTGTTACAGACCTGGGTGGCTTAACTGAAAGCAAAATGAAGTCCTATTTTGCAAGAAAGATCAGAATATAAAAGAGCAGATAGTAAGGTGGTAGAAAACATGTGCACTTTACTGAACTATATATGAAAGTGATCAGAGTTGAATACTTTTGGAAAATGTGAAGATAACTGAAATCAGGCTAGAGGTAAAAAAAAAAATCCAGTTACAGAATACAATTATGCAATATCACAGAGTCTTTCTACTGAAGGAGCCCATTCAAAAGTCAAAATCTTAGTTCTCAGCTGAGCTGTGTGTCTCCCACAGAAATGGCACAATTCAGGAAGAAGACACAGCACCATTTTCAGACATCAGACACTCATCACTTTTCCCACCAGGAGAGTATACAGAGGCCAGAAATCTACCTGAGTCTGGACAGACATATTGGTTAACAAGTGACTTATCACATTATTACCTTTTTTTTTTTTTTTTTTTTTTAATTTCTAGCAGATGACACAACCCTCAGAAGCAATTCAGACCCTTCTCAGCAATGCAAACTACCTTAGTGTGAATCAGGTTCAAATTTGGCATGCTTTCAGATGCATACCTTTTCATGCAAATCCTACTCCTTTCTCACGCTTTCAGTGGGCAACCCAGTCATTTGTACACAGCTGTTGTGGTGAAATTGTCTCCAGGTTTAGGCTTCAGGCTTTGCTCCTCCATTCCTATTTCTATAGCCTAAGAAAGTAACCTCAGGCATAGGAGCTTTATGCTACCCCCACATGTCTGGACAGGAAGAAGAGAGATCAGATAAATAAATTAATTATGTCAATAAATAAGAGACATTCTCTATGAATAGAAACTCCAGGTCCAAACAGGAGCAGCCCAGTACTAGACCTGCCTTGCCAGTGACCCACCCAGGTACTGAGAGGTTCTGTAGCATCTAAGGAAAAGTAGAGGGACTGCAGAGAGAGAAAATGCAGCAACAGAGGAGTGTTTTCAACTACTCCCATGCAGTAACAATCACATTAGGTCATGATGCAGAGATTGATTTCTTTGCTGCCACAAATGGCTTCTTCAGGAAGCATTTAGACAAGAAGAAAAGCATAACCCAACTCAATAATCTATTATCATAATATTGTTCTGAAATAGGAAGAAGATAAGTTGTACTTGTCCATCTTTCCACCTTCCTCTGCTACAGCAGAAAAACAAACCTCAAAATCTTGTGAAGACTTTAAGAGGCTAAAAGGGATGGCTGAATATTTCAAAGCAGCTTCCAGATTATTTAGGGATACTGTAGTAGAGTAACAGTACTGAAAAACAGCCCAAAATTCAATATGAGGGGGCAGTAGAAAAAGTATTTGAGGAAAAACTAAAAAGAACAGAAATGCCAGTAAATAATTCTAAAAACATATTAGAAAACATAACATTGGAAAAGAATTAGAACAGCCTGTAAAATCCATAACATCTAAGAATGAGCTACAAGATCAAATAAGATAAATGACAATAATGGTCAATGTGCGCTATATGGAAAACCTGTTTCATTTCTATGAAGGAATCAACAAGTTAATGGAAACACCTCCACACACTGATACAGTCAGCTTGGATTTTCCAGGAGGAATTTACAAAGATACCCCACTAACTCTTCCTAAAGAAACCAACCCATCATGGAATAAAGAGGACAGCACACATTAATAGTTTTAATTAAAAGAGATGAAAGAAAAGGGAAAATGTGATTAGTGTCTGGCTCCACATTAGGGACTGCACTGTGAGCATGAAAATCTGAAAAACAGAATGAAAAAAAGGCTGGTGGCATGGAGTTGTTGAATAACTTGACAAAATAATGAAAGAGCAGCTGAATATCAGAAATCATAGAATTATGGAATGGTTTATGTTGGCAGGGACCTTAAAAATCATCTAGTTCATATCCCCCTGCCACAGGCAAGAATGCCATTCACTAGACTTGGTTACTCAAAGCCTCATCCAACCTGGCCTTGAACACTTGCACAGAACTGTGCTACATGCATAGAAATGAACCGTCCCTCAGGAAAAAGAGTTGAGCATTATAATGATTAGTGTGAACTAAATGTGTGTCACCAGTAAGAAAAGCAAGCTGAACATTTTATTCAACTGTTGGTACAGTGGAAAATGGAAAATGCAGACATGGTTTTGGGCATTGAAAGAGAATGGCAGACTTTAGGGTAAAACAGAAATTCTCATTTGGTATGTGTCAGAGACTGAAAAGAATAATTTCTCTCTAGACATCTTGAGATTCTTGGTGTGGGTAGAGGGTGGGTCAGGCTTTGCTCAGATAAGGTAGTGCCCTAACCCCATACCCCCTGGCCCCACAGTGTCTGTCAATCATGCACACTGGAGGCAGCCTCAGTTTTGCCTAACCCAGTCCCTGAGTGCCGAGGGACCATAAATGCCACCTGGGAAGAAGGCCCATGATGCATCAAGGCTATAGGAAGCCAGACCATGAGGCAAGCTTGTTGTTCCTTAACCCTACCTTCATCTTGGAGTTTTCTATCCATTACATCGCTAGAACCCAAGAGTTGGTGGCTATATGTCTGTCTTTCTATATCTTTCCTGTCTTTCTGGTTTTTTCCCTTTCTTCTTATTTAACTCTTTTTTTCACACAATGTAACATCAAATAGCTTTAAAGGCTTTTATGTTGAATGGGCTAAGTCTATGCTGTGATGTGCTTTATGTTATACTAAATAATTTGCCAAAATTCCTTGATTTTACATAGTTTGCCAGTAAACTTTGTGTGATTTTTACCTCTTGAGAATGTCTGGTCAGTATTTTTCCTTTGTGTTTACCCAGAGCAAAAGAACCTAGGTTTTACCCCTGGATTTAAGTGACTGGGGTGTAAAAATAGGTCAAGACAACAAATAGGCCTCTCTTTTGCTCTCTCTGAGTCCAACTTACTCAAACATGCAATTTTTTTAGAGGGACAGAGAGAGTGAAGAAAAATAAGACATAAATTTTAGGTCATCATGTTTCTGACTTGAAAATCTAATTGCTGATTTGCAGTTAGGTATGCCACTTTTACCTCAGTAAAATACCATATTTTCTCTGGTAGAATAACGTGGTGGATCAGGTTATGAGAAAAAGCATTGATCCCCTGTGGACAGAGAGAATTCACTCTATATAACAAGGCAAGAATACATTTATGCTGCAGCAAACCAGACAGTTTGGTTATCCTTCTGATGCAGCCAGCTACTTGGTGGTTTTGGGTTGTGGGGTTTTTTTTGGTTTTTTGTCTTGTTTTGTTTTGGTTGGTTGGTTTGTTTTTTGTTTTGTTTTTTTTTTTTGTTTGTTTGAATTTCTTGGTTTTGTTTGGTTTGGTTTGGTTTGGTTTTGTTGGTTGTTGCTGTGTTTGTTGCTGTTTTCGGTTGGCTGTGTTTTGGTTTTGTTTTTAAATATATATGTTTAATATCCCTTCCTGTCAAACCACAAAACTGTATTATCCTCATTTTTGAGCAGCTACAGCCTGTGATTGTTGTCTCTGAGCTTTCTTCAAAAGCAGCTGTGCGTTACTTTTCCCAGCCCCGGTCGGCTCCCGAGCGCCCGTATTGGGCGCCTCGGCTTCTAGTCGGGGTCGGTGCTTGCCACTACTTCCGGACGCTTCTGCTGCTGCGCCCTGGGGTGGGCTGGCCACGCGTTGCCATCAGTGCGAGGAAAGAAACGAAAAGGCAGGGAATTCGTCCAAATCCGTCCGCGTGGTGGCTGGATGCTTTATTGGCCATGATGTAGAAGCCGCAGCCCACTCCCAACCTCACTTGGACGAATCTGGCAGCGAGGCTGGGGAGCTGCAGAGTGATATAGGGGGAGGGATAGGAGAAGACGGGAGCCCTCCGACCAATGAATACAGATGCCATGGCGGTGATGTGTGTCACAGCGACCAACAGGAACACAGCAGGGGCGGACATGGGGTTTTGGGGCCAGTGGGAATGTGGGAATGGGGTGACGAGCATGGAATTTTCAAGAGTTGGCAGACAGTGGTTACAAGAGTGACAGGGGGAAACTCCAACGGCAGGCAGCCTGGAGCTAGTTACAGCGGATGTGGGGGGGAACCCGGGGGATGCACGAGGGTACACAGAACCGGCAAACTTACAAGGATCAGAACCCCTAATCTGAACCCAAACCCAGGATGCAACATCCAAAGGCCGGTCATACTTTCTCCAAGCTCAAGTCCTCCTAGCTCTTCCAAGGAATCCCTGTGGAAACAGACCCATGGGCATATGGGCCTATGAATGGCCAGGTTTGCTTTGCTGCATTCATGTAACAGCAGCAGAGATCATGCTGTTTACATTCTTATTCCAGGCCTACACTTTCTAAGAAGAAAAGTGAGGGGCGAAGCAAGGCAAACTAAAATAAAGATGAGTCTAAAACCAAAACTAGTCTTCACAGCATTTTCACATAAACAAAATTGTTTGACAAGATTCTTTTTTTAATAAGAAAAAGGAAAGAACAAGGACTGAAAAGAAGTGGTTGTACCTTCAAAGATAGGAACACATCAGTGGGTAATAAATATTTATAAAGTAAGACATGCATCAGCCTGCCACATAGGCTTTCTACAAAATGATATATGGATAAGTAAAGTGTGATAAAGAAATGCAGAGTAAAGTAACACAGACCCTAAATTTAGACATGTGTAGATTTTTCCAAATGTTGCATTTTCAGGTATATTTTAAAAAAGGCAAAGAGTGATGGGAAAGATGATGGTTTTGTTTTGTTTTGTTTTGTTTTGTTTTGTTTTGTTTTGTTTTCCAAACGAAACACAACTATTTCATGTCTTCATTTTTTTTTTGTTTCTTCCACTTTTTAAAATTTCCCTCAACTTCCAGCCTTTGTTCCTTTGTGTTATAACACATTGTTATGTTCAACATGACAAAAGTTGTACTTTTAATGCTAAATTGGTTGATACATTTTATAAAAAAAAGATGAAAGACAGACCTTTGACTGCAAAGGGATGTGGAAGTTTGCTTGGTGCCACAATGTGCTACATCCATAATTTTCAGTTAACCTCTTTCTCTGCCAGCTCCTGTTTGTACACCCTTAGCAGCACATTCCTGACAAAGCAGCTGAACATACCACCACTTCTGCCAAACTGAAAGGTACTGTTTTCATTTTCTTAGACTCTCCTCTGAGATCAAATTAAGGCTTTCCTGATACATTTAGCAGAATGGTGGCCAGATCTCTGTGCTAAAATTTCTATGTGTCAAACCTAGCACCCAAAAAATGACCTTGAATAGATCCTTACTTGTTTCTGATAGGAAAAAGGATGTTCTACTGTTATTAATAATTGTGATTCCTGCCATTCAAACATGAAGTCTGAGCTGTGTTTTTTTTCTGAAGTGTATGTTTGCCTTGCATAATATGATCCTTTAGACCTGTAACATGCTTATGCAATGCAAAAGGTCTGGCAGTATTACCAGGGGCATGATTTGAAGAAGACAAGGTGGTGCAAGCAAACAGAGGCTTTAAAATATAAAATGGCCTTCAGTGGTTGCAGAATATGAAGACAGTGTGTCAATAACTCAAATCATAACACCCTATGCATTCTGGGATAAATATTAGGAAAGTATTAGGAAAAACAACTTTTTAACTTTTAAAATTAGTATTTTCGCAACAGAAACAGCTGTCAGACAAAAATAGAACCCTGAAATGTCATTTTTATGGTCCTTTTTTCTTTTCAAAGTAATACTACAATTTAAAGTACATCAGAACAAAATTACAGTTTTAAAGAGAAAAAGAACAGATTTGATTTTAAAGACTAGGTGTAGGAGAAGTGAGTCAGACCTGATCTTAGCGACACCAGAAGAGATTCGGAGTTACTGCATTCTGATTACTTCTGATGCAGTCCAGTATGACTGAAATAGAGATCCAACAAACTCTGGAATAAACAAGGGCAGAAATATCCTTCATTATGGAACACTTGAACACAGTCAAAGAAAAAAAAAAGATATAAAAAAGGTACATAAATTAAAAAGTTACATAAAGCAAAAAGGTACATAAGCACAACACACAGCTCCTTGAAAAGCTGATGTCTGACTCAAGCTCAGGTACTTTCAGCCAATGTGAAGAAAGGCACAGCAACTCAGTTCTATCTGTTGAATAAATTCTCTAATTTGGAGTTGCTGCAAGGATGTTCAGGGTATTTTTGAAGAAAACTCTGAGGTAGAAGGAGGATGTAAAGCTACTTATAATGCTGATCCTGGCAGTGCTAGTATGTACTTTATCGAGCAAGAGAGTGAATAGGCAGGAAGTCAGAGAAGTATTCTAAGATACAGCAAGCAGAACAAGATAGATTTTTGAAGTTCTGATCTGGAAGTAAAGCTGCACTTATTTATTTGTTTAGATATGACCCTATTCCTTGTCTTGCAAACTAGATGGCTATGGTGCTTCCATCAGAGGAAGTCTTTAATCTACTAAGGTAGTTGTTGAAAAGTAAAGGATTTCTTGCTTTAGTGATTCATGCAAAGGGGTAAAGACACAAAACCAAAGCATAGGTTGCCACTGAAAGATAGAAAACATACTCTTAGGTAGGAACATTTTGTTTAGAAACATTTTTCAACAGCATACTTGACCAAGCTGAAATATAATATGTAAATCATAAAAATGATGATTCAGTAAAATCGTTATATAGAATAACAAGTTCACCTAATCATAATCCTTTAAGATTAGGAATATTTGGAAAAACTTGTTTTGGAATGCTTTTGTGTGATTTGGCATATGAAGGACAAATGGTAGAGATTGCAGCCACAAACAAAGCCCTTTGCTTTGATCCATGTGTGTTGCTCATCCATTCCAAAAATGAAAAGCAAGGAGGTAGAGCCTGCTTTGATTTGCCTGCCTTGCTTTAGCTTCCAGTATCACACGCCCTGTTATAACTGGGCAAAAGTTCTTTCTGTAGTGGGCAGGAATTGCTTCTTTCTATTGGAGTTTTAATTAGTGCCACACTTCACGAGAGGGTATGTTTTTCAGCTTTCCAATAATTGTATACTGCTTTTACCCGTATCTCTAAATATGTTTTAGTCAGTCTCCATAAAAATACAGATCATCCTTTGTCATCAAATTTTGTAAGAACTGCTCCTTGCAGTAAAGCTAACATTTTTCCTTATTTTCAACTTCAAGAAATAGCTAGTCTAATAGGACTAGAATTATGATAGAGATGTCTGGTATTTGCAGTTCTACAATCACTATATTCTGCTCATTTCAGCTATATGACTTGTTACTCACTTTTTGACCTAAATTATTATGCAATCTTACTTCATGCTATTTAAAAATTACCTAATTAACCTTGAATACCTCAAAGTAATGACAGCTGAAGTAATTTCTATGGTTTGTACTTAGTTTTTGGAATCTATTCAGGTAACAGGCCATACCAATGTAAGGGTGTTATTATCTGACAAATCGCTATGTGCTTGGATAAAGTCTTAAGTCTGAATACCTAATTTGGACTTCTGAAACAATCACAATTTTCAAGGGATAAGTAGTGACTGAACAACATAATTAATACAAAAATATTATTTCAGTATTGTCTAACATAGGGATTTATGATTTTTTTAAACCAGAAATGTAAAGGTATTATTTCATATCCTCTAATAGATTGCAGAGAAACTGGTGAAAAAAATTATGTTTAATAGTATGGTACCACAATTACACAATAGAATTCAATCATGTAGGTTGTGAAAAGAGTCAAGATACACAATTAAGAGGTGTCTCAACCCCAGAGACAGACAGTGGGATGAATCCTGCTGTCCTTGCCAAGTCTTCTTCCTAAGAATTTCTATTGAGCTAGGTACACCTTTCTCTTTGCCCTTGCTTCAGTGGGACAGGATTGTTCCTAAGCTGTTTTGCCATGTTTAGCAGCTACAGTTTTCCTACACATAGTGCTCAGGGCAAAGACAAAGCCATGGGTATAGAGGCAGCATGAGTTCCTTGGCATGTTGATGCAGCCAGCCAGTCAATTCTAGTGATGGCAATGCAGGGCATACTCCCTTCCTCTGGAATAAATCAGTGCTGAAAAAAAAAAAGATGATAGCATGCATCAACAATTGGTATTTTGAACCCCAAGTGGCTTGTGGAAGCAGAAGTCAAAACCAATGGGCTAACAGAGATTGGGCTCTTCTGAACACACAAGAGGGTTTCCTTGGCACTGGACGGAAACTCTGGGAAGGGGAAAGAAGTCACATATGCAGCTGAACCCTTAGGAAACTGGACATCAGTATGTTAGAGGACAACAAGATTGATGGCCTTGGAGAATGGCTACTTGAGGACCTCGATGTGATTTGAATCACGATTGAAAAGTTCAGTGGGGTAGCAGTGACCTACCAGGTCTCTGTGGAGATAGGTACAGAAATGTTCTGTGATTACATAAGCCTCTATAGGGCAATATTAAAGCACTGCTAGCAAAAGCAAAATGAGTACCTACTCCTGGAGCCACACAAACTTTGATGGCTAAATTTCAGTGGCTGTCCAGAAAGCCCATACAGCGGCCAGTGTGAAGTTTCTAGCCACACTGAGTTGCAAAGGGCAACAGCTCAACAGGGCTTCAGAAAACAGACTCCTCCCAGTTGTTTCATTTTGTCATGGATATGATCAAAACTTCACAGCATAAAGCATTCTGTTAGAATAATCTCTATCCTCATTAATCAGTGGATAGAAAGTGATTTAGGACATCTAAAGCATAGGAACTAGGAATTCCATAGCCCTTTCCCAAAAGGACTGGAATTTTCTCTGAGGCCTCTAGCAAATACATAAAATGTGGCCATTTTGCCACATAACCAAGTGAAGGTTTCACTTGCTTCAACTTATTGAATTCAGAATATGACAGCAAAGTGTTTGAGAGATCTCCATACAAATTATTTATGACACGAGTACACACAATCAGGTGAAAGTTTCTGTCATATTTATTAAAAAAAAAAAATGCCAAAGAAAAGATCCAGTATTTTCCAGCCATACTACCTTTCTTTATCATTTTGTAGCTCCACACAAGCAAAGTTTCACTGCATCTGGTAAATGTCTGTGGGGGCAGGATGACTCGGTCACTTAAGTATGTAGCATGATTTCCCCTATTTCTGCATTAAAGCAACACCCCAGTTTGTAACTCATAGCAAGTCACAGGCTCTCTTTCAAAGGGTATTTAATGTGAGGTTCTCACTGCTTGCTAAGAAAGATTCCATTGCACTTTTCACAAAAGTAGGGCTATCAACCTCTTTGACTCAACCATATTCCAATATGCATTAAGCACCACGGGAGGAAGAACTAGTTCAGCACTGAGTGAGAAGGAAGACTTCCACCCACTGAACTAAAAACATCACACTTAGCAGCAGCATGAGTAGATATGTACATAGACATATGTCTGGTTTTAGTATATACATACTAAAAACATAGACAGAGTATGTTAAACAGAAACCAAGTGGTGTGATAGCTATAATTCACCGTGTCTTAGATTAATCTGTTACATCATTCAGTGGCAAAACTGACAAGATGTTACACGATCATGTTTAATCACATTAGGTGTGTTGTAAGCCAAAGACAGGATTTTCTCTGATGAAGTTTCAGCATCCAGGGAGAAATCCCTAATCTATGACTAATCCCTAATCTGTACCCTTAATCTGGTTGATTTACACCAGTAAAAAAATGCAGCAGAGGAATGAGGCCCACATTATTTCTCTCATCCCATTGTTTCCTCTCTACATTATGGCGGCTAAGAACAACTTTCCTACTTGATATGTTTTTCTTTCTGTCAGCTGCCACCTTAAATTAGCCTTTCTTATGTCATTTGGTAGTAAGGATCTTTGGGTTCATGTCAGAAGATGCATTTAACGTACTTCTGATACTCCAGCATAAGCAGCTGTGACATGTGGGCAACTCTGAACGTCCACAACCATCACCACCAATTATCCCCTTTATTAATCTGACCTCGTAGTGGATACCCAGGGAGAATTTCACTGTCAGTCTAACATTTCACAGCTTCCTACATTTCATGAATATATATGTGCTGTGTTTCACATTTCACTTGTTTGCTGCCCTCCCAAGCACCAGCTTCTTAATATTAGCTGCTTTGGTACTAAGACATAAATCACTTTTTTATGGCTGCTGCACCACTTTTCTGCCAACAGCTGCCATATTGCATTAGGCTACATTATACAAGATGAAGAACTACAGAGAGGTGGAGCATGATGTGTGCAGCCTAACAAATTTATTATGCTGTTCAGCTGATAGGCCTATTCATCTTTCAACACTGAGAGTACAGTAAGTCCTGCTAACCCAAACTAACAGCACTCCAGGAAAATGTTAAGAATGTACATTATATACAAAACGGTAAACTCTGATACTGTGTATTCAGCTTGGATAATCTACTTCTTGATAATGGAGCTGATATATTTTAGGCATCTGTTACCCTTAGGGTGCTTTTATAGAAAGGCATTTATAATTCCATTCCCAAGCACAGCAAAAAACTGTATTGAACAATGAAACTGTTTAGCTTGTGATTATGTTTATACAGCTCAAACGCACTCGGGACTTCAGGCTGTGGGGTGACAGAGATACTACATCTCAGCTGAATTAACTTACGTCTTCCTACCTCAAAATGAACAATCCCTGGACTCACATTTTGGAAGAATGTTAAGTACCAGCCTAGAAAAATGCAGGAAGACCCTAGGGTGTCAGAATTGCTGCCCCCTCTTGCCTGAGAAGTCAAGACTCATTCCTCTGTTTGAAGCATCCCATGTCATGTTTATCATTTCATGCAACTGGGCTTCTTTGACACCAGCACATATTTTTAAAATGGGCTGTAAAACCTGGCAAATGTGAAAACCTGTTTGAAAGCTCTGACCTCAAACCCATCAGGAGTTCTTGCAGCTATTTTTATTGATTTCTGAAAATGAAATTTGCAAGCAGAGTTCTTCCAACAGAAATAATAGTCATTTCTATAAGAGAAAAAATAAGTAATTAAAATATGTAAATTTGGAGTTATAGTATCGATTATTTAGGTTATAATAGTACAGACTGTAGAGGATTTCATAGGTGGAACAAAGTTTTAAGAAGCTCTTAAAAGAAATACTGTTCTTCCTTTCCCACGCAAAGCCCCCTGCATCATCTGCAGTTATTGGGAGCTCCTTAAATCATAGCATTGAGACTCTGTATTAAGGAATACACAAATTCAAATCTTTACAATTCTAACTTTTCCCTAATTATCTTTACAGCAACATTCATAGTGTGGGGAATACAGTAAACCATGTGGTAATGTTAATTATGTGCAAATGGCAATTGTAAAGGTTTTAATAATGACCTCTGCAACTAGAAACATTATTGATCATTTCTATATGTATAATCACATAATGCTGGCTTAAACACCAAAATCCTAGCCTGGATTGTACCAAAGTCTAGGTAAAATCTGGACTGGACTCCTGAGGAAAAAAAATCTTGTTTGGGTGCTCCTCAAAAAATATCAAATATTTCCCCCTTTCCCTCAATAAACTGAAATACTAAAAGTTCAACAATGATTCTGAATTATTTTATAGAAATATGAAGAAGTCTGATTGAATCAAAAATTCATACAAAGCAATCCATGCTGATTTGAATCTAAAGCATTTGCAAAACAATGACTGGAAAAAGATTTTGGCAGGTGTGAAGTGAGGGTCTCTAGTAAAGCAGAGTCCCCAGGCAGGTGCAGAGGAGATGTGAGTAACCCTGCTGCTCTTTCTTGCCTAAGAAGTCAAGCCTCATTCCATATCGGTAACAGGCAGGTCTTGTATTTTCTGTCAGGATATCAGCACTATTGCATGATGCCCTCATTTCTTGTGTTTTCTGAGACCTATATACAATAGTCTTTTGCTAGTTCAAATAGATCTGGTTTTTGTTTGGTGGTAGGTTTCTTGTTGTGGGGTTTTTTTTTGTGTTGTTTTGTTTTGTTTGGGCTTTTTGGGGAGTTTTTTCTTGTTAATTGTTAATTGGTAGGCTGGTTTGGGTTTTTTTAAAGAGTCTGTAGACTTGGGAAGCCGGTGACATCTGTCTGAAAATCCACAGAGCAACAAAGCACAGATTTTGTGCTTTTCATCTCTGTTACCCACCGGCACAGATAGCCAAGATTTTCTTAAAAATCATGACTTTTTTTGGTGAGCCACCAATCATTTATACACAGAGCTGAATACTATACACAGGCTCAATACTATGTTAAAACATTTAGGTAATATCTCAAAAGGGCTTTCTTTTGGCACATGGGAGTTAATGTTCCTGAAAATTTAGATTTTTTTGCTAAGACTCAAAAGCACATTAGACACCACTTTGTCTTGTCAGCTTTGCTGTCTGCTGTAAACAGTAAATAAGAGCACATTTTTTTGTTGTCTTCATCTTTAAAATTAAGTTCATGTGAGCTTCAATGTGTACCAGCATACTTGCTCAGCAAATATGCAGTTAGAGCTTTGCACTATATAGAGGTGTTATCATTCACTCCTTCAATGCAACCATACGAGACATTTTGTTTTGAAGAGGTTAATCTCTGAACCTTATGAAGTGTTTTGAGTGTTAATGGTCTCTGTTGAGTTCTGTATTGCTTTGAGATGCCCAGCTTATGCATCTGTTTATTTTGAACTCAGATTAGCTAATGCAGTTGTTTATTTTTCCTTAACTAGAGCACTAAAACCTTTATTCTGTATAGTTTTAATCATCAATTCCTAAAAAATACTTTTTTTTTTCCCAGCATAAGAACTTGGAAAAAGTTCTTCACTTTCAGTGGGAAGAGTGAGATAATTTTATCCACATTTGGGTCTTATTGTTTTAAAAATGGAAGAGAAATTACAAAATCTTGAGACCATTACATATATGCAAAATTATTTGTTTATTTGATGTTTTTAACTTAGTGAAATGCATGAATTTATTGAAATTTTGTTTGAATAAAACTTTCCCTTGACACTATAGTCTATATATTTTAATTTGGTTTAGTGCCTGGATGCTTTGTATAAAGCCAAATCCAAAAAGTACATTCTCCAGCTATACCTAAGAAGATTGATAGTTAACCACTTTTTAACCTTTTCAGTTCTATGTGAGGAAGCATCACTGGTCTCAAAAAACTTGCTCTAATTTCCTTACAAGGAGCAATCTTTATTACAGCAGAATTAAACTTTTTAGTCAAAGGAACATTCAAACAGAATCTTTCCAGTTCTCATTTTGTATTAAGGGTTTCTTTTTAAATTTACCTATATTGGTCTTTAATCAATGTTAAAAAACCTACTTGAAATGTCTTCTGACCTGAAATTACACTTTCAAATTTGTGTGTTGCTATTTGGCAGTAAAAATGACAAATTTTAATTCTGGGTAGACCAAAAGAATTCTTTAATTGTTGTTGATTTTTTTGTTTGGCTAGCATAAAAATACAAATAAATAAATCCTTTATAGAACTGTAGTCTTCAGATATAACTTGATCAGCAAAATTGTCCTTTTAATTTTACCCATGTAAACAACAAGTAATCGTATTTGTTTTCACAGGATTACTTCATACTTATGCAAGACAAAAATGAGCAAGATTTCCTGTCAAAATAGGAAAAAAAATAGGTTAAAAAAAAAGAGAAGGAAAAGAAAAACAAACCCGTGAAATAGAGCCACATCTCTCCTGTGTGTTGCTCGACTCCAGCTGACACAAAACTGACTTGAGACTCTGCAGAAGCATAGTTTGGAAGTGAGAAGAATAAATTGAATCCTGCAGCAAGTAGAGCAATTCCCCCAGACACCGCACTGGGAGAAATCAGGGGAGTTTCAAGGGGCTGTGGGTGGAAAAGAGGATTACGAAGAGCCAGCGGGATTTGGCTGACCTTTGCTAACTTCCTGACCCCCACTTTCCCGCCATGGGAGCTGGGCTCTGGTCGTGGGAACAACACCTGTCTTCCCCAGCCCCATCTCCACAGGGGCTGCTGCTGCCCCATGGGCGATGGGGCCAGGAGTGACCATAGCAAGGGGAAAGCCTCCTGTGCTTCATCAACCCTGTTTCTGGGCCACAGGGAGGGGGTAGCAGTGTCATGAAAAACTTCTGAGGGATGGTGAGCAATGTGGCTCGTTGCTGAATATTTTTTGACACCCTGCTGAGGAAAGCCCCCAGCCCCACCTCCTTGGGTAAGATCTCAGCTGATGGGGTCCCATGGACCCAAGCCAGAAAGACAGCTCACAAACAGAAGCCACTATCAACTTTAACTATGGCCTGTGCTCCAAGGTGTTTTGGGGGGGACAGCAGGGGTTAACCACATGTCTAATTCAGTCATCTATGCCTATACCATCAGCATTTCCCTTACAATCAATGTTTAAAGCATCAGCTACAGCAATAGGCAGGATCTGAACAACACACATGAATGAATATTGAATCCACTTTCTGTATCACACTGTATCTCTCATCATAGTGCAGAGGACTACAGTAAGTTACACACATATTTCAATATATGTGTTCTATGGACTAAAAATATATCTACACTTGGGGCAACACCTGCACTTCTATCAATTCCTATACAGACAGATTTTCATCTACAGTGTTACTTGTGCACTCTTGAGCATGTGTGTGAGTCTGCACACATTTATCTAATGTGCACATCAGCTATCCTTAAATTCCTGTTCAGAGGAAGATCATTTACCCTACAGTAGTGATAAATCACATACCACTTAACATGTTAACACAGTGGTCATAAATGACCCAGTACCCATACAAAACACAGGCTAGTGACATCACCACTAGCAAATATTTTGGCCCTGCAAGGTTGATTGTAGGCCCAGGGCAAAAGATGAGGGGATTTCTGTTGAAGCACACTTTTCCTCTTTCTAAGCTGTCATTGCCCTTTTTTTGCCCTTCCAGTTTCTTCCTTTTCTTTCTCCAGCTCCAGCTCACCTTTTCCTTCCTCTGAATAATACAACCATTACATATTTTTCTAAGTCTACCATGCTGAATCAAATTAACAAATCCATCTCATGACATTACCATAGTGTTTTTTATATCTCTTTTGTGTAATATTGTTCTCATTTCTATGACTTACACAGAAAGAATAATTGTATTTATTTGTTTGGGGTTTTTTTTCAACAGGAAACTACAAGACTATTTGACATCTTAGACAGCAAAGACTTGTAAATGTCCAGATACAGGAGAATTAAACATAGTATAAAAGTGTTGTGTTATACATACCCACATATATTTTGTATATGGCAGTATGAAGAGTAAATTCCTAAACTCCTCAGCTCTTAGGAGCTGTGGGTGCTACAGGTGGAGCAGATAAGGGGAGGAAGCTTGCTCCCTCCTCACTTGTGCTAGTGGTAATCTGGATAAATTAGAAAGGAGATAACAGACTTCCAATGTGGACATGAAGAAACTCCCCCAACCTCACACAGATCTTTATAATTCACTGTTTTATTATTATGTGCTATAGCTCTTTTATTTTAAAATGTAGAATGCAATAATGCAAATAAGGCACAGTCTGAAACATAGAGTTATTCAATATTGAATTCCACATGAAGGTACTAGAACTTGAAGTGGAAAATTATTAATGCAGAGAAAAACTGGACAGGTTGATGTCTGCAGATAAGTACAGGTTTTGAGATAAACAGTGAAGCAACTCATTGTCTGAAAAATCAGCAATGGGAGGGAAAGGTCGGTCTGTCACAGTATCAGATCTTGGTGGTTACTGCAATCCCTATTGGGTAAATAAGATGTGGATCTGTCTAGAACTATGTGAGAAGCAGGAGACCTCCATTCTGATTGTGATCTTGCATCTTGCAACGTGTCCATTTCAAGATTATTTTACTTGATACATTTCTCTTCACACCTGCTGCCCCCTCCTCATCTTTGGAAGGGCAGAAGGTGGCAGAGATAAGCACTTGTTTGTGGTCCTGCCTGGTTACTGGGCCCCTGCTGCATGAGAGCATAGCTCATATAGGGTGTGGTCATAGGTCTGACCTGGGAATGGTACTTCCATTGTAGAACAGGAGATCTTGACAAAAGTGAGTTGGGGAGTCCCAAAAGTGAGCTGCTCTAAGTGGTAGTTAAGCTAATGCCATAAAAAAGAAAGCTCTTTTTATGAGCCTTTAGTGAGAAATAAAACCAAATAAGTTGCTGAGATTGTTTGCAAGAAGGTAGCTCCAATAAGGTGTCATATCTCAATTTCAGTAACAACAATTGCTGTTTTATTGCAATGTGCTTTTAGAAAATTTGGGATGCTTCAGGTGGCTACAACTAATGCTGGAGCTTTAAGCAACAAATGCTTGGATGAGCTCAAACATTCCGGGTTTTCCTGTGCTTAATATGTTGCATTGCTATCTTGATATGTAATGTCACAGATGGTAATATTAGTCATGAAAGAACAAAGAAGCCAAGTCCACAGACAAACTAAGGTGGTGGAAAGGCAGAGAAAAAGAAAGAAAAGGGAGGGAGCAGTGAATGCCTACAGCAAACAAATTTGTTTTAAAGATTCTTCATATATATTGAACACCTTCTGAAGATCTATGTGTCCACAAGAGTAACAGACACATAGATCTTTCAGATCTTCAGAGTAGCCATAGAAGGCTGTAAATCCTCAACCTGGCTTATATCCACTGCAAAAGGTAGTGTGGTGAAAGGGAATACTCTTGGAAATGAATAAATGAACTTAATTTATAGCTTTTTTTTTCTCTTAACTACACAGGCCTTTTCCAACAAGAAAACTTAGAATATTTGCCTGTTGTCTTATTGCACCTTTCAAATGTCTTTTTTAACCATTTGTATACAGTCCACATTACCTATCATGAGGGAAACACTCATAAATCAAATGGAAGTATGAAAATAAATAATAATGCAGTGATTGAAGGCTCAAGGTAACAGACACGTTATAAGCCCATGAAATTGCATTTACTATGTGGAATTATGGAGGAATTGTTCCAGCTCAGCACACAACATGCTCACTAGGGCTTTTGCTTCCTAAGTTAAATCTTTCTATGAACAGAGGAAGTGGAGCTCATGTTAAATGAGGTAGCAGACCTCTATAAAAGAAACACACCTCTTGAGCAGTTTCTAAAGTTGAATTTGCAATACTATTGAAATAAATTCAAGTGTAGAAGTGTACTGGTGATATTGCCCTTTTTATCTCTGAGTCATCTAAATGTTCAGGAAGACATTGAGAAAGGTAAGAATTGGTCCAAAGTGCTTTGAACTGATACAACTGTGAAATTTTGTGAAAGAGAAGGCAGATATTTCACCTGTAGTAAATGCAAACAGTTTGTCTGGAATTTCAGCTTAAAAACAGATTTCCCACTGTGCTTTTACACTTGTTTGGCTTCACAGTTTGGAGTACATATCACAACAATTTACAAGAGTTTGATAGTTGAACTCTTAAGAAGCAAGCACAGAAAAGGGTGGCTCACAGGTGTGAGTAAGGCAATACAAGAGAACAAATCTATTTTTATACTGAGACGTAGGGAAAATTTCCAACACTAATTTTATTGTGGAATAGAGTCCTCAAATGATGGGGTAGGTGCTTATTAGCCTGAGATGGAAAGTTCTGTATATTGGAAGTACATTTCCACTGGAAGGGAAATGCATCATTTAATAGGTTGTTCCCATTTCTATGAAACTATAACTTGGGGGTATTTCAATGTGTAAAGTAAAAGGAAAAATACAGTGAACTTCTGCATCCCTTTCATAAAGCACTTGACCTATCTTGGCATATACAGGCATATATATTGAAGCTATTTTGTTTTAAATATTTTACTGTTTGGAAGGAGATTTGATCATTCTCCAGAGAATGGAAAAAAAATATAATGAATGCAGAAATAATGGCAAGTGTTACCTTCTCCCTTTAATGCTATTTATTTTGTAATCCAGATTTGACAGTCTTGCTACCCTGCTTGGATTTCCTTGAAAAAGAAACAGCCAAGTAAGTTGCATTGCATAGGAAGATTTTGTAATCTTCCTCGCATTCATCACACGTCACTTTCATTCTCTGTATCCAATGCTTTTACATAGCCATAAAGCAGAAAGTCAGATTTTCATTTATTACTTTGTTTTACGCCATATGTAAGGGGCAAGACAGAAACCTACAGTCTCTCCTCACCTCCTGCACTAACTTGAAAATACACAGATGTTTGGCCAATTCAAAGCTTTCTATTTAATTGAAAGTCCAGTGTGTGGCCAAACTTTTTCAGACTAAATACTTTCATTAACATTTAGCAGAGACATATTTTACAGAAATAAACTCAAAGGTTTACATGGTTACAGTGATTGTTTCTGAGAGATTTTTGGGCAACATAAATGTGGTCTCAGCCTTCCTGAAAAACAAGAATTCAGGACAATTAATCTTTGTTCAGCTGCAAATGTATTGCAACCAGGTAACACAATCTAAAAATCCATTCCATGGGATGTTTCTTCAACCTTCTAGATGCATAGGCACAAAATTTGACTGTGCAAGGCATTAACACCAGAGGATCCTCTGCCTCCCAATGTTCTCTGTAATTTATGTAATCTGCACAGTTGGGCTAACTGATATATTTTCCCAGATTACCATTCTTGTTAAATATAATTCAGCACTAAGAGAAAAAAGCATGTAGGACTTCTGCTCCAGGAAAAACTTCAATCCTTGGACATCAATGTTCATTTCTATTTAGGATTATACTTATTTCCAATGAAAAGTTAGATTTTAGAATCTTATTTTTCAGAAGAACAAAATACTTAAATGTACATGGATAAACATCCTTATTCCTCTTCACATTAGGATGTACAGTTTTTAACAACTGGATTCATGCACATCTAAAGATGTCGAAGGGTGGAGAAGAGTTTTTATGTATGGATATCCAAACAATGCAGATTTATGAAAATTTCTCAGGGGAAAAAAAAAAGAAGAAGAAAAATGACAACAAGATATAAAAACCTTAAAAAAAAAGAGATGGTTTTGACTATCTTGTGGTGTTAGAAGCTTTTAACATGTTGATGGCCAGCCGTTTAGCACACATAGGGGGGCCTGGTTCTAGTACCATGGATCCCAAACCCCATAATGCTGTAAACACTGTAGTTGGATATTTCAGTAAGTTCAATAAATAGTTCTTCTGTAGTTTAAGAGTGAATACTGTTACAGGTCTGAAGATTAGGTGCCAGAATTAGCAGTACATGGCAGAGGTCTGTTAGAGAAAATGTTCTTACGGTGCATGAAATACAGTTGTCTGCTGTAAGGTTTACTCTAGGTAGTAAAGAACATTAATGTTGTCTTTTTGACATTTCAGGATTTGATACATGTGAACAATATCCTAAGGATATCATCTTTAATGTTCCAAATTGTAGATAATTTCCTTTTTTTGAAAGAGATTTGAGCCTTCTGTTTAGGCATTGTGTTTGTTTGTAGAGAATTCATCCCACTGGATAGACTGTATTAGTAAAATAATGGCTTGAAAGTATACATAAAATAAAACAAAAACACCAAACTCCACAATATCGTCTACTTTTTTTTTTTTTTTTTTTTCTACTGGGATCTACAGAGAAATATTACTTCATTTATTCATTGTTTTGAGTCTACCTGGTCCCAGAGGGAATATTGGTCCTTTTATCTTCTTTGGAACGTCTAAGATTAAAGGTCTGTTTTGTTTATCTAACATGACACTCATAACCCCAGAGACAGCATGGCATAAACAGCATCACCTCTCAATTTCTTTGCTACTTCAGCATTGCTTTGAGGAACAATGGAAAACATGGGACTGTGAACACACATAGACCAAGGAACTTTCTGAACTTTACATCATTTATCAACTCACCAGTGAGGTCACAAGATACAGACAGGTTGCATGATTTTTCTTGTTGACTATTCTGACAGCCAAAGAGGTCAGTTGCCAGCCCACAAAGCTATGCAAGAAAGGTACCTCTGTATGCAATTCTTCTGTGTATGTCTTAGTGTTTTTCTTTTCTCTCAGCCGACAGTACACACATGGATAGGACATGTTCTCCACCAGAAGCAGGACAGTTTCTCTTGAAGATAAAGATGATTGTTCTTGTCTGACTTGGGTGGGAACAATGCCAGACAATTTGAGCACCATGATGGGACACCTGATGTCTGTGGAAGGGGCAGTACCCAAAGATCTTAATAAATTGTGTCCTGAGCAGTCATTGCCTTGCAACTTCTCGCTTCTTTTTGATACCAAAAACAGTCTGCCAAAAAGGCTCCCTTTTGCCCATTTTTCTTCCTAGTGTCTGGATTTTTGTCCTTCTTCACATCACAGACAGATGGAATGGACACAGAAGGAGGGATATAAGCTATTCCAAGTAGATATGGCAGCATTTTTGGACCAATACTGTGAGCATGAAACCATAGCAGTCTTGCAGTTAACACCTTGAGAAGAACATACAGCAGGTACTAGGCACATAAAATACATGAATTCCATCATTTAGGTGCATCAGGAAAAAACCCTGCTGTTCTCCCCCATAGAGAACAAGGAACTACAGACTTCTAAGCTGTGTTGGAAGAAGTTCAAGCCTTTGGCTGTTTGATTATTTTTAATAAACATCTTAAGAAGCTAGAATATTTTTTACTCTTTTCTCCAGCATGGACAGCTGGGATTTCTCTCACTAAGAGAAGGAATTGCTTTGACATCATTAGAATGCTATCTGTCTAGAAGAATCATCAGATTTGAGGTTTTGTTGTTCCAATATTGATCACTCCTGCTCTAGTCCACAAAGGTGCTAAACAAAACATTGCTGATTGCATAATCAGATTCTTCATCTTCTTCTCTTTGCACTCTATTCTCTCACTAAATTGAACAAAAGAGGGAAACTAAGCTAAGAAAATGCTCTAGAAAAATATTCAGGATAGATTTTTGGCAAAGAAACCATATTGCATGCTCCACATTGCTGATTATTAACTAATGGGCCTAGCTTGGATTTAAGCAGAACGGACTAGATGACCCTCTGAGATTCCTTCCAACCTACATTAGCCTGTTGTTCCATGTGATACAAAGCCCCCTGTATTTCACAGAAGTATGGTGGGCCTGTGTTTCTCCTGGAGATGTCAGACTGTGAAATGATTCAGCAAGGGACATGAAAGATTACAAGAGGTAGCAGGTCCAAGGTCCTTTGCAACGCTTTTTCCACCCCCAAGCCCCCTGGACCCCTGGAGAAAAAGATGTGGAGAGATATAGTTAATGGCACATCAGTTGATACAGGCCCTAAAAGATGTCAGAGGTGTCACAAGAACACAGACTTGGATAGTTTTGGTATCTGCATTTTGTGGCAATTCATCCATGCATTTGGGCACAACTTGCTGCACTTTTGCCCTGTCACATGACCTTTGTCAAGAGAGGGGCTGGCTGACCTGCAGCTGTGGCTTCCACAGCTCTTTATGTCCTGAGGGGAAATGAGGGCCAAGGAAAACCCACCTGGTTGAGGCTGTCAGCTGAGGGAACACTGCTGACAGATCAGGGCCAACCTCCATGCTGAGACTCTCAACAGAAGAGGAAGCAAAAGGCACACATGGTTCATGGGCTTTTGGCTTTTCTTGGCCTAACTTGATCCCTGAAGTCTGCAGGAAAGCAGAGCTGAGGAGGCAAACTGCTCCAAAAGTAAATGCCGCCTGGGGACTTGGCTGGGAGTTAGACAGACATGTTGCAGAGCCAAAGTGTAAATCTAAAATTTTGAAATAAAGTTTGGAATTTTCCTCAGAAAAGCTTGGCCACCAGGAGGTCTGGCTGTAATGCCAATGCCAGAAGAGGCAGAAAAAACTGGACTGAACTTCAGCAAGCAAGATATTCCCTGATTGCCAGTGATTGACATGCCTAGCTTCAGTCCCACTCCTTGAACACACTACTACTAAAAAATACAGGAGTTCAGTGGGTGGTAAGTCTGCTTTTCACTCGGGAACCCCTTAGGAGTCAGTTAGGAGCAGCACATGGGTCTCAGTAGCAGCAGAGTCTTGTATAGTTGAGAAAACAAAGTTGAAAACAAACAGCTGCATAATGTATTGCAGTAAGGTTTTCACAGCAGAGATAGTGGGTCATAAACAAGTCCCCCAGTAACTGGAAATTATCCAACAAGGAACAAGGCCTAAAAAGAACTATTTGTTTTTTTACTCTTCATGAGATTAAATGCACACTGCAGGAAAATCCTGTGCAAATCAACATAGCGTCATGGAAAACACGAGACCATTAATAAAAGTAATAAATGGAAAGGGTTATAATAATATAAACTTAGCACTTTACATTTTCAAGGTGCTGACAGGACATTAATTCTCAAAATACCCTTGTGAGGGCAAAAGAAGCTTTAACATTTTGAGGTGGGCTTGTGAAATGATTTTTGGTCTCAAATTGATCTGACCTGACTTCTGTTCACTAGGATCATACTACTCAAAACTAAATTGGAGTATAGTATTTTTACACCACATAACATGATGCTTCATTGTTTCTCCTGCTCTGAATATGAGAAGCAGAGCCCAGTCAGTGTTTTCTAGAATACATGCTAATGTCATCAGTGTAAAACTGCTTTCTAAGCTCAATTCTTCCTCTCAGCTTGGGCCTAGTGTTTACTATTACTGGAGAATTTTATTACATTCCATTACTCAGTTAACCTTTTTCTCCATTTAAATAACTATGCAAAACATAGTTGCCAGAATCATATACCAAAACATGCAGATTAGCCATTTCCAATGAACTGAGGGAACTACCTCCAAGACAGCCAGAAAGGAAAACAAGAGAGCGTAAGTTGTATTTTATAACTTCAAAGGACTGCTTTTATCTTCCACAGATTATTTATTCAACTGCAGTTTTGAATTAGCTCTGCCTTTCCTTAAGCTCAGGTCAGGGACAGGGGATGGGGAGTGCAGTCAGTTGTTCAGTTTGTTGCACATTTTTCCTCCTATTTCCAGTTGTTTTCACTGGGGCATTGATAATTCTACTATCTCTATTACTGTTCATGATCTCAGTAAGGCAAAATGTCATAAATGCTGTATACTCCTGTGTAGCTGTGCAAGATGGTTTCATATGAAATTAAGTAGTTGGCTATAAATAAAGGATCTGTGTCAAAAGCAAAAAAGCTGGGAAAAAGAAATGATGTAAGGAAAAAAAGTCAAAACTTAAGTCTTCAAGAGAAATTATAGAAATGATTGATCAAAATGAAAACTAGGAGAGGTGAGTTGGTGGCTGCAAAAAGATGAAAGAGGATGAAACAGTAGAGATTTAGAGATTACACAGACAATGTACTTCCTAAATATATGGAATAACCAGCAGTCCAGTGCATATGATATTCGGCCCAGCTTTATGATACTTTATGTTCTGCCCACGTAACCTCAAAACTGAATGAGGAACTACTTGAGAAGCAGGTTTTTTACAAATATTGAAAATGATAGCATGCACTGTTCCAAACTCTACTGTGTAAAATAACAGAGCACGAACAGTCACAATCAGTAATAGGTAACAAAAAAGATTTTAAAAACCCAACATTCATGGTGGCACCACATGAGATTTCCTGATAAAGGAAAGACTTGCTACTGAAACTCTTTTTCAGCATTTATTGGAACATTCTTCTGGGAAAATAAGTCTGAACTAAGCAATGTTTTTCTTTAGAATCATAGACATACATTGCATAAAACTGACATTGACACACCATGAGAAGGATGCATAAACAATATCTTGGTAGCAGGAATTGTGGAATGAATATCTGCTGTTGAACTGTGGCACAGTGGATTGTGGAGGCTTATGGGAGGTGCATGCATGGGCACCTAGGAGAGGGATGGAGATTGTAGTTAAGTTTTGTCAGATCTTGCTAAACTGGAGATTCCTAAAAGCATCTGTAACATTCTGCAGAAGATTTCTAGCAGACATCTGGATTGGGTCCCTCTATACTGCTTGAATAAAGAGATAAAATCAGAGCTGACAATTTACCACAAAATATGCAAAGTCTTTTGAAGTCCTCAAAATGACTGAATCACCTCTTAATTAGTAGTGATAGTGAGACGTTAAAGGTGTTTGAAATGACCAACCACTTCACATCAGGTATTGGGGAATCACCTCAGTGAGCACAATCCAGCAAGCTAAATGTCCTGACAGTGGCCCAAAATTTCCTATCATCAATTAGATGAAAAGCAATGACAATTCTGTCTGTACACAGACTGTAGTAAAAGATTTCAGTGACCCAAGCAGATCTCAGATAATAACTACAGCTCTAATTTCTCCAAACTATGAGTTCAGAAGTTTAAGCTGATATAGACAGTGTGTTTTGCCATTGTAAGCTCGCTTTTCTGCTTATCTTTATATTTTATGCTATGCTTATTACAGTGGTATTCCTCCTAGGCTACTCTTCCCACAAAACACTCTTGCCAAACTCCTAATGATCCATCCTGTGTCTTGATGTAAAAATCCTCATGCAAGGCATGATAAACACTAGTGCAATGAGCTGGACCCCATTCCACCTACTTTTCTGACGCTACAGAAGACATCACCACATCAACAACAACTAACAAATCTGGATCAAGACCCAGACCAATAAGATGCCCTTCCACAAATTTCCAATTATGTTTACTTTTGGCTACTGAATAAGACAAACTTCCTCCATTCACCTTATTAGTTTCTCCCAGAAAGTATTTAAAACTAGAATATAGAAAAGCTTCCCTTAAAACTATCCCAGAAAGATGAAATTTAAAAAAAACCACACCAAAACACATAAATTACAGAAAGTCATGTGCTCTTCAACCAGACTGACATAGGGAAAATGCACACATTCCTTTGCAAAAAAGGACTTCTATTTTGTGGCAAAATTGAATATATAACTCATGCTTTCTACTATGAAAACCTTAATCACTATACATAATGCCTATGCATATTTGAGGTTTTTTATTATCCAGGGGATAGAAAAATATAACCAACAAAAACCAGACATTCCTTGCTTCAAGATGGAAGTACCTATTACTGCTTTAAGACGGAACAATTAAAGATCTCCTTCCTCGAAACTGTTCCCACAAAAAAAATATTAGCACAGCTACACAAACTTGTTTGCAAAAAAAGTGGAATTGAACAGAAAAATATAGGCACGCAAGAAAAGTATAGGGTCTCCTACTTACCACTAATGGCAAAAATATGGTTATTACTGCACTTTGTATTCTTACCCAGTTATTGCTAGTATCAGTAAAAAGAGTTCCATTGGTTTAAAGTATATAAATCTGAATCAAGAAAATATTTTAAAATACAGAGCTTTAAGAACTTGCATACTTTCATGATTTTAGTGAGAATATATGACAAGCATTAGGCTTGCACCTGTAACCAGGAGCCATAGTGAATTATTTCTTTAATAAAAGAATGTAAATAATACTCATATTAGGCTGAGTACTGTAAAATTCTGTGGCTATTCTATTGTGGGCTAGCTAATGCAAGACTAATTACTGTATTTTCAATACTTTCTGGAGAATCTATGTGTGTAATGCTATTTAGATTTATGCAAGAAGTACTTAAGAGGACTATAATTATATTATTTAACATAGAACTGTAAATACTGGATCCACAGACATGTTATCCTTATGTCACTGTTACCATGGCACTGAAATCATGGAGCAAATTAAAAAGCTCTCATGACAAACCTTTAGGAAAAATCTACCTCAAGTACAATATTTGCTTTTATCACTTTAGAAAAAAAGTATGAGCAGAGTACTTAGCACTGTTGGATCTGAAAATTTTGTTCAGCAACCAAATCCAAGGGTTTTTATCATTAAAAGATAGTAGGAAAGAATACTTTCACACATAAAATTTCTTTCATTTCCTAACTATAGGAGAGAATTACATGAAATGTATACATGAAATTATATTAAATGTATTACATGAAATGCAAAATCTTCTTATATTATTAGTTGCTAAAATACAGTAATTGAAAAATTTGTGTATATGGTGCTACTTTTTGTAGACACAGTATAAACCTCTGGGAGATTAATTCCAAATTCATTCACCAGAAAACTTTCATTACTCCATCTTGATTTCTTGTTTCCACCCAATTAAAGTTGCACTTTTAATATCAAATTAGGACCATTTCTCTAACAATCACTAGAAGATGAATGCACCCACATTGAGGCCAAGGAAACTGGGCCGCAGAAGGAAGGAAAACTGTGCCTAATGTTGGATCACATGGTTTTCCCTTTTGACCCAATATCTTGCAGTTATAAATGGAAGAAAAGTCTAATTTTCATAAAATCATAGAATGACAAAATTATTTGAATTATTATAATTATTTGGGTTGGCTGAGACATTAAAAATCATCTAGTTCCAAACTCCCTGTCATGGGCAGGAATACCTTTCCTTGACCAGGTTGCTCAAAGCCCCATCCAACTTGGCCTTAAACACTTGCAAGATGGGTCATCCACAACTTCTCTGGGCAACCTCGTCCAGTTTCTCACCAACCTCACAATGAAAAAAAATTCTTCCTTATATACAGACTAAATCTACACTCTTTACCCTCTTTCAGTTTAAAACCATTGCCCATTATCCTGTCACTACAGGCCTTGGTAAAAAATTTCTTAAAAGCCCCCTTTAAGTATTGAAAATAGCCCAGTAAGACCTCCCCAGAGCTTTCTCTTCTCCAGGCTGAACAACCGCAGCTCTCTCAGCCTGTCTCAGCCTGTCCTCTCAGCAGGAAAGGTCCCTTGGATCATCTTCATGGCCTCCTCTGGACTCTCTTAAAAGGTCCAGATCTTTCTTTTGCTGGGTATCCTAGACTTGGATGCAGCACTCCAAGTAGGGTCAAAGGTATTTTCCCAAACACCAGCATGCAGACATTGTATCTATGAGTCTGACAAAGACATCACAGTCTGAAAAAGACTGTGCAACTATTAGACAGATCTGGAAAAAAAAACCTAAACAAAACAAACAAACAAAGACCAAAACAAACAAACAAACAAAAAAAACCACACCAAAAAACCTCAACCTTTTTTCCATTTCCTGTAAGCGAGCTGTTTTTTGTATAATTTATGCTAAATTCATGATGGACTGTTTCATAAAAAGAAGGGATGTGCTCACCCCTCTGACCAGTTCTGATGAGACAACCTGACAACCTTCACCTACCAATATCAACAGTGCTATAACTTAGCAATATTTGTTTCCAAATGTCTATCCTGAATACAATCACCAGGCAAGCTGTGCCAAGAGATTTTACTCCTTTATAAATATGAATGGCTGAAAGGAAAATGTCAACAGTAACAAAAAATTCCATGCACTTTCTACAAACTGGGATACTTTTGCAGATGACATAAATCTTTTGTTCTACAGTGGATTGCAATTATCTAAACAAAAGGATTACAACTGCCAACTGATTTTTTGTAATAATACTGAAAACTGACAGAAGTTTCAGTAAAAGATTTGCCAGTTGGCACAATAAAGTAGGGAAACCCCTCCAAGAGGGCACATGATAGAACTCCTCCCTCCCAAAAACACAGAAGCTGCAGTGCTTACTTGGGTCTTTCTGCTTTTCTCTTCTTTACATTGAGGCAGCATCCATAGCTTATATTCAAATCCTCAAAACCCTGCTCTTGTTAATAGTGCTACAAATGCAGAACAAATATGCTTGTGTGAGTGGGCATCAAGATGATTACTTGGAAGAGAGGACAAACTGAAAATAGCTTGTTTTCCTGATTCATGTCTTATAACTTAATCTCAAACTCAGGGCAAAGCACCCCTTCCATTCCCCATGTGCATCCTGTGAGATGGCTCCCACTATGATGCAGCATCACAGCCAGCCCTGGGAAACTCACGTGAAATATTTGGAGCTACATCAGCAGAGGGAATGGTGGCATGGGTCTGCTTAATTTCAGAAAATGGCAGTGTTGGAATTACAATGTGGTGACAGTACTCATATGAAGAATTTATTTCCATGCTATGGGCCTGTGGCCTAATGAATTGGAAAATATTTGCCTATGTTGTCTGGTTATGCTCTAAATTAAAAAAAACACCTTTTATTAAAAATGTCAGTTTTATGAACTGAAATACACAACTATGCTATTGCCTCATTGATAATGTAAATTTCCTTGTAGTTCTATGTATAATAACAACATTTTTTCTTGGCATACATGGGGGCTGTAAGTTCTCCTCATGTCAAGCTCTTTATGTCCTGAATAGTGTATTAAGTGCACTACCTAGACTGTTTCTATGTAACTCAACAAGTATATTGTATAATGCTAGCAGGATTATACTGCTAAAATGTATACTAAAATAGAGATTGCATTCTTACCTGTTTACAGTGCCTTAAAAAAAAAAAAAACAAAAAAAAACCAAAAAAAAAAACCAAAAAAACAACAGCCTTTTGCCTATTCTTTTAAGTTCCAGCTGATTAGGTAGGGATTTGTTCCAGTTTTCAAGAAGAGCAAAGAAGGATGATCCTGGAAATTATAAGGCCTGTTGGTGTCTGCAGTCATCAGTAAAATTATGGAGAAGATTATCCTGAGAGGGAAAATACCTGAAGGACAATGAAGTCATTGGTCACAGCCAATCGTTCCATGAGGGAAAAGTCCTACTTGACAAACTTCATTTCCTTTTATGACAAGGTAACCCACCTACCTGATCAAGGGAAGCCAGTTGATGTAATCTTTTTGGGTTTCAGTAAAACTTTCAATACTGTCTCTCACAGGATCCTTCTGGACAAAATTTCCAGCCCACAGCTGGATAAACACATCATGGGGTGGGAGAGCGACTGGCTCACAGGTCGGGCACAAAAGGTTATAATAAATGGGGTGACATCAGACTGGAGACCTGTTACTAGTGGGGTTCCGCAGGGCTCCATCCTTCGCACTGTGATCAACATCTTTATAAATTACTTGAATGCAGCACTAAGGCACACTAAACAAGTTATTCAATTACAGCAAATTGGGAGAAATCACTGAGTCCCTTAAAGGTACAGATGCTCTTCAGAGAGACCTGGACAGATTAGAGGGCTGGGCAATCATCAACCATATGAACAAAGACAAACACCATATTCTGCACCTGGGATGGGGCAACCCTGGATGTATGGACAGACTGGGGAACAAGACACTGGACACCAGCACTATAGAAAGGGACCTGAGGATCCTGGTCGATGGTAAGTGGAATGTGAGTCAGCAGTGCCCTGGCAGCCAGGAAGGCCAATCCTGTCCTGGGTACATCAGGCACAACATTGCCTACTGACCAAGGGAGGGGATTGTCCCGCTCTGCTCTGCACTGGGGCTGCCTCACCTCAAGTGCTGGGGGCAGTTTTGAGTGCCACAATATAAGAAGGATATTGAGCTGTTAGAGAGTGTTGAAAGGAGGGCTATGAAGATATGAAGGGCCTTGAGTGGAAGCCATATGGAGGGGAGTCTGAGGTCATTTGGTCTGTTCAGCCTGGAGAAGAGAATGAGGGGAGACCTCATTGGAGTCTAAAACTAACTCATGAGCAGCAGACACTGATTTCTACTCTATGGTGCTCAGTGATAGGACACCAAGGGAACATTATCAACCTCTGTCAAGGGAGGTTTATGTTGGATATTAGGAAAAGATTTTTCACCTGGAGTATGTTTGGGCACTGGAACAGGCTCCCAGGGAAGCAGTCACAGCCCCAAGTCTGACAGATTTCAGGAAGTGTTTAGACAATACTCTGAGGCACACGGTGTGACTCTTGGGATGTCCTGTGCAGGGCCAGGAGTTGTACTTTGATGATCCTCGTGGGTTCCTTCCAACTCAGGATATTCTATGATTTTATTATTAACACACAGTTTCATTCAACTAGGTCTTTCATTCTTGGGTGTCTTAGAGGAGTGAGGACTACATAGGGATTTTCAAGGCTCTTTAATGGAGGATTACAAAATTTTGCCTGTGCATGGTCCCCTCTTCTGACTCCACGCCACTAAGAAGAAAGAAGCATGAATTGTGGAAATCTGGCCCTAAAGGGCTTATTGCAGCATCTGCTGGAGATCTTCCAAAGAGTAATGCTACCCTGGTTTGATAACACTCCCTCTTAGCTTGGAAAGACAAAGACAGCAAGAAGAGATTTAATTTATACTTCATAGACTCACAGTTGTGCTCTTCTTGAAGTGGTTTGACTCTGTTAGCTTTTCTTGCTAAAAAATATAAAAACTGAAACATTGTTAACATGTTAAAAATGTTTTTATCAGTGGCTCAGGGATGGCATACATATTCATAGGCCTGAGATTTGCCTAGAGGTCTATTAGTCTCAATTGTCAAGAAATAAAATCCAGCCAATTACATTCTAGAGTGGGCTAAAGGAAAAGTGAAACCAGCAGCATTACAAGTCATGAAAGGCTTATTTTCTAAATTCCTATTTCCTTAAATAGATTCAATGGAAATTCTTGCAAGAATCAATTTACATCAAGTGATAACAGGGTGAAATGTTGTTCTCACAGAGAACAAAATGATCCCATAAATCTCCAAGTATCTGTGCTAATTTTGAAGTAGCTGCCAAAATCTCTGCAGCTTCCTGAACAAACTGTTATTACTTACGGTATGCATGTCTAGTGCTCATGCAGCTTAACCTGGACATTCCACAGCACAGGAATGAAAAATCTCTGATCACAAATAGTCATGGCTTTTTTCAGTGTTTGCTGCATACTGTAGGTATGATAAGAAATGACCACCATGCAGAGAGATCTCTCAACATGGGAATTCTGTTCCCCTCGTGAACTGCCTTTCTCCTCCCCTGCAAACTGGTTGAATTTTTTTTGACCACTTCATATTTTTTGTTTCCTCTTCCCTCCTCTGCTCACAACAGTTCCTAAGATCATTTTAGAGAAAAAGTTCTCCTTTTCCTCCACACACTTTATGCAGATACGCAGACCCACTCATCTGTCACTTAATGGTGTTTAATTTTGTGATGTTATACCAGTGTAAAGGTGGTGTGAAAGGGCAATTTGGCTCCATCTAGTCTTCATCTGTTCAAGCTCATACTAGCACACTGAGTTCCAAATAATTAGGAGCTTCTCTCCAGCTGGTGTTTTGGTAGAAAAGGTGGTTGAGCAACCAGTCTGGATTTTCCAGATCTGAAAGAGTCTGAAGATGCCTTGAACATTACATACAGTTTCCTAATATGTTTTCAGTGTCAGCTATAGCACAGCAGTGGGTGGAATGACAAATAAGTATTCTTTGGGAATGAATTGCCACTGTCAGGGTTCAGAGGAGTTCAGAGCATTAAATTTATATTTATTTACTAGGGCTTTTTACTGTTTACCAAGATTTCTCTCCTGTCCAATCCATTCAACTATATTCAGGGAAGAATTGTTTTGTTGCCAGACCTCTCTTGGATTATATCTTCTACAAAGTTTGCACACTGAAGAAGGAACAGAGGGACTTTGAGTAATAGTTTGCACATTCAGGTTCCACTTCTGGTCCTGTTAGTGATCTGCTGTGCCACCTTTCAATATGACTTTTTTGGAGACAGTGTGAAGCACAAGGTTAGTGGTGTGTGTATAATGTAACTTTACATTACTAATTAGATTTATTTCTTTTTAAACTAAGTGTTATAATTCTCTTTAATAGGTTGTGAAGCAACAAAAGGGTAAGATGTCAAACATGCTCACCTCTCAACCTCTCCTTAATAGTATATTTTTAAAGTGAGAATGGAATATGAGGGCTTAAACCATTCAATGGAAAACTTAGCATGCCATTACAGAGGCTTCTGGATATTATAACTCTATTTCCATTGGACTTCCTTCCAAAAATTCAGGTGGTTTCTGTTAACAGCTAGAGCATAGTGAAGATTTCTAACTTAATCATCTGAAAGACTATTTTAAAGAATAACATTAGGAAGTATCACCAGCTTCCTCCTCAGACTAAAAAGAACTTATTCTTTTAATACAATGAACTCCAGAGTTGGATTTTTTCCTGTCTTCTGCCTCCTCTTGTCTTCATTTCCTTGGGTTTCACACATATACAGTAACAATTAGTTATGACTCAGACCAAGGTGGTTAACAATGTACTATTAATAAAACCTTTCTCGGGAATTATGAACTACTTTTGCATTCATAGGTAGCAATATTTATCCATGCTTTATTCATCAGGAGATGATGAGCTGGATAGGGAAGATTGTATTAGTGTGGATAAATTAAGAACAGATTAATACCTCACCTTAAAAATCAATCTGCACATAGATTCCTTTTCCCTTTGGATTCTTTAAAGGGTTCTTTCCCTTTTCTCTCTTCATTTCTTTACTTATTTGTTATTTATATAATTCTTGTAATTCTCTCTCTGCATTTCCAAGCTTCATTCAATTATAGCATTATGGGAGGAAAACTGAAACAGAAGTATCACCATTAAAATCACAGTAACAATGGAATTGAAAACAGCGGCTATTTTAATTGTTTGATTTAAAACAACTCCCAGAATTGTTATTTGCACTTCCATCATTTATCTGGAGGGAAAACTGAATGTAGCTCATTGCATGTTATTCAGATACAAAGAAATATCAAGAATTTTTTTCCACAAATACATTAGAATACTTCAGTAGAGCTAAACTAAATTATTGTCCATAACTGGGGCTCACAGAACCCTTGCACATCACATCTTTGAACATACAGAAAATAAAACTGCAGCTGAGTTCATATACAAGTACTGAAATGGCACTCCTTAGATGATAAAGAACCAGGAGTACCATAGAATCATAGTACGGCATTAAACACCAGCTTCAGAACAGCATAGCTTATTGGCGGAAGAATTTATTTAGACATGTTGTCTCATCCACAACAATAAAAAAATGGGTATTAATTTAAATGATGCTCAGGTCTTATCCCTAAATTGCCACTAGTTGCATTAGAGCACGGCCTCAACAGGGGTTTATAATCTTACTAAAAAAACACACATATACATGCACACAAAGACCCCAAAACTTCATAACCTTGACCAGTTGAAGTAACCTATTAAATAATGTTTAACAATCCATCAAATAATCATTAATGTACTGTTCATTTAATTTTAAATGAAAAGACATTAGGTCTAATGAAAAAAAGTGGCAATACTTTTCATCAGCAGTAAAATTTCAGTGGGAAAATGGCCTGTGTTTTCAATAAACATTTCAGCACAGTTGCAACTCTCTGATTTAAATATTTGAAATATTGGAGAGGCTTTACTATTTATATTATGGATTTCACAAGGGGACCAGGAAACATCTGAATGAATTTTTTTCGTTTTTCCAAACGTGTCTAACTGCCACACTATAAAAAGAATTTTGCTCACTTTCTGATTTATATATAACTAAAACCTTTCCTTTATGTACTATTGCTAGGGTGGGAGTACATCTGGAGGAGGAGGATGAGAATAGGACATTAAGAAGAAATTCTGACATCACAAATTACTGCAAAAGAAAAAGGAGGTACTGCCCATTTTCATTCCCTTTTTATTTCCTTTTCCTTTTCATAACTAACTCAGTTCAAAAACAGTGTTTTCCTGCACAACATCCACTTCAGATTTCTTTAGCACACTGTGCAACTTTGCATGATATCTTCTTTTTTATTTTTAATTTTAATGAGAAGGTAAAAAAGCAATCCTGTATTGAAACCATGATGTATTTGAAACTGAGTGGTTTTCAATACAATTTAATGGAAAAAGTATAGGTTTGATTATTATTAATCTAAAAATATATAGTTACATATACACACACAAGCACATGTACACACCCCTTTCTGTGGCTTGGGACAACTGCAAAGGACAGATGGACTTGGGAGGGGTTTCACAAGTGCTGCAAAAGGTCTCATGTACTCATTTGTTTATACCAAGTGTTTAAAAACACATAAATCAGCCACTTCAGGGCAAGCAAAGCAAAAAAAAAAAAAAAAAAGGAGGTGCAAGTGTGCAGAAAGGTAATGCATCTGCAGTAGCATACAATAAATTTGAATATAATCTGATGTACCTCATGCTGCTCTTTATACCATGTTATCCTCCTTACAGCAATGACTTTATAGACATCTAAGAAGGAATGACATATGGTAACAGGAGTATGAAACTGGTTTGCAGTCCTAAAAGGCCATAGCCAGAGTTCCTGTGCTCCTTTGATGCTTACATAGAGTCTGTGATTCAACACAAGAGAAAAGGTTCTTAAAACTGTCTTGGCTCATTGCAGCACACAAGGCCTGACAAGAACTGAATCCTATCAAGTAAAGGACAGATCTAAGCTGAAGAGTGGGATTACACACACTGAGTAAGAAACAGCATCTGAATGCAATGAATCCCTTGAGTGTCTGTATGAGGAAGCTTTGAAGAGACAGCCTTTTCCCCCTCCCCAGAAGCCTTTTTAGCATTGCACTGTGTAGGAGGAGACACATGTAATTCCCAGAGAGGCTGGAGGGCTTAAAATTCAATGAACAGCTCTCATTTATTTAATCTTTCAAGAACAAAGTTTACTGGTCAATTCTCAAACCTTTTCCTTCCACTTAGCTCCTGGCAGCCAGAACCTTGGCCCCTGACTACCCAGTAAATCCTTGGCAGTAATGGACTATCCTCGAAGAAAGCAGTGGCAGCACAAGGACAGGTCTATTTACCTGTTATGTGCAAACACATGTATCCCTTCCTTCAAAAAACAGTATGGTTACCCAGCTCCCATATAATTCTCTCTTCTTTTCTTCCCTCTCCAGATGATTTCTTTTCTATATTCCTCCTAGTTGCTGAGACTAGGTCAGCAACTAAAAGTCAGCTAATAGAGCTGTAGCATCAGCATCCTCAGCATTGTACAAAGCAGAAATACTGAACATGCCTATCTGTCTGTATTTGAAGATGCTGTACTTCCAGTGCATACTTGGATTTCTCCAGCAGGGCACTGCACACTCCAGAAAGCAGTTGTTCCACGTAAGAACCTCAGAGAACTTTGTGGCATTCCACATATGAAAATGCACATCCTGCTTTTAGCTTGAAGTCAGCAGAGTTTATCTAACCATCAAATTTACAAAGCCATTTTTATATATTTGGTGAAACATTTACGTGGTCAGTCAAATGTGTAAGTCCGTGAAGTAGTGTAGGAAAGGATCTAATTATCCCAGTTAGTGGCTAGATCCATTCTTCTCCCTTTCTGTGGGGAACAGCTTCCACTAAGCTTGAGTTCTCACACTGTGAATAGGAGAGAAGAGGCCTGAAAATTTTACACTTATGCAATATACTCACTACTGACATTCCTCAGAGCTTCTGAATTACAGCTTTCATGTGAAGGCTTTTTGGGGATAAGCTTTTTTCTTTTTATTCATTTCTGGATATCTCATTTGAAATTGTGCAAAATCATCTTTCCCCAGGCAACAAAAATAAATCAATATGCTCTCCACTCCCAATATTTTTGTATAATTCAACAATCCTCCACACTGCTATTGTGTGTTTTCACCGATTTAAAAACACTTTTCAGATGCCACTGGTAAGCATTGTACTTCTTGCAAGTTCTGCAGCAATACGAATCAAGGCATAGCAAAATTCACGGCATGTTCAGATTCATAGAACATATTAGGCTTTAACACTATGCTTGTAGTTCAGCTGAAGCAATTTTGTGTACTGGTGCTAAACATGACCTTAATTTTGCTTAAATAACAAAAGGCAGGCAAAGCTTGCATGCCATGCTGATCTGAATGCAGAAAACCTGACAAAAAGTCATACAACTTCTGTATTTAAACACGGTCTTAATGGCAAAGCTGTTACAATCCCCAGCAACCCTGGACAACCCTGCTCCTCTTCTCTGAATTTGGTCTTTCTTATTTCAACACAGGCCAGATGTAACAAGAGGGAAGAGCAAAGTTTGTACTGCTGCTGTGCATGATGAATTTGCATAATGTTACAGTATGCTAGACAAAATTATCCATTATTCATTGCAAAGAAATTATCCAGTCATTCAATATATGCCAACAGTCAGAGCAAAAATATCAGTATCAAAATTTCCTTAATCCAAATCATTATTAACTTCATTATGTTCTGTCACATCTTGAAGAAGCTGCATTTAATTTAATGAGCTGTTTCTATCCCCTAAATAAAGAATTTTAGCAGCAACATAACTGCAAGACAACACAGAAGACCCTAAGGCGGTTTCTGCAAGCTCTTATAACCACTACAATACCATTTGCTTGCTGCAATTACTTGAGCATTTGTTTATGATATCAGAGTTTTAAAAGGATTTATGTTTGGGTTCATGTATAAGAAAAGACTGTATTGCTTAATATTTAAATGGGCAAAATTGCTTTAACAGAAATTGTGGTGCAATATCTTATCCTTCACCTTCTTATTTGTTCCCTGGTTTTCTATACATAATGGCTCCATAAATTTGCTAGCCTGGTTTGCTAAGAAACCACAATGGATTGGCCTTTTTTCAGATCTGCATCTGCTGTCAGTGTTCTCCACTGATGTTAATTTTCCTCCAAGTTTTTAGGCTTTCCTATTTTGTGCTTTCTCTAACTTAGTTTCCTCATAAATTGTTTAGTTTACCTGCAGCTAAGAAGCAATCCATATATTTAATCACTGCTGCTGAGTCTTCAAAGCAAAACATGGAGAAAATCCCAAATGAGTGCCACAAAGGTGCTGTTTAGAGAGTGATTACATGGTATCTGGTAGGCTTGTTTCTCTTATGAAGTCCCCTGGCAATAGTGACACTTTACTCAATTGACAGTAAGAAATTAAAATCCTGTCTTTCCAGGGACATGCGCAGAACATTCCTCCTCATGGGTGTCAGCTGCAGTTTTGGTCTCTGACCTACACTGAATAGAATTTAGCAACTGATAGGCAGAAGCCAATCTCCACCAGCAGAAGGGTATATGTTCAAATCACACCAATTCATTCTGATAACATTAAAAGTACAGGATAGGCAAAGAAGTGTGAACCAGTGACACGCAAGCTATAAAAAGGGTCTCTTTCACTCCCATGGAAATGGAATCCAAGTAGCAGAGGTAGCTTATTACCTACAAGTCATTTGAAGATGCACTTAAGGAGCCCTATATTTAGCTGATTTGCAGAGTGTTTAGTGAGGCAAATGTTGACTAAAAAGTAGTACGGGATGAGATTCAGGTGCTTAAGTACAGCCAACTAGTGCCATTTTATATACATTCTTCCGTCTGAGACATTTGCAAAATACTGAGAAGAGACATCTGAACAGACACTAAATACCTATACTGAAACACCCAGAAATTTATCTCAAAATGTGTAAAATACAGAGTAATTTGAGGCAGTAAGAAATGAGAAAAACATTTTAAGATGAATAAACAGATAGATCCTTAGTTAAGGAGCCTACTCTTGCTTCACTGGCTGAGGGCATTATAGAGCCTGACTGATTAAAGGATTTCTGCTTAGCAGGTTACTAGCTTGAAATCTTTGAAATTACATAATGGGTACAAAAAATGGGAACTCACTTTGTGCTAAAACTCAAATCATCCTTCAGGTTCATGAGCAAACACTTAGGCTCATAATAACTGCATTGTTGTCATGAACGAATAGGTTAGCTGATCACATAAAAAGTCTATTGATCATCATCAGACTCACCAAAACCTCATTTCCAGATGTCAGAGCATCTAATTAAAAAACAAATTAATATGTGTCACTGCCAGCATTATCTATTTCTGTTCCTACTTAAAACCTAGAGACAGGTAATTCTTATTTTAATGTGAACAGAGGAAACTCAGGAGAGGCATGAGAAGGATTCACATGGCTATATGTAATAAGACCTTGCAGGAATAACAACTATGCTGAAAGCTAAAATTATGACTCCTAGGAATTTTGGTATACAACTTTGGAGCCTGATAAGGTGTGAGTGTGGAACAGAGTAGCTGGAACATTTCCCAAGGCAACTAGTATCATGCTGTGGCATACATGAGGAGGATGGACATTAAATGAAAGCAATTAAAAAGCATTGCATTTAAATGTGCGACTATTATGCCCACACTGCAGGAGACAGCAGGAGGCAGTGAATCATCCAACATTTAAATCAACACCCCCTTAAAACAAAATGTATTCAGCTCAACGTGGGTATCTCCAACAGGCTCCAAAAGTTCCAATGCGTGGCATGGGTTACTCACATCTTGCTCTGCCCATGATGCAGCCACCATTTAGTAAGCAACTTGATTCAGAGGCATAGAGAGTTTCTGATGAGTCATAAAATGCTCAGTGTCTGATTTAAGGGGTTTTTTTTCACCACTGTAGATTTTCTAGCGTTAATTTTATGTAGAAAAGGGCTTTCAGGGACAAAATGATGATAGGGTTGAAGGGTGATGGGGAGGAAAAACAGAGAAACAAATTCAAGGATCCTGGAAACAGATAGTAAAAGTGCTGTGGCAGCAGCATATATGTTTTCTACATTTTTGCATTTGTTTTTTAAAAGATGTGACTATTGAAGAGAAATTAATCAAGTCGTTAATAACCTGGCAGAATAAATGTGTCAACAAAACTCCTTTTTAAATAATGTTCTATTAAAAGACTTTGAAGGATTTCTATGGAAACAGTAGGCTGTTACAATGGGAAATACCCAGCATAGCTGAAAATGTCAATCTTCCTTTCAGCAGTGGACTGTCCATAAAAAGAGATTCAGTGGAAAATTGCTATCACTTGGAAGCAAAGCCTCAAGTAAGGGAAGAATAGTAATGCAGGAACACTTAAAATACAAGACAAAGAAAGCGATTGCCTTGCTGAGTAGCAATAGCACCATGCTAACAATAAAATATTTAATTACACTACCTTTTATTTTGGAAGAGTGTATTTGGATGTATTAGGATATAGCATCTATCTGGATAGATACAGAATAAGAATATAAGAATAGTGCTTTCTGCTAATATTTTTTGCACTTGTAGGTAACTTCTAGTGACAGAAAAAAGAGGGATAGCTCACAGATTGCCCATTTTATAGGTTTGTCTTATAACTGATGACACTCCACACCACTCATGATCAGCAATACTGCCTCTGCCTTATCTACTGCCCACTTATGCCTTCTCTTTGATTGTACCACTTTCTATGTCTTCTATGTGCCTTTTCCAGTGCCCAGGGTAGAAGTACTAATATGTATTTTAAAAGGAAACCCTAAAACCACAGTGTATTCTTTAATATAGTGTAAACCAAGAAAGAACTGCTCTTGCTCTTTTCAGAAGGCCGTCAGTTATGCACACACCCCTTCCCACACTCTTCCCACACACACAGATCCTATGACTGGAATAGTTCTTCCTAAAGCATGAAAAATTGTGAAGGCTCACTTTCAATCTCATACTGTTAATCTCACCAAAATCTTTAACTCTCTAAACCGTATGAAAAAGGAAATGATCCCTCTTTCACAATCATTTCACAATAGATGTGAAGAGCTGGTCCTTATTACTGACATGCACTCCAGTAACTTGGAATAAAGCAAATGCTTACAAAAATGAAGATTTTTTTCCCCTACAATTTACAAAACGATGCAAGGAAGCACAGAGACATCATAAGCATAATTTTTATGACTGTTTCTTAAATTCTGCCTCTGAAATTCTGGATGGCCACCTCTTGCTGGTTTTGCACAAAAACTGGCATCAAAGAATTCTCTTGGTGGCAAGCTGCAGTTTGGATAAATGGAGCAGTGACTCACTGGTAATATATGGAATAGAAGCTACTGGTCTTGGCTACCATAATGCTGCTGTGTTAGATTGGTATCATTGCCTCCTTTACTCATGAAACACATCACTGTGTTTGAATTACTGTCAAATGCTAATAGAAATTCATTGTTTTTTCCCCATGTTTCTTATTTCCCAAGAACAAAATGCATTTCACATATGGACGATGAAATCTGAAGGGCAATGACATAACTTGAATGAAACGTTGCCTGTTGCTCCTGATTGTTATTTGTTGACAAGTCCATTTATTTAAGTGTGCCAAAGTAATAACAAGTTGGAATCTAAGATAAGCATTCCAGAACACATTATTGAGGAATGCTGCGGGCAGCATTGTGTTTCATGCCCTGTGTTGCCTGTTGTATCAGTGATGAGTTCATGACTAAATATGTGTTTGGGCATTTGCCAAACTAATGTGATTGTGAAAAACTGAGGACCACAAGAATGATGGCCTGATACCACAGAACCCAGAAATGCAGAAGGTCTTTGCTAGACCAGTAGAGGATTTCTCAGTCATCATCTGTAAATTATGCAATTATAGCCGATTAGCGTCAAACTCAAGTGAATACAGGTATTGAATCAACACCATACAATCACATTGCACAGAATACTCCACTACATTAAAATAGGACTTCAGCAATACGGATGACATATCTGCTCCAAAAGTAACTATTTATAAATTATACCTTTTTTTTTTCCTTGCAGTCTCATCTTTCAATCCCCTCAAATGAACATTAAAAAAAACCCCTTGGAATTCATATCTTACTTTGGAAAAAGTTCCAATGCTCAGATGCTTATAAGAAGACAGAATATACTAATCCTATAGCGTCCAGCAAAAGAAAACCTCACAAGTACAAGCTCCTTGTGAAATTTTTGGGAAGTCTGCCTCCAGCTGCAATTGGAACCATTGGTTTAATTTTCAGAACAGCTAGTGTCTTATGCTTGATTTGAAGAGGATGGAAAATTCCTAAGGGACAATACCTTCCAAAAACCCTGCTTCTTTGAAAATGCTTTGTACTGTGTATCCCAAGTATGACCCATCTTTACATAACTAGTTTCTTTTTAAAACTTAGGCTGTTTTCTGGTTGCAAATTAGAACACTGAGATTCTTAAGTATAGTCAGAACTGAATCCTAAGATTAGTACAATCAGACAGTAAATAAAAAGTCACTTGTGGGCAGGGAGTTTCTTTTCCAACAAGTTAAGTAACTTTTACCATGGCTAAATTAGAAAATACAGCAAATATGCAGTTTGAGATATTAAAAAATAATTCACTGCATAAAATACTTCATAACATATAAGTATAGAAAATCATAAAGACTTCTGCCAAAAGGAAAGAAGCAAAAATTCATCATTTTATCATTATGAGAAATGACAGGAGGTTCTGAAAGGTTCAAATGGAGAAACAAATTCCTGCAGCAAATTGTACACCAGACTTTTGACTTTTTACACATTACTCAGTCAGTCCAGCCATTTCACCAGGTGACTAACTGCTCATCTGTACAAGATCCATGTTCACAACTGACAGTAACTATCTCATGTCCAGAATGTAAAATCATTGACTCTAGTAGAACAGAATCATGAAAATTTGTCTTGGGTGAAAATCTCGTCATTATATTGTAGGTTTGAAGAATAAAAACATCTAGAAAATAACAAAGCAGTAACAATCTGTTGTGAAGACTTCTGTCTGTAGGGAATGAATTTAAATAATTTTAAACAAAAATAATAGACAGGGTGCAATTACCGACTGGCAGCTATTCCTAACATGACATATGGCACCACTCCTGACATCACAAGGCTAATGGTGCTACATGATTTTGTTTTGTTTTTTCTTGTGATATTACTAGAAAGGGGAATGTTTTAGTAAATCCCATTGGATGTGTTACCTCTTGGATTTTCACTCATTGAGAAGCACTGGTATATGGGGAAAATGGCTTGCTTACAGATTGATGTTATTTTCCCAAAGTGTTGCCCTGACTCGCTTCCTAAACCTTACATGAGCTGCTTTTAAAATGTCATTTTAGCATGTGTCTTTCATTCATAAAATCAAAAGCATGGTATCTTTTAAAAAATGTAATCCTGAAGAACTGATCTGTTTTGAATTCTACTGTTTTTCTTGTTGACAGAAAAATACATGTCTCTCAGATGGAACTACTGAGTCAAAGTATTTGATTGTGTTAATAGCCTTCATATGGGTAAAGGAAAATTAACTAGAAGAAATATATCTGTGCACAAAAACAAAACCAGCAGTTGAATATCTTGGGTGGAAAATAAAAAAGAACTCTCTGAAGAACCTAGGACCTATGTCAGTTTTAGAGGTACTTCGAAGTCATTCTGGTACAGCTGAATTAATGAAACCTGCATCCTTACATATGTGTCCCTTTTGTCTCATGAGGAATTTCCTCTTGCATTAACCCACTTCCCTCCCATTTTGTAGCCAACAACCTAGATAATGTCTCCTATCCACCAGAGAGAGCATGTCACTTATCCAGAGAGGAAGTGGGACTTGTCAGACAGAGGCCACAACACCTGTTCTTCCTGCTTCATCTTTACTGCACCTTCCTTCAGAGCTCACTACTCAGCTCAACTGATCACCCCCAGAAATCAGCACAGACAGACCCATCTTTGAGATGTCTATTTGCCTCCCAAGCCCGGCTGAACATGACCATGATTTAAATGACAAAATTTGTGGCAGGAAGAGTGAAGGATGGAGAAGAGCAGAAAGCAAAGACTAACAGGTACAGACATACCAGTTACTTAATTCTTATCTCCTTACAAGGATAAGGAATCTAAAATAATAATTAAATATCTAAACCAGGGAGGGGGTGTATCAGAAGAGGCTATAATACATGACTACAGTCTTAAGGCTACCCAGCTGTAACACAGCAGAGATGAACCCATTTATTAAACCTTTGTCTCTCATATAGAAAAAAAACTAAATGTGACTAAAAGGTTATTTCTTTCTATCCAATAAAAAGGTAACCTCTGTAAGCCCACAAGTTAACTTTCCATGAATTTGTTTTAACTAATGAATAAAGGATTTCAATGTTACTTGAGAACAAGACTGGACTTTTCCCCTGTATTACTCAAAACCTGTTTCAGATAGAGTCTGAGGTAAGGAATATTAATCAGGGTGTAACTGGCTGATTGTATTTGGTTAAACATTTAATTGGAGGTCAGCATGGAACTGAGGCAGGTTCTTAAGTCTCACTGCAACCATCCCAAGGCCATTTGCACATACATATGTGAAACTTTTGATGGCTGCTTTTCTTAGAGAAGTGTCCCTTTCATCAGTCAAAGACACTGTGCAGGAATTAATCAAACTTCAGTGCATTATTCACTAGAGATGAAATTCTGGAATATAAACTCCTCCAGACTCTCTTTAAAAATCTGGGTCCAGTTCTCTATTAATCTATCGGGTTCATATCAGTCTTTCCTTCCTTAGTAAACACCCTCAGTGGCATGCTTAGGAACCTAATAAAGAAGAATAATTCCAGTCTGCTTGCATGAGCATTAGAGAGCACTGAGATGGGAATGTTGGAATGAAAAAATTGAGAGTATGATGTAAGAGTATGACAGGAATGGCTATGCAATTTACCAAAATCCAATTTACCAGGTGGTGTCAGAAGTAGGAAAAGGAGGGAAGAACATGAAAAAATATTCCACAGCGGGACTTTCCAGAAGATCTCTTGCTGCTAAGAAGAAGAAAATTGAAAAATTCCACGTCAGTGCAGAATTCATACTGTTTCTGCCAATAGAAATGTGAACACATGTCCAGGGGCAGGGCATTTACACTTAGAGTAGGTATTAATGCCAGTATTTTGAGCACCAACTTCCTCCTCATTAGAGAGGCTAAAATGTGAAAGCAAAAAAAAAGCCGAAACCTAACAAAACTGAAATGACACCACATTTAAAAACCTGATTATTATGAACTGTAAATACTCTTACTAAATTTTTCAAGATCTTTATTTTGTTTTCTTTACAGCTAATGGCATACAATTTATGCATAGGAGCTCCTGGCACTATAAGGGCCATTCATAATTTTACTACAATTTAAATAAAAATAAATAAATAGTCAAACCTTTTAGATTGTAATCCAGGGAGGATGACACTTTTCTTAATGGCATTCAAGTGGTTTAGCCAACACTAACTGTTTTTATAAAACTGGCCCCTTTGTTAGAGATAATATTACTGGGGAAGACCTTGGGAGGTAAACCACACATGTAATTGGCTTTTCAGATTCACTGTTGTGCTGGCTTCTGTGTGATCTTTGCAAAACACAGGGATGCAAGGTTCAGTGTTTACAAAGATCACTTCCAGCAGTTTGGACACGTCTTTCTCACTGCTATTTCTGTGACGCTTCTTGTAGGCATTTGCCCTTTGATTCAGTAGTCTTGAAAATGTATTTGTTGGTCAGCTTCCCAACTTATTTACTCGCGTAGAATTCAGCATGGTATTGATGAGATATTGAAGAGATTGCTTGGTGTGTTCAGAACAGGCTGTCATGTTGTGATGCTTCAATAGCCTTGAGCTGATTTACCTGTGTGTTGGACACAGAAGAACATGGCAAGAGATACTGCCACTGCCTCAGGGACAGCCTTCAGGGAAACAGGAGAATTGTTGTGAGTCACTGGAGCCTATTCATATTAACTACTCTGGCGTTAATAGGATGAGCCTGCTGACCTCCAAAGAGAACACCCTAGGTTTTGCACCACTTTTCCTGACCTCCCTCACTGCAAGAATTTTAGAGCTTGGAGATGCATGGGACAGGAGAGACAGAGGGCAATCCAGGCCTTTTGAGAATCAACTATTTTATTGCCAAAAAATGTATTTGGGGCATCACATGTATTTGAAGTAAAAATATTTCACTGCCTGCATATTTACTGGTTCTTTTTATTCAACCTTTATGCAAGCAATTTTGTTTTCTTTTTTTTCCAAATGTCCATTAAATGGGCTGTTCAATTTTCTGTTTTATAGGCTTTTAGTTTTACTTCTCCTGACTTATTTCCTTCAGGGAGATACTGTAACCTTTATCTAATAATGGTTGTTGCAAACTTTATGATTCTTAAGGTATAGATCCTGCAGAAAAAGGAACTGCTTCAAAAATGATAACAGAAGTCAATAGCACAGCTCTTGCTTCCAGACAATGATAGATTTCTCAGAGAGCTATCACTAGGATTATATTTTCTGAGCCTCTGGCTGCAGGTGATTACGTTTAATTTTTTTGAAAGGGTGAACAGTTCAGTGGTTGTAAAAATAAAGAGAGAGGAAGTATAGGGAAAGACAAAAATTCCACCTCAGAAAAAAAAAAAAAGAATATTTTCCAGTTTAGAACAGCAAGACTTTCTATAAGCAGCTAGAAAGTAGAAACTTGAGGTGAAAATACTCCCCAGCAAGAGGATCTCACTTTATTTTGATTTTGTCTAATTACAACACTTTGAAACTCCTATTTTGTGCATTTACAATAAAATAGGTGTAACTTAGACCTTCTCTCAGGAAAATTCCAACTGAAGAAAAAACTCTGTACAAGCACGCATGCCTTTCTAACTTAGCTTTGTGAAGAATTTGATAAGGCTACATAGTTATGGAGGCAGAAATTAGACATTACTTATGTATAGATATGAGGCCTTGGGAACACCTCTTTTGTACTCCATGATGGCTTGAATCCAAGTCCCTACATTAATATTTCACTGTTCCTGAGAGGGACAACTTGTTTTGGTGCCATCTGCAATTAAAACTGATTTCTTCAAGGCTTCATTAATGCACAACAAACTTAGAAACAGCAGGGGCTTTAGTAATTTTTAAATATCTGTGAGTAGTTATGCAGAGCTAAAAGTGAAGCCCATCTGAATCCTCATCTGCATCTCAAAGTTTATCAGCAGGTTTTTGACGTTCTTAAAATTTCTCAGGAAATCTCACAAAACAACTTTTCTAAGCTTTTTGAAATACAAGTCTGAAAGTTTTTTCTGTGTGGGAACATGCTTATGGATTTTACATTAAGGCAAACCAGAAAGCTCTCAACTCTATGGGGATTAATAACCTCAGAAAATAATAGACTGTCATGTGTATATTATTTACATGACATAGTACTTTCCACTGAGACTTCCATCACAGGATGAAAACAGAACAAGTGCAAGAGAAATATTGTAGGAAAGAACACATGGCAGCTGAAGAGTAATAATTCCTAAAGCAAGAAAGATGAAAGTTATTAATCAAAATTGTTATTCTCTTCCTTCTTCCCACTCACTTCAAAATACACAGTTGATAAATTAGTAGCATGTCAGCATAGAAAAGAGGCTTTCAAATTTGATCACCTAATAGGATATAGAAATGGATTCAGAAGAAAGTTTAAAGGGCTTAAGTGAATGTAAGTGTCTCCAATTTACAGCTTCTTTCAGCCTTTCCACATGTGGAAATTCATTTGGAAAGTTCCAGAGATGTAATTTGCACCCTCTTACACATCACCTGTCATACAGTTCACAGTTTGCAAGAATGTGAGGGACTAAAATTTTACCTGACATCAGTAATTTCAGACAGCCCAAACCAGAGCACATCTACTTACCTCTGGGATAGCAGAAACCCATGCCCACTCACCCTACCCCTGTGAGGCAGAGCAGTTCGGGAATATGCAGATGAGAAAAATGACTTCTGAGAAAAATGACTTATGAAAAATGAGTTTGCAGCCTCAGCTGGGCTGGCTACTTGTAGCAGAGGAAAAGTGCTAGGATTGAATTATGGTAGCGATTTGCTCATTACTGTGTTACAAACTCTTAAAGCAGTCCAAGGAGGAGAAGAAAGTAGATAGTCTCTGCTTAGTTTTTCTGGAACAGTAGTAACATAAATGATGAAAGCCAATACATAAATTTTGCCTCAGGCTTTTTGTTCACCTAAGTTTTTGTTCTTCTAATGCTAATTTTTCTACTTCAAATCCTACCAGTTTATCATTTGCTTTCTACCACTCATATACAAGTATCAATCCAACTCAAGAAATGCTAGTTTCAGAGTTTTTTTGGTTTTTTCAGGTTTTTTGTGGTTTTTTTCTTTGGAAGATGGACTGACCATATTTGGTTTTGATTACTGGTCTTTGAACTTATTTAAGTGCGGTCATTTTCTGAATATATCACTCTGTAAATATGTCACGGTAGGATTTCATGTTTACTGTTTCTCAATGTCTTCCAGATCAAATTTATTTGGTTTGAAACCAAAAAGATGGTACGTGTGCTTGGTTTTGGGCTAGGGTTTCTTTTGGTCTGTTTCTCTTTAGGCATGTGAGGGGGAATGGAAACGGAAGCAAGGTTAGCCAGTATTACGCCATCAGCCATGTCTCTGAAAGTTAGGCTGTCTCATGCACCCTCTCTATGGCAAAAGATTTTGATGCTGGGATTTCACTGAGGAGTCCATCTGTGATATACAAGAAAGCATTCCATAGTTTGCTCCCTATAGGCCTGCAGGCACTCCATGGGCAAAGGGATTGAAATGTAATGACAGACTTACTCTCACAAGTCAAGCATGCATATGAAAGTGGTAATACACATAGGGAATGAATCTGTTGACTAAGAACATGCCATTTTCACAGTCACTTTTTTGACTGTAACCACACTTTAAACTTCAGACAAAGCTCTATTTTTCTCTGCTGTGGCACAGCAGATGTGAAGCATTTATAACCTTTTAACAGGACCCAATCTACAGCTAAATGACAAAACCCTGACAAAATAATCTTTAAATTTGTATCCTTGGTAATTTTATGTCCTGTGACAGAGTCAACAATCTTGATAAATCAGAATTTTCACCCTAGAAAAACCAAAACAATACCGAGTCATGACTCATCGTATGGTAAGAGAGCAGATGTCTGCATGTAGTCTGTTTTGAACATTAAAAGTTTTAAAGATGCAATTTAAAAAATACCTCAGCTTTCCAGCTGTACTTGCCCTCAACAACATAGTGGAGGAAGAGACAACATATGGGGTTTGGTTTCTGGGAAATCTCAGCTGCCTTCCTGCTGATATGCATGTTTCTTCAGTTCAGGGTGGAGTCTACCTCCCCTTGAAAATGTCATGTATTATAACCCCTTTATGAAGTGAGGCACTGGGACATGGGACACCTCAGAAGATGTCTGCATCTCACTAAAATGAATATGCCAAAAAGGGGCTTCTGTGGGAGAAGGAAATTAGCAAATGAGAAAAGAGTCCCTCTATCTGCTAAAAAACAAGAGACTGTTTGGCTCAGCAGGAGAATACCACTGGCACTGCAAGCATCATGTGTTAGTCTTTCTACAACAGTTACGCTTTTTTAAAGGTAACAGACTCAGATTCCCATTTTACAACGCACCCTGGAGACATGAAACAAATCAAACTATCCATATTTTGCAATAGTTTCTTGGCATGGTCCATGTGTTAATTAAAAAAATTTAATGGAAAATGCTGCCACAATTTGCAGGCTTCCTTAATCCAGTTCTGCTATCTGCAGCACCTCCAGGCACTTGTCCTGTTCTCATAATACAAAATCAACAATACCGTTGCAGGACTTGAGGGGATGTCTGATGATGATGATAACTTAGAAAGGAATGCCAGTATGAAAACTTTGCCTGGTGTTCGGCACTTTTTTTTTTTTTCATTTTTCTTTCTTTTTTTCTTTTTCTTTTTCTTTTCCTTTTTCTTTTTCTTATTTATTTTTTTTTTCCATATTGCTGTTTATTTATCTAACTATTCTTTTACGAGGAAATATCACATGGACAAATGAAATCTTCTATTGTGAAGGTATCTGGGCCAAGTAGCTCTAAATGATTTTAACACAAATTTAATTAAAATAAAAAAATTTAAACACTGTAATTCTAAACATGGCCTTCAGCTACATACATGCCAAGCTAAAGCAATTGCAATGCAATAAATCAGTGTGAGATATATACTAATGAAGTAAAAAGCTGATTTTTGCCAGGACAAGGGCAAAGCTCTCTTTAAATATTTTGAAATTGCAGTCTTGAAATGATCAATTATCAACAGACAGCTGCATGGAGGTTTTTTGCTTTGTTTTGTTTTTAATGAAATTTAGCCCTTCATTGCTGTATTTGGAGTTGGTAACTACCGTTTGTTTGGTTCTGACTTGAATAACGCAACATGTTACTTTCTAGTTTTCAAATTCTCATCCTGTTCCACTGCCCAATTTTCTCTTCCTCCTAGTACTCATGTCAAATCTTTCAACAGGAGAAGTGCACAATATCCTCCTGAACTAATTCTGTGTATCAGCTTTATGAAGACTGAAAAATCCAAATTATGTTATATACTCTCTGTGAATACAAAATTCCATGTGTTTCTTGTGTTTCTTTTGTACTGGATACAAAACTCTTTACCCCATTCATATGAGAAACGTCGCAGCATAATACCTGGACTTGGAGTATTCAACGTCTTTTTTAAATGTAGCATCATTCTGAGGAGGTGCTCAAGAATACAGGGAGGCTGTGAGGGCATGTAGAGGGGGAAGAACACAGTTTTTTAAGAGTTACCTACATCTGTTTTTCCAGCTTATTGTTCTTCTGCGTATTAGTGGCACAGTTCTCGACCCTGGTTTGCTGCCCATCAAAGTGCACTGAAGAATAACATAACAAGCCACCCTCCACCTTATACTTTCCCTTCTGGAGGGCTGCAATTTCACAGAGGTCAAATCTCTTCTGAGAAACATACTCCAGCTGTTGTTTAATACTAATGCTTATCCATCTGGTGGTGTACACTGTCTCTGTCTTTCCACCTCTATAGAATATGAACACAACTCCAAATTCCCCAAAGAACAACCTGTCTGACAACAGCCTCAGCTCATCTTTCAGACTCTCAAAGATTTGCCTTATTTGGCCTCTCTGCCCAGCTCTCTAAGGCAGCAGTGCTTCTGCCTGGATTCCCATTCCCTTCAGCGAGACTGTGGCTGCTCTCTGTCAGCCTTGGACAACGCTGACAAGCTGGAGCAGGTCCAGGAATCAGTAGCTGCTGACCTGCCACTGCAGGTGGGATGGCTGTGAATCCACAAGCATGCCAGGCCCCATGGTGCCAGCTTGTTTGTGCCTGGGCTGTCTTTGAAGCCTACAGCCAAGTTACAGAAGAGATCACCTTTTTCCCTATACTGCCCGGGGCTGCCTCAGGTCTACTGCTGTTTCCCTGGGTTTCATCATGCAGAGTAGGCAAGGGGGCTCACCAGGAAATCCCCAGCCTCTCCAACATGCTTCACCTTTCAGTGGACTGGAGCACTGGCTCAGCAAAAGCCTAGGATGCTGATCAATGTGGGCCTGTTTGCAGAAGCCTTTACAAGAAGGACAATAGAATTTTGGGAACTAAAGAATTTAATTCAATAGCTTTTGCTCAAGACTAATTAATGCTTACTTGTTTTAAAACTCCATCAATATGCATTCCACAAAAATAAATTTCTGATATTATTCATGTGCTGTATCAGCTCTATCTTATTTGAAGCAACAGATTAAACATAAAGCAAGTGGCAGGCAATTTAACCTTCCTCAGCAGACAAATACTGTTTCTCTTATCATGTAAATTATGAAAACAGACCTAGAGAATTTGGCACGGGAAACTTAACACACAATAGGATAAACACATAATAGGATAAATAAAGATTTAGGAGAAAATACCAAGCAGTCTATCATTAAGACAAAGGGGTGAAGGGTTGGATGACATGCATTTGAACTACCAGTGTCCATATCAAGACTGTCAAACTAAAGATTTATAAGCATTTACTGCTGTCTTGCTTTAATGTTAATCGTTAAAATACGGAAACCTGAAAGACTGAAATTTCCTGAAATACTGGGGGTTTTTTTTGGTTTTTTGTTTTTGGTTTTTTTTTTTTTTTAATTTTTAGTTTTGGCACTTGACATTTCTATCTGAATAAAGGATGTGTGAGTTAATTCATCATGTGGATTTTTCAAAATCCTCTGATATCACTAGTTTGAGTTAAGTGTTACTGGTTTCTAATTGCAATCAGAAGAACATACAAAGAATGGGACTATCAAGGCATCTCAAAAAGAGAAAAAAATAATTTAGAATATAATCAGAGTTCAGTGGTGAGCATAAAAGAATAATATAGGCTAGGAGGAAAGAGTGAGAACAAGTTCTGTGAGAGTAGAACTCAGAGGAGATTTGCATCATACCCTTGTGACTGAGTCAGCATATGGCCCTTGATTAAATTCCTAAAACAATCCTGACAACACTGTACATGTTCCTCATACTGCTCCTATGACAAGCAGTCCGGGCATGAACCATGACTATGAGGCCCACCCTCAATCGTAACCTGTCTTAAACAAAGTCACAGTACATCTTGCAGGCACTTGACACATTCTCCACCTTATTTTCAAAATCTGCTGTCTGAACATGTGCAGCCTTACAAAAGGGAAGCTTCAAGCTTCTCAGCCACGTAGGCAACATAAAATTTTGCCATTCTGTGAGTGAAGAAAAAAATCAAGGCCAAAATATCTCAAGGCACTAACTAGGATACACCAGCAGCTTGGGAAATATGGCTACCCAAGTCCAAAGCCAGGGAGCTCAGTCTCTTGCACAGCCTTATGTCCTTCAATAAAGACAGAGAGCAATTACTGCTGTGATTTTGCCTACAAGAGTCTGCTTTCCTTAAACTAGAGCCTACCTTGCTTGAGCCTGAAAAATTTCTGCCACAGAGTTGCTCTTTCTAAGAAGTACTGGCAGTTGAATGTATTTTGTGTTATACTTAGACAACACCATCTCAGACCAAAAAAGCCTCCATGACCATTCTGAAATCTTTATATATAAGAGAATCTCCTATAGCCAAAATCTGAGGACCAGGGGAAAAGAGGAAAAGCATGCCTACCAGGCAGGATCCATGCTCACCAAATGAGGGTTAACCCTAAGCTTAAATAAATACAATTATATTCTCTGCTATGGGAGTGAGCTACCTACAGAAGGAGAGCGCTGTCTTGCAGGATTGCTGCAGCAGCCTGGATGCAACAGGCAGTCATGAAGAAGCAACCCTTGGTGTGAAGGTGAACCAACAGGTAAAACACACCCTTGGAATAGGTCAGAGCACACTGACCAGCTGAGGTGAGCAAGAAGCTGCCATAATGCTATCAGCTGGTACACCATGCTGGGCATGTAGAAATTTGAAACTACAGATGGCTAGCTTCTCTTCCTGCCATTATTTTGCAATGCAACATATGAAAACAGGCCTTTGCATTGTATATGCCCTATTTTATGTAACTGAGAACACAAAAGCAATTTGTTGACTTTTTCTTTGGATTTTTTTTTTAACAATTTTGGCTAATATCTGCATGTAAACAGAAAGCATGATGGTCAAATCACGTTACTTTAGAGTGTGCAGTAGGACAGAAGGTCAGAGCAGAGAGGCTTTTCAAAGAGTGGTTTTACTTGTCTCAAGTTGATCCATTCCAAGCTTCAGAGGTGGGCAAGGGTATGATGGACTTTTCTCAAGGTTTCGTATTAGTCTTCAATGAAATAAAAGCAGGCTGCTGAGTGGAAAGCTTCTTGTGGTATTCCCATACCTGTATATATATATTCCCTATAAAATGCAAAATGGGAAATTGAATTGGCCATAGTTAACACAGACACACTACTCTCGTACACTCTGGGGTTTTGATGTGGTATTGACTTAGAGGAAACGATTGCCATAAACTCATTTCACAGATGACTAAACAAAGGGAAGATTATCATAATTTCATTTGATGTTGGTAATTAAAGGTTTTGAAAAATAAAATGAAAGACAACACTCCTTTGCAGTTTGGAGACTAAATAAAAGCATATATAGTTTTACAACATATGTACTTAAAATGGCAAGCCTTCATTTCCTAAGACTTTCTTTTATGTATAATTTATGTAGATATACAGTACTGCAGATTTTTTAGTATAGCACATGGTTAGGCAGAGAACTCTTTAAATGTAATAAAGCAAAAGCAAAAAATCGGACACCATATGCAAAATCCACAGTCCGTGCCGTCTTAACACTTTGGTCCTGTACACTCCTCCTGCAATTAACTTTTACCTGAAAGGGACAGCTAGGAGTTAATTATTTTATATAGCAGCTGATGCAAGCCAATACTGTCCACTGATGGAATCAGATAAATAAAAGATTCCACATGCTTAGGGGCAGGGGTGGTATGTGAAATGAAAAAATAATGTCTACTTTTTTGTAGCTTGTAAATGGTCTAAGTAATCATTATATGCATTTATTTTATTAAAAGAAGAAATGTTTTTTGGTTTGATTTTTTTTCCTCTGATCCCACTTACTACTGCTGTCTTTGAAACTCTACAGATACGGCATTTCTGTTACTGACTGCGCATTTTTGAAATAGTACCACTATCAGGTAGATCAGATTGTTGGCAAAAGCTTTGGCACCGAAGAGACAACAAATAAATTTCATCACACTGACCCTGTACTAAACAGCAACTTTATGTGGATAACCTCATGGGAATGGAAGTTGAGAAAGAGCTATTTCAAGTCCTCCAATAACTTAATCTCTGTTCAGTTCATAATGCAAAGCCATTTCTGTTTCCTTTGCTCACAGTACTAAAAGAATTTTTGGGATACTGTAATTCTAATAAGATGGATAGGGCAATGTGGGGGGTAGGGGGTTGCTGGAGGGAGAGGAGATCCCACTCAAATTATGTTCCGTTAAAAAAAATTAAAAAAAGAAAAATAAATAAAAGGCCAAGTTTTTCATCTTGGAAATTCTCAGCCTCAGTCATGTGAGTGCAAAAAGCAACTTTTATTTGAAGAACTAACACTCACTTCTTTGTTAAGAAAACTTAAGGCACCACCCACCAGACATGAAGGCTCCTATGTTATCAGCAAACTATTTCCTGGGTATATGTTCACCCTTTCCATGCAGCTTGCTTATTTTTTCAACTCAACCTAACTCAACTGAACCTAACTGAACAAAAAAAAAAAAAAAAAAAAAAAAAAAAAAAAAAAGGCAGTGCATACAAATTCTGTAACATTGCTGAATGATCTGTGTTTTGCTGCAACAACTATTGATGTAATGGAAATTTCATAGGTGTCCAGTTTTGCAGAAACAAAACTGGAAAAATGCCAAGGGGAACCCTATTACAACCTCAAGAGTTCTTTCCAAGAGTTCTGCATGGTGCTGCTGTCTGCAATCATTTGAGAGCAGTCCCTTAGAGGCAGAGACAACATTCACAGCTGAGCAAAATAACCTGGGTGGAAGAACATGAACCCCCATTCCCCTATAAATGGTTAACCTAACCCCTTATCCACAAATGTAACACCAGTTACACTGCAAATTCAGCATTGCAAGCTTGAGTTCTGTAGAGGAATAGACTTGAATGATTATGCTCTCTGTGCATCTGCCTCTTCTCCCAGTTTTGAACTTTTATGCTAGTCTGAACTATATTTTGACAAAGGTGGGAGATGATAGGACTTGAAAAGATACCAGATTCTTATAAATTTCTGGAAATTCAAGGATGGAAGGAGAGCACGACAAGAGTCTGGTCATGCCTGCACAGCAAGGACACACACAGCAGCTCCCAGAAGCTCTTTCCTTCATACCCAGAGGATTGTGCAACATCAGATACCTTGCACCCTACTGTGAAACACTCAGGATACTAAAGCGACAGGGGGAGGAGAGGGTAATGGATACACAGGGTTCAGCTCCAAGGAATGTGAAAAGAATACTGGATATACTGTGGGAGAGCCCTTCAGGACTGCAGGGGAAGGCAGGTTTTTGCTGTGGACATAGCTTCCTTAGTGCCACAGTTTATAGTACAAATTGTCTACATATTGGATTCCCCTTCTCCCCCAGTAAACAAGGACAAGAATTTTTGTGAGTGACAGGAAAGGTGAGGAAGGAAGATTATACAACATCCAAAATCAATAGTAGACATCACATGTGGGAAAGTATTCCTTTCTATAATCCTGGGGGTCACCTCAAGTAACAAACCACACAGTGACACGGCAAAAAGTTAAATCCAAAAGAACAGAGATAACTGGACCTGTAACAATGCCACATGTAGCAGGATGAAGCAGTTTTCACTGTCCAGTGTGGCTGTAAAAGTGCTTGTCAGAAGCTGCAGTGCTGAGGGATCTTCTCCCCTGCAGCCCCTATATCATGGATTGATGTCTCCACAGCATTGTCTGGCAGCATAAATCAGTGCTTGCAGCAAAGTCCCTTCTACTCTCCTGCATGAGTCTCATTGATTCCCAGGAAAACAAGGCAGAAACCCAGCATCCACTGGCAACAGATTCTGCAGATTCATATTCATCCTCTTGGAGTGGGAGAGCAAAACCTCTGCAGAGGGGTTGGGCCTCAGGCGTCAGGGAGCTCTGCAGACCTTGGTGGGCTCACAGCTACAGAATGGCATGGAGAGCAATATAAATATGAAAGTCAGGTGGTGCACAGCTTTTTCAGTTGTGCTGGTTTGCCTTTGGGAAGGGCAATATTGAGAAGGATGCAGAAGACCTCTATCCCCCTGCTACCCTGCTCTTTCCTGATTTCTGACTTCTTTTAAAGTACAATGCACCTTTTCATAAAGCTGCTCTTGCAAACCAGCTATTCCAGCTGTACACCGTACTGCATGTCAAGATACAGTACTGTGCATAGGCCATGTTAGTTTCTACAGGACTAGTAGGGGAGATGAAGGACTCTTATGAGAGAGGAAGCTATTTTTGACCATGGCTTTAGTCTATGGATTTCACAGATTTAACTAGCAGCAGCCAGTCATCACTTTTCTATTTCATCAAGCCAGAGCTTTAAACACACCTAAGCATTTCACCAAGTTTTGTCCTTGATAAAGTCAGCTGTCCATGACGAGTATATTTAACCCAATCCAAATGTAAGAAAACAAAGGGCTGTTGTGACAGAGTAAATGCTTCTCTCTGTAGCTAGCCTTTGCAGTTTCACTCGCTTTGTTTCTTTAAGCTCATTGCCGTGGTAAGGTTTCTAGCAGCCAATAAACAGAGACCAAAATTTAAGATAGCCTGCAAATGCCAAGTTAGCTTGACTTGAATACCTAGTGAAAGAACAGCCCAGGAAGCCTGCCCTGGTACACTAGCAGAACAACATAAAAATAAAGTTTAAAAGTTTGTCTTCTGGAAGCCTTTTGCACCCTCAGCAATGCCTTTGTTTTTCAGGGCCTTTTCAGCTGGTCTTGTCCCACTAGAAAGACCTCGACACAGTCAATAAAATACTCTCTCGTAAGACACTGAGACATGATAAGGCCTCAAACCTGAAGTTTTAAAGAAACAATGACAACAAAAGAGCAAACAGCAAAAGAACAGAAGATTGGGATCAGAATATGAGCTATGAGGCAAAATTACAATGGTTTTTAAAAATACCTGTGAAAACATTCAATTGCAAGAATGATTTTCATGTTTGTTTTCTAGCACCCCCCTCGCCAATAGATTTTTTTTTTCTTTTCACTTTGTCTGCTCAAGACAAGGATTTTCCCTTCAACTGCTTACTCTTTCACTCAGTCTTCAGTAAAATGCCAGCAAACTATTGTTATTTGGTATCTGTAAAAGATAATGCAGGTGGAAAGGGGAATACTGAAATCCAATACATCCCTGTAAAAACTTACTTTACTATCAACACTAGATAACTTCCTTTTCTCTGCTAGAAATCTTGACCTTGTAAATACACTTACTAGGACAGTGCTAAGGGAAAACCTATCCAGCTTGCTTGTGTAAGTTATCAGCAGGTCTTCCCTCTCATAAGACAGAAGTTTTCTGGAAGGCAAATACCTGACCCAACTTTGCAATGGCGCCTTAAGAAACCTTTTCTCTGGATCTCAGTATGAAACAAGTGAGGTTGCAAGACAGTTAGAATGGGTCTTGCTCTGAAGTGCTGGGCATGAAGAGTCATTAAAGTTAGTATGCCATATTCACCCTGAAAGAAAAAAATTTGGAAAAAATCACCTCTGCTTAGCTTTCTCAGCACATCACATGATAAAGCATTCAGTCTGTCTTTTCAGATTGGAGATATATTCTCATCCGAACTGTACTTTAGATCCTAGAATTTTGAGGTGAATGTTACAAGATAATTTAAGAGCAAATTAAGGAACCACTCCTACTGATCACAGAGTTTTGAAGAAAAATACGTTGATATATTTTTTTAAAGTACCTCTTTGGAAGCTTGTTGATGAAAGAAATATCTTCAAAAAATAATTTTTTAAATTTAAAGTCACATGGAAGCCACAGGAACCACCTGCATTAGCAAGGAAATCAGGATTTGGCCCCTAATGACTCCATTGAACTCTATGCTATCAACCTAAATTCTACATGAAATTCAAGTTGGTCACTACAGCAGGGTTGTTTCAACAGAGGTTCTTTCGCATGTCAGAAACATGGACCACAAAAATGTCATTACTACACAACTGCTTTACAAGCTTTGGAACTTTTCAGGGGGAAAAACTTTTGTAAAAAACTATTTTCCGCCCTCCTTTAGTTCTTAGCTTTACATTGAATTGGAGTGTTACTAATTTAAGTATAGAGCTTTGAGTATACATCTTACATATGATAAGTGACCTGCTACAGCACTGTCAATCGGAAAATAATGCAGGATCATGAATCCTACCATTCACATCCAACCCTCAAATCTATGTTCTGAGGTATAAAACAGCTCAAACAATCTTTTCACCTTACACAAACATCTATGTGGGTCAGATTTTAAAGAGCTGGAGTCAGTCTATGAAAAGCTTGGAAGTAATAAACACGTTTGACAAGAAACTTTGAAATGTGCCTGATGGAGCTTCCCCTGTCTGGTTCCACCTGGATGAATGTTCTACCCGGTACATCTTTTCTGCCTCTTGACTGAGCACTGCCATTGGTTGCTCAGAGAAGTACTGGAGTTTATATCTACGGAGACACTAAAATCCTGACTGGACACAATCTGGGATGATCCTGTGTGGCCCTGTGTGAGCAGGGTGGTTTGACCAGATGATTTCAAGAGGTCCCTGCAACCCTCAACAATTCCACCTTACTCTCTTACAGGAGAAAAGTAGGAGAAAACGAGGTAAAAAGCAGTTTCTTGCACCATCATGCTGAGTCCCCCACTCTCAGAGATATGGTAAAAAACTTTTGTAGCTACATAATAACACGTCTTTGTAGCTGCACTTTCTCTCCCAGCTGGAAGGCTCAGTACTATAATGGTCAGGAAATGTGACTTCATTTCCTGGCCTAAATTTATCATAAGTCAAAAATTATTGATTCTCTTGCCCATCTTAATCTTGCATGATTCTTGGTTTTCCACTTTATGTACTGCATGCATTTTGAGGAAAAAATTCTGATTAGTTTATGATTTTTCAGACTGGAAAAAGAGATTTTTTCCTGTTCTTGTTCTAATTTTGAGCCATTTCTCTCAAACACGGTGTAAAGACTTTTCAGATATTCATATATCTTTACAACAAGAACAAAACTAGCACACGTCAGATAGCACTACACCATCATCATTTGTTCTAGAAATGCATCTTTCAATTAACACAAACCTCATACTTTATTTTTGTTACTGCAATACCAGCGGTATCTCATAGTTAGCCTGTCAGGTTTTTGAGCCTACATTTCTTTTCTTTGCATGACCTTCCACTTTGCACTCTGAGATCCTACTTTTTAATTTTTTTCCCTGTAAAACCAGCCATGAAACCCGCAACATTAGTATGGCAGGTTCTAGCATCTGTAATTCACTAGACTCAGGACTGCCTTTTTTCTCCATTTTCCTTTCATCAAATATTAGCTTTTTCCCCTTTACCAAAGTTCATCTTAGCAATTCCACCAAAAAAAAAAAAAAAAAAAAATCTGTGTTTACATTAATTGCAGGTTATCCAGTACTTTGTAAAGCTGAAAGACAATGCAATTATGCCCAGAGTATTAGTATGCATGTGTTTAAGCACTGTTTTTTAGAAGAAATCAGCTACTGCTTCTTCTATGAAAGTGTAAGAAATTCCACTGAATTCAAAATGACACTGCATTAAAAACTAACAAGTCAGAGAAGCAAAGAGGCCCCTTTTCTAGCTGTATTTCTATGGACAGCTTTTTAAGAGATCCCAGAGGCAAAGTAACTGAATAACATGTATGCAGTCAGAGGAAGATAGTGCATATTTGTTGATAAAACAGCATGGCAAGACAAGAACAAGAATTTAAAACTTCTTTCAAAAATAGAAAGTGGTTAAAAGCCCAAGTGAAAGATAAAAAGCCCCACTCCAAAACCAAACCTTACTGTTAAAGTTATAGGCAAAACTTAGTAATTCTTGCTTTTCAACAATCTTCTTTATAAGGTATCAGTTCTGAGACACACTATACTCAAGAAATAAATATGTCAAGTATTTGCACTGTTTCCTGAATTTTTTACATACCAAGCCAACTTCTAGTTTTAGACAAAGATTACAATCTCTTTCATACACTAAGTCTTTTGATACTCATTCATTTGGAACTTGGACAGAACTTCACTCCGTATATTACATTAATTATATTATATGATCATAAATGTTGTCATGCACTTACAGATTGCAAAACCAAAATCAAACTACCCCCTGACAAACAATAAGAGTTATCCCACATATATTTTAATGCCACGGAGCAGATTATGATACAAAATCCACTGCAAGCAATAGAAGCTAATACTAAGTAATATAAGCAATAACAAAAATTTATGTATTTTATTAAAAATACATAAATACACTTGAAAAAATGATATTGTGAATGATGCCATAATATATTGGTCTTCTTGAGTAAATAAAATCAGCAAATAAAAAATCAATTTATTATTTATTGAGTGGGTTATAAAGAGAATGCAACCAGAGGTATTTACACTCAGGAATAAGGTTACAGTAGTGAAGAAGTGCAGCAATTGGTTTCAGGCTGATATATGTATTTTTTACCTAATCTGTTTCTGAAGTACCATGTAGTGGTAAATATGTAAAGAAAAAGCCTGTTATGATGTGATTATCTTATAACATTGCTCTCAGAGTACATTCAGAAACAACTCTCCTGAAGCAACCAGATCCATTGTTTTGTTACTTTTTACAAGGAGAGCACAGCTAGTCACTGCCAAGTTAATACTCCTTTTCCACCTAATAAATGATATAAACTGACATATAGTAGTAATCAGAAATACCACCTGAGGAAAGGGACAGTGTCAGGAAAGACCTGCTTGGTATTTTTGATGTCTCTTAGTATTGCAGAATTTGCTTTCTGAGTAAACCAGAATTCCTGTATTCAAAATAGTACTATGTAGTTTGCTTTCTTTTTTAGAAAACCCTTTTATTATAAGACAGTATGGCTTGGCAGTCTGGAGAAATAGAGGTAGTGGCATTTTTTTTAATGCAACAGATTATAATAGAAAATGAGGAGTAAGTTCAGTGAAGCTGAAATTCTATGGGACCATACCAGTTCTCATGGGATTTTCTAAGGAAAAAAAGCCTTGGAGTCCCAGGGTGAAACTGTGAGGATCAAGGACAGCCAACAGCTCACAGGTGGTTTCTGGGGATGTGAGACCTCACTTTAGAGCTCTCTTTCAGATAGTTGTTCATATACTATTCAAGACTTAAAACTGGGCCATATTATAGGCACTCATTCTCACTGCGGCTGCCCCATTTACCATTAAAAAAATCAAGCCAAGAAAGAGCTCCCATAGCTACAAGAAGGAGCCTAGGAGAGCCCTACACTGGAAGAGCCATCATGAGGCTGGTGAAAGACAGCACAGAGCTGGATATGCGCCTCAAGCACAGAGGAATTGGCTGATCTGCATGTTTGTGCTAGTGAACAAGTACACCCACACCTTCTTTGCAAGATGGAAAACTTTTAAAGATGTTTCCTGCCCCCACCCCTCCATGAAACAGAAACATTTTTCATGACATGAAAATTTTCCCAGAACAGAAAAGGTATTTTCTGCCCAGCTCTTCATACTGCATTTCCCCCCTCACAGTTTATACAATCATTGTTGAAAACTATTACTTGTAAAAACAGTTCCTACTCCTATGACAAGACTCAATGCAATCTGTGGTATGTCCTAAGTAAGGACAGTTTTTGTGAACAATGGCCAGAGGAATGGGGCCCAATGTGGACATTTTGTATGTGCAGCACTTTTTGCAAAAAAAAAAAAAAAAAACAAATTATTATTACCAAAAGTAGCTAATTTCTGATAAAGGTAGTAAAATTCACTGTTTACTTCTACTTCACCTTTAAGTGATTTTTACTTTGTAAAGAACTGCCTTGAATTTCTTTCCAGCTAGTTCTGACCATCTTTGCCTCAAAAAAAGGAATTTAAATAGCGGCTCCTCATTTCTCACTGCTGTTATTACATCAGAAAATGCATACTCTTTGACTCTTTTCATATGGCTCAGCAGACACAAATACTGAAGAAAACCTCTTTGCAAGGAGCATTCTTGTGTTGACAGGAAAATTGACAATATGACTTTTCCATCTTTAATTTCCCTGAGTCTACTACTCCTGTGGGGAAAAATAACTTGTCAGCAAACTTATTATAGGAGAAATATCACAGTAAAAATAGTTACAGAAAATAGCGCACCAATTCCTTAATGTAAGATAAGATTGTATTTATTTTTGTTGCTTATTCCTGAGAAAAATATGTTCCCAGATTCTGTACAGTCAGAAATCTCAACTAGCAGCAGTAATCAAATAAATCTCAAATCAACTCTCAAATACATAGGAAATTGAAGAAGTTCAATAAAAATTTTGTTTATTTACCTGCACAGTACAGTTTTTAGTCCTCTAGAAAATGTGATGCATTTTATAAAAACATGGAATTCAAAGATAAATGGGTAGTGCCAATATTTTGCAATTCCCCTATGTACCACCTTTTTTGTGGAAGTGGGGAGATGGATTAAGGTCAGTCTAGTACAAACTTTTCTTCAATTCAGACAAATTTTAAAAGGCAAAATAAACAAACAGTTGGAAATACCTAAAGAGACGTCTTTCTTTCACATAAACATCCAATCAGAAACCTGGATTTAGCAACACAAAACTCCCAAGAAAGGGCATCAAAAGCTGGATCCTGCCCATAACAGTGTCTCACCAACAGTTATCTTTAGTATTTTACTTAGTTCCTGACATCAGGACAGTGAAGAGGAGAGCAACAAATCAGGATTATATCTAACACTACCCACAATGACAACAATCCTTGGATAATTATTGCTGATGAAAAAAAAATTCCTTTAGGTAGAAAGGGGGAGCACATATTGACCTTCCTTGAAATTTTTCTGCTTGCTATCCATCCACAGACAACATCATCCAATTTTTTTCCATCTTCTTCTCCTGTCTCCACCAAATCTGAATCTCTTTTTGTGTACAGCAGCCAAAGCTATGGTGTCTTTCTCAGTCCATCTCAGTTATGGGCTCCATTATCACAGAATAATAATAGAATAGTAGAACACCTGAGATAGAAGGGACCTGCAAGGATCATCAAGGCCAACTCCTAGGCCATGCACAGGCTAACAACAAAAATCATACAATGTTGTCTGTGACCATTGTCCAAAATCTCAAAAAAAAGAGAGATTATGTATGATGATCTCTAATTAAGATGTATTCTCTAATGGACAATAAGATTTGATTTTCTATAATGCAGCACTTGATATATGCAGTCTCTCTCATCTTGTGAATTCATGAAGTCCTGTTGCACCAGAATTGGTTTGAGAAGCTAATATTCCTCTTGCATTTGTTTTCTGAGTTATATATTTTTTTTTTTTTGGTTGTTTGGTGGTTTTGAAGTTTTGGTCTTGGTGATTTGATTGTAAAGTCTCAGTCTAGACTCTACCCAACTGAATGCATGAAGAAGGCAATGAAATACAGTACTAATTTGATTAATTATCCATAATGGTTATTGGAGAGACATATTTCATGACTGTAAAATCCTTCCTGTGTTTATCTCATTGCTTGGGGATTACCACAGCAGTATATCACAGACAAAATAGTCACAAGCAACTTATAAAACTCTTACATTAATTACAGGAATCTACAGAATAGTTTCTATATAGAAACTATACAGAAACTGTAACATATTCCATTGTATACCTGGCATGTGTTGGGTATGATTACAGTGAATAGCATGTGAAATTGAAGTTGTGTTCACAATATATGAGCATTTACAGTCAAAATCAACAACATAGACCTGTGAGGTGATAGGAGATAGAATCTCAATAACTGCTTTAGTGAAGTTCACATGCATTTTAGCAGTGTAATGTGACCTATACTGTATTCTTTAAGATTTCAAAGTACTCATCATGTGTGGAATATGTTAAACTATCAGTCAGCTCCGTAAAAAATCACAACTTTTTTTTTTTTCCCTACACATGCATTAATTACTGTGAAAATATATCGCCTTGAAAAAGTATCCTGGATACTATAACATTATTTTTGGCACTTTATTTTTGCTTTGAAGTAAATTACAGAGCAAGTCCTCCACATTTTTTCCTGTATAAACCAGTCATATCTTTTGCATTTACATAGGATCGAAAACTATTGACTGAGGAAGGGTGAAGGAAAGAAGAGGATAGTTGATTGCTGGTTTTAAATACATAATCTAAGATTCCAGGATTTTTCTTCTTCACTTTTTTATTTTTTAACTTAAAGCATCAAAAATATTCTATATATCTGGAGATGAAGATACAGGTTGCCTTCAGAAATGAGGGCAATTTCAAAGTCCAGCACAGACCAGGTCTGTATCTGTGGGGAGCAGCCACCCCATTCAGAGCTGCAAGTGCACCTATAGGCAACAGGATCCCAACTGCAGATCTTATTCATGTCTTTGAAATGGCATCATATAAAGAGATAAAGGCTCAATTAGACAGTACATGGCTGTATTAAGACAAAAGTGTCCTTCTTAGGCAACTCAGGGGTTTTCTTCACCTGCAGATTCTCTTTAGGATTCAGTGGAAAATATCATTAAGAAGTTGAGTTCTTTAATATGGATTAGGTATCTGTGATCTCACATCCACACAGGGTAAAAGCCAAAAAATCAACTCCACAAACAAATAAAAACCTCTCCAACTTGAGAGGAGAAAATGTAGAAAACAGGTAATCTTACTTCTGCAAACCACAGAAAAAAGCCAATTTAACACATGGAGTGATATGCCTCACTGTGGAATAGCTATTTAGCTATTTTTTTCCTTACCTTGCCTACAATACTAGTCAAATATACAAAACCACATTAAAAAAAAAAAAGTAAAAATTAATGCATGCACTTAAAGCATTAAGAGATTAAGTCCAGAAATTTATGGGAGCTACTAATAAAGCATTTTTCTGCTCAGATATGTAAAATAGGACTTTCGTAATTCACAGTACTTCTTGCTTCACCACTTGTGAATTACAGATCTTTATAATTCTCCTGTCAGGATTTAAATATCAAACTATTGTCAACAGTTAGTATTCCGTATCTATAAATATTTTTTCTCACCTTGTCAGAACCTCCTTGATTTTTAAATCAGGCCATGAACATATCTCATTAGGCACAGATACTAATAGAAAAATCATTAAGAATAAGTTTTCTCTTACACTGGATGAGACTTTTTCTGTATTTCAGTGCCATCGACTGCCTTCCCGCTATGGCACTATTAGCTTCCAGCTAATAAACCCATCTATGAAAGTCCTATACCTCTGAGCAAGGATTGTAGCACACTGCATTAGGAAAGTGTGTCTGCTCTGCATGTAGGGAAGAAAGTTTTCTTGCCACACGCACATTCATATATATGTTCCTCTACTAATAGAAAATTTCAAAGAAGAAGCTTGGGATAAAATATTTCCCCATATCCATCCACCATTGGTAAACTGATCTATGAATTAGTGATGCCCAAAGTTGAATTCACCTTATTGTTGAGTCCACTTCATATGAGAATAATTTTTTACATGGGGGTCTTTGACATCATCTAGCTGCTTCAAATGTGGAAAATAAAACAAGTGTCTATTTTGCATCCTGGTAATTTAAAAATGGGACTATCTACAAAAATGTTGTGGCAGGCTGTGCATGCATGTGTTGGGAAAGCAGGCCAACTCTTTATTTTCTTCTGTATTTTCTTCTTGAAACACTACCTTTCGTCCATAGCCAGTATTGTTTCAGGAGCGACTTTAATATGTTAAAGATGGGCTTGCAACAAATGCTCTCACCACTTCTTAATTATTTCCACTGGATTTCAAAGCAGTCATAATGCAATTTACAAGAAAAGAAGATTTCTGTAACAGTTTGAGAAAGCTTTATCTGTTGCATCATGGACATTTGGAACTTTATCTGTATACGCTTGTATTTTTTACTCTTCCAAGGAATGGAATGATTAGGAAGACAATTAAAAGGTATATTTGAGAGAGTCTCACATCATGATGTGTCAAAATTAGAACCAGTCAAAACCCCAACCAAGAGTATGAAATGACAGAAAGCTCTAAGGTAACAATCAGGTAAAAGTCTGCATTTGTGGAAGAGTGATTAATGTACTGATACAGGTAATCATTGCATAATGCAGATTAATTAATACCACATCACTGACTCAGGCCAGATGGGTATCAGCTTATCAGAGACCTACTATACTGCCTTTTACAAATAAGGAAGAAGAGCCAATAAAAGTATGTACTTAAGACATGCAGCAGATCAATGCATTAAATGTAGAATATTAAAAATAAATTTTGGAGAATTAAGTCAGCAAGTAAGATGATAAAGAGCAAAACAGAGGCAGGTTAAAAAAAAAAAAATCATGTGAAGGGAGGACATACTCTGTCTCTCAAGGAGAGCCGTATGCCTCTCCATTGCTGAGCTAGCTGAGGAGTTTGCAGGGAGGAGCTGGGACCCTTTGGGGCTAGGCTATCCCCACCACTGGGAGGGAAGTAGAGGAGAGGATGCCAACCTTCACTACCCTCTGGTTCTATTTCCTGCTCTTACGTATGATGGTCCCTTCAGGAGTTTTGGATCCACACACTAGCTGTTACTTCCCTGAAAGCTCCCAGGCTTTCTTCCCTGAGAAGGTTAAATGCAAACATATCCAGCCTCTTCAGTTCAGCTTTATCTTCTAGACAACTGGAGGGATTATAGCTGTTGCACAGCACATTTTTTCTCTCTGACATGGTTATATACAATGTATCTGTACTCTCTATCCTCTAGATCACAGCATGTGGATTCTCCCTAGGGCACAGGTCAGCACCTCTTTGTGATTGGGAACATACATTTTGCGTAGATTTTCTTTCTATTGCGAAGAAATCCAAAGTGTTAATAATGCCAATAGCTATTGTGATGACACTGCTATATTTTGAAACCAAAGGCCTGTATTAAAACTCAAAATCTAGGTGCAAGGAAATTGGTTTAGAAAAATAAAATTATTAAGAGGCAAGATCTCTTTTCAGCCAATTGGCCTGAGACTGTGAAGAAAGCAGATCCATAAATTAGAGTTTTAATTTATACTGAACTCAAGTAAGACTACTTTAGGATATATCAAAGAAAGGATCATTATTCTGACTGTGCAGAGTTGATAGACACCAAATTTTTTTATCATATTTGATAATGGCCTAACTGCTGCTACTGACATCAGGGCTGGGAGGAAGGGGAATCAGTGACTTCAACAGGAATAAATCTGAGACAGTAGCAGACACACCTGAAAACTGTGATTTAGTGTAGATCATTGACGTATAAGTTAAACAGTACATTGAAATAAAGTTATGCTTGACAAGGTGTCAGCTAAGGAAGACAGACCAAAACTAAAGCTGGGACACCTAGAGAAGAGACAAGGACAGAGGGTAATTAATTTAATTTAATGAAAAATTAAGTCAAATAAGCATAATACTTCCACCTGGTAATACTTTTTTTCGGGTGAGATTCATAAAATGAAAGATTGTAGGCTTCCTTTTTTTGCAATGTTCTAATTATCTGAGGATACTTATATACTTAAAAATCTTTGCTAAAATGTAAAAATTTGCAATCTGCAAGATTTTTTTTTCAATGAAACAACATAGCTCTTGAAATTATTAGATTTAATGGTTGAAATACTTCACTGCAGAAGCTTTTGGTCATGGTATATGGATGAAAAAAGATGTATGCTTTGTTATTAAAATGTACGTATACTTTTAAAGTTTTCATCAACAAATTTTAAAACATTTACAATTATTTAGAATATCCCAAAAGCTGCTTTTTATTGATTTAAGGTGTTACACTAAATCTCAAAACTTAAAAGTGAGAATGTCATGCATTAAAGAAATTGAAAGTGATTAAAATTGAGAGGGTTGTATAATATTCAGAAAGAGTACACATGGAAGTATAAAAATCTTCTAGAAACAGTGTAGAACTTCTACTTTGTTTTCTGTATGTTTTGCATCTAAGAGTTAATAATGGTCCCGATAAAACCAAATAAATATGTTGTTCAGAACTTCTTCACAGAAATTAGACATTAGCATTTGGCTTGCTGCTCTCTCCTCCACTTTTATAGGCCAGTTATGTTCAGGTTATTACAATCAAATGCATTATATTTGAATAAAACTCCTCATAATAAGAAAATAAATGCATTGGAATAGGATATCATTCTGCTTTCAAGCCAAAAGGCTAACTTTTATGAATTCAGAATTGTACCTACAATAGCTTTACTAAACAATAGTATATTTTGTTCTGAGCTATGCTGTATTAAAAGGGTTTCTTAAAATACGTTTTGCCTTCTTTGATGATAGTTTTCTTACAAAGATAATTCAAACCAGCAAGGGCCCACCCAGTCAGAGCAACAAAAGGTCTAGTCCTTGATGAGCACTATTTGTAAGCACTCACTACTAATATTAATTAATTTGATAATTCATCGTCTTTTTCTATTCATCAGTTGTCTCCATGTGGTTTAAATAGTCATTCTCTATTCAAAAGTATTCACACTGGATGAATATCATTCCTCAGTGAAGGACCAGCAGAAGGCATATGCATCACTTCAGTCCTCTGAATAGGGTTCAAACAATTTTCAAAACACTATGTTGTTTCTCAGCTTATTAATAAATTTCACCATTTGAATAGATGCAGATTCTTTCTGAACTGCTTGTTGCAAGTCACTCTCTGTGTTTCAGTTGTTGATGTGGTGTCTTAGATGTCAGCTCCATAGATTCAGATGTTTATTTTTGCACTTAGTGGTGCATGCACAACACTTCCTAAATACCTATCTCTAATGCACTGCATCAGTGATCTGAAGTCAGTTTACCAGACAAATGCAGACCAGCTGCCTGTACTTGCCTGTGCTCTCCACATGCCCCATGGACTGATAACACATACGGTATCTGGGACCTTCAGACATGCTGAACAAATGTCCAGAGCCTTTCCATTTCAACAACATTTCTGGTGAAAAACAGATACTGAGAGATATCTGGACAGAGAATATGTTTAAATTTAGACTCATAGTGGCAGGGATAATCATCATCTAGGTTAGAACATAGTGCTAGTAACACCAAGGTTGGAGTTCAATCCCCATATTGGTCATTCACTTCAGAGTTGTACTTGATGATCCTTGCAGGTGTCTTCCAACTCAGGTTAATCTGTGATTCTGTCATTTTACACATATGCACCAAGAACACCAGAATACTCCTTAGTGACTGGATTTCTTATGCCCAACTTTACAAACAAGAAAGCAAAAAATTAAGCAGGAAACCATAAATAAGATTGGCTATTTAAAACCTGAACCAAGGGGAATTAGTTTAAGTCACAACTTTGCTCTTTTTTGCAAGTATTCTGCCAATAAATGTTTTCCTAGATTTTATGTACAAAGCAATCCCAAAAGGTGAAGTCAATTGCAAATTTTAAGTAATAGTGTAAATGCCAAAATATTTTTCTAGCTCTAGTAGAAATGTAGAAATATTTTTCCAGCTCTAGCACTGACCAAGCACTTTCTCATTAAGTTTTTTTTGCAGTTCAGTATCATAATTAAACCAAAGTTGAAGCAAACAGTTTATCCTCTTTAACACACAAATTTATCAGAAAGTTACTTTGAGAGTGGATGATAAGATAAAAAGGGAGTTTTCATTAAGACCTCAGACAGAACTTCTTCATTCATCCTTCAAAACCATTTTGTAGACTGGCAAAGAATGAAAGGTAGCAGTGGCAGGAATGAAAAGACATCATTCTTATACAACAAATATGCTACAAAGATAAGCAATAGAAAATGGTGCTATGCATGCTTAAAAGTTCAGCTGAGAAAATTCTTTGCTATGCAAAATTGACATAGGTTAGCCTCATTGCCTATTAATATTACTGGAAAGTTTTAGGAGATGTGGCTCTGAGAACACTATGTCAGATTAGGAGCTGAAATTTAAACAGATGCAACCTACAGAACAGACAAGGCCATTTCTAATTACCTCTGCCCTTTGCCACTGCAAGCTTCTACAAAGTTAAAAAGACCCTATAGATCAACAAGGGAGCTCAGGAAAGTGGCTTTCACTTACATCTGAGTTATATATGGGCAGTACGATGACATACAAGTACTCAGAAAACAAATAGCAGAGTGCTGCATGTTGCATGTCCCTGACACACATCTGGGCTATGTCCCAATGACACAGACCAGCTACACTACTTTCTCTGAATAAAGTGTACTCTCTGAGCCAGGCATTATGAGAAACTAGCAACGAAATGATATATCATGTTCTGAAAACACATTCAGTATGTCCATGCCTAACTTCTACCTGATCCTGCGTTCTTTGGGCTTTCAAAAATTCTCCCCACAGAGAACAGGGGTTTTGTGTGCAAAAAAGGAAGCACACTAAGAAAACACAGTAAACATTGGATATATGTTCAAATAGTGGACCCTTAAGAAGTGTCATCTTACCTTTCTTTGCTGAAGCAATTATCTCAGTTTGTTCAGCAGAAATGCAAAGATTCAGTATCTTTTAGTTGTAACAGATTATCCTTACTGTCAACTTAGAAATTCATTCATACTTTGGTTGCTAATTCTGAAAATTAAAGGGTGAGACTTCAGCTCTTCAAAGCAGAGCTCCTAGCACTAACCAGGACTTCACTGTAGGAGCCTATTTTCCCCCTTGGAGCACAAGACTTGTTGATTTATGCCACATAACAGGAGGAAAGACTTGCACATCCATTAAAATCCCCATCTTCCCTCAACAACACAACAAAGAATGGTGTGTGGCATTTCATGAAGCTAAGTAAATTAATTGGTGGAATAGAGCAGGCATAATTCCTTTGAAAGTAATGCTTACCCTCTCTATTTATCTTGAGATTTAGGTTGGCTCACACTGTCAGGTATCAGTTGATAGTTATAGCAATTGCAATGACAGCATGAATCATAATGCAAAAAAACATGTTACATATTGAACGATACATGAGCCAATTTCAGGCCAGTTCCTACAAGATCATTTTTTGCAATACACTCAACAAATCAGAATATCTCCTGACTTTAATCACACAGCTTGGTTTTGAAATTTTAACTACTGAACTGTGTGAGGCAGTGTCCCCATTGCCTGTGACATGGAGGAACTGGAGTCAGATGGCCACCTGTCATTTCAAACAACAAATCCTGTATATTTTCATGTGTGCTCCTTGTCAGACTCCCTTCCCAGATGCATCAATGTCAGGTCAGTCCAACAATCAGTTTCTCTAAGGGGCATGAGAAGTTATAGCTTTGCCATACCAACTCTGCACCTTTTGGAATAAGGCTGTAGTTTCTGCTATGCTCCACCAGCTCCACGGTCTTCATACTTACTGCCAAGAAAATGGAACCACAATCTCAGCCAAATGAGGCAGGTTCTGTCTAAGGCAGCAAGGTTCCTAGAGAAATCTTTTAATACTTTCTTACTTAAAAATCCACTGTATTGCTTATGACCTCCAGAAAATTCTGTTAGGAGCACAAAAAACCTGGCAGTCTCTGGAGATCCTACAGAAAGTTATTCCCAGTTTCTCAGGCTGCTTACAGGAATGTAAGCACTCTTATATAGCATAAGAGAGAGATAACTTTTTTTCTTATGATATTTTTCTAGGGTATTTACTTAAATTTTTTTCTCCCCTGAATAAATGAGGGGGAAAAGGGTATTTAAAAAGTCTGTTTCACTGCACTGTGCTAAGTCTCATATATGGTGTAAAATAATACTTCACCTCACTGTGTTAGAATATGCAAATTTTCTAAGCCATGCCAGTGGTGATACAACAAGATGATAGCACCACTTCTTATTCAATGATTCTTAAATTATACACTTGAGGAGGCACCAGTCATCAGAACTTTCACTTTCCTTAGGTGATTTTGTATTACAGACAAGAGCAGTGAAGAAGCTTAACTTTGGCAATTAAAGTATTTACAGTCTTCCTTGCATCCAAAGCACTTCAGCCAGCACCCCATTAAAATTTTTAAGACACTGAAAATCCTAAGTCACTTAAATCTTATTATACAGTAGTACTGTTAACTGTGGCTCCTCCTTTTCCTAGCTCAAGTTATTTTGACTTGTCTCATTCTCAAAACAATTTAAAAAACACTGGGAAAATTAGAAACATAACAGGAATCTTTAGACAGTTCCATCCGCTACACAGAAGCCCTAATAATATATTCTTTCAGGAAGGGTTGCACTACAGCATATATTTCATGTTTTGAAAAATAACAGCCAAAAAAGGGATGAGGGGATGTAGGCAAGTGGATTGTGCACAGTAACTGTAAAATTATAGCCCTGTTGTTTTGGATCTGGTTACTAATGTGCTCAAAAAAGATCTGCGCTTCATCATATTTCATAGGGACGATACACAGTATGTGCTCTATAGGGAGCCTATATGAGTCCTAACATTGCTCAAAAGGACAGTAAAATAAATTACTCCACCAGTCAACTCTCTGAAAAATTTGTATTTCTGCCAGCTTGCTTCCAGCCTCTTTGCATTGATGGATTGTGGTGACAGCAATTATGTCATCCTTAAAGTTAAGAAACTGGCAATACTTACATCAGCTCTCAGGCTTGCTTTATTGTCCCTCCTACAGTTAGCACTTGTTATTACCAGAATTACCATATTTTCTAAGAGACTATGATAACCAACACAAGCACTATGAAAATATAAATTGAATTTAAGCTGCTCTAAATTATCACAGTATTCATTCTCTAGCATGCTTCATGCAAACTAGTGAAGGTAGGAATAGGATGTGTGTTTTTTTCCTTCTTCTGCACAAGTACATGTAAAACCCCTTGAAACAATCCCATTCTGCCCTTAACTGCTTATATTTTGTACCCACCTCGGTTAAAATACAGGTTACTCCTTGTAACTAGGGTGATTCAGCTAGAGATCAGTTGTATGAATCTACTGACTTTTAAGCAGTGGGGGGACAACCAAGCAAAGAAGGGCAAATAAGATTATTTTTCTGGGTTTATCAGAACACCCTAGATGAGTGACGTCAAGACTTGACATTGTTCAAAGCATGGATTTATTTTTTCTACGCTGCCTCTTTGCTGGTGGTCCCATTTTAGTAATGACCTCTGGGTAACTTTGGAAACTATGTTGTCAGGATTTCCTTTATTTTCCTAATGTCCACAAAACAAATTTAAGAAGGCTACTGCTCCACAGTACAGCTGCTGAGAATGGAACAGGAAACAATCTAAAACAATGCCATGATGTTTTTTGAGTGGCAAACTTTAGTTCCGTAATTAAATCCATCATGTTCCACCTTAAAAATTATGCCAAACTCTATCTCTTATTGGCAGATCTGTTGGCAGAAATCTGTCTCTGCTAGGTGGGTGATACATTCATGGACAACAATTTATGATTCTGACACTGCTGTACTTTATGGTTGTCATAAAATGAGTCATGTTCTTTTCTATTTTTTCCCCAAACAGCATTCCAGATCCACTCCAATGCTGAATGCAACACAGCTCTGGTTTTGCAATCTAAGTCCTTCACAAGGAGCAGGTATCTGATTTGGCTTCAGAGAGAATGCCAGTAGCATATACAGTCAATTTGGTGACTGCTATCCGAGGCCAACTAAACCAGCCACAAGTGGTTAAGCTCCAGTCAAGTGCTCAGAAACGCTGGAAGCTTGCTGTGTCTCACTGGCAAGGTGCTTACTACTCTTTCCTCCCACCTAGAAGAAAGGGAAAATCAGGTAAGTTGGCTGCACTAGCCCAAGCTGCCTTACAGATTACGTGAAATGAGTAACAGGCTGCAGTCAACAGCAAACCTTACACGGTCAGGCCTGAACGGCTCCACAGCTGCATACTCCTTACAATTGTTACTCCTACTGGTGGGGCTCTGAGCAGGGGGAGGAACCCTCAAACTCTGTCTCATGATGTTGAACACACTCAAGTTAGTTTATTGCTTGGTACTAATAAAAGGATTCCAAAGAAGACTGACTTCTGTGCAACATGCAGACTTTCCTCATACCACTTCCAAGAGGGCTCTGTGTTCCTCTCACAACTGGCTTGAAACAACACTCTTTTCACCTTGTCAAGATGACATGCACAGAGGAGCCAGTATTCTCCCAGTCCTCTGCTGAACATGACTGCTATATATAAACAGCAAAAAAGAGAAATTATTTCAGAAGCAATCTCTGAGTCTATTTTTTCCTTCATCAAGATGTTTTATACAGTCTTCTATTCTAAGTTTAGATAGCATTACTCCTCACTTAGGCTATAGCCCTTGCCAGACTCAACAGACATTTCACAATAAACTTAAAATAATTCTTTTGATTAATCAAATCCTGTGAAGCAAGAAAAACTGAATTTGGGGGGACTGACAGTGAAATCTTGCAGCTGTGTAATTCAGAGGCTGGATAAAGGTACTAGCAATGTAAGACTGTCCAGAAAAAAAGAAAAACATCTTGCATGGCAGCAACAGTTTTCAGGAGGAAAAAAGTGTTTCAAACAATAATGTTGCTGTTTTGGCATTCAGATTTAAAGAAACATAAGTGAAATTGTATTTGATTTTATAAGTTAAATTAAAACAAAACTAGAAAAACAACACTTTTGAAAATTTCAAACCTCTCAGATTTTTTTTTAAGTCAATTTTTCCAAACAAGAAATTGATAGAAATTTAGATTTGAATATGTCTAATATTTGGGAAAAGCCAAGACTAGCCCAAATAAATTTTTGTGGTTATAAGCTCGTTTCTATATTTATTTATAGGATTTAATCTCAGTTATTCTTTGGGAAGATTCCTTGTCTATTCAGTGCATTGAAATACTTTCACTAGGATAGCTGTCAACACAGTTTAAGACAACAAGAAAATGGAACAGAGCAGATACAGACTGAATAAAAATATTAGTAAAACTAATCAAACTACTGTAAGAGTTACATATTTCTACTGTATAATGACTAGTGTTTTATAAGTTAGCTAACATGATTTTTAAAATTTTTTTCTAACATTTGGTAGATTTTTGATTAGTTTAAAACTTTGTTTTTCCTAAATATTCCATGTCAAAGGACAAATGACTGGATTGTCTTCCATGAGTCTGGAAGTTATTTCTGCATATTCCATTGGATTTCCTGCTAATGGACTTACAAGGAGCTATGTAGGAAATAGAGAAAGGTAATTTAAGAGATGACTGTCTTGGATTCCAAAAGGCATGGACTTTGAGAATACTAGGACTGTAATTATAAGGAAAGGGATGTCTCTCTTTTTATGAAAGGAAATGCTGAGCTGTTTTTGATGTTTCCCATCTCAACAGTGCAAGAACCAAATGAATACTTTGGATGAGATCCATTTGGAAAAGTGGCTTTGGATACTTTGATAATGTCCACATCAACACCTTCACAGGTGTTACAAAATGTAGCTTTTGGATGCTCTGTGATCTACTGAAGTTCCAAGGCCTGTCTCAGTGCCTGTATTACAACAATACAGCGCAGTGAGTATTGCCATCTGATGAAAGGTATGTGTACACAACTTGTAACCTGCTTAAATCTTATGGCCTTAAGACAGATGTAAACTGGAGCATTTCCAAAACAGACAGATAAAACTTCAGGAATAAAATGTATTCAGGAGGAAGGACTGAAACAGAAGGATTTATAAAGAGGATTGAATAAATTCAGTGAGTTGAAGATCCAACCAAATGTAATTACCTCCTAATGAAGACACACTCTAGGACTAAATGTGTGCTATGACACTAGCCTGAGTGAATATATTTTGTTTTCTTCTAAAACAGTTCTATTCACCAAAAGTAGAATAGCACACAAGAATCACAAATATTCCCTGAAAGAGGATGTGGATGTAAATGCAGAAATGTGACTTGCACTCCTTGGAGGCAAAAGCCAGCACTCACTGCTGTGTCACCTGGATTCCTGACACTCTCCACATTTATACTTAATAAGCATCAGCCCTGATAAATTATTTACCCTGGAGGAATGTAGTGGGACGCCAGTTTGTCTGTGCATATGCTCTTATATTCTGCTTGGTGAAATAAGCAGGGTTGGGGGCTAGGGAGAAAGCTCTGATTTCTGTCAGAGGATCCTTTCTACACTCAGTTTGCTTTACTTTATATAGTGCTGGTGTCCCCCGTGACATAGGCATATTTGGTACACCTTTGACATGAGTGTCCTTAAAGTTCAGGGTAGTGGTCATGCTTCGAAGTATGTAAAACACAAGAAACAACAAACATAGTAAAGCTGATAGAGGAATGAAATCTAATGGGTAAGAGAACACAACTTAGCATCCAGAGCAAAACAATAGCAGCAATATATCAGATAGCATAATCTTGCTTAGCCTTACTTTTAAAGACTGGGCTTAAGCTATAAAAGCCAGTTTTGACAGCAGAAGTGCATACTCTTATGCAATGCATTGGCCTTAAACTGCAGCTGCATTTCTATAGTACTGGTTACATAGCACAGATTGCTTTGCATGAAAAAGAAGCTAGGGAATGCTGGAATGCCTGTGAGGAGTCTAATTAGCTTTTGTTAAATTGTTTAGCTATAACTTTAATATTAAATTTAATCTAGGTCTTAAGAGATTTCATTTCTAGACCACTTCCAAGTAAAGAGCTGCACTGTAGTGCACCTGATTTAAATAACTGGATGGAAGATTGGACAGCATAGTAAAAAGAGTGATTTAAATTGTTAAAAATAAATTTTAAATATAAATGTAGACAAAACCAAGTACTCAACAGAAAGATGCAAGGAACACTCTCCACAGTCATGCGCAGATAACTGGTAGGTTCTGAGTTCCCATTTTGTCTCTTTGGCTTTCCATATGCTTTATGGAATAAAGAGCTACAGACAAGAATAAAACAACCCCAGTAATAACACTGTAGCCCCAAAAAAGTGAAAAATGTGCTGTGAAAAGATGAAAATAGAAAATTTTTTTTGGTTCCTCATGAAGAATAATCTGGAGTCAAAGCTGTTATGGCCAGAAACTGAGATTTCAAAGGCATTCAGAAATGCAACAGCAGCAACACTTTTGAGAGAACTCCTAATGCAGGCACATTGAAGGCTGAATTCCCTGCTCAAAAAGCATCTTTCCCCTATTGAGATAGTATTTTCATCCTTGGGATACAAGATTACTCTAGCAAGCCATCCCTCCAGCTTTTAAAATAGATTAAAAAAAAAAAAAATCTGTTTTTAGCACAAGTTTACTTTAACTCTATTTGAATTGGAGGGTGGGGTGAGGAAGAAGATATTCCCTACCTCCTTCTAGCTTTGGATCAATACTCATCCTTTTCAAAATGCCTAGAGGAAACTTTCTGGTAACCATCTCTTGTTGAAATTAAGACAACATCTCCTTGTGGAGGCTGGGAAAGAGAGAAAAGAATTAGCCCAGCTAGAAGAAAAGAATGAGGGTGATGAGATGAAAAATAGTGATTTTGATCTGGATTCAGTGCAGGATCAGAGATGGGAGGGAAATATGACTCTAAATCACCCATCTGCTCTCCTAATTCTGGTACAGAATGAAACTGTACCCAGTCTGCCCAGATACAACTCCTACACGCCTGGGTGAGAAAAGTGTGGAGCATATAGATGACTCCATTGGAATAACTCCATTTTCACTAGGAGAAATTCTGCCTTGTTAGGGCAGGTCTTGGTTCCCTGAGCAGCATATTGCAGGGGTTTTGTGTGAACAAAACAGGTACTTTTATGATCACAAATGGGAAGGAAGAAGGTCCATGGCACAATCTCTGTTAGAAACCCTTGATCTGAAGTCTGGGATATTATAAGTTGGCACCGAAATAGAAACACTCAAGTGATAGACAAACAGACAAACTGCAGGCTACCAGATAGGAAAAAATATGATACCCTAATGTGAGGCCCCACAGGCAGGAAAGAAGATCTGGACAATGTTACCAAAAGGGGGGAAAGAGAGAAACAGGCAGAGAAAGGAACCACAAATATATATGCACAATATTATGACCAAACCAAGAGTACTGTATGGTCATTTTATGTCTGTACCAAATGTATACTGGTTACCTTAATTGCTTCTTTGATTCTGAAAACTTACTTATGTATCCATTTGTTTGCTTATATATTAACTGCAATTCCTTGTCAGTCTCATCCAAACCTAATGGATTGCTACTGATGGGAGAATAATTCTGTATATAATAATTCTGTAGTTATGACAAGTATTGCCATAACTAAATGTGTTATTTACTATTGAACTTGTACTTGCTATTGACTCCTCTCTTACTGTCATTTTAAAAAATGCCATCTCATTATTTTTCTGGTGCCATTATTATGGAGATTTAGTTTTCTATTAGGCTGTAGTAAAACTTGAAGTTGCTGATAGCACAGTGTCATCGATTTCTCCCCTTCAAGATGAAATGCCCTTGTTTATGACCACCATGCAACACAAGGTGTTAACTTCATACTTCATTTGATGTTATATTGGCAGCCTCCCAGGAAAGAGTTTATCTAAGTACTTGTATGGCACTGTGGTATCTGGTGTCTTCCAAAAATTCAGTCCTTATAAATATATGTGCTTATCCACAGCCTCTGTGTCTGCAATGGAGTAATACCACCCAAAATAGCCCCTTCCTTCATTCTGAGCAGCAGCTCTTCAAAACTGTCTGCTAAGATATCACTGCTGAAACACTTGGTGATGCCAGCCTAAGTACAGAAGGGCAAACTCCCTGTAATTCTCTACAGCACTTGTAGGCAAACAAGAAGGGAAGCTGGGAAGCTGGCTTATGGAAAGGTATGCTAGGAAGTTAAAACAATGCTGAGTGAAAGTAAGGTAGTGAAATACCAGGTACTTCTGATGATGAACCCCACCTGTGCTGTCTCTGCTCAGCTAAAGAATTTTAAGGATGAATACAGCACAGAAAAATGCTAACTAAGAGCACAGATGGTAAGACCAAAGATTGTGAAAGTACAAGTCAACACTGGAAGTACCCTTTTCAACATCTGCTCAGCATCAGCACAGTCATCAACAGTGGGGAGGTTGAATACATTCCTTGAGAAGCCTATCTTTACTCAGTAACTTACAATTACAGACAAAGTCAGTGGTGCTGTAACATTCACGAAAGAGAGCAGAGATGGAAATCTTACCTTACCAGGTTGATTAAAACTGACAAGAAGGATCTCCCCTTAGTCACAGCTTCTACCACAGAAGTTCTGCAAAGACCATGCTGATCTTCCCATAAAACATGACATGGGTTTATACAAAATTTCATTCAGAACAAACACTGAAAAAAATATTTTTCAGTCATCATATTTTTTTACTTATTTCTCAGACGATTTAAAAAATTATTTTATCTGGAATTTGGAACCTTGTGGTTAAAATACTCATAACAGGGTTCATGGTTTTTCACACAACAGAGAAATGCCTAGAAGAATTATATCTGAATTTTACAATGACAAGTAGTGGCAAGCAAGACTGTACTATATGATCTATGCCACTTTGTTTATATTACACCAGAACAAGACAATCTGCAAACTTCAGCTGTAGGGAGACTGCCTGACCTCTCCAGACAAGATTCCAGGCCAGAGGTAGCCAACTAAAATATCCTTGTCCCTATATGTGACAATATCCTGGTAGCTCATTCCAAACATCATCGCTTCTTCACATATCAGTTTGCTGCTTTGTACTTTATAAACTTCAAGCCAAGTTTGAGGACAGTGAAAGCCTTTTAATACCTTTCTGAACAACCACTAGTTTAAATAAAAGCAAAGTGCATAGTACATGCCATAGAAAAAACACATACTATTTCCAAAGCATGCATCAGTAAAGATTCCGTATAGACAGGGAGTACTATCGAGGCCTGTGACAATACTGATGGAGATACAGGAATGTGCACCCAGATGATGCAGCTGTCCTTTGGCATGCTTATACCAGCTGAATGGAGCCAGCCTGGAAATATTTCCACAAGACTAAGAGTATGAAAGCTACCACATTAGCCATGCTTCTGTGCAGGCATGAGAGAGTTATTATCATTGTTATGAGTGATGAAGCATAGCAAGCTGACTATCAGCAAAGCCTTGCTCTGTGCCAGCCACACATTCACCACAAGGAAATCCACCTACAGCAGGTCATTACATAGTCCTCTGTTAAGGGCAGGATCCATGGGTAGCAAATTAATCTACTAGATTGTGCATGAGGAAAAGTACATGTAGTCCACTGCTTGTCCACCTGGGTTGTCCCCCTTATTCACCCATGGCACTATAATTCTCACCTTCTCTAATAATGAACTTCTGGTAGAAACTGAAACTTCACTCAGTGGCTTCACTGCTCTTACAACCTCAAACATCTCTTTTGGAAAAAAAAGACAGAGCTTTGATCTCTGAAAAGGTCATTATACTTTATAACTTTAAACATGACATGCAACCTAGAAATGAATCTTTGAACAGGCTTTTGGTACATGTTACACACAGATGTCATTTATTATTGTTAATAAAATTTTATTAGTAATGTTTCACAATCATATCCTTGTAAACAAAAAGGAACAAATCCATGCTGTTTGGCTTGGGTTGTTTTGGTTTGTTTTTCCCATCAAAAAACTGAAATTATTCAAAAAGTTGCATTAATTTTTGAGTTCTATAGTGTAGAATGTATTTTAAAATCATATGAGGTTTTCAGTAGCAGTTAGCACACATGTAATGAAGGAATCTGGAATAACTCTGAATTTCACTATGTGCTACTGACGCAGACTCACACAGGGAACAAAATCTGTAATGGATGAAAAACTTTAATTTCACAAACCTGGCCCCCATCTTCCAAGACATTCCTTAGCAACCAAACAGTAAACAGAAAATTAAACAGATTTTCAATGATCACCCATTTATTTTTTGCTATTGATTACACCACATTTTTCATGGTGGAAAGGATGTGGTTATCTCTTAACTCTCTCTCTTTTGATTAACCTCAGTATGATATCTCTACAATAGAAGCACGATTAATTCACTTCAAGATGTTAATATTATAGCATTGTTATAACTTTCTCCATTTGCTGCCAAATCTCGACTTTTGCACAGATTCCCATATTCAATGGCTATTCTAGGAGACACTGACCTGCTTGGAATAACTCAGAAAGTTATCATAGGATGAGACCCCAACAAATGTTGAGATGTATTCCCAACAGTGCCATAGACACTAACTGGTATCTGAAGGAGACAACTAACTTCTCTGACTTTACGTGACTGTGTAGATTTTAAATTGGTGATTAGCTTCAAACAAGGGAAGAATTTTGCCTCCAGCCAGCAAGAGGCGGGGTTTCACTTTTTTAAAATGATCAATAGAATCAAAATCCATTTTTAATTAATTGTTTATCTGATGAACATGTTATTTCCTTCTGCAAGAAGTATGATGAGAAAAAAATTCAGTAACTCAAATTCACCCAACAAAGGTGTTTGCAACTTTTAAGCGCAGATGATTATCTTCGACTAGTACAGTGTACAAATATATCATGTGTATTGTGTTAGTTACTTGTCCTTAGCACCAAGTCAAAATACCCACTTTCACTATAAGTTCTCTCATGTGCAGATTCAACTGCTCAGTCAAATATTCATGAGAACCATGACCTTGCCAAAAAGGGAAAAGAGGCAAACTCAAAGTCTGGCCAAAGAAAATTAATAGAATCTTTCAAAAGGCAGGATTCCTCCCACCCTCCCTTCCATGTTCACACAGTTTCATCTGTTAACTAATGCTGGTAAAGCAAGCAGAAATTTAAAAGCCTCACCACATTAAGAGATGGGCACAAATCAAAGCTCTGTAAGGGAGTGACATAAAATTCTCTAATGGTTTGAATTCAAATCTATTTGGCAGCATGAACCCATCTTTGATTTAATAGTGAAATAACAAATATTTGTCTGGGAGAAAATGAATAAGCTGTTTCCCGAACATAGACCAGAATCCCTGTGAGACTTTGGACCACACAGTCTTGTTCTTCCTTAATGGACTCCAGTAATTTGTGAAACTACATTTTATCTCATAAGTAAAATATAAAGAAGGATGCTTCCAGCAGACTGAAGTATGATAAGTTTTTGGGTTTAGTTTGTTTTTTTACTTTTCTTGCAATATAGATTTTTCTTGGCCTCATATACATAAATCAACTATTTGGTTGAGGAAGACAACATTTTCAAGATACTCTCAATGCACAAATTAATCTTAGGGGGCCTATTCTCACTCATCTTTTTATCACATCAGAGTTCTTAATTAAAAATTATTCCAGCTACATGTTAATAGCCTTTCCTCCTCATGTCAAATGTCATCTTTTAACACTACTTTTTAGTTTCCTACAGTTGGTTTTTAAAAATAAATAGGCCTATATTGGAGGAATCTGATTTTAAGGGGACCTGAATGTCTAAGGAATAAAGGTTGACATCCCTTTAATCAAAATCCCATATCCTCTGTATTTTCAAGGTATCAATATCTAATATATTCTTCATGAATACCAGTATGATGGACAAAAGGTGTTCTCATTATATCAGCATAACACACTGATTTCAGTACAGACCGCTTGTGACAGGTGATCAAAAAACTCACTGATGATATAGTAAAGAAATTAGCAGAAATCACACAAAATATGCTAACATTTATCTAGATTGAAGCATTTGCTTAGCTTTCTATCTTGTCTTGTGGTAATGATCAGTTTTGTTTTCTATACAGCATTTTTATTTTCTGTTTTTCTTAGCACTGGATTGTTGGGTGGTTCCTCTCCTGCCCTCCCCCCTCCTTTATTCACATGTTTAATATTTTAGTTTTTCCACATTCTGCTTAGTTATTGAGTTTAGCTGATTTACGATTCTGTTTTTGTTGTTTGTTTGTATCATTCTGTTGGGGTGTAAATAGCTGTTGGTTTTCATTTGTTCTTTAAATTTGTAGTTTCCATGGTAACTCTTTAGTGCATTTTTTCCTGAGGTTTGAAGGATGCTTTTGGGCTTTGCTGTGATGGTCTGGTAATCTTCATCAGACTGCAACATGTCTTTACATTTTTCTTCATGTTTGGACTGTCTTAGTTTCTTAACTCTTTGCTGCTTACACAGAATAAGCATTTTCTAGAGTACAGCATTTTCTATACTGGCATTTAAATAAAAGTGAAGGTACATGAGATATAAAATTCACAAAGCAAAATCAGACATATGATTTAAATGTAGTCTACACACAGATGTAAGGCAATCTATTCCTTCTCCATCTAGACCTAATTAAGAAGATCTCCCGTTTGGTGTGTGGAACTACATATAATGGTCCCTGTGCGTGTTGGGCCTAACTCGTCTTTGAGTGTCCCAGCCCTTTTACAATGCACAAGTGGAGGAAGGACAACTTAAAATACAACCTGCATCACTGAAAGGAATTTCTCAAGATATTAAAAAAATTGATACAGGTAGCAGTTATAACTCTGATCACTTGTACAGAGTTCTCCACACAGAACAAGGGACTGAATTTCCTGACCACTGCCATACTCTGCTCCATTTACAGCAATGAACAGTGAGGTTCTGAGATTGCTCTGGTTTCTACTCAGAACTAAGTACATCTGAAGACAACCCCAGACTTCAGAGTGATCTAAAAGTGCCTCAGAGCTACTCCTGTCCCTTCTATTTCCCATCCACATACAGATGAGTTAAAGCAGGACATCAGACTTGCTGTGTAATGGTGACCTGAAACAATATTAAGCCCTCTGCCACAGAACTCCCATCCGAGTAATGAAAACAGTGGGTCTTGTTGTCCATATTTTGAAGCTGTGATTTGAAAACGAACTTGCTAGTTTCGTTAAAAGCTCAGAATGCAAAGCTATGCAAAAGCTGCAGATACACCTTGCAGAAACTGTATCAGGTAGGAAAAAGGCACAGTATTGAACGATTCTGATTACATGTAACATACCCATATCCCAGTACCTCAGCACCAGAGAGGAGCAATTATTCAGCATGTTACGATAAACACAAGAAATGGAGATGTGCTGAGCTAAATATTAAAACCTAACTCTATTTTTCTGACTACTGTAATCCCATGCATTTGAAAACCCATATTATTTTTCTCTTTTCTTTCTTATGAAATTCAACTTGTTACTGCCATGCTAAAGTTTTCAAGTCACTTGTCCCCAGTTTTCCCATGGCTTCTTTTCTTCTATAATGTTTACCCTTTAAACAGCCTTATAGAATAAGCAATTCTTGATATGACTATTAAAAACAAAACCAAAAAAAGTCATAAATTACTCATATGATATGCTAGCATTCTAAATTCTGTAAGATTTTTCCGTAGTTGTCAAAATAGCCTCTAAAAATAGCACTGATTGGAAGTTTTACATTTTACTTTGTAAGGGCAGCTCTGTCACCATAATTCTTGCGTCCGTTTCTACTAAAGAAAATGTACAAAAGCAAATGATCTGAGTTCTCAATGCAGACTTTTGTTTTAAGAATGTGCAAAATTTGAGCAGGCTAATGGTATTTATGACTGGATGGCAGAAGTTCAGAGCTTTCTGCACTCATGGTAATGAGAGAACATTTGAATTCCTGGGGAAGTATGCAAACCACTTGCTAAAAAGGCCATTATGGAAACATTTAATAATAGGAACAATGATATGCATCATCTTTTTTTTCAAAGTGCAGGACAGAAGCAGCTTTGAGATTTGATTCAGGCCATCTGCAGCCTCAGGTAAACCTCAATCACTTAACACTGTTCATAGTCAGGAGGTAATATTTATAACCCAAGAAACTACAAGTGGATTTAAGAGATTTAAATTAGGGAAGTCTTTGATCATTGTGTATCAGCTTTGGAATAAAAAGGAAAGCATCTAGAAATTACTCTTCTAGGGAATAAGCCCATCTAATTTTTTTTTTTTTTTTTTTTTTTTTTGGTGCATGTGGCTTGGTAAATTGAACATTGATTGCTTTAGATTAGTCCTATTCTTCATACCTAATCTTTTCTTTGGAAATGGATTATGGTAACATAATTGGCTTTATAAAAGCTCCTCTGGAATGATGTGTTAATTTTGGACACTATTTAGATAATTTTGGAAGAATACTACTAAATTTAATGGAGAATGATAACCTCATCAAAATTTTTTGTAGTTTGTTTTCTCAAACATCCCACAGTAACAGCAATTCTGTGTTATGGCCAACAGAGCAAAGAATTATAATTATGGCCAGTAAATTATATAGGATTTTGGATGAGATAATTCTATTGGTTTTCCATAGCAAAGCACTGATTTCATTCTTACTACTATTCTGTAGGAAGTTTCCGCAGGGAAAATTTGAGCTAAAGCAGAATCTCTACTATATTCCTCTTTGCCTCTAGCTACTACAACCCATAACAATTATAAACTGATAAATCACTTGAATGGTTATGACATCCTCCATTGACTACCAGGGCAGTGGTACATACACACATACTGCTGCCAACATTAAGTAACTGTCAACTGAATTACCTAAATGATTTAGGCTCAGCTAAACTTTTAAGGGAAATTTTTTTCCTCTCAAAAAGGGATGATGGCTATACCTCCTATATTCAGATCTTGTTACCCTTTTAAGTTCCAATTACTGAGTTTTCTGATTTCACAAGGCATTTTGCCCATGCTGACAGAGCAGAATATTGGAGCTGATTCCTGCCATGTAGACCTAGGAGAAGGAAAAGGTATGCCAAATTTGTAAACCCAAATTACCACTAATGTGTGGACAAGAACAAGTTTCACATGGCACAGGTACACAAATGTGCTTTATTCCACATATTTTTACATTCTAGAAAGTTATAAATAATTGCCAGTCTTCGGATGTATTAATTTTTTGTGTCCTCATTTCCACCCATAAAAAAAAAATTAAAAAATAAAAATATTGACAGTGCTCCAGTAACTGATAGGCAGTTTGAGTGGCGTAAATGTGTATTTGTTTAACTAGCAGCCTATGCCCCAAAGAGAAATTCTCATGTATTATGCCAATACAGTAGCAATAATATTTGAAGAGGCTCACTAAAATATCTGGAGTTTGATTATAATTTTTTCTCTTTAGGAAGGGTGAAAAGGCAAAATTATGTAGGTTGGGAATGCAGAGATGGTCAGGATGAGCAGGAGTGTTTGCTAAACTTGGACTAACTAAGGAGATTATTGTTTGCTTCCTGACAAAGATGGCGTCAGTTCTGTTTGCTAACATGCTCTGCAGTTATATGTAACCACTAAAAAAACCACACAGACCTTCAAGATCTGCCACTTTTGGAACAGGGACTAGGAAAACTGTATAATCCCAGAGTAAAAAACCACACAGCAGATGGTCTCTTTTTGCTCATCTCCTGCTCTCTCTCTCCCCACAAAGTGATGCTGACAGTATCTGCTGAGCAGACTGCCAAGGACAACCGCATCACTCCATTTAGGCCACCTTTTTGGCACACCAGTCTTGTTTTAATTTTACATTTTCTGTTGTCTTAGTCTAACTGTGGCAAGACCACGAGTTTAACTGTATATAGGAACCCTAACACATTTATTACAGCTGTTAAACGACATTGTAGGTAAAAAAAGGAAAGCTGAATCACAGAGAGAAGCAGATGGAGGAAAAAAGCAAATGTTCATACTCCATGAAGAAAGATAAATAAAGCAGAGAATTTCATTTTTGGAAGGCATTTTTTAATAATGTCATTATCATACAGGTTGGCTCAAGAAGTTTAACTTCATAATAAAAGAATGCAGAATTGACTTTGAAGTATCTGATTTTCCATGCTGATGAGGAGAAGCAAGCCTGCTTTTGTCTGTATGTTCACTCAATGGCTATATTCAAAGTGGTATCACTGCTCTTTTCTCTACTGCCTGTACATTATAGGCAATGGCTCATTAACAAACGTTATTATCACTAGATGAGTCCAGTTTTTGCCCTCCAGTTAGACATGGAGATCCCATTTGACTATATATCAAGAAGTAAACCAAAAGAGACCGTCTCTATATGTTGGGAATACCAGCATATCTTATTCTTTAGGTGCCAAAATATAAATATTTGCTTAGGAATACAGTCATGCAGCCAATTATCCTTTGTCTTGATGACAAAGTAAGTCTTAGTTTGATAGCAAAGAGACCTCCCTACTTCAAAATCAAGTAAAGTAGTAATTAGAGAATGCATTTTTCTATGTCACACACACTATACATATGTATTTCTCTCCTGTCCCAAAGTTACTTTCATTTAAGTTTAAGTGTTAAAATTTTATGCAGAATAAGTATATTTGTCTTACAAATTTTGCCCTGACATCCATATGATTTATGTACCTCAGAGGGGTGCTGAGGTGTCTAAAGAAACCAGGGAGAGAACAGTATTTAAACTCTAAAAGGTTTCTGAATAATCTAAAATGTATTAATTTGAATGATTATATTTATATCCCTCTTATGATTAGGGCTATATTCTGAAACTGTTGCCCCTTAATGAATTCTGAAATAAACTCTTTTGCTGAAAAATACTGAAACTGTACAATTTTCGGTGACATTTACCACAAAGAGCTATATTCAACTTCACCTTAAGCAAAGAATACCTAGTACACTTTCAGTTATAAATAGCACATTAGCCCCTCTCTCCTCCCCAAACTGCCCATCTCCTCCTGTTCCTGTAACATATCTCTCCCAGTCCCAGAGATTTTGCTCTCACAGGAAGCAAACTAAAATGCATACTACACAGAAACAGAATAAACAAAAGACAAGTCCACAAGAGAAAGCTGCTAGGCCACTGGATAAAATATTTTCCCATGAATCTAAAAAGATAACAGGCACTTACTTATATGTCTCCTTTCATTCCTGAAAGCCTTAAAAGTTAATTCATGGTTTCATAACGACAATAAAGTAACCATGCAGAGATTAAAATCAGGGCCTATTTTTATTTGGATATCAACAGTATGAATCCCACCCAGGTCTTTCTAAAAGCAGCCTTGGCTGACACTCCAAAATGCTTCCTCAAGTTCATCTTCAGCCAAATAAGAAGTGGTCTGGAGAGGATTCATCCTTTTAGTGTACACAGAAGATCCTCGTCTTGGATCTATAAACTAAGTCTTTAAATTCCATTGTAATTACTTTGCAGTCATAAATAGAGCACACTATTTGTGGCATCCCAGCTGGCTTTTTAGACAAGGTGAACATATCTTAAAACAGAACATTCAAGAAAAAATGGAGACAGTGACAGAGACATGGCTGTGATAATATATGAATGCCCAAAAAGAAAACAAGAAAGAAAGGAAATGAAAGAAAAAAAAAAATGAACTTGGTTTTATTTTTAATATAAAGTAATAGCCAAAAAGAATTTTCTTTATTGAAGACCATTTTCTCAGAAGCTGGATTCCCACCTTGAAGTTTTGCTTTCAAGTAAGACAGGTTTGGTGAAAATAAAAGTTCTTTTATAGCGAAGTCCTTTAAATCACTTAACTCTTGAGACATGATGACTTAATAACAGTCTTACACAAATAACTGAACTCTTCACTCTGAATTTAACAATCAAACCAAAACACTACTTTCCCCAAGAGATACATTTTTGTAGAGACAGTCATGGAAATTCAAGACCATGGCTAGGGTTAATGCTTGTTAAAGATTTCCCCAAAGATTACGAGTCATTCATAGGGCCTCTGATATCTATAAATGCCTAGCTTCCATGGATGTACATGGAATGGCAACAAGTTCCTCCATTTTAAGCTGGGATAAAATTAATTCCATAGAGTTTGTCTGCCAGGGGTTTCCTGTGACCCACAACATTTGCTGGCTCTTCTGTGGGACAGCAAATGACATGACCATGAGTGAGACAGCCAACAGTGCAGATTTCTCTTTATGAACTTAGTATAAAATAGACATTCAAATAGGCCTTTTAACATGTCCAAGTATTGCACTAATTTTTAAAGCATTAAAGAAATATTGCATAAAAGTTTCATATACTCAGCAGTAAGACATCACTGAAAAACATGGATTATTAAAGCATACAGCCATTTTTGGTAATATCCAATTCAGTACCTAGTCTCCAACACTGGTCTTAAGGACATGTTGAGGAAAGAGTAACTACTAAGTAAGGATACAGATATCACTACTGCCTGCTTAAGAGATTACTGTGGTAATCTCTTAACACAAAAAATACATCAGCTATCTCTGCACTGCTGCTGTGTATCATTTCAATAGTAGACTACAAATGAAAAGTGTTTTTTTAAGAACTGAGTTTTTAGTAGAGAAAAACGCCATCAAACTCGTAGAACTGGTAGACTATATTCTGGGTAGTGGTAAAAAAAGAAATGGAGGAATTGTCTGACTGGATCTTACAGGCATACAGGATAGCAATATGTATTGCCTATAGAAACATCAGCCGTACAAGAAGACTGAAAGGACTGGAACTCTAGGAAGCAAAGTAAAACAGCAAAGACATTATGATTTTTAAGCTAATAAAAGTCCATAAACCAACCAACCAAACACAAAACAAAAACTACCCCAAACTACTGCAAAGGGCAAGCTAGCAATTTGCTTCCCATATCCACAGCGACAAGTGCAAGCTTAAGAGCAGAAGTTTTTTAAACATTAGCAGAAAATACACAAGACTAAGTGTAGTGCAGCTCTCTAATAGGTTGCCTGGGGGCCTTAAAGAATATTGGTAAAGCTTTGGAACAGGTTAGACAAACATCTGTCAGCATTAGCTCATGCTGCCTTGGGGCAGGGTGATGAACTAGATGCTCTCTTGTGCTCCCTTTTAACCCTAAAATTCTATCGTTATTAGGAAAAAGCCACAGAATTCCATGGTAGTAGCCAGAGAGCATCTTAGTTCACTAGGAAACCAAGGACAGTGATTAAAAACAAGCAGTAGTCTACCACAGAATGAAGATGATAATTTTTTTAATAATGCTGAAAAACAAGTTTCAACACATATTTATATTCTTCAATCTCAAAGAAAAAATATCTGCTTTTATTAAGTTTTCAGGTTTCTAGTTTATGCAAATAAACTAAGTTCCTCAGGAAGGAAAAAAAAGAGAGAGAGAGAGAGAGAATCATTCTCTAAACCTCATTTTCTTGTGAATGAAGGCTGAAAGCTAAGAGATAAAGAAGGATTTTTTCAAGGTGTGGAACACCTATAAGGAGGGGGCCATGCTACACCTAATGAGATAAATTTTTAAGCACAGATCTTCACTGTATAAGTGTCTCCTATGCAGAGATCATACCATCAACTGCATGAGATCTGTAACCAGAAGCTGTACAACCCCATTTGTCATGGCCCAAGAAGCAGGTATTTCACTGCAGAAACTGCACTGCATGAGCTAACCAGGAGAGAGAGACTGTGAATGCATCATCCTGCACCTGGTGCGCATACCAGCCTAAATCAGTGCTGGCTCAGGATTACCTTGGCTCTCAGCTCTACTGAGGTAAGGAAAAAAAGTGATGGAAAGAGGTTTACATCAGATTTGCTATTCCCAGATAAGTATTTTTCTACCTTGTTATACATGTTCAATTTCAGGTCATCATTAAGCAGTATTTAAGTTAGAAAATAACTTGACTAAGTCCTGTGCAATACTAAGACTTAATTTCCCCTTAATTTTTATTTTCTTCTTTTCTGGACTAGTTCCACCCAAGGAAAGCCAATGGTATAAAAGTGTGGTGACTCACCTGATACATGGCAGAGATGTAATTTAAACTTCTCATATTCTAGACACTTACTTCTCTTGTTGCACCATCTACCTTTCTATTCAAAGAGCTGTTTCTCTCAAATCAAAACTTTTAATGCCCTCGCAGAAAGCAGAAACATTTTCCAGTTTAGCATCCTTTCAAATGTATGTTTCTGTTAAGAGCAGCTTTGAAAAACCAGCATTATAAAGTCAGATTCATACCTAAATATTTTTATCACATTACAAAGAATTTCTGGTTTGGTTCCCTCTTTATGCAGCATAAAAATAACACCTGTGAGGAGATGTGTTTTGAAGTCTTTCACAAGTGCTGGAATAGACTAGCAGCCCTGCTGCCCCTCTTCTACACAGTGCCCCTCTAAGAATGCCCTGCCAACTTTCAAAGCCATTCCGGGGCAGGTGCTAATAAAAAGCAGCAAAGCCTACTTTTGCTCTTTATCCTCCAGGAAGAAGAGAACTTACAATGAGTGAGAGAGACAGAAAACTCATGCCAACCCAAAGGAAAGGTAGAGAGCTCAAGAGAAACACAGAAATGTGATTTTTAGGATTTTTGCTTTGTCTTCTCTCCAGTTCTCCCCCTCCAAGTTTATTGCTTGTAAAACTGTATTAAGAGAATGCATCTGAAGATTTCGGATCAATTAGTGTACATTTGGATTAGCCCAGAACTCGTGCAAATCTACCCTAAAGAATTCCCAAATAACTTCTCTTCCTTCTCATTCCCCTCTGCTTCTCAGCACCACTGCTTCTCAGGGGAAATACAGGAAGTGGTTAACTCAGGACAAATGCTTGCTGACACCCTGTGCCATTCCAGAATCAGCAGAATAAAACTATGTTGCATAAAAAGCTTATTTTAGATCTATATAATCAAACAGTTCATATTTACAAATGCTACCTATGCATTAATAACACTATTTAGGGCATACAGTTGCTTTTTAAATTTGTTTTTATTGTATTTTTCAAAAGTATTTTAAAAGGCTGCTATCTATGTGAAAAACACAGCACCAGCAGCTGGGCTCCAGCACTGTATCAGACTTGCTGGAGGAATAAAGACCTATAGAAGACAAGGGGCAAGCTCCTGAAATGAAGGTAGCCTTCACAAAATGTCATCACATTAACCCTCCACCCACTGCTTAGAGCAGTGATGTGAACACAAACAGGGGAGGCTCTCATTTTTGTCTCACGCCTATGCTAAGACCTTTCTAAACTGAAAACACAACTGGTTATAGTGTGCAACTTTCACCAACTGACAAGGCTGGCATCCCTCAATGCAACAGAGAAATTTAATGAGGTTTCAATATGTCACACTAATAAGAGATAAATCAGAGCTACTACGACTGTCAATGACGTTATCCTAATAACTTCTCACCCTAGACATATAAATGGCTCCTGAAGAATATTACTTATCTGAGCACTAAGTTGAATAGGGTTTAAATAGCATAATTAAAGATAATATGAATCTATTCATGTTAAATATACTGAAATACTTCAGATAGTAGAATAAATACAGTCTAATCTCTGGGGAAGGATTAGTGTGATAAAGATGATTACAGTTCCACTGATTAATTTTGTTGTATAGATGCTCCCTGTAAACACTGCAGAGAGATAATTTTTCTAAAATAGAAAATTAAGTTCTCTTTCAAAGGCAGGCAAATCCAAAGTTTAAGAAAACAAGATTGTATTCAACCTTGTGAAAATGGAAGGCTAAAACCTCCAAATGTAAAATGGTATTGAATAGCATTCACACTCATCCAATTTAATGACGTTTTGGATTCTTGATGTCAACTGTAGTGCCTTGGGTGGTAATGCACAACCTATGCACTGAATTACAAAACTATAAGTTATAATTTCTGTAATGTGTTTAATGTAGGTAAATAATTGTAGCTTTTTGAATCATGTAAATTAAAAACACAGTAACACAAACACATCTTTACACTGGTAAGCAAAGCCATGTGTTCTAAAACGTGGCTCAAAAGCCCTCACAATAAGGATATATAAATTTATATATTAAGATTTTTGAAATTTATACAAGTCAGGTATTTTGGTAATAGTTCTGAGAAAACAAGATTTCTCATTTCAAATATTTAGTAATACCAAGTAGTAAACGAAATCATCTCTGAGATTTAGCATGAGAAAAATCACCAGCTGGTAAGCTGACAAGCTTTTTAAAGAAAATTTGGATAAATATAGCCCAAGCAAATTAATTTTCATTGGATTTACCATACATCACAGATATGGCCCTGCTTACACCAAAGTTGATAAAAAGATAAACTTATCTTAGAGATGACCAAAGAGCTACTGGGTAGTGATAAACATATGCAACATACAACTGGAATAGGATTAATATTGCTGAAAATACAAACAAATCCTAAATAAATTCATTCGGGTGTGTAATTTAAAAAGAAATTTTAGTTTCTACAAAAATATGACTGAAACATTTACAGTGGTGTTTAAAATTCCTCTGCCTGGGTTACTGATTCTCCCTAACTGACCCTGAAATTGTGTACTCAATCAAGTAATATCTGAGACATACAAGAATGCAGAAATACCAAGATTCAGTGAGAAATTTATATAATTTTTTGCTTTACCTAGAAGCAGTATTCTATATTGGTGATGCTGAGACTTCTAAAACTAAATTAATTTCCCAGGAATAGAGGAAAAGACTGAACCTGGACAAACACCAAACTGTAAAATTTTAGTTCAGCAAGTTTTTTTTCTGAGAAATCATTCAATGAACTTGAGAAGCTTTTATGAAACTTTAACTTCAGACAGCCACTGTCATAATATTGTAGCTACACTATGCTAAGTTTTAAACATACTGTGTTGTGCGAAAAATATGAATAGTTTACATCTCATTAGGGGAAAATATAATCCTGACTTAAGTCTTAAAGCTGAATGAAGACAAGAGCAAATAAGCCCAAATGATGGGATATATATAGAGTTTACACTGGTTACGAAAATGGCATTGAGAATAGCAGTCATACTCTGGTCTACCAAAGAATTGCTAAAATGTAATTAACATGATCCATTTCATCATATCTTATTCCACTTTAGGAACTAAAGAAAATGTGCGTAGTTAGCAGTGACAACAAATATTAATACTCTATTTCTATACAAACTATGCATATTGCAATGTAGTCAAACTGAGCCATTAAATATTATTTACTGCTTTCAATATCAGATCTGTAATATCATGTAATATTTCAATTCAGATCTGTAATATTTACAGATCTGACAGATTCTTCTTACATTATACTCACGCTACACGTCATTTCATCTATAATATACATTGCATACAGCATATATACAAGGATAGAAAAACATTCTCCATATTTTTTTGGTTTTTTTTGTTTGTTTGTTTGTTTTTGTTTTGGTTTTGGTTTTTTTGTTGTTGTTGTTGGTTTTGTTTTTTTAGAGAGCAATACAATTTTTTAAAGTAAAAACTGGTAGGGAGATTACCAAAAATTCTGTCCCCTTTTTTTTTTCCTGCATGAGGGAATAGGAAAATCTTTGGTATTGTCATGAGGTTACCGGAAATACTGCAGTAGTGAATATAAACAGGACTTCATTAGGTGACTGCTGCATTGTGGTCATTACTTGGGAATGGTTCTGGATTATCATCTTATTTTTATTGGCTTTAATTTTAAGACACCTTCTTCAGTTGGTGGAAAAATAATGCTCCTTCTTTGGTTCTAACAAGAGCAGCCTAAGGCTGGAATGCTCTAAAGAGACCCAAGCTTTGTAAAATGATGTCATATGCCAACTGTGCCAGGCTAATGTTTAGTAACAGCTAAAGGATTCTATAATTAAAACAAGTCCTTTGTTAAAAGAGGCTGAAAGTGATCAAAGCTCTTTTGTCTGTTCAGACACTCCATAGATGTGAACTCCATAGAGTTTTGCTTACAGTGAGGATGGTGCTGTGGTTTCTTTCTCCATTGTAAGTAGCAACAGAGTGCATCCTGAACTATCTCTATTTGCAAAGAAAGTAACAAAAATAATACAGCAAAATGAGTAAAACAAAAGGGGCATTCAGCATAAAATAGACAGGTATTTCTTACCTCTGTAAGACACACAGTAGGGCCTTAAATATCTGAAACTATTATTTAATAATTGCAAGGCAATAAAGCAGAGATATTTCAACAGTACTGCCAACAAACTGTCCACTCAAGCTGAAGGGATCATTTGATACCAGTAGTGATTCGATTCAGAATGTGGTCCATGACTATTCCTTTACACTATCGTGTTTCTAAAACATTTCCTGTTTACCAAGAAACAGTATATGTGAGAAAATATTTTGAAAATAAAATATTTAATTGATTGAAACACATTCTTCAGCTTGCCTCTGACCTTGTTCCTGCTCTATGCCTCTTTGACTTAAAGGTTATTCAAAAATAGCTATTCAAATGCACCTTAGAAACTGAGGGAACAGAATTTTTCATCTAAATACACCTTAGTACAATTTTTATATGCCACACATGTTCTTTCTTCTTTGACTTGCAGAGTTACAAATAAAACAGGAGGCAGACACTTCTAAAACCAACCCTGGCCATATTTGCAAGACATAATCTGGAAATTTTAAATTGAAGCCTTTTCTCCTAACATTTCCCTTATACTCTTAAGCAACAAAAAATCAAACATAACTGTACCCACAGCACTCAGCACACTTTTTAAAACTTCCCTGACCCAGAGTGGCAGAAGACAAGGGTGACCATCAACATTAAAAGGGAACTTACACACACTCGAGTTTGGAATAATGTTTTGAAAGAAGCTGGGTAATGCTAAACTCTGTCCTGGGTATTCACCTCTGTGGAACTAAAGCTTTATCATAAGAAGATATGAACACAAGCCTACTTCTTTCCACACAGTATCAGGACAAAAATAAGTCTGAATCAACCTTTTGACCAAGTAAGGACACTGCTCACACTCAATAATATGTTCAATAAGCAAGAACTTAATTCCTTGCAAAATTTGATACCCTTGCTCCAAACTCTTGCCATTGTTCCCATCAAATGCTCAATGAAAATGCAATACTAAGTTAATGTAAACTCTGCATTTCCAGTACACAACTTTATCTGTGACCAATTAATATCATAAGACACTTTTCACAACAAAACATAATAGACTTAATTTCAGATGCAAAATCTCAGTTCCTGTTCACTTTGAAGAACAATGTAAAGCATGAGATGCTATGTAAAATTTTGAGTTGACTTCTGCAGTAAAGCTAAATCAAGTGTTTTATTATAATTTTAAAAGACTTTAGTCATGTTCTCCCTAAGGGAATCTAAACAACTGATTCATGAATTGTGAACAAGAATTTCCCAGATTAAGAAAACTTACAAACTGATCTACTTACGGTCATCTGAAAAATGTAAACCATTCAAGGCAAGACCCACAATATAGATTTTCAGGTTTTGGTTTTTTTTTTTTTTTTAATCTATCTTCACTCTGTACCCTTTCCCACTGCAAATTACCTGCAATCACATATAACTTCATTTCTCCATTCAAAATCATTCTTTTTTTCCAATAGTCAATGCTACATAAATAGACCATAGTCTTCCAAATACCTTTTTATCTCATCTCATAGCCTATATTCTACTTTGGAAAAAAAACAACCAACTAACTGAACCACAGACAAGAAAAACATTAGACCATGTTATACAGACAAGTCTTCTGAAAACAGGCCATTGAGGGTGTTTCTAGACATACCATATTTTTCCAGATGTTTTGTGCCCACTAATGCAATTTGGAAGGAAGAAACTAATGCAATTTGGAAGGAATTTAGAGCTGTCTCTAAAATGCTTCTTCACTAAAGGCAAATATAATGATATCTGACTTCCTGGAGCTGTTTCAAAATATTTTCGTATTAGTTTTTTTTCTATTTTTTTTTTTTAAAGCAGAATTAATGCTCATTCCTTGTAGCTCTGAAAAAGGTCTAACTTCTAGACAGGAAATATTAAACACCCCCATCAGTGGATTACTAAACTCCTAAGTAGTTTCTTTGCAGTTCCTAATGTGGTGTCATGTTATTGAGCTAGGCTCTATTTCTGTGATCTCTTACATTCATTACATGGATGAGATGAGGCATGCAGCTTCTCACTTGTTTTCCTGTTGCACTGCAATGTTTTAAATGGAAAGAATGATCTCAAGGACTTGGTAGCTGTGCATCTTAAACAGGTTGGATTTCTGATGGAGAAAAGTAGGTCTTTACCTAGTGGTTTCAGTTCTGCTTTTTAGCTTCTATAATAACAGCCTCACCCAATGAACTTTTAGAAAACCTGGAAATAATCCCAGTAAGATTACTATAAATCAATACTTTTCATAGTTTGATGTGTGAGGTTTTAACAATGGTATTCTCAGAAGGTTATAGCAAAGTAAATGTGTAGCCAGAAACATGCTAAATAAGCTGTACAATGAAAATATTACATCAAAGTGCTTTATAAAGAAGCAAATAAAGCATCTTCCGCTTTCCATGGGAGGTGTTCCAGGGAACCATGATTTCAGAGAATAAAACTTTCAGAGACATTAAAATAAATAAATAAATAAATAAAGGCAAGCTGGATTTAATTTCTGGATAGCACAGGAGAAAACAAAAGGGGAATGTTTCTTATCAAAGCACAGGGTGGAGCTTGCCTAAATCTTAAAGATCCAGAAAAGACTTTCACACAGGGAAAATACATCCCTGTAACCTCTACCAGTTTAGAATTTCTAAATGTCACTCCTATAAAGATTGTATGAAGATACCAATCATTGTCCTACCCACAAGAATTCCAGCAAGACCCCTTCCTCTCTTTTGTCTAAACCATGAAACAATTAGAAATTAATTAAAAGCAGTTTATTTACCCATTAAAATTGATAACAAGAAATATTAATACCTAGGGCAGGCTGGCAATGTTAAAAAATGACAAATGAAAGCCTTCCAGTGGGGCTCCAAGTTCCTGCATTCTTTTTAAATGCCTGCATACTTGCCAGCTCCCTACCAAAAATATCATGGTGATACAATGGAAAGTTGATACAATAATAATAAAAAAGCATTCAAAAATGCCTTTGGGAAATTACTTCAGTACTGATGAATGAAATCCATAAATAAATGTTAATCCCGTTACACAACATGGTGAATTCTCAGCAATGCTGCATTTGGTGCCGAAGAAGAAACAATCCAATGATTATCAGGAACTAAAGTAATTCAGGATAAGTAAAATAGCTCCAGGCTAACATGTTATACTGTACTAACTTAATTCAGTACGCCACTCCAGTTTGTTACTAGCTAAATTTATAGACAAACCACTACTTCAAGGTGTCCACAAATTATTGTCTTCTTACAGTAATGGAAATCTCATCTATTCCCAAAAACAGAGAAAAGGCAGTACCTTTTCCCCTTAGGAAAAATCTGCAGAGGTTAATACATATTTATTCTGGCACATGTACCTGTTCTCAAAGGGTTATGAAACACCTTCCTCTGAAAGGCTCTTTTGAACAAATATACTTCCTCTGGTCAAATCCAGTCATAAGAAGAACACAGTTTTAAGGCTACAACTTGATCTCAGATCAGTCAAAATATGTTCAGCTTTCCAGTAATAGCAGATTCTGTGATACTGTGAATGTACTAACATTTATAGCTTACCAAATTACTTCCACAGTTCCTTACATGTTATGTATCCACTGAATCTGGTTGCCCCTGCTAAGGGGCTAACTTGGCCTGCCAAGTTAGAGATTACAGCAGTGTATATAATGATATATTTGTCTAAGAGCAATTTTCACAAGAAATATAAAACCTATTTGAAATTTATTTTCTCCTGCACTCCAGAAACCTACATAAAGATACAGGAAGGACAAGTTATTGTTACATCTGCCAGTAGAGAATAAAACCTACATACTACTAAGTCTTTCATCGTCAGTGTCCTTCATCCCTCACCACAATTTTTGTGTTTATTTCTAAAATACTTGTAGTAGTGAGTAGAATCAAACATCCATTGATTTTACAATGATAACGAAAGCACAACTTCCACATGGAAGTTGTGAGAGCACAAACTAGTATTTTAATTTCCTGGGAACTCTGTTGGTCTGCCTCTGCATTTCTGCTAACCAAAGAGATATTTTGATGTGCATGGCTCACCAGCAGTTTAACCACAGTGTTTTAACCCAGTGTGGCAGAGACATTCTTGCTCTCTAGACCTGGCCTGGTGCAAGGCTCAATGGAATATTTGATCCATGAGGCTGGGTTCCAGAAACTTTAATATACAAGTAATAAATAGCAATAAATAACAATGGATGATCTGAAACACCAGCTCATATCAGTGTATGCTGACATTTCTACATTTTTCACCACCAATAGTGTCTGTCGCCCTTTTTTTTTTTTTTTTAACAGCATTGTAGAGTGCCATTTTTATTGTCTATCAATGACTTCCAGATTGTTTACTAAGTTCACAAATAAAAATTAAAATTATTTTGAAAGCAAGCAGTTAGAAAAAGTCATAGAAACAGGAAAAGTATCAGAGGATTTCTTTAAAATGTAAGTAGTATCAAACTTCAAAACAGAAAACTGAAGTATTCCGGACAATAAATATTCAATAAATTGATGAAAATAATCCAAAACACTATGACAATTCCCATTGTCTTGTAAAACAATAAGCAGCCACCCAAGAAGCAAGCCAAAAGAGTTTGTTTTGTAGCTGTATAATCTTTTGTTCTATCATTTAAACTGATGAACTACCCACAGCCAAGTTATTTAAGAGGATGAAGGAAATTACTTCAGAAATTTCAAACTCTAATTTATGCTACTTTACACTTGTGTGTTTACTGAAGATCACATGGTGTCTTATCAGAGCTACACTTAGGGCAGATTTTATGATAAGCTTTGCACTGATGTTCATTCAAAGATGCTAAAGACTCACCTTTAACTTGCATCAAAACAAAGCTTGAGTTATGATACAAGCAAAGAAACACAAGGAAACAAAATTTTCTTTTCAATTGTACTGATGTGGTTGTCTCTGTCATCTAAATTAACCTGTTCTTTTAGTTAAGGATCAAACCAAGGGGTAACAAAAATGTGTTTTGCCTGCAACGTGTCCAGAATTCATGATTTGGAGCAAGGAACACAATGTGGACTTTGGAACACAAAATGTAGAATGGGTAACACAGCATTACTCACAGCCTGGCAAGGAGGGCTCTCAGTTGGCATTCTTTATCACACATTTTGTAAGTGACACCATATTCTTCCATATTCTTCCAGTGTCCTGGATTGTGGAAACATTCATGAGTCAATATGGAATATTTTTGCTTGTGACTTCTAACCAGAACCTCTGACAGATGTTCAAGTGCTATGATAGAAGCTCTGTTTACTATAGGTTAACCACAATTTTTCTAAGAGGTTCACAAATACAGCTGATATCCCATTAACTTGCTTTCAAAAGAGGTATAAAGGGTCAAAATGTTAGGAACAAGTCACTCTTTATTAGGAACTGGTAGCAATCATTAAGTCATCAGAGCATATAATGCTGCAGTATCCAAACATTTATTTCCCGTAATGAACTTTTAAATTTCAAATTACTGTAATGAAGCAACACTATTGTTCAAACACTATAATATCATCAAAAAAAAATTCTGACACATTCCTATCTTCCCTTTCTGGAACCAGTTTCTTCTTTCCTTGCACTTTTTAGACTTATACAGCTTTGGAACAGCTACCTCCAGCACTAACAGAAATTCACAGCAAAACTAAAAATACCTATACTGAAAAGTACAAGACTAACAGATATCTGTTAGTGCCCAGAGGCTATCCCACATTCACATTTGAAATACTAGTATATGCCTTCTCATGATCTTGCTTATTTGGAAAGTAATGTAGCTGGCAATGTTTCTTTCACAGGCCTTTAAGGAAAAATTAAAACCCATAAGCTAATAGGAAATACTAAAAAAAGTCATGCTAGAAGTGCAAATGGTATTCTGTCATCCACCTTTATTCAGAATGGGTTGTTTCATGCTTCTCCATTTTAGGAATACAGAATAGAGAGACATTGAATAAAAGTCTTTGAACTATGACATGCTTGGTGAAAAACTAATATTTAATTGATACACAGGTTGTTAGGCTTTTAAAACTAATTAATCTTACAATATTTGGCATTTCTTTGATCATCTTTGCAATGAAACATCAGCAGAAGACAGAGCACAGAAGCTGCTTTTTCACCCCTGCAGTTTGGAAAACAGCAATCACTGCAAGCCAAAAGGCATGGAAAAGGATCATTAATAGTGTCAGGAATCTTTCTTCCATTTTCAAAAAGTCTTATATAGGACTGACTGTGAACATGAGTAAAGTCAACAGAAAGCTATGACATAAAACCTGAAATTGCACAGTATATCTCACTTTCGATATTATGCCAATGTTATCCTTGGGAAGAAATGTTTATAAGGAAAAAGAGAAGAAAAAAAAAGAAGTCATTCCATATGAACAGAAGGACATGGAGTGCACAATGTGAAAGAACCCAGTGGATGATGGGACAAGAGGTTACTACTACTACAAGCAGAAAAATGTCCCCATCAGGCTTTCAGTCTGTTTTCTGAATGGTTTGATCTGTTCTACTCAGAGAAATAAGCAAACCATGTCAAAATGAGTTTTTACAGAAAATATATTTAACTTTATGTTTTCCTTAAAGCATGACAGAGACCCTATATTTGCAAGGGGAAGGCAGTGCATCACTGAATCTGACAAATAAACCAGATTTTATCCAGGAAGTAGATTCTTTTTCATATGAAGTCATCAATACAATATGAAAGACAATAGAAATACTTAAACACCTTAAGATGAATGAATGATCAGGAGTTTTATTGTAGTGGGACCAGAAATAGGATGAGATGACCCTGAAAATCGTAACAGGCTTAAGTGACATAGAACAAATACACAAATTAAGCCCCACATTTTCAGAGATGGGGACATTAAAAAAACCCTCTGGAACTATGTTGCATCTGGAGACAAAAAGGCTTCTGAGAGACTGGGGTAATTTGTTGACATTACATTAATTCTTTGAGTAACTGCTCAAAAATCCAGGGACTAAATGACAAAAACAGATATACATCTCCCAGGAAAAGTTGTGAAAAAATTACGATCAGCCAGAATGCTAACATTGGGCATCTCATCTTATGACTGACAAAACTCCACAGCATGTAAACAAGCCCTCATCTCAAATATCCAGAGGCAGACCTCAAGGGAGGCAGGGAGTGTGTACACCAAAACCTTTCTTAAACCAGTGGGAATACTGGTGATGCAACATGCAACACCCATATGACTTACTCAGATGAAAAAAAAAAAAATTATAAAAAAAAAAAACAATCCCACACCAAAAACCCTTGAGATGTCTCAGCAGCAGGCAAGCTAATAGAAACACTTAGTATTACTCAGGGGCACAATACAGGAATACAGTATTTCTTGTAGATGAGATAATTACTAGAAAACAACAAGGCAGGAATGACTGGATTTAGGAAACAGCTGTATCTGATTTACATGAGACCTTGTCAGTGCCGTATCTTGGAGGCATATTAAAATTCTGTAGTTGGCACAGCAATCTACTAATAAAAAGTTCCTTTATTATATATATTTTTTTAATAAACTATATAGGTAGCAAAAAGACAGTAGCATACAGGTAAAGATTTTTAAAACCAAACCCAACTGAACAAAAAACTGAACAAAAACAAATCCCAAACAAAACCTAAACAAACCCAAACATCTTATCAGACATTTTCAATCCGGAAGCTGATGCAATGGAAGAATCCCTCTGCAGTACCTACCTTGTCTGTTACCTCAATTTGAGCTCCCCAAACCATACTTCTCTCAGGTTTCCTGGTTGAGCTTTATGGAAAAAAAAAAAACCTCCTATACAAAAAGAGACCAGTGGTTCATATACCCTGTTATCCCCTCTTCAACTGTGGGCAGTCCCAGCTTAGTAAGAGGTGCAGCAAAGTCTACTCAGTAGGTGACCATAGGAAGAGCTGCCCCACCATGAAAAGTTTCCTCCTGACCTCAGACAGTAAAGGCTGGTTTATCCTCTAAACACAATGGATTAGAGTGATAAGGATCCCTTTCAAAACTTTTTTTCTAATTTATTATTGCAACTTTTTATACTCTTGCAAGGCACATAAATAGCTCATGAGTTTTGGATCCTCATCCTTTAAATGTACAGATGTTCCAAGAAGTGGATTTTGGGGGAGTTTTGTGTGTGGTTTTGGATTGGGGGTTGTTTGGTTTGGTTTGGTCTAGATTTTTAGTTTCTTCAGTTGTTTGGGTTTTTTTCCTATTTGGCTGTTTAATGGCTTTTTTTTTTTTTTTTCCCAAGCCATGGTGCTTCCTAAATTGCTGCAATTTTTGCCCAAGCAGGCAGACATCCAGTCTGCTTTCAAAGGAGCAAGCTGGGATACTCAGAGCAGTTTACCTACTTCAGCAAAGGTCTCAGCTGTCCTACTCTGAGAAACCCATACCCAGCTATCTTCCCTGGTTGTTTCTGGCTGAGAAACATAGGAGGGAAAATTCACTGTTGTTGATAAGCTGCCAGTTTATCACCACTAAAGTGTTCCAGTTCTTGTTTTAAGCTAACTTAGGTATTTCAACATTTACATTACAGCATAGACATATCTTTCATAACTTCTGGACTTTTTTTCATACGAACTCTTGCTTAATTCCTTTGTCTCTGCATATAAATAAAAGCTGGAAAATAAGTATAATACTTCTAGGGTGAGTTGTGTATTTCTGATTGTAGCTTTTTAGTGGGATAAACACTAATCACTTCTTTTTTTTTTTTTTGTTATTTGAGTTAATAATTTGCAGATTCAAAAATAACATTTTGTTTTCCATAGTGGGGCTACGTGGCTTCTCTGTGCTTCTAATGGAAGGAAGCATGTTTTTAAAGGCTTTTTATAAGTCCTAATGGAGTTTGTTAACATACACGTTTTGTTGTATCCGGTCCTGTCCCCTATTATCCACTTATTTATCTTTTGCTCTTCAATATGGAGCGTAGTACTTATCTTAAGGAACTTCACAACTTCATTGTGCTAATGTCTTGGATTATTATCATTAAGGTCAAAGCAGTTTCTTCCCCACACCTTAAATAGCAAAAATCATTAGCAAACACTCTTTGGCCCCCAAAACCTGACACTGCATAAGGCAGCATTGTACATAGTCATGGGCACAGCTCTCTTTATTACGGCTATAAAGACAGAAACCTTTGATAAGTTTTATAAAAATATTGAAATATGTAATATTTTCTTCACCACAACAAGCACCACCGAACTGTAAATCCATGTACTTAGCACTGCTAGCCTAGCTCTATCCCGAAAGAGTGTTTTAATACATGCATAGAATTTCTATGGCTCCACAGAACTCTGCGCAATCGCCCACAAGGAACCTTGCTGCCATGCTGCAGGTCGGCAGGAGCAGCGCATTCCCAGTGACGAACACCAAAGCCCGCAGGCCCAGCTGCTGGCACCGGAGGCACGCTGCTGCCAGGGACAGGTGAACCCCCTTACCAAAAGCTGTATTTTGGCGCCTTAGCCCGGATGCCCGGTCAGGCAGGGAGACCCTCGACTGGCCGGTCTGCGGGGGGCGCCGATGGGGTACGGATAGCTCCACCAGAAGGACGAGAGTCACTCAGGCTGCTATGTTCTTCGAGGATTTATTGAAGGTAAGGCAGAGGATGAGGGAGAAGAGAAGGATGCAGGGAGACAAGCATCCTGGAAGGGAGCAGGCCTCGAGAGCACCAAGGGAAGGCGGGGCTTGGTATATAACTGGCGGGGAGTGGGCGTGGTTAGGGTACAAACAGACCAATCAGGAAAGGGCTAAGGGGAGGAGCAGGGATGGGGTGACGTACACAAAACCAATGGGGGCACCGGGAAGGAGTGGTCTTACAGAACGAGCCAATGAAGGTAACAGAAACCGAGAACTTACTAGAACAGGGGAGTAGATTAAACACTGATTGACATTAACAAGGGAGCGTACAATATTTGAAGAACAGGTCCCTTTAGACTTCTGTCACCTCCCATGGGAGTGCAGGGGCCCCTCCCACAAAAAGCCTCTTCACAACCCTGCAGCGCCTACAGGTTTACTTTTCCAACTGCTAACATTTGTTTAGCTTTTGTTTGTGATAATCATCACAGTTACTAAAAATCTCTGGCCTATTTACAGTGGGCAGTTACCTCTGTAAATCGACATTTCACCGTGTCACTTCTGTCACAAATCAGTTACAGCGCTGCACGCAGGATTCAGAGCTGCCGAGGCTGCTGTGCTGCTCCACCAGAAGGAAATTACCTGGAGCAGCAGCACGGCTTTCTGCTGAGTCTGCCCGGTGTGTCCTGCACGTTTCTTGATGCGGGTGTGAGCTGCAGGTGTTCCAGTGCCGGCAGGGGCCGCATGGGTGTCTGCAGGCGAGGCAAGGCCGGGGTGCCCCGTGCCGGCCACAGCCGGGTACAGCCAAGCCCCTCAGTCCCAGGCAGGAAGGCGTGAGGGGAAAAGGGGGAGGAAAGGCCCTGCCAGCCCTGAAGGGAAAGGGACAGAAGAGCGTCCGGCCACCAGATTGCCCTGGAGAATCCCCGCCGGAGCAGGGGAACAGCGAAAGAGAGCAGGAGCGGTCAAGAGAGGCTGGCACGGAGTGACCGCAGCAACCCGTCCCCCTGCAACCCTGGGTAAATGATCTCCCTGTCTTTATTTCGACTTTCAAGCTCCTTTTCCCCTTCTCATTTTATTCTCCCTCCCATTCTGTGGAAGCAGAGGAGTGGGAGCTCGACTGGGTGAGGCTCTAGCAGGCAGCCCACCACATTGAGAAATGCTGTATGCTTGCACTGACTGGAATGATCTTAAATCCATTTTTACACTGAGTCACTATAAAAGATTTGATAGCTGTCTTCTCAGAGGTGTGCCGAACACTAGAAAATTAAAGCCAACACGTTCAGAAAACATGCAGCTTAGGTAGTATGATGGAGATAGTGACTTTAGACAAGCCATTAGTCCAGTGACCCAAAGCTTAATAGTCAGCAGCAACTCACAGGTAAATAGGTGAGACTGATTTCAAATGGGAAACCTGTGAGTTTACGTCCCACAGTGGCACAGACACATGAAGATTAAACCCAAGTAAACACAAGATAGGGATGTTTCTCACTGAAACATAAAAATGTAGTACGCAAATGAAGAGAATTTCATTTGGTAGGCAACAAATTTTAGCTCTGCGGAAGCAGAATATAAAGTGACACTCCAACTAAGAAGTTCATTTTAACTTGTGTCTATGCTGTTTTTCATTTAATTAATTGAAGGACTTCCATCAGGTTGAAAGGAACTAGGATCAGACCCTTGAGAGAGTGATTGTTTTTGAAGCATTGCAAACACTGAAAATTATTGCAGTATTCAAAAATTTATTCTGACTGTTCTTTGGTGTCTCCACCACTACCATTCTGTTAATTATTTCTCAATCTTTTCCTGAAAACAACAAAAATTAAGGATGTATTTTTTAATTGATTTTGTTGCTGAATAGAGAACAATAATTCATATGGATCAAACCTTTAAAGGCTAGTTTAGGCAGGCATTTTCCCAGAGATTGTAAGTTAGCCTTATTTAAAAATACCTCAAAGATGTAGCACGGAATTTTAGTTTATTTTAAAGACGTTTCTTAAAAGAAAAAAATGCAAGAGTTAATTAAATTATGTCTGTGCATTTATGACATCTATATATAGATGCCAGTTAACAGAATTTGCATCTTCCTGAAAATATGCCAAGAAAGTAAGTGATTCTGGAAACCCACTTATACACAGATTTGCTAAAGTGTCATGCAAAAACCTTTTATTAAAAAAAGATTGAAATTGCTCATATCTTAAAATAACTGTAGCACATGATGTAAAATATACTACAGTCAGTGCAATTTTTTTGAATTTCAGAAGGTAATTAGGCCCCATTCTTGGAAGAAGAACCCTGCTATTATGACTACCATTGAACGATAAAATTTTCTCTTCGCGGCTTTCTACTTTGTCAGAGATCATCCAGGAAATATTAGTATTAGAGACTGACTGCACGTAGAATATTTTTTAGAGGCTGACTTGTCCACCTGTATTAAAAAGACAATTCTTTATACTTATGTTTGCAGGATGATGCTTGAGTCAAGAACATTAAAGTGTGCTTTGAGCTGGACACAGATGAGAGCTGGACAAAACTTCCTCACAAACCACAAAATTTCCATAAAATGTTTCATAAAAGTTTCAGCTTGAAACTTTACAAATTCAAGCCAAGCTAAGAAAGAAGATTTGTTCAGAAATAATTTTGTTTTGATTGTTTTAAAATGGAGGAAAGTGATTTGACCCAGTCACTTACAGTGAAATACAGGCAGTTTTTGTTTGCCAAATGACACATGAACCCACCATCTCCAGCACAGCTATCTGGATATTCTAGCAATTATGTGGGTACTTCAATCTTCTTTAGTCATCTCTTTGCACATTGTAGAAATATGTAAGTATGAATAAAAAACAGACTAGACACAATAACTCATATGATGCCACTTCCTGGGTAAAGTGTCCCAACCACCAACATTAAACTTCTTTTTTTTTTTCCTCTCAATTTTTTGGAATAATTTACATATGTGGAAAGAAAACAATTTATTTTACAAGCAGCATGTTTTTGTTAACAATTGCTGAACATCTTTATTTTCTGCTCAGTGAGACAAATACACCCTTAACCTCCCAAAATAAAGCCTTTAATAGTTTACCAATTATTTTGATTGTGTAGTTGATCAAGTAAGATATGGCAATGAGATTATTTACAGAATGCTATTGATCAATTTCTCCCTACCCGAATATGCAATAATGGAAAAAGCAGTTCAAAAACAGACAGCAAAAAGCTTCATATAGAAACATAGTTATCTTTGTCCAACCAAAGCTAAACAGAAAAGATGAAAGGTTTCATTAATGGTCTTGCCTTTTGCTTTGTACCTTGCATTGACTTAGCCCTTGAAAGTCATCCAGTCTGGATATCTTACATAAAGCTCTGATGGTAGGATGAGGCAAAGTTTGCAGTGGGATTTCTCAGCAAACATCTTCTTGTTAAAGTAACATGGAGCAAACAAATAAAGAAAGAGGGACCAGCCTGAAATCTTTTAATCCAACTCAATTTATCTAAAATCACACATAAAAATTGCTTTTATCTGCTTGGTCAGAGTTGAGCTGTTGAAAACTGAAAGCTAGAAACATTGTAAGCAAGGGCAGTTGTACTTACTAAAATCACTCCAGAGAATAATGGTCTTTGTGTGCTATGCTGGAAGACATGAAATAGGTTTTGGGTTTTTTTAATGTTTATATTGGCGCCTGTAGCATTAGGGTCAAGGCAGATGTGCAACCCAGCCCTTGACTAAGATTTTATTCACTGCACACACACTGAACAGAAATAAATGTGCAGCTGCCAGTTCTATGATTTCTTAGTGAATTTGTTTTATCTCTGTGCAGCACAGTATGTACATTTATTTGGTACGGTTTGTTCATTATTTATGTTTCTCAAGACCATCTAGGCAAACTCAGATATAGTTTCCATAGCTACCATCTGTACATTACTAAAAGTCTCCCCTGACCCAGGCACAAATGCTTCTTTTCAATATCTTTGGGCTTTCTACTGGTAGGTTTTCATTGGTTCTTCCAAATTCAGAAAACCTGACTTTCAGCATGTATTCATGAAGTTTTGAAGGCCACATATTGCAGTTTACACAAAATATTGCCACTTCATTTGAGGCAAAGAAGCAGAAAAAAACCCCATATGAATGGAAGTTTTATCCCAGTCTAAGCAAGCTTTGCATACAACAAAGACTTCCAAAAGCAAACTGTTACATATCAAGAACCTGGAAAAAAAGCACAACCAAATCCAGAGAAACCCAAATGTTTGACTCAGGAATAATGGACTGCCAGGCAATGCATGAGGTATCATAGGCTTTACTAACTAAAAGCAAAAAACTTTTCTGTGGTGTACCGAGAATCATCCTTGCACACAAACAAATTCAAAAAGGTCACATCTTCAAAGGTTTTAAGGTGAGAAGCACAGGGAAGCTGATCTTTATTTGGAAACAGGGTAGCATTTGTGACACCTAAACTGTTTCAATGCACCTTAGGCTGCAATCCAAAGCTACTAAACTATGACCACAAACCACAGCACATCTAAGAGATTGTGTCATAGCAAGAGTCTATTTTTGAATTAAGTACATGAGGTTTTGAAAGGAACATAAATGTCCTTTGTATTTTCCAACTATGTCTTTCAACGACTTACCAGTTCTATCTAGAGCAATCATACAAGAATGTAGCAATACAAAGTATATCATACAATCAAGATTCATTTAATATAATGCCAGAAACAAACTCCAAACAATCATGCATTCTTTCAGCTAATCTTTTCATTCACATTACTCTTACATAAATCTCTGATTATTGTGTCTTGAAGAAAAGTGTTTTAAGCTCCCAATTTACAAACGTTTACAATTTTTGTTATAAAAAAATAATTAAGTTGAATACGGGAAAAGAAACTGCCTCCAGAGAAGACCTCTGCTACTGCAAGCTGATTGTTTAATCCCACTCAGAAAGTAAATCAAACTCTAATGAGTTTGGGTTTGGCCTGAATCTTGCTGCTAACATTAAAAGACAATTCCAGAACACTATTAGCAGAATACTCTTACCATCAGAGGAACCTTTTCCAGCCTAAATTTAATCAGTTAATGCCCCTTTTTTTCCTGCACCAACACTGTCCTTGAGCTTAAGCACCCCTTCTCTGACCTTAGAATTCATCTCTGCCATGCTTTTGTAAAGGTCCATTACACATTTTCCTCCAGCTTTCAGTTTATGAGGTTAACAACAAACTCTCTAATTTCTTTCCTTAAGGTTTCTTTTTGATCCCCACATCCATCCTAGTCATAACAGAGATTTCATAACAATGGAGATTTTGATTGCAACAATTCAATAATTTTGTAATTAAGACCAAGCTATAAATGAACAGAAGCTTAAGTGTAGGCTCTGAAACTCCAGTTGGACAGCCAAGAGGTTCAAAACTGAAAAATACACAAATAGATCCCACATTGAATCGAGCTTGCTTGGGTGGGTTATGATGAATTTTAAAAGGAAACAGTAATATTGCACCCATATTTTACACAATCTTTACTGTAAAACCAAAATGGATAACAATATCTTGGGTTTTACTATTAAATTTCCTTTAATATTGAACACATCTTTATTTTGCATTGCCATTTACAGACTTTCTACAAACTTGAAAAAGGACAGGAAATGAGGGGCAGGATTTCTATAGTTTACGACCTCTCTACTGTAATACTTCCAGTATCTGAATTACGTCATTGTACCAAGGAAAGGGTGAAAAAAATAAAATGGAAAGGCAATGAGAGGTAATCTTGCACTGGAGTCTTTGATTTGGCTTTGCACTGAAACTCTACTAAGAAAACACCATACATGAACTCCATCTATTTTCATGTGACTTGCTTCCACACATTAAGCCTCAGAGAAACCCCTTGCTAGACTCAGGCCAAATGAACAGTAGAAGTGCAACCCAGTGAAGACCTGAGGTATGGAGTAGTGCAGCTCAAGAGAAAACAAGGGGAAAACAGACTGTTATGAGTGGTCCTTTCTCAGAATCAGTTATATTTGTGTTTTCTCTAAATAACACATAGATACTGTAGTACAGCACTATTTCCAAACTTAAACTTCATTTGCTTATGTGTGGAAGAGGATGGATGACAGCTCTGTGCTGCCTGGCAGGGTGTAAACCTGATATGGTGGGAAAGGACCATGTGATATTGTACAGAAGACAAAGACTCTGCTCAATACAGTGGAAACAATGTGACTGAGAACATTTCAATCAAGATATTACTTGCTTAATAACTTTCCCCTTTGGTTTATCCAGCAAGCAGCCCTCCAGGAGTCCTTTCTGAGTCACCATATTCTTCTCATTGCACCTCACGGATGAGTCAACTTGAAGGAGAAACCTAACACAGAGCCACGTCAGCTTTGCTAGTCTACAATGTTGACAGACTTTCTGCAGCTTCTTTGATACCTCCATTGATTATTCTTTGAGAACTTGCATTTAGGAGAAGCAGCATGGAAAAAAAAGTCAAAGGTGAAAAGGGGGAAAGAAAAGGACAAGGAAACTTTTAACAACAGTAAGATTAGCAAAAGAGACATGCTGTCAGACAGGAGATAAACTAAAACGAAGCAGAAGTAAAGCAGTTTTTGAGGGCATTGCTTTGCTAAAGAAGCAAAAACTAAAAACAAAAGAAATTTTATCATTAGACAAGTGTTATTGTGGTTGTAGTAAATTTAATTTTGTGGATTGTTTACATTTGAGAAAAGTTTAAACTTTTTTCTAAAAATACTCATTTGTTTTCATTTTGAAGTGACAGCTTTGTTTAGAAAATTGCCAATGTTCAAATAAAAAAAAAATTAAAGGCTTGACTAGATAAAAAGTTTGGATTCTTCCTCACGTCCCTGATTCTCCTGCCACAATTTAGAAAAAAAAAATCTACCCAAATTAGTTTGAAACAAAACATTTCCCCAGTTCGGCTAAAAAACTGAAAACAAAACAGAACTGTATCAAATAAAACAAGTAGGAGGTAAAAATAATAATCAGCCTGCCTTCCTTCCTTCCTTCCTTCCTTCCTGCCTTCCTGCCTTCCTGCCTTCCTTCCTTCCGAACTGCCTTCCTTCCGAACTGCCTTCCTTCCTTCCTCCCTTCCTCCGCTCCTCCCTCCCTCCCTCCTTTCCTTCCTTCCTTCCTTCCTTCCTTCCTTCCTTCCTTCCTTCCTTCCTTCCTTCCTTCCTTCCTTCCTTCCTTCCTTCCTTCCTTCCTTCCTTCCTTCCTTCCTTCCTTCCTTCCTTCCTTCCTTCCTTCCTTCCTTCCTTCCTTCCTTCCTTCCTTCCTTCCTTCCTTCCTTCCTTCCTTCCTTCCTTCCTTCCTTCCTTCCTTCCTTCCTTCCTTCCTTCCTTCCTTCCTTCCCACCTGCCTTCCTTCCTTCCTTCCCACCTGCCTTCCTTCCGAACTGACGTTCTTCTGAACTGCCTTCCGAACTGCGTTCCTTCCTTCCTACTGCCTACCTTCCTGCCTGCCTACCCAACTTCCTTCCAAACTGCCTTCCGAACTGCCTTCCTTCTCAACTGCCTTTCTTCCAAACTGCCTTCCGAACTGCCTTCCGACCTGCCTTCTTTCCTTCTGAACTGCCTTCCTTCCGAACTGCCTTCCTTCCTTCCTTCTGAACTGCCTTCCTTCCAAACTGCCTTCTTCCTTCCTTCCGAGCTGCCTTCCGAACTGCCTTCCTTCCTTCCGAACTGTCTTCCTTCCTTACTTCTGAACTGCCTTCCTTCTGAACTGCCTTCCTTCCTTCCTTCCTTCCTTCCTTCCTTCCTTCCGACCTTCCTTCCAAACTGCCTACCTTCCTTCCGACCTGCCTTCCGAACTGCCTTCCTTCCTTCCAAACTGCCTTCTTTCCTTCCTTCTGAACTTCCTTCCCTCCTACTGCCTTTATTACTTCCTTTCGAACTAACCTTCCTTACTTCCTTCCGAACTGCCTTCCTTCCGAACTGCCTTCCTTCCGAACTGCATTCCTTCCAAACTGCCTTCCTTCTGAACTGCCTTCCTTCCTTCCTACTGCCTAACTGCCTTCCTGACTAACTGCCTGTCTAACTTCCTTCCGAACTGCCTTCCTTCCTTCCAAACTGGCTTCCTTACTTCCTTCCGAACTGCCTTCCTTCCTTCCTACTGCCTGTCTTCCTGCCTGCCTGCCTAACCTCCTTCTGAACTGCTTTCTGACCTGCCTTCCTTCGTTCCGAACTGCCTTCCTTCCTTCAGAAATGCCTTCGTTCCTTCCTTCTGAACTGCCTTCCTTCCTTCATTCCTGCCTTCCTGCCTTCCGACCTGCCTTACTTCTGACCTGCCTTCCTGCATTCGGAACTGCCTTCCTTTCTGCCTTCCTGCCTTCCAACCTGCCTTCTGACCTGCCATCCGACCTGCCTTCCTACCTTCCTTCTGAACTGCCCTCCCTCCTACTGCCTTCCTTCCTTCCTTCCGAACTAACCTTCCTTACTTCCTTCCGAACTGCCTTCTGACCTGCCTTCCTTCCGAACTGCCTTCCTTCCAAACTTCCTTCCTTCCTTCTGAACTGCCTACCTTCCTTCCTCCTGAACTGCCTTCCTTCTGAACTGCCTTCCTTCCAACTGCATTCCCATTTGCCTTCCGACCTGCCTTCCAAACAGCCTTCCCTTCCTTCCGAATTGCATTCCTTCCAAACTGACTTCCTTACTTCCTTCCGAACTGCCTTCCGAACTGCCTTCCTTCCTTCCGAACTGCCTTCCTTCCTACTGCCTTCCTTCCTTCCGTCCGAACTGCCTTCCATCTGAACGGCCTTCCGAAATGCCTTCTTTCCTTCCTTCCGAACTGCCTTCCTTCCTTCCTTCCTTCCTTCCGAACTGCCTTCCTTCCTTCCGAACTGCCTTCCTTCCGAACTACCTTCCTTCCAAAGTGCCTTCCAAAGTGCCTTCCGAACTGCCTTCCTTCCGAACTGCCTTCCTTCCTTCCTTCTGAACTGCCTTCCTTCTGAACTGCCTTCCTTCCTTCCTTCCAACCTTCCTTCCAAACTGCCTTCCTTCCTTCCTTCCGACCTTCCTTCCAAATTGCCTTCCTTCCTTCCGAACTGGCTTCCAAAGTGCCTTCCGAACTGCCTTCCTTCCGAACAGCCTTACTTCTGAACTGCCTTCCAAACTGCATTCCGAAGTGCCTTCCTTCCGAACTGCCTTCCTTCCTTCCTTATGAAGTGCCTTCCTTCCTTCCTTCCTTCCGACCTTCCTTCCGAACTGCCTTCCTTCCTTTCTTCCAAACTGCCTTCCAACCTGACTTCCAAACTGCCTTCCCTTCCTTCCGAACTGCCTTCCTTCCTTCCTTCTGAACTGCCTTCCTTCCAAACTGCCTTCCTTACTTCCTTCCGAACTGCCTTCCTTCCGAACTGCCTTCCGAAATGCCTTCCTTCCTTCCTTCCAAACTGCCTTCCGACCTGCCTTCCTTCTGACATGCCTTCCTTCCTTCCTTCCGAATTTCATTCCTTCCGAACTGCCTTCCTTCCGAACTACCTTCCTTCCAAAGTGCCTTCCAAAGTGCCTTCCAAACTGCCTTCCTTCCGAACTGCCTTCCTTCTGAACTGCCTTCCTTCCTTCCTTCCGACCTTCCTTCCAAACTGCCTTCCTTCCTTCCTTCCGACCTTCCTTCCAAACTGCCTTCCTTCCGAACAGCCTTACTTCTGAACTGCCTTCCAAACTGCATTCCGAACTGCCTTCCTTCTGAACTGCCTTCCTTCCTTATGAAGTGCCTTCCTTCCTTCCTTCCGACCTTCCTTCCGAACTGCCTTCCTTCCTTTCTTCAAAACTGCCTTCCGACCTGACTTCCAAACTGCCTTCCCTTCCTTCTGAACTGCCTTCCTTCCTTCCTTCCGAACTGCCTTCCTTCCTTCCTTCCTTCCTTCCTTCCTTCCTTCCTTCCTTCCTTCCTTCCTTCCTTCCTTCCTTCCTTCCTTCCTTCCTTCCTTCCTTCCTTCCTTCCTTCCTTCCTTCCTTCCTTCCTTCCTTCCTGCCTTCCTTCCTTCCTGCCTTCCTTCCATACTTCCTTCCTCCCTTCCTGCCTTCCTCCCTGCCTTCCTTCCCGCCTTCCGACCTGCCTTCCTTCCGACATGCCTTCCTGCCTTCCCACCTGCCTTCCGACCTGCCTTCCTTCCTTCCTTCCTGCTTTCCTTCCTGCCTTGCTTCCGAACTGCCTTCCTTCCTTCCTTCCGAACTGCATTCCTTCCTTCCTTCCTTCCTTCCTTCCTTCCTTCCTTCCTTCCTTCCTTCCTTCCTTCCTTCCTTCCTTCCTTCCTTCCTGCCTTCCTGCCTTCCTGCCTTCCTGCCTTCCTGCCTTCCTTCCTTCCTTCCTGCCTTCCTTCCTGCCTGCCTTCCTTCCTGCCTTCCTGCCTTCCTGCCTTCTGACCTGCCTTCCTTCCTTCCTGCCTTCCTGACTTCCGACCTGCCTTCCTTCCTTCCTGCCTTCCTGCCTGCCTCCCTTCCTTCCGAACTGCCTTCCAAACTTCCTTCCTGCCTTGCTACCTTCAGAACTGCCTGCCTTCCTTCCTTCCGAACTGCCTTCCTTCCGAAGGGCCTTCCAAACTCCCTTCCTTCCTTCCTTCCGAACTGCCTTCCTTCCTTCCTACTGCCTGCCTTCCTGCCTGCCTGCCTAACCTCCTTCCGAAGTGCCTTCCTTCCTTCCTTCCTTCCCTTCCTTCCTTCCTTCCTTCCTTCCTTCCTTCCTTCCTTCCTTCCTTCCTTCCTTCCTTCCTTCCTTCCTTCCTTCCTTCCTTCCTTCCTTCCTTCCTTCCTTCCTTCCTTCCTTCCTTCCTTCCTTCCTTCCTTCCTTCCTTCCTTCCTTCCTTCCTTCCTTCCTTCCTTCCTTCCTTCCTTCCTTCCTTCCTTCCCACCTGCCTTCCTTCCCACCTGCCTTCCTTCCGAACTGACGTTCTTCTGAACTGCCTTCCGAACTGCGTTCCTTCCTTCCTACTGCCTACCTTCCTGCCTGCCTACCCAACTTCCTTCCAAACTGCCTTCCGAACTGCCTTCCTTCTCAACTGCCTTTCTTCCAAACTGCCTTCCGAACTGCCTTCCGACCTGCCTTCTTTCCTTCTGAACTGCCTTCCTTCCGAACTGCCTTCCTTCCTTCCTTCTGAACTGCCTTCCTTCCAAACTGCCTTCTTCCTTCCTTCCGAGCTGCCTTCCGAACTGCCTTCCTTCCTTCCGAACTGTCTTCCTTCCTTACTTCTGAACTGCCTTCCTTCTGAACTGCCTTCCTTCCTTCCTTCCTTCCTTCCTTCCTTCCTTCCTTCCTTCCTTCCTTCCTTCCTTCCGACCTTCCTTCCAAACTGCCTACCTTCCTTCCGACCTGCCTTCCGAACTGCCTTCCTTCCTTCCAAACTGCCTTCTTTCCTTCCTTCTGAACTTCCTTCCCTCCTACTGCCTTTATTACTTCCTTTCGAACTAACCTTCCTTACTTCCTTCCGAACTGCCTTCCTTCCGAACTGCCTTCCTTCCGAACTGCATTCCTTCCAAACTGCCTTCCTTCTGAACTGCCTTCCTTCCTTCCTACTGCCTAACTGCCTTCCTGACTAACTGCCTGTCTAACTTCCTTCCGAACTGCCTTCCTTCCTTCCAAACTGGCTTCCTTACTTCCTTCCGAACTGCCTTCCTTCCTTCCTACTGCCTGTCTTCCTGCCTGCCTGCCTAACCTCCTTCTGAACTGCTTTCTGACCTGCCTTCCTTCGTTCCGAACTGCCTTCCTTCCTTCAGAAATGCCTTCGTTCCTTCCTTCTGAACTGCCTTCCTTCCTTCATTCCTGCCTTCCTGCCTTCCGACCTGCCTTACTTCTGACCTGCCTTCCTGCATTCGGAACTGCCTTCCTTTCTGCCTTCCTGCCTTCCAACCTGCCTTCTGACCTGCCATCCGACCTGCCTTCCTACCTTCCTTCTGAACTGCCCTCCCTCCTACTGCCTTCCTTCCTTCCTTCCGAACTAACCTTCCTTACTTCCTTCCGAACTGCCTTCTGACCTGCCTTCCTTCCGAACTGCCTTCCTTCCAAACTTCCTTCCTTCCTTCTGAACTGCCTACCTTCCTTCCTCCTGAACTGCCTTCCTTCTGAACTGCCTTCCTTCCAACTGCATTCCCATTTGCCTTCCGACCTGCCTTCCAAACAGCCTTCCCTTCCTTCCGAATTGCATTCCTTCCAAACTGACTTCCTTACTTCCTTCCGAACTGCCTTCCGAACTGCCTTCCTTCCTTCCGAACTGCCTTCCTTCCTACTGCCTTCCTTCCTTCCGTCCGAACTGCCTTCCATCTGAACGGCCTTCCGAAATGCCTTCTTTCCTTCCTTCCGAACTGCCTTCCTTCCTTCCTTCCTTCCTTCCGAACTGCCTTCCTTCCTTCCGAACTGCCTTCCTTCCGAACTACCTTCCTTCCAAAGTGCCTTCCAAAGTGCCTTCCGAACTGCCTTCCTTCCGAACTGCCTTCCTTCCTTCCTTCTGAACTGCCTTCCTTCTGAACTGCCTTCCTTCCTTCCTTCCAACCTTCCTTCCAAACTGCCTTCCTTCCTTCCTTCCGACCTTCCTTCCAAATTGCCTTCCTTCCTTCCGAACTGGCTTCCAAAGTGCCTTCCGAACTGCCTTCCTTCCGAACAGCCTTACTTCTGAACTGCCTTCCAAACTGCATTCCGAAGTGCCTTCCTTCCGAACTGCCTTCCTTCCTTCCTTATGAAGTGCCTTCCTTCCTTCCTTCCTTCCGACCTTCCTTCCGAACTGCCTTCCTTCCTTTCTTCCAAACTGCCTTCCAACCTGACTTCCAAACTGCCTTCCCTTCCTTCCGAACTGCCTTCCTTCCTTCCTTCTGAACTGCCTTCCTTCCAAACTGCCTTCCTTACTTCCTTCCGAACTGCCTTCCTTCCGAACTGCCTTCCGAAATGCCTTCCTTCCTTCCTTCCAAACTGCCTTCCGACCTGCCTTCCTTCTGACATGCCTTCCTTCCTTCCTTCCGAATTTCATTCCTTCCGAACTGCCTTCCTTCCGAACTACCTTCCTTCCAAAGTGCCTTCCAAAGTGCCTTCCAAACTGCCTTCCTTCCGAACTGCCTTCCTTCTGAACTGCCTTCCTTCCTTCCTTCCGACCTTCCTTCCAAACTGCCTTCCTTCCTTCCTTCCGACCTTCCTTCCAAACTGCCTTCCTTCCGAACAGCCTTACTTCTGAACTGCCTTCCAAACTGCATTCCGAACTGCCTTCCTTCTGAACTGCCTTCCTTCCTTATGAAGTGCCTTCCTTCCTTCCTTCCGACCTTCCTTCCGAACTGCCTTCCTTCCTTTCTTCAAAACTGCCTTCCGACCTGACTTCCAAACTGCCTTCCCTTCCTTCTGAACTGCCTTCCTTCCTTCCTTCCGAACTGCCTTCCTTCCAAACTGCCTTCCTTACTTCCTTCCGAACTGCCTTCCTTCCGAACTGCCTTCCGAAATGCCTTCCTTCCTTCCTTCCTTCCTTCCTTCCAAACTGCCTTCCGACCTGCCTTCCTTCTGACATGCCTTCCTTCCTTCCTTCCAGCCTGCCTTCTGACTTCCATTCCTTTCTCTCAAACTGCCTTTAAACTGCCTTCCTTCCTTCCTTCCTGCCTTCCTGCCTTCCTGCCTTCCTTCCGAACTGCCTTCCGAACTGCCTTCCTTCCTTCTGAACTGCCTTCCTTCCAAACTACCTTCCTTCCGAATTGCCTTCCAAACTGCCTTCCGAACTGCCTTCCTTCCGAACGGCCTTACTTCTGAACTGCCTTCCAAACTGCATTCCGAACTGCCTTCCTTCCTTCCGACCTGCCTTCCTTCTGAACTGCCTTCCTTCCTTCCTTCCGACCTTCCTTCTGACCTGCCTTCCTTCCTTCCTTCCGACCTTCCATCCAAACTGCCTTCCTTCCTTCTGAACTGCCTTCCTTCCTTCCTTCTGAACTTGCTTCCTTCCGAACTGCCTTCCTTCTGAACTGCCTTCCGAAATGCCTTCTTTCCTTCCTTCTGACCTGCCTTCCTTCCTTCCTTCCGACCTTCCTTCCAAACTGCCTTCCTTCCTTCCTTCCTTCCTTCCTTCCTTCCTTCCTTCCTTCCTTCCTTCCTTCCTTCCTTCCTTCCTTCCTTCCTTCCTTCCTTCCTTCCTTCCTTCCTTCCTTCCTTCCTTCCTTCCGGCCTGCCTTCCTTCCGACCTGCCTTCCGAAATGCCTTCCTTCCTTCCTTCTGAACTGCCTTCCGAACTGCCTTCCTTCCTTCTGAACTGCCTTCCTTCCAAACTACCTTCCTTCCGAACTGCCTTCCAAACTGCCTTCCTGCCGAACGGCCTTACTTCGGAAATGCCTTCCAAACTGCATTCTGAACTGCCTTCCTTCCTTCCTTCTGAACTGCCTTCCTTCTGAATTGCCTTCCTTCCTTCCTTCCGACCTTCCTTCCAAACTGCCTTCCTTCCTTCCTTCCAACCTTCCATCCAAACTGCCTTCCTTCCTTCTGAATTGCCTTCCTTCCTTCCTTCTGAACTTGCTTCCTTCCGAACTGCCTTCCTTCTGAACTGCCTTCCGAAATGCCTTCCTTCCTTCCTTCTAACCTCCCTTCCTTCCTTCCTTCCTTCCTTCCTTCCTTCCTTCCTTCCTTCCTTCCTTCCTTCCTTCCTTCCTTCCTTCCTTCCTTCCTTCCTTCCTTCCTTCCTTCCTTCCTTCCTTCCTTCCTTCCTTCCTGCCTTCCTTCCTGCCTTCCTTCCTGCCTTCCTGCCTGCCTTCCTGCCTGCCTGCCTTCCTGCCTTCCTGCCTTCCAAACTGCCTTCCGACCTTCCTTCCAAACTGCCTTCCTTCCTTCCTTCAAAACTGCCTTCCTTCCTTCCTTCCGAACTGCCTTCCGACCTGCCTTCCGACCTGCCTTCCACACTGCCTTCCCTTCCTTCTGAACTGCCTTCCTTCCGAACTGCCTTCCTTCCTTCCGAACGGCCTTCCTTCTGAACTGCCTTCCTTCCGAACTGCCTTCCATCCTTCCTTCTGAACGGCCTTCCTTCCGAACTGCCTTCTTTCCTAACTGCCTTCCTTCCTTCCTACTGCCTAACTGCCTTCCTGACTAACTGCCTCCCTAACTTCCTTCCGAACTGCCTGCCTTCCTTCCTTCCGAACTCCCTCCCTCCCTCCCTCCCTCCCTCCCTCCCTCCCTCCCTCCCTCCCTCCCTCCCTCCCTCCCTCCCTTCCTTCCTTCCTTCCTTCCTTCCTTCCTTCCTTCCTTCCTTCCTTCCTTCCTTCCTTCCTTCCTTCCTTCCCTTCCTTCCTTCCTTCCTTCCTTCCTTCCTTCCTTCCTTCCTTCCTTCCTTCCTTCCTTCCTTCCTTCCTTCCTTCCTTCCTTCCTTCCTTCCTTCCTTCCTTCCTTCCTTCCTTCCTTCCTTCCTTCCTTCCTTCCTTCCTTCCTTCCTTCCTTCCTTCCTTCCTTCCTTCCTTCCTTCCTTCCTTCCTTCCTTCCTTCCTTCCTTCCTTCCTTCCTTCCTCTCTTTCTCTTTTAGAGCAAGAAAGGCATCTGAGCAAGAGAAACTGTCTGCATAATCATTTGAATTTTTCTTGCACCTCTAGCCTTTTTTCCATGGTAGTTGCACTGCAAGAAGGGCACCATGTCATGTTGTTTTCCAGCTGCCTAAAAGCTAAAGTGTTGCCTCTGTTTTGTCACCATAAATTACCCCATCAAACAACACACAATTGATCAAGTACTGAAAAAAAATATTAACTGCACCTTTGCCCTTGTCCCACTTATATTGTTTGTGTCATTCAGTGATCATTAACTTCTCAAAGTGTGGGCAAAATTTTCCTTTGCAATCCAGAAAATAAAAAGGAATGGGAAACAAGTTAAACAGTCAACGTATTTTATAACATTATAATTTCTTACTACTTTTCTTTACATTTCTACTTAACGGCTAATTTTGTTCATGTGTACACCTATGTGCTTGAGTTGTGAAATTCAGCAGAAGTTTTATATTGACAGTATTTCTCCATCATCTTTATGAGGTACACCTGCCAACTGCCAGTTAATAATTTCTTAACATCATGTCCACCTACTTAATTTATAAAATACAAATTTATTTAGTACTTGCATAAAACATGTATAGGAGACTTTAGCTTAAAGGTCTGACACACATGAAAACATCCTTGATTCTCACTACTCCTTTTCTAAGCTTGAAACTGAATTCAGATCTGAATTTAGCTGTTACTTGCTGTGAGAACTAAAGTTCCACCCCGTGTCTCTTTATGGTAGAAATTCTTTTGAATACCTGATATCAAATGCTTGCCTCATTAAAACTAAAGCAACACACAATAAAGAGATAGGAAAAATATCTATGACTACATAAACTTTTGGGGGTTTATTTATGTGTACATGTGTATGTATGGGATATAACCCTATATGAGATTTTATGATAATAATACAACTTATCTTTGTCTAAAGGATATATTGACCTCTCTCTATTTTCTACAAAGATCTCTGCTCATGCCTTGGCAATAATAAGTGGCAAATAAAGTATGGAGACAGGAGATCTCTTGGGTTACTGAATTGAAAAAAGAATGCAATATCTGTTCAGATGATCCTTATGTTCTCTGGAGATCTATTTAATGACTGATTTTTAACACCATGGTGAAGAAGACAGGACATACTTGATGGCTTTTGGCTAATGTGTTTGATGGTTCTTGTAGGTGTACCTGCTGCCTGCTCTTTCCTGAAAAGAAGGAAATGCTCAGGAAATGCTACAAGGGCAGAAAGTCTCACCCCCACTCCCCTCAGACAAGGAAACATACATAAAACCCTGATTTGGGCTAGATATTATATGTTAATCCCCTATTTTATCAGCAGTGATCTCACTACACAACAATAGCTCATCTCAGTGAATTCTCTCTCAAAATGCAGCCAAAACTGCACATATTCTTACTAAGTGTTCCTGAACAAGGGAAAAAATTTAAAACGTAAAATTATCGTGTCTTGTTACACATTAGGAAAATATACATCTGAGATTCTCCTTCTTCCTCCTTCTGAATTATTTTTAAATGGCTTTCCTCATCACAGATGAGCTGGAAAGTTAAATTTTTATTCTTTCCTGAGCAGCTACTCAGCCTCACATCTAACTGAAAAATTAAGGCTTTGAGTGCAGCTGGATTGAGAGAAACACTGCTGAAACATTTAACTGAAGTACTGCTCATTTCTGGAATCCAGAACTTTCTTGTAAGACCATAAAAAAGATGAAATCCTTACTCCATTTTAACAGAGAGAGCATTGCCATTGAATTCTCACTGATTTCAGAGGGACCTGAATACCATCCTGAAAATCTTCCATATCTACTTCCATATCTACAAATATCTACTGCTTTGCTCTCTGTTCTCAAGCAGCTTCCTTAACACCACAGCAAGAAACACGGCACAGAAAACCAAATTACAGAAGACAAAACTGTTACATTATTTAACCCTTCAAATTGCAAACAAGCCTACTAAAGAAAAGATGCACCGGAGTAGAAAGGAGATGTGAAAGATCAAAAAATTAGTGGGTTTTTTTTTTAGCACTGCATTAATACTTAGACGTATCAATCTTCATTAAAATATCTGCACAAGTTCTGCATATTCACAGTGCAAGAAAATATTGTCTCATAAGAGGCTAGTAAAAGCAAAATACTTTAAGAAAAGGTCAAAAGAAAATAGAAGAAAGGTGGGACTAAGCAAGGTTATCCCCATTGTCAAAATGGAAATCCCAGATTTCAAGTGACACCCTGATTTGCACAAAGTTACCCAATTTTAGAGTGGCAGAAGTAAAAACAAAACCAAATTTTAATGGTTAATGCATTCAAATCCTAATAGTTAATCCTAAAAATATTTTCTCAATATTTCCCTTAAAATAGTTTACACAAATAAATGTATATTTTAAATCACGTTAGCACCAAATGTGAACATGAGAGTAAAAAACATTCATTAGAGTAGTTTCAGGATTTTGTATAATTATATTTTAAGGTCTGTACTACCTGGACTCCTTGATACGAAACAAAAAAAAATTACCTTTAGCATTCCTATAGCTAGTAAATTATCATTAAGAGTTAATAATTCTTCTTATTTTTGATTATATGCAAGAATGAGAAACTGGGTATTGAGGTATGACCTGTGCTTAATGGAGAATTCCTAATGTATGTTCAGCATAGCAGTTAATTGAAAACTCTACTTTCTTCCAAGTCTGTCTAAATTCTTTGCACTTTTAGGGAATGGAGTATATTGCCATCACCCATGACAAGAGTTAGACAGATTAAACTGAGCAGTGCACAGGGAGCACTGCACAGCTGGGCAATTCCTTATCTATACAGTTACATATCTGAAAGAGCCTTATGAAAACCTGGTTGTCTTACTTCAAGCTTGTCTGCCATGCTGGGCTAACAGGCAGCAAACATTGATACTCACAAAGCATACATGTGATGGCACACATACCCAATATTCATTACAGTACACCAAAGACCTTTTAGCTTAATGGATACATTTCTTCTTCAGACTTCCATTTTTCCTTTTCAACCGCTATTTCTAACTGATTTGCTGCCACTAACAGAAAAATTCAACCACCTATTCTTTCTTCACCGTCAAACTTCAAAATCAATATCTTAGGACAATTTATTTTTCTTCCTCTGCTAGTTTTTCACAGAATAGAAATATGTTTGCAACACCAGCATAAAAAGTTCAGTTAAGTTTGTTATTGGAATTGTTTTTCAGCAGCAGCATCTCTTAGACGCCGCACAAGCTTAAAACCACAACTAATGTTTAAATTCAAACACTGTTTCTTCATTTCTCTAGAGAAACTGTTTCAAAATGTAGCTTCTTTTCAGAAGCCATAGCAAAAGGTTGTTCATCTTAAATAAACAATCATAGGAAATAAGTACAAGTACAAACTAGAAAGCATGTGGATATATGTAAAAAGAAATGCAATACAATAAAGTAAAAAGATCTACTGGATTTTAATTAATGGTCACTTTTAAAATCCGATTACTCTTCAAATCCATCAATAAAAATACTTTGAGTATTTTTTTTTCTCTGATCAAATTCAATATCTGAGAAATCAGTATATGTAGGGGATGGATTCATGACTTAGGGCAAATGTTATGCATTTAGAAACCAATTAGCTTCCTACCAGGTATGCCCTCAGCAACAAACAGGAAAGGATTTTGGAGAAAACAACATTAGACCTCATAACATCTCTCTGAAGTGAACATTCCTACATCTGATTTTCAGTCAGAAATTAGACAGGATCTTCAAGGTAACACCGAATGCCTACTGGTATTCAGAGCATAGGTCCTATATACTTTAAAAAACTGTCCTTTCACTGCCTGAAACGTTTCTATAGTGTACCAAATCTCTTAGAATAGAGTTTAACATTCACATGTGATTTAGTACCAGGATTCTCTTGTTGTCAGGTCTGGAGAAATGTATGCATAGCTTATTGCCTGTGAACCACACAAATCACTTACTCTATTTGTTCTTTATCTTGCTTACATCCAAAGCTCACTAAAATGAGGGAGAATGTGGGACTAGCCTGAATATGGATTACTGAAAATTTCAAGTTAAAAACCAAACACATTAATTGGTGCAACTTGAGAGGCAGAGTACTTCCTGGAAGAGGGAGAAATGAACAAAAAAAGTGTGAACTTCTCAAGTACCACTTTCTCCACACCTCTTTAACAGTATCTAGAGTAACTTTTGGTTCAGAGACTACTTTAAGTCAGTAATTTTGTGTGTACATGTGCATAAGCACACAAAAAAAACTCATCTCAGCCTGTGTGCTATAGCTAAGTTTCTATCCAATAATAGAAGGTTCATCTATGGGCAATGCTTTAGCCTATCTAATAATTTATATTGCATAAACATTACAGCTTGAAGCCAATTCAAACTCCCACTACAATTAGAAACACACTTCCACTTCTCATCATTTTTCTTCTGTTTGTCTACATCAGATACACATTGGTTATCTAGTATATCTATTATGAAGACATCAATGAAAACTTGCATTACAAAGGAACAGCAACAACTTTTGATTAAATACTAAATTAATTTTGGTTCACCATATAAAAAATTCTTATACTTCCCTCAAAAAAGAAACAGTAGGTGAATGCAAAAAAAAAAATCATAACTACTTAAGAGAACTGGAGAAAATTAGCATATGCTACTAATGATTGTTATGCTTTGGAGCCCTACACTAAAGCGGCTGGAAAATTCTGTCATACATTAAGTTAGAATCATAGAATTTTTTAGATTGAAAAAGACCTGTAAGATCTTTAAGGTCATTGAGTCCAGCTGTTAATCAATCACTGCCAAATCCACCACTAGATCAAATCCCTAAGTGACACATTAAGTACCTCCAGAGATAGTGACTCAACTACTTCCCAAGCAGCCTATTCCAGTGTTTGATAATCTTTTCAATGAAGAATTTATTGGTAATATCCAATCTAAACCTTGCCTGGTACAATCTGATGGCATTTCCTCTTGTCCTATCACTTGTTACTTGGGTGCAGTGACCAACCCCACCTGGCTACACCCTCCTTTCAGGTAGTTGCAGAGAGCAATAAGGTCTCCCATGAGACCTTATTTTCTCCAGACTAAACAATCCCAACTCCCTTAGATGCTTCTTGAAGTATGGGATACAAAACTGAACACAAGATTCAAGGCATAGCCTCATCAGCAGAGGCTCATCAGCCTCATCAAGTACAGAGAGATGATCACTGCCCCAGTCCTCCTGACTGCACTGTCGCTGATTCAGGCTACTATGCCATCAGTCTTCTTGAGCACACTACTGGCTCATGTTCAGCTGCTCTTGACCAGCACCCCCAGGTCTTTTCTGCCAGGCAGTTTCCAGCCACTCTGTCCAAAGCCTGCATGGGGTTATGACCCAAGTGCAAGACTTGGAAATTGGTCATGTTGAATCGCATCCAACTGCCCTCAGCCTATCAATCCAGCCTGTCCAAATGCCTCTGCAGAGCCCTCCTACCCTCCAGCAGATCAACACTCCCACCCAGCTTGTTGTCTGCAAAACAACTGAAGAGGTAATCACTCCCTTGCATTTAAGTGTGTGCTTCATGACTGCAATAAATCATAAATCATTCTATCCTGTAGTATTGATTGCTGCTAAGAATGCTATAAAATGTTTTTTAAAGATAAAAGTCATGATCTAACCTTAGTGGTCTGCCACACTGAGGCTCGTGCTAAACTTTGTATGTAGGAAAACCACATTCTCTAAAGAAAGGAAATTACACTCAAGATTGAACATTTGAAATGTTTGGAGCGCTCTTTTTAAGAGTCCAGCCCAAGTTTTCTAACCCAGACTAAACTCAGAATCCTAAAATATAAGCACAGAGAATCACAGACTGTACAAACTCCTCTTTGAGCAGGCCAGACAAACCAGCATAGATGCTACTGTCTGGATTAGCTAATGCATTCTGACTCTCAGCTTATAAACCTCCTAAACCAAGAACACTACATGATTTTTGGACCAACACAGTTTTTGCTTTGCCTGTTCTTGTAGACATCACTGCATCCCTACTCCAGTTGTACACAAGTACTCTCGTTTTCAAACGAGAACCTGAAGACAATTAGTCTGTATACCAGAGGATGTCACTGCAGTTTAAACACTCACTTCTTTCTATTCTCCTCTGAATTGAGGAGAAAAAAAGAATGATGTAAGTTCCTAGAGTCAGATGCTGAGACACATGACATAGAAAGGACACCCTCTGCTCCACTTTCCTTCTCCCACAAAGATGTGCATGAAGAAGAGAACAGTAAAGGTTCTGCAAGGAGAAATTGATTTACACAAGCTTTTCTATGACTTTTAACTGAAGCCTCTAACTCTTTATGAACCATGGGTCAGGCACTTTGTTTTTCCTTCTTTTTTTTCTTTTTAAATTGTTGTGAATTCACATAGAGTAAAAAGGGACAGTCTTTGTAGTCCTACTCTTGTCAGGAAAAGGAAAAACAGAGAAATTTACTAGGCTGGAACAAAGATCTGACTAGGCTAGTGTCCTTCTGCTGTCAGTGTCCTTAAATTGAGGTAGAGATGGGATTATTTTTCTCTATTATGTGAATCACTGTATTTCTATCCACACTGAATTTAATCAGCTGTTTTATTGACCAGTCATTCAGTCTTGTTGGATCTTTCTGAAATTCTTCTGTCAGCCTTATTCTGCATACCCCAATTAACTATCAGCAATCTGTCATCTCCCAGCTCACCCCTTTTTCAGGTCAGCTAATTTTTTCCCTGAAAATTCATCCACACAAGGCAAATTTCATTAAAAACCACAAGAGGTGCAAAATACCCAATTCACCCTCCACTGTTAACCTGTCTTTACACAAACCTAACCTTTCAGCCAGACACTGATTAGCAAGCACCAGGGCTGAGGCAATAGCAACAGAGTTTTGAAAGGTGCAAAATAAAACACTCAAGCCATTATCCAGCAGTCTGGTAATCAAATTATGTTGCTAAGGTACTCAATGAGCCATACTTTCCCATTTATAAGCAGCATGTCAAATAAATGGGTTTAAATAAGGAGAAGTGCACTGGAAGAGGAACAAAACATTTTGGAAATGGATTAGGAAAACCTAAACAATCCCATAGGCAATATTGCCTTTTTCCCAGAATACACTAGCAATAGCCTCTGTGCTGAAACTGCTGAAATAGCTCCCTGTCCAGCTACACCACTCACTATTTCATGTCCAAAACTGCAATGAATGGGCAGATTAGTCTGATGTCCTTAACAGCACATTGTCTTTTTCTGGCTGCTATGCCCTCTCACAGCTTTACTGAGTGCTTTGCTCTGGAACTCTCGAAGGGTATATCCCTTAGACCAGCTCCCCTGGAGGTCAAGTCCTCCACTAATATGGGTTTATACTGTGTTTTCCAAGAGTCCCAAGAGTAAGTGCACTTTCCATCAGCACCCACTAGCCAGGCAGTGCTTCCCTATTCTTAGGCTCATGTTAAGTAGTCATAGAAAGGTTTTCTGTTATAGAGAAGACACTCATAGCTAACAACAAATTCTTAAGTAAGCTTTCCTTTCATTTCTTTGTTTGAGGAAATAATTACCTCAAAGGATCCAAGTAATTTTGCATAATTATAATGAAAATATGGCATTTCTCTTTATTAGAAACTATAGAAAATCATTGTTTTTATAATTATTAGAATGCAGTAATCCAATCATTCCATTCACAATTGTTTGGTGATAGAAAGCTGTTGTTTTCTCTTCAGTACTTAGACATGTCACATGCAGACACATGTTCTGCTGTCCATAAAGACCTAGCAACAAAAAAAACCTGAAGCAAATAAACAAAAGATACCCCCAAAATACCCCATCATGGAGACAGGCCCATTAATACATTGTTACGGAAGCAGCAATAGTTATGACTGTAGCAATAAACATGACCTGATATGATTTTCATGCTTGTATCCTTTTTAGTCCACAGATACAGACTCTTGTCCTGGTGCACAACTTGTTATTGGTCTAGGTATAGATGTGCTTTCGCCAACTATATTAGCCTACTGCAGCACCCACTAAGTTGGGTAACAATGTGGAGGACTTAAACAAAAAAACTCCACCAACAATAAAAATCCCAACCAAACAAATTACCAAAACAAAAATAGAACACACAAACCCATGAAAATTCAGTAATCACCAAGCAGAGAAAACCAGAAGGCCAGTGGCAGGTGACCAGACAAATTCAAATTATATTTATAAACTGACTGTGCAGTTCTAATACATACATGTGAAAATTACAGCTGCTTCTACTATCCTAAGCCATTTCTTTTTTCTCTGACCAGTAGATAAGTTTGTGGGGAAGCTTTAAGTGAATTCACAGTGGTTGGATATTCTCAGAAGAGGTCAACGACCTGTAGCATACAGCTCCAGCTGGGAATCAGACGGATACAGCTTTAAAACATAGCACAAAGTGAATGGCCTGAGGCAGGCCCTCTCCCTCCTAAGATACAAATGATTCCCTCCAGCTAGGTTGTCCCAAAAGCCCAGTGGGGATTTTATCCTATTTAAGAGAACAGCTGTAACATGAGAAAGGAGGGAAATATTTATCCTTTTTAATTAAGAAAGATAATTATTTCCATTATGTTGGTGGACCTCCCACGTAGCATAGTGCTGGCTTCACTTCTAATATTCTTGGTTAGATAATAGCCAAAAACCAGCAGCCATGTGAACTGAAAGATCAAAACATAAAAGCAAACTATCTTATTTTGCAACATTAGTCTCTGAATATGTGCGAGGGTACAAATCTTAACAACTAATGACTCAGTATTTAAAATTAAGGAAAAGAGATGGAATCTTGCACAATTTGTTGGCAAACAGTGAAGGTTGTAAGTGAATACCATTTGCTACTGTTTACCGCAACAGGTGGAGTTAGTGTGTTTTCTGGATTTTTCCTTTTTGCAGCTTACAACTTTATAATGCAGCTGTATTAAAGTAGAATTTTGCAGTTTAATTCTTTGGAGATTTTGGAGATTTTTGCAGTTTGTTGGATGGTTTCAATTAAAGGACATACTATGGAGGTTTCAAAATTACACAGCCAAATGTCAATTGGAAAATTCTTCTTTTTCTCCTCTGAAATTTAGAATTTAATACCATTTCAAGGTCTGGAAAACCTCTTTTTTTGTTTTCCATTTAAAAAAAATATAGCCAAAAGGCAATGAATGTAATCAGAACTGAGGAGGATAAAGAAAAAGAGCATTGTATTTGCCAGGATCACTATAAGTCTGTTTTAAAACTAAGTTGCAACAGGAAGGGAGCTTTGATTTCAGACAGTGCTTTAAAGTGAAGGATCCCTTCCAAACGCTATTACCGAGCAGATCCTATTGTGATGGCAATGACATGTTGCGTGGGAAGTAGTGGTTTTACTTGGATGCAAAGGGAAAAAGCATTGCCATGATTGATGTACCATATGAGGGTCAAACCACATAATCACTAACTCTCACACTGCCCAATGTAGTGGGATTGATTATTTAAGAATCTAATATTTCTGAAGTTTATTATTTTTACTATGATCATTTCATTGTAGTGATGAAAATAGTTCACAAATCAAATGCACTGTTTCTTTAGATGACATAATTAATATTTCATTTACTTTTCACTGATGTGCAACAACTTCCACTAAATATCTTTGCAGCTATCATATCACAGTTGTGGGTGGTCTTGTTCAGGCAAAGCACAAGTCAATGGATAATTCAGAATGTCTCAAAAATGTTATGTAAAGAGAAAGTGAAAAGCAGCTAATGATGAAACTCACATTTATTAGCCCTTACTACTCACATTTTAGTGTCCAATGTTGAGGATTAACCACTGGTTTAAGCTCATGTATAAAAGGGGTAGCATCTTGGAAAAGCACTTGGCAGGAATAGCATGAAAACCTTTTTTATCTGGTTTTGTTTTTTTCCCTTTCATTAAATTATTATAAATGCATTAATTTCCCTAATGCATATTTTAGAACTAGCTTCTGCACTAATGAGTTCAGGAGAACTAGTGATGATTTCAATGAATGCAGGATAAAATCCTTATCTCTGATTCAGTTGGCTTGTACTTGATAAAACATCCAGTTCCGTATACAAAGTCAATGACAGAACATGCTTAAAATGTTTTCTTTGAGTGAGCAGATCTCAGATTGTGCTCAGATTGTTGTATTGTAGAACCAGAAGTCTCAGGCACAACTGGTTTGGTGCCCCCCAGGAGGCCTGTCCTCAATCACACATACTTACCCCTTTCTCCTTAGCTGAGGGAACCTCTACTACTTAGCTCTGCATCAGCTTTCAACCTCAAGCGAAGAACATCGAGAAGTTTTTCAAAGTTTTTCACCAAAATTCACAAAAAAACAAATACAAACACTTTTTTAAAAGTCAGAAAACCTTCCTCTCCTTTTCATTTGTTCAGTAGGTGTTAGAAATTTGTATTATCTATAATTTTGAATTTAGTAATGCAAATACACATGATGCTTGATCATCCCCAATTTTCATGAATTTGACTAGTCATTGTATAATTTGACCAGCCACTAATTCAAAAATTAGTGGCTTAGCTGTGTTCCCACTGCTTTGTTTCACTTCTCCCATGCCACCTCCTATTTAAAATGAAACGTGTTGTTATAATAAATGGCAGTTTATTGCAGTTAGCATGCTCCTTATTACTTCTTCCTAATTCCATTTGCATTTGGTACAAAATTTCTCCTGCAGTTAGATCATACAGTGCATAAAACCCATTATTTTTTTACAGCTGTTATTGTTTTTACAAAATCAATATATTATATATCTATGCCACTCTCCGGAAGAGATTCTCTTTACTCCAGAATAACACATGTGGATCCTTAACAGAGAACAAAGAAGATTTTGAATCCTGTATACAAAACTAAGTACCCTTTGCATTTCACTTCATAAGACTCAAATGGCAGCAACTTATGTAGTTTGCCATCATTGATTGAATGAACCCAGACCACATTCACGCCAGACACTTTGCTACAGAAGCACAAAATCAGATGTTGTTCCTTCTCAAAGAATAGTACCACACAAGGGTATATTTTCAGTGGGAATAATGGTTTGTTGGTGTCTGACACTTGGTTCTCTGCCATCATGGAATTGAACTAAATCAGCCCTAGGTCACACATAATTGAGTTAGACAGTGTCTGCTCTTGTAGGTTGTTAAAGGACAGTAGGCCAAAGAAAACTTTGGTTATACTTGCTTGAAACAGTCTTCATTCAAGAGAAGCCTAGATTTGACCAAAGCAGGACAAGATGTCTTGGAGTAGGTCTGAATTCAGCACTTCCAGCCTCTCATTTATTAACCATTAACAACAGATTGCTCTGTAACAGTCCCTACTCTGTGGAGCAGGAACTTGCTTTTTGAGTAGCTATCCCATGAAATAATTTAAAATTTGTTTTGAATGTATGGTGGAATGCACTTAGAACACAACTAATGTATGCTGTCAAGTTGAAACAAAATTTTCACCCACAATTTCAAAGCACTGGAATGTCTCATTAATAAACTCTCACTAATAAACTCTTATTTTCTCTAAAAATTAATTATCTGGGTAACTTAATTTAATTCAATGAGAACTTTCTTTCCATATCAGAGAGAATTTTTGTTTGTTAAATCACTAAAAGAAAAAAAAAACAGATTTAACAGTGATTGTTTTTAATAAGCATAACCCTATGCTGTTGCTAATACTGTAAACATTTCCTATAAAAAGAGACATTATATTCCAGCTCTGCTATGAAAATTGAAGGAGCAGATGCTAGATTCAGGTAAGCCCACAATTGTTTAGATGACAATAGGAATATTATTCAAATCAACTTAGTCAAGTCTAAGAAAGAATTCAGGATTTCCCTGAATTTTCTAAAATTTTGCTCTTTAGAATCTTTGAGCCAATCATTGCTTTTAGGTCTAAAATCTGAGTCCTGTCATTGAGAGTCATTAATAGAAATTGAATGATTCAGAATATCAGGAGCCCTAGTACCTTTGTTCAGTGTATTTTCTAACACAGACTATGTATCTTTATATATGAGCAAGTACTTATGAAAATATTCTTCTCAGTTTTCAGCTATTTCTGTCCTACTGTTAAAGTGCCAGGAAAACAGACCACATAAGATGACTTTCATTAGTTCTGGTTCAGAAAATAGTCAGAAAAAAATGAAAAGAGAAACATTATGATTCTGATTTGTGAGCAAAGTCCAGGCAGACTTTGACAAATTAAAAAGTTATACCAGGGTGGTTCCAAAGAGAAGGAGGTGGCGCTTAAAAATGACTGTGAGTAGTTAAGCCAATCAAAAAAAAGGGGGGAAAGAGAAAAGAAAAAAAAAAAAAAACCCACCAAATATTCCAACTTTAAGATAACAGGTTTTTTTTATTTGAGATTGGGAATGCCAATATCTGTGTGAGGGATTACTTATACCACCATTCTACTGCTCATTTCCTCTTTCCCCTTTCTTATCCGTTCCTTCATCCAGCACACGTAGGTCAGCCCACACAGCTGGTTAGTTTGTGGAAGCATGGATCTCTGAAAACCAGTGTCCTTGTGTGACCCTATGTCCTTGTGTGACCTGAGCAGCATCAGGAGCCAGCAAGGCTGACAACCTCATGGGGATTCAGGCCCGTCTTTTCAAGGCAGAAAGGTAGAAGTCCTAGATTCTGGCTTCAGGGCAGGCTGGATCAGCCTGGGAGAGCCAAAATGAGAACAATCATGAGACCCACTTGCATATACTCTGGCTTAGGGATCATGTAGTGCATCAACAAGAGAGTAGTCTTTGATCTCTTCACATAAGGCCCTGGATGGGAGATAGGTCCAAGCAAATAGTGATGTTGAAGGATCACCCCTTTCAAGCTCAAGAGTGGTCTATCTCAACAAGCAGCAAACCTGACAGAAATGCCAGAACATGGATAAACAGGAGGTTCTTATTAGATTAGATATGAAAAGGAAGTATACAAAAGATGGAAGTAGAGACAAGCAGCCTGAGAGCCTGACAAGCAGCCTGTCCTACATAGGACAGTATCCAATCATACAGAGACATGATGCTGAATGGGAAAGAGACACAGGACGTAGAAAAAATTGAGCTACTAAATGCCACATTTGGCTCAGTCTTCATCAAAGTCTTTGCAGTCAAGGATCCTAGGCCCCAGAGACCAGGGGGAAAGTCTGGAGCAAGGAAGATGTGCTATTGGTGGATGAAGATCAGGTCAGAGAACACTTAAGCAAATTGGACATATATAAATCCCTGGGCCACAGTATGATGCACTCACAAGTACTAAGGGAGCTGGGGGATGTAATGACATCTTTTGTCATGAGATGTAAGGACACTCCCAATTACCTTTGAATAATATGGCAAGTGGGAGAAGTGCCTGGTGACTGGTGGAAAGAAAATATCAGTCCTGTTTTTAAAAAGGATAAGAAGGGAGACCCAGGGAACTACAGGCTGTTCAGCCTCCCCTCAGTTCTTGGTAAGGTCATGGAACAATTAATGCTGGAAATGCTTTTCAGGGACATAGAGAACAAGAAGGCAATTGGGAGTAGTTAGTATGGATTTAAAAAGGGGAAATCATACTTGACCAACCTGATAATGTTCTTCAATAAACTGCATAGGTTGGCAGTTGAGGGGAGAGCGGTAGACATTGCCAACCTGTCAGAAGAGCATTTTGACATTGTATCCCATAGGATCTTCATATGGAAACTTATGAAGAATAGGCTGGATGAACAGACAGTAAACTGGGCTCAGAATGTTCAGGCCCAAAGGGTGGTGATCAGTGGTATGAAGTGTGGCTGGAGGTCAGCAGCAAGCAGTGCACCTCAGAGCAAGACAGAGTGAGGCTTTTTTCAGTGGTGCTCCATGATGGGAGAAGAGGCAACATGCACAAGAAACCTGGGAGACTATCTGCAGATCACTTTTTCACTGTAAGGGGGGTGACTGAGCACTGGTCCAGGCTGCCCAGAGAACTGACTGAGTCTCTATCTGTAGAAACATCCAAAACCTGGCTGGGCAGTTCTGGGGGGTGTGACTGCTGACTCACATAATTCTGTGACTTTGAACATACACATCAAGAGGAGGTCTGCTGTGGGTAAGGAGCTTCTGGGAATCCTTTTGCCCCAGAAGGTCACCTCCAAAAGGTTTTTATTTTCACAGCTAAGTATATGCTTGGAATATAAATGTTAGCTTTTTATTGAAATCAAAGAAAAAATGTTAAAGGCTACCTGTGACAGGGCTTACATGAATTATGTATTTAAGCAGGAAATAATGTCAAGTGTCTCTGAAACAATAGGTTAATCTGCATACCACCTGGTCTGAATCTAAATTGGTGCTGGTTATTCTATTCCTAGGCCCTAAACCACATGAAAACTGCAACTTGGACAAAGTAGCTTAGAACAAACTCATCTCAAGAAGGCTGTAGAAGTGGAAGTTACCAATCAAAGCTACCTATAAACACTGCTTGTCAAGAAAGGAATACCATCATAGATGTAAAGTTGACTTGTCAGAAAGTATAGCAATCAAAAATATTAAGAACTCTATTCCTTCACTTTATTGTAACTATCATCTCTGACAGCATTCACATGTACAGATCTGCAAGAAATGCTTGGGTCAGCAAGTACTATTCATTTCAACAGACTGAGGAAAAATTAAACAAAGGGAATTGATTTTCTCTGTCTTTCCCAACATAATTTTTATCTCCTTGTTCAGCAAGAGAGGAATAAACAAGTTCAAGCAGCTTTTGGAAAGTAGGAGGCAGTTATGTCGGTGATGACCATTTGAGTTGTTCATATAAATAGATCAGTGAATGTAACAAAAGGCATTTTTTAAATCTTCACCTGCTTTGAAATTCAGGGTCTCATTTCCCAAGGGATTATGTTTAAAGCCTTGATCAATAAAAGCAGTTATTTATATGATGCAAGATATTAACTTTGGATATTTCGCCAGCTGTTTTTACACTCTCCAGAATAATTCTAACTATATCCTGCAATAGCTTTGCCCCAGTGCCACAGCAATACTGAGAAAATACCTTTTTTTCTAGCAAGCTAGATACATATACACTACCACAATGGCATTTCCTACCTTTCCACAATTTTACTTTCTCATATATATAAATTCTATGCCAGAAAACTCATTCCAAATATGAAACCAAAACACCACACCCCACATTTTCACTGGCTGCTCTGTTACAGAAATGAACCCAAATGTTCTACTTTTTTTCTACTTGTATGTAGAGCATCTGAAGGTAGAGTTCAAGCTCACCCTTGAATGTCAAAACTGGAACATCACAGTGTTCCTGAGAAAACAAACACTATGCACAGTAAAATGTTTAAAAAACAGGCAAAGAAAACATTAAAACCTCTCAACCATAACCTTTTACAACAGTCGCTAATGCTAATTGAAACAGTGATAAGAAGAGGAGGAATTAATCCTTGAAGTCTATGAGAAAGATTTTTCATTTCCACTCTCTGTTATATGGTATGGGTTTCAAGAGAAGAAACAGTAACATGCGTGGGAAAAATCAGTAAGGGGGCATGGCAGGGAATACTTCTTGTATTTTCAATTGCTTTAAGTCTCCAGATAGAAGTGTGGAACCTTTCAGCTGTGTATGAAAGAGCCATGAAATAAGAACTAAGAAAGTTTTCATTAAAGTTCAAGAGAAACCAAAAAGTTCTTTTCATTATTGTTCAAAAGAAATCAGGAATCCTTAGCCAGATAATTTCCCTAACATAATGCAAGCAAAAACCTTACAATACATAGAGATGTTCATCACAGTCTGTCTCAGAACGCAGAGACTTGAACCAGAAGTAAAACCTTCCAATAAATCTTGGGGTTATGAAAAGCAGAGCAAAGTGAGAGAGTTTGTCTTCTCCCTGCATAAAGTGAGCAAGGAGTGTAAACAAGGATTCCTCACATCTTTATCAGGAAATTACTTTCCATTAGACAGTGAAGAAAGAACTACATGCTCTTTAAATTTGGGTGAAAGAACAGAGACAGCCAAAATGGCATTTCATTTTTGTGCAGTGGCATGAATCCATCAGCATAAAGCTTAGGAAACAAAAGCTCCTCTTTCACTCACCAGAAGACATTAGGCAGTTCAGCAGAGAGGACAGAGTGGACTATGCACTGCTTCCCATTTCACAGATGGGACTCTGGGAACAAGTAAGAAGGAAAGAACATGAAGGAAAATGTGCGAGTTTAAAAACTGAGTAGCGCAGAAAATAAACAAGAAATGCAGGAGTTGTATAGAGAAAGACAGATGGACCAAAAGGATAGGAAGGTAAAAGAAGGGTTACTGCAGAGAAGAGTGTTCATGCATCCCAGAAAGTTTGGATTATTAGGGTTGCCTCCAGCTGAGTTTGGGAACTGATTGAATCCTCCAACCCCCTGCACCTCACAGTCAGAATGGGCTATTTTTCTTTTCTTGTAGAAATGCAGGAATTAAATTATGGTTCTTTCCAATTTGAGTAATGCTATCTTCCAGCTCCACAAAGTTGTCAGATGGACAAAAGACAATGGGTAGAAAAATACCACAGGAGTTCCAGGAGCAAAAATACAATTGGACAGGGTCGAAAACAAATCCAGCAAGTATCACTTCTTTTTGGGGGCCTGATTACTGCTAAGGCGCAGTGAATCTCTCATGCTGTCAGGATGCAGAAGACAACTGTGTATCAACTCATTTCAGCTGGTGACAATTTATTCTCTACAAAACTCTGAGAGTGAAAGGCAGGGTTTTATCCATATATTGAATACAGACAGCAGGATTCTTCCTTTGGTTACCATAGTTTGCACCAGCAAGTATGTGAAAACACAAGAAGAGGCACTACCTCCTTGGCAAAACAAAAAATAGCAATGTATCTTCAGTGGGAACAAATTGCCTTTAAATGGATGTCATCAGTTCTGATGGTGGCTGATGAGGATGTCCATGGCTGAAAAACATCAAGGGAACAAAAGTAAGCTCTTTGACTTAGGCCAAAATTCAGTGGAAATTAAGGCAGAAAGAAATCAGGAACAACTGATTGGAAATTTCCCTTTCTGTGGGAAATAAATGCACAGTTTCACAAAAAATTTGAATGTTTGCACTTTTATGATATCCCTCTGGTAACTTTGTGGGAAAAGAATGTAAACTTCACTGGTCTTGCAGGCCATCTTAAATGAATCTCATCTTTCTTAGTAATGAGGCAAATTCCAGAAAAGCAGAAGAAAACCCAGAACATCTGTCTCTGGACTGGCCAGATAAGTAAGGCACATCAATATGTAGGTACTGAATTCTGTTCATGAAAGAGAAAATGGATTTCTATTATCTCCAAGACTTCACAGACCAAAAGTACCTTATTTCTGATACCATCTCACTAGGAACACTAAAAGATTATTTTCTTGAGAAAGATCAGTAAAAAAATAAAAATTTTCTCATTCCTCAGTGTTGAGACAGAACATGTAGGATATGGAATGAAAATAATTAAAGTACTTCTCTGATTTCTAAAAGAACAATAACCAATTGTCAAAAATCCCATAAGATATTTTTCCTTCTACAATTGCATTATATTGTCTTGCTCTTTAAAGAGCATGCCTCACAACAAGCAAGTGCCTAAGCTGACAGCATAAATTTGCCAAGACAGTCTCAAAAACAAGAAAGCTGAAGGAGCCAACAAAATTAATCTCTTTTCAAGGTCAGGATGTGAGTGTGGGCACACCCACAGCCGAAAGTTGTAGCATGGTACTAAACCAGCTAGAGCAAACCGTGGTATCAAAGAGCAGCTGGGATGTCACAACTAGCCAATGACCTAGTAGGCAGGGGATTGCAGAGGAAATAGTTATGAGTTTCCCTCAGGTAAACTCATGTTTGTCTTTCATATGCAGGTCAAAAAACCTCAGTCTTCATATACTGTCACACATATATGTAGTTAACCCAAACGAATACAGTAAAGGAGGTAACTAATTTTAGCCTTGGTTTCATAGAGAAACACCCTTTGGCCTTGCTTGAAATGCTGTAAGTAAAATTCTCTTCTGTGTTTGAAAGAAGGATCCAACCTTTTTGTCTTAGTGAACATGTAACTCAATTCATTTTGTGACCAAAGAAGATTTGCAAAAATGCATCTCTAAGAAACTTGGTGACTTACATTATTTGCTGTAATCCCATGACATTTAACAACAAAATAATGCAAACATTTGACACATTCCAACAAGATATCACCAGATGAGGGGATTAATGGTGGTATCAGTGACATGATCTGGGGCATGAGAAAGTTGACACTAAGACAGATTCAATTTACTCCTTTCATTTGGGTATTTAAATACTCTACCCTTCCTTCTCCTCCATCTGCAGGAGAAAAGACCCCACAAAGTCCCAGTAATAATGAAATGTTATGTTTCCTCCAGCTACAAATGTTCATTTGAGAATTTGGTTTGAGCCTTTGTTCAAAAGGTTAGTTTCTACTCAGCTTTTTTTGGTTTCTTGTAAGTATTCTTTCATCTTACTACTTTATGTTCATGGAAAATAAAAACTATCTTTCTTATCTAATTTTATGGATGTTTTTAGCCTTATTATTGTTATTCTAGTGCACTTTTTCAAACAGAGGCATAAATAATGCAGTCTTCTTGGGAGCTGCTGAATTTCTTAAGAGCATACATCCCATGGTGATGAGGGTTTGGAAAGAGAGGCAGGGTGTGCAATGCTGGAAACCAACCAGCAAAGAGTTCTTCAGTGATGTGGCTGGATGCTTGCAGTTGCTTTCCAGACCCTTTCTTCCTTTGTCTACAGCAAAAGGGCCAGATCTGTTGTAGGACTTCAGTCTGATGGGTGTAATTTTTTTTCTGAGCAGAATGCACCTAAGTGATTTCTGAATGACAACTGTTAGACCATCCTTCAGATCAAGAGTAATCTGCCCCTGTATCACCTTGGTGGCCCAGAGAGACTATCCCCAACTTCTGAGAGAACAACCTCTTTTGGCTTCAGTGACCTATCAATTAAGGTTTGTCATTGGAGGGTTGATGACAGAGGGAAATCATGCCATCCTTTTGTAAGTTGCACTTTGATTCTTACATGATGCTAAACATGTTGTTCATTTTACTAATGTTTTTATGGTTCTTAAATGTTTATACCTAGAAAGTCATTAGTCAGCTAATGATTCAAGAAAGAAAACAAACACTACCAGTAGCACCTTACAGTAGCCTGAATAGGCTGTAGGAAGTAAGACTGAATGCAAACCCAGTGACCCTTGGCAACTAACTTGTAAAGTAATTTTCACTCATTTCAAGGAGAAGAGAGTGGTAGAAAAAGGAAACCCTGTGGAAAGAAACAAGAAGGGCTGAGCTCAGCTGGTGTCTCTGTTAGTCTGCCTGGGCACCTTTTGGGTGTTCCAGAGAGGCCTAGTGGCTGCCTTGAATTAGACTTCCTGTGGCCCCCAGATTAGTCCTCACACTTGACAGTTTTCCTCTGTGGCCCTGTGAATGACAATTATTCAGCTTTGGCACAAAATCAGTGTGTTGCATAACTAAGAGGAAATCTAGCATGCATCCCCACATTGTGAGGATCATGTTCAAGCAGTGTGGGCTGCCCTCCAGAACTGCAACGTCAATCAAGCAGCAGAAGGATGCTTTCTTTCCATAATGGGGGGGAAAGATGGAGGGGTGAGGGAAGGAAGCCACTTTAATAAAGCTCTGACATTTTTATGCTGTAAACTTAGAGCAGGAATTTCCTTGAAATCTGAAACAAAATCTACCTCTGACATTCCAAACTCAGGTACAAAGTACCTGGCACAAGATCTACTTTGATATATCCAGAACTAAACATCATAACTGACCCAGAGAGAAACAGATATTCTTGAAGTCTAAACTGTTGCATATTGAGATTCATGAAAGTGTTGTGACATCCTTCTGACAAACCTGCCTACTGATTGCTTAATTTAATGATATGAAGCAAAACACCCATAGCCCAAGGAAAAAAAATTAGATATCATAAAAAGCCAAAGTCCAAAAAGCCTTTAACATACAGACACCATGGATGGAACCAGTAGCTTGTGTTACCTGGTATCCAGAGCAAAGGAATTGCAGGCATGCTTCCTCTAAAGGACACAAAAAACTGCCCATAGGCGTGTCTTCTATGGTGCATGTTCAGTTCCTCTGTTTAAAAATGTAAGGGGATTTTTTTTCAGCTAACATTTTCAGAGGCAGATGAGCCAGGGTTTGAAGAGTGCTCCATTGATCACAAGTCAATGATTCTGTTTTGGAACAGTGATTTTTACAGTTCCTGGACTCCTATGATCAGGTGTCCAAGGCTGTGGTTAACTTGCTTAAATTCTACTCAACTCCTCTTTCTGGAACAAGTAACTGTGGTTTGCTGACTAAGCCATTTGCTGCTTTTAATCTGCTTTTGTAAAGGAAAGTTCCATTCCATAGTTTAGATTTAAATTGTACTCTCCAGCTTCTTTAAATATGAAACATGTTCCTTCTGTATGGAATAATCTTACCTTACCAATTGTATTTAAAAAAAACCCAACATTTTTTATCTCTTACCCTGCTTTACAAATTGTCTTGGGTTTGCACTGCATAGGTGTCTTTGTTTGAAAAGACAGGTGTCTACTAAGGAAGGCAGGGCCTCTCTTGAAATGCAAAATCTAAACCCCCTCCCTCTGAATTATTATAATTTTGAAATGAAGGGGGCTGTCAGGCAAACATATGGGAGTAGGAATAACAGTTCTTTACTAGGAAAAATAAAAATAAAAATGCAGTAATACAAAACACCACTGACACAATCAGAATACAACCTGACACGCTGTCTGTCAGGGTGTTGGTAGCAGTCCCATTTAATAGTGGCTGCAGTCCTCCTGGAATGACAGATGTGGTTCTGTTAAAAGCAGTGATCCTGTAGAAGGGTGTAGTTTTCCTCTGAAGGCTCAGTGGTGGTGTAGGTGGGCCTGGCCTTCCTCTGATAATCCAGTGGAAAAGAAAGCTGCTCCTCTGGGAATCCCATGGGAAAAGGCTGCCTGTGGTGTTCCGGTCTCATATTATATCCAGGTAGGAATGCCTGGCTCCTCCCCATGGGCAGAGCATCTCAAAATGGGATGATGTATCGTTATCAGTCATGCAGTAAGACTCAATGGCACATTAACAGAAGATATTTTCCAGAGAGAGGATTGGTTGTGGAAGAGATAAAGAAAACTGCCCCACCTTGTTTTAACAGGTGGCCCAATTAACAGAAGAGGAACAGAAGAAATATCTGCCCTACCTCTAATAGATGGCAATAGAATACACACCCCCAGCCACGTCGTGTGCAACCTAAGACAATAGGACAGACTCTAGACCTAGCAAGCAGATAGAAAAATCTCATTTCATAAGTCTCAATAGCACTGAACTGATATCAAAGACCTTGGTATGTACCAATTATGTTTCCCCTTCATAAGCCTATACAATGCTGTACAGAATATAGCCAGGTTTTTATATCTAACTATAGCTACATTTCAGTGACTTTTATCAATTTTGTGCTTTATTTCTCCACCACTCCAACTATGAACCCTTTGTCTAAAATAAGACATGCTCGAGGGGCTGAGCTTTGGGGGATTTTTTAACCTATTTTTCCTCATGGAGGTTTTAATTTACTGCCTATCAACTCATTTATTAGAAAAAAATATTTTTTAAGCTAGACTAGATATTTCCAAGACACTCATGCTTTTTTTTTTTCTTGGACTTCACTGAGTTGGAATGCAAGAATTCTTATGCTGAAATATTTCTACCCAAACTTACTTTTAAAGATGTGTTAATTGCCTTGAGTAAATTGGCATTCAGGTAATGAAGGCAATTAGTGAAAAAAGAAAAGTAGTCCAGTGTAGGCAAACCATGGTTGTTCAAACAAGTAGAAAATGTAATAATTTGGCTTGACTTTCACTGCTGTTATTTTCACAGCTACAATTCATGTGGTCTTTCGTTCATCTCACATTTGTTTTTCTTGAATGTAAAAGGAAAGTCTGCAGGCGGATAAGCCTCTTGCAGGAAAAAAAAAGGATTTGAAGCAGAGTGAAAAATTTTACTTTCATTTTATTTCTACCTAATTGAAAAAATACCCACAAAAGAGAAGAAATGAGAATTAAAACCATTAGTCAAAGATCATCTGAGTTAGGATAGAAGTTGTAAACTGAGATACCAGTTATGACAGGTATAAAATAAAGCTTAATTGAACCAGGACATTTTTATAAAGTCAAGCTGAAGAGCCCCTCACTTAAGAGTAAAACTTTCATAAAGAAAATTGAAAAGTCCAGAAACTTACACAGACTGCTATATCTGGCAGATCAAGGAACCATTAGAGGCTATAGTGAAGTTAGATAATTCTTCAAAAATCACTGGCTAACAAGTTTTGAAACTTGGAAGCCAGGTGGGTTTTGTTGAGTGTGGTGAAATATTCCAGCGAAACCCTTGAGTTTAACTGCTGAAACTGTGCCAATTATATCTTTGTAAGCAAGTGGCAGGTAGAACATTCATACCAAGTTGGGGCTTGTTTCAGTGATTCATGGAATAAAAATTGTAAAGGAGAAACTTATAGCCTGACTAGAGTAGATGTTCAACTTAAAATCAACTGAACTCATGAAATATCAAGATGGCATACTGAGGTAGTAATGCTAATGTTATAACCCAACTCCTCAAAAGTTGCTGCAAATCGCCCCCCAAATGTTAACAATGACCCATTCAGCAATGCTGGAAAAATCCCACTACTACATCACTGGAGCATTACATAACAGTTTGCAATCTGCACTTGGCCAGGAGAATTGTTTTTAAAAACCTTGTACTATGAGTTATGATAGAGCACAAATGGAAACCAAGTAATTTCTTACAGAGATCCAAAGTATAGAACAGTCAAACAGTTAAGTAATTATTGAAAGCAACTGTGTGCTTTTTCCTGATGACTCTTACTTCAGAGTCATGCCGAATATATCGTCTCAGTTTAACTGCATCATTAAAAGTTCAAGGCAAAAATTATGAATAAAAGGAATTGACTATTTTTTTCCTCATCTCTATTATAAGAAACTATTTCCCAGGTCCTCACACAGCCCTTCACCAAAACAATAGTCTTTCATTTATGAGAGTACTGAGGAAATCTGAATGCTTTCTACCAGTTCTTCTTGCGCTTATCAGAGCCATCCTGAACTGGTCATCCCTAAGTAATTTTGCAAATATAGGTTGTTTTGCCAGTCAAATATTCTGGAGTCCCTGTTTAAACCAACATACATTCACAAAACATGAATCAAAAACTACAAATATATACCGTTAGAAGAATACCCTATAAGCATAAGCCTAGGCTCTTAACCATGTAAAATGCCCAATTAACTTCTATTCCAAGTGTAAAAAATGTAAAAAAGGGGAACATAACTTTATTTTGCTGGTTTTGCACAACTTCTCAACTTCTTTTCTAAAACAGCCCAGTTTCAGTTCAGCATATGGATTGTGAATGCTGCCCAGTCACTCTCCCCTTGAGCTCAAGGAAGAACAAGTAGTTGACATGGTTTTCAAAAGCTCACGCAACACATCTACCATCAGGGCAGATGGTTCTATTTGCACCTCTTCTCTAGCCATGTATTCCCTCACTCCTTGATTATCAGATGACCGCAGTGGGACTGGAGAAGCAGGAGTCACACTGCAATTGAATCCACTTTACAAGAAATCTTTTGGGTTGAGGTTAGGGAGGGGTAGTTATGCCCTAAGCAAAAGGGTGCAGGCAGGAATCAATTTGCAAGCAGCTGATGTTGCACAGGCAGTGCCTTCCCATGTGCAAAGAAAATTAAAATATCAAGCTGATCACTACCATAAAGCAGCATCTCGACAGCTTTGTTAGGTTTGCTTATCATAGTAAATAAACACATCCAGTAGCATGCACAGCAGAATCAAACCTGTAGCAGCCAACTATTGTGACTGTGTATTAAAAAGCAATAGAAGTGAACATAGATATTTTTAAAAAATCTATACTATAAATCAAATATTGGGAAGAGAACCTCCAAATTTAAGGTTGACTATTCATTTTTAGCTTCAAACTTTGTGATAAGGCTTTCAAATAAATCTCACATTCTGTGGGGTTTTCCACTTACATTTTAACTTCCTGTGTTGCATAACACAGTTGAAAAGGGATTTTACAAAATCATCAGAAGCCTGGCACACTTTCCTCTTTCCTGAGAGCATGCCCACATGCCCTATTTATTTTTATTAATATCTAATTTTTTTTTAGATCACCATTTTTCATGGTCACAGGTAATCCTACACCTGCCAAAACCCACTAAAACATGCAGAGTCAGGCATATAAAATCATAGATGTTATTTGTTTTAGTCAGACATTCCTTCATGATTATACTTAATGATTTGAACTTCAGAATTATATTACTTCTTGTGAAAAGCTGCTCATTAATCTTAGGTTGTTGCATTTGCTCTGTATGAGGAAAGTATACATTTAATAGAGAGAAAAAGTTACCTTTGGGTCCATTATAAATTCAGACTGTCACAGTGAGACACACAAAATACATCCCACACCTACCCCTGCAGCTAAACCTCAAACCTGGCTAGGGTGGGTTATGTTATGATACCTCAACTCAGAAATAATGTCTTAGCTTCATAGAAATTTAATCCTTCTTTTTCGAGGATAAAAGCCTTTCTGGATAACTTTGGAGGCAGAGTGTGTTAGCTGCTGTTGAGAAACTCCAGGCAGTTACTACACCCTCCCGAGAGTATAAGCCTAGAAATATCCAGGGATGGTCCAGTGATGGTTTCAAACTGAATAAAGAAGCTTCTCCATTTTCTGACAGGTTCTAGCAAACTGCTGTCTAGCACCACAGAACCAAGTTGTAGATGGCAACCAAGCTAAGTCTGAAGGGTCCACCTCTGTAACTATATGCTGTACAGAGTGTCCCACATAACAGAGTATGCAGTAAAGCAACTTTCAGCTGTGTTATTCTGGGTTCTCACTGCATAACAACTGGGCACTACTTGTATGAGCTTCGTGTAGCAAAGAGAACTACCATTCTGTCTTTCTTCAATATTTGGAACAGGATGGTCCTCTTGTGCCTTTCACATTAAATATTCCTTCAAAAAATTAGGGACTGGAAGAATTTAGACAACTCCAAGAATTCTAACACCATGGCATTATCATAATTTCTGAGACTGCTAGGAAAATCCTTTCAAAATTTTTAACAAAGTCATGATAACAGATGAGTTCACACAGGATTAACAAAAGACCAACAAAAAAAAAAAAAAGAACAGTTATTTCCTTTTGTGGAAGTTGTTTTCTTTTTTACTTATTAGCCTAATAAGTAAAGTTTAAGTTCCTAAGGGAACTTAGCTTAATTTGTAAGAGGTAATTAGAACCTTGACATTATATGCTTGAAGTTCTTCATATTGTTAAAGGCTTTCTAGTTCAGGGCTTTAGACAATAAAAGTAATCCTACCTTCTAGCTAACTATTTTAAATGAAGCAATCTGATTCTTAGATCCCTCTCCTCAGCAACCCAAAACTGTATTTTCTTCAAATGACTTTTTAGTTATTGGTTTCCCTTTGGATCAGGAGCATACATTCATTTGTTCCTAGACAGTCTTTTATAAGTCTTTTCACTATTCTCAAATCCCAGCCTTTTCTACCTAAAGGCTACCTTGTCCATAGAAGAAAAATGCACAGAAAGTTTTTCTTCCAAAGCTGTCTTTGTATTAAACATTCAGTGTTGCATGGTAAACTATTGTTGACAGAAGGTTTTCAGTGAAGTTTGTAACTAAATGCACAAAGAGACATGGAGAACATTGACAAAGCAGACCCAACTGTGTCCTTGCTGTTTGAATGTCTGCCGAGGGGTGTGAAAAGGGAAACCAGCAAGTTAATCAGCTCAATTTCTCCACTGAAAAAAAGTCCAGGCAACAGGAATGCCTCCCTTCCTCCTTCCAGTTTTCTACAATAGTCAGTTAAACTACTTAAGCCCAAGAATTAGAGAAGCATCAGGTCCACATCACAGGCGAGTTTTGATTGCAGATGGAAGCGGCAAACCTGAGTTAAAATTGTTCTTCATTGCTTTTAGCTCTCCAAATTTCTAAGCAGGGAAGGGAGGATTAAACATATTTGAATCTTCTACTCACAACTGGATTTACTACCCACCTTTCCATAGCATGCACTTGTGCATGCTCTCAAGCACAGGCTCTTCACAAGTGTGAGTCAGCCTGGGAAACTCCTGTCAGTGCCAGGTGAGATATGAGGAAGAAAGAATACAGGCTTATTTGGAGGTTGACATTTTGTTTCCTTTTGCCAACCCTTGAAGCTCAGTGCAGCTATATTTGAGAATGAAGACTACGTGATATAAAAGTAAAAGGAAGCAAATAAATACGGTGTTTTCCCATGATATTTTCCTTCTAGCAAACTTCTCAGGCCTAAAGCAAACTTTTAGTTTGAGTAGCCTTCAGGGAATTAACTTGCTGGCCTGCCATCCTCAAATGGCTCTGTGTATAATGCTATAATCCCTGTGAGCAAATTAGTTATCCACTGGAGGAGAAGCTTTGCAGGCCTACGTAAAAATGCAGGACCTGTCTCAATAGTCAATCTAATCATTCCTGTCTGAACTCAGGGGGAAGAAAGAAGTATAGCATCCCTTCTATCTCTTTCTCTATTTGCAGTATAATTTACTGATTTTTTTTACTCTCATTATTGCTGTTGAGATCGGTGACTTCTGAGATGTCTATTATTGCAGGCATTACAATAAGCTGTCCTGCTAACCACTGTTCACTGAAGCCTTTTGCACAATCCCACTTTTCTTCACTTCTGACACTGACAAATTATTATTGCTTGAATTGTTTACTGTTTGCTTTTGTGAAATGAACTATGTTATCCCTAATTCAAATAAAATGGGTTTGACTATTTCCAAGAGTGTAATTTTTAGGGGGAAGCAGAAATAAATTTTTAAGTCATGTTTGACAAGATACAAGTTTAGTAACCTTTCTTGTTATAGCTCCAAGGCTTTCTAATTTCCATGAAAAGACACTCAAGTTATGGCCTTTGAATTATCATGTAAGCTTTTTGTATGTAACTCGTCAGAGATAGTCACAAGCTCTATTTAACTCATTTTCTGGATCCTACTTTGAAAGCTGAGTTTTGAATTACATAAGTGCTGGTCAGATGTGACTGCAGCCATTCCGTGTTGCATAGATCAAGCTAATTCATAGTATTGGAAAAGAAATCAGGCCTTTGATATCTCAGATTTCCCAAAAATTAATTGATACATTTAGCTTAATTTCTCTGCACATTGGTTTCCAGGATGCAAACACTTGTTTCACTGGTATGGTGAGGAAAGAATCCTTGACACGATTTGAAAATGCACTGGTAATAATTATTTTTTTAAAATGCACTTTAGAAGAAATTCACAATGTATTATTTGAAGTACAGTCTGAATGCATGAAATTACTTTGAATAACAACAAAAATCATTAATTGAGATTAATTGCAAACTCCAAGAATAGTATCAATAAATATTGAAAAGGTTATGCAGAAAGAGAAGCATGGAATTGTGTGATTGAGTAAATCTTTTTCAATATAGATACACAAGGCACTCACCCAAGTTCATGCTGACAGCCTTACAGAATGCAACTTTTTACCACTTTAGTAATTGAATATACAAACTTATTAACCTCTGTTAGCAGAGGAAAGCTTTATGCACACACTTTACACAGCTGAACTTGGAAAACCCCAAGCAAATTTTGACAACTGTGTTAAGCACTGTGAAAGCATAATCAAAATCCCTAGGCTAGTATGGCCCTATACTGATAAATGTTATTGCAAACAAAAAAAAAATGATACTAAGACCACAAATATACATGCTTTTCTTCATTCTTCATCTTCTCAGACTTTTTTTTTAAAAAAAAATATTTCTTTCTATTTAAACAGTCACCATTATATTTGTGGCAAAGAACATACTTTAAACTTTCCTGGCACCTAGAGTCAAAGATGGTGTATTTAAATTTAAAAAAATAAATAGCTCTATCTCAATACCTTGACAAAAAGCACTCTAGGTTTTTTGCCTTATTCCAGGAGAAAGAATCTATTCCTCATACAGATAGACATTAACATATTAATACTGAATTTGTCACTGTTGTATAGCTAAATAAAAGCAACTTCAAACTACTTTTACTTCTATATTGCTACAGTTGTACCCATGAAGCTGGGGTTGTTGAGACACATCTTTTGTTCCTTACAGATAATTCTGAAAGAGGCTATACATGTTTCGCTACTGCTTTTTTTGTTCAGAGCCATTGTGTAAAAGTATAAAAATGTATCATCTGACATTCCAATTGACCTGTGTCTTCACAGCAGCTTAGGCTGCTGCTGAAAACTATGTGCTGGATTAAGTAGATTAGTATATTGCTAACATGCAGATGAGGTGACTCATTACTTTTATAGATAATAAAATCATCAATTAATGAACTAAGCTCCACTATAAACACACATTCTGTACGCATATAAAGGTGAATACTAAGTACTGTTGAAAATTCAGCTTGCCATGGATTCTGCTTTAGAATAGTTTTGTCAGCATTTTTTCTATCATCCATAAATAATTCCATATTGTAATTAGAACTAAGACATTTGCAGGAGAAACAGTTCAAAATTACTCCAACTGCAACATGAATACACTTAGATGTTTTGAAATTAAAAAACACCCAAACTTCTTGGTAGTGTAGAGGACAAACAGTATTGTAGAGCACAGACAGTATTTCACTGTATCTAGTTGAGCAGATAGCATAATGTAACTAAAAAGATTAATGTATGTGACTGCTGCTTATTCCATGGACCTGCAGTTGAAGAACAAAATAAATTTGTTGAACAGACTGGGGAGGGGAGGGGGAGGTGGGGAGAGTACATAGAGGAAGAAGACCAGATAAACAAAACTTAATGCATTCCAAAGTAATAAAATTCCCTGGTAAAACCCCAACTGACATTTTTAAACAGACAAGAATACAAAAGAAAATAGAGTCAAAATACAGTCAGGAAAGAAAAGTAGGACAGAAAGGGGATTTATAAGTTTAGAATACTTTGTGAAAATTAGAGATGGACCATAGCAAGAAGGCTTGATCCAGATACCTCTAAATTTTGTAGGACACTTGATAGCTTGAACAGGATTTGAGTTCTACAAAGTTGCTTTTTTTATAATGGACTTACAGCCAAACTCCATTTCCAAACTCTGGGATAGTTTGAGAATGTCTTTTGATTCACATCCTGAATCTTCCACCCATGTCTGCTGGAAATCTTACACTGACACAATTGTTGAAAAACCATGTGGTTAGCCAAGATTCTGTTTTCACCAGTTCAATCTCCTGAGCTGTTCTAGGCCACCACTTTCATCTGCTGGAAATAGTGTGTGAGGTTTGACCTGAACAGCTTGAACGCCTTTCTGCAGCACACAGACAGAGGTTTTATTGTAAGCTTCCATTTTCAGGACTTCAGTCCCTCCTACACAGTTCAGTAACTAGTTAATTTATATATTCTGCCTGAAGCACTCCCTCTGGCTTCATAATACAATCTCTGAAATGAAAAAAAGCAGATACAGCCATTCCCAGGCCACTTAATCAGCTCTAAGCTGCCTGCTGGCATGAAGACACTTGTAGCCAGCTCAGTGTCCCAGGGCAGTCTGCAACACTGAATGATGGTCACCCCTCTGCTGTGCTCTCCAAGCAGCTACCTTCCCACCACACAGCACTTTGCTACGTCAGTTTTTCCACTATATTCCCTATGTGTCATCCCCGTTCTTTCCAGGTCACTGAAAGATTTTACTTTGGAATCAGCTTGCTTGCAAACAGGTTTTGTACTTACAGGAGAGTGGAGTGGGGAGAAAAAAAAATAAGGACAGGTTGGCTAAAATAAATAGTTTGTGAGTGCTAGAAATAATTTCTACATATTTTTTCTTGTGTAAAGTCTTGTGTAAAGTCAGTAGCTTACCAAGATGTAAATTCCAATTCCTTCTTTTCCCTGCAATTTCAGTGATTCTGGTGGCTTCTGTATCCTGTGAATTTTGTGGCATGTACTGTGGGAAAGCTCACACCAGTGCTCTTTCCCATGTGGGGACATTGACAAGGTCTCTGCTCTTTCTGCTATCCAACTCCTCTAGCAAACTTACCTGAAGTCAGTAGATCCAAAATTATTTGGGGGACACATGGTCATGGACAGTGAAATGAAAATAACAGAGCTGAAGATCAATATAATTCTTGTACAACACCACCCTCCAACCTCCCCAAAATACCTATACACAAAACCATGCAAGAGGAATTGAAAGGACTTTTGGGCTCACTTAGTTTAGGTTTAAGAACTTTCCAATGTGCTCCACATGTAGCTTCCCCACGCCTACAGAAAGGTGAACAGGTACTGCCATTTAAGTCGATAACCCAGCATGTTTGCTAAGCAGCTATTTCTTAGCTCCTAACTCTTACATACTAACAGTTACCTCCCTGTTATCATGAAGGTATTTGCACATACATTGGTAAAACAGTACTATACTAATATAGGTGCCTTTTTTCCCCAATAAATGACATGTTGCGCAGCCACAGGTTTGTGTCTCTGCATAGAGGAGTGGAAAACAGATTTCCTGTATTTCTAGAATTTTTATGATCTCAAAAAGTTGAACTGAAATATTGAAGCATTAAGCTTTTCCCACAAGCAAGAAATGAGCCAGTGTATCCTAACTGGGACTATCAATTTTTTAAAATAAATACTTAACTTTGAGATTTTTTTCTTTTAAAATATGAACTCGCCAATATTGTAAAATGGATATTAGCTTTAAATTTAAAAAGACCTGATTTTAAAATAGAAATTTCAATTTTTTGATATTTTTTAAAAAAATTAATTTTTAATTAATTAATTAATTTAATTAATTAATTTTTAATTCATCAAGTCTTATACATAAACTGAGGCTCTAGTATAGGTCCAGTTACAGGGAACTACTCTTCCTGATAACTTAAACAGCAAATCCCACAAAATTTTGAAGTTACCATTTATAGCATGCTTCTATCAACTCAAAACTGCCAGAAACGTACTAATTTATATTTTATTGGTGGACAATTTTTAAACCTGCAGTCATTTTTTGTATTTTGTACATAAAACCATTTTAAATCTGGCATCCCTTACCTCATTCTGAAGGGATAAAAAAGAAGTATTTCCTTTTCTCAGAAAAATAGCCATTCATTTTTGACACATTTCCGTTTTAGCAAGAGTGTCATCAGAGACTTATGGGGGTCCTTCTGCAGTGTTTTCCTGGAGGCGTGTGTTAGACTCATCACCTTGCACCTCCCTTGTGATCCTGGTGAGACTAACACAGGAGCAGAAACTCCAAGCAGTATTTCTCACAGAAACTGGCTGGCAGGTGAAGACAGGCTGATGCTTCTAGCACAGGAATACAATGTAAGAAAGAAAACAAGCCGATAACTTGCAGCCCATGATGTTCACACTGATTATAAGGAACCTGGGAATTTGGATAGCTTTGGCTTTTAAAAGAAGTAAAAAAAAAAAAAAAAAATCAGCATGAAGACTGTAGATTACTTTATTCCACTATTCAATAATTCTATTTATATTTAATCAACAAAAGAAGTGAGATGCCAAAATAGGTTTTTTTCTTTAACTGTGATTCAGGAGGGGCTTGGGAAAGTAATCTATACGAGGACAAAGGTATATTTCTTTCTTCATTTAACATATACATTTTGCAAAATCAGGTTGCAACTTTTGGTTGCCTTTTATTATGATTTTTGTTTATTACCTTCTGAGCAATTCCTTTCAAGAAAAAAATGTTTTATGAAAACACTCTGGCAGGAATACCAGAATATGTTTTTGGATCTCTAAGGAGATTTTGTCTCCTGATTCATCCTGCATAATCTGATTCCAAATTATTGCTTTTTATGTTCAAATATTTTCTTATGTAATCAGGAATTCATACACTCATGGCATGGGAAAAATGTGGTAAATCATATTCCAATGCACACATACAACCTGTCATGTTTAACTCCCAAGGATTTTTAAATAGCCCAAAGAAAAACAAATAAAATGAAATGCAAATAAAGCTAATTCTAAAAGTAGAAAGAAAAAATGTGTTCCCCAAATATATTCCTGAAATGTTTCACCAAATTAATGTTTGTTATATAGCACTTAGATATAGGCTTTCATAGTTTTATTGGCAACAATGACTAGCACTTTATTTTCAAACCCTACATGTAATTCACCAATCCTCAAAATTTTTCTGTAATAAGTAAAAAATTTTATTTTAGAAAGATGAAAAAAATTACAGTGAACTACCTCATTATGGCTAAACTTAAAATCTGTGAGAATCAGTTCTGAAACCTAAGGGTTCTGAGAGTCATCTCCAGGACTGAAGCCATTGGGTTCTTTAATTGTGGGTGGCAGAGGAGGGGGATTAACCTCCACCAGGGCACACCCCAGCCTCCCCCTCTAAACAGACTGGATGCCCAAGGAGGATACACTCTGCCAGGGCACCTCTAAGCCTCTCACTGACCAACACAAGTGTGCTGCCATTGCAGCCAGCAAAAGGAGGAATTTGCTCTCCACTCCTGGCTTCCTTTTCTGCAGTAGAAACAGGTTTCTTCAGAAACTCATCCAGCTACTGAGCCTTACCCCTTGCTCTTTCACCTGTCTGTCTCAAATTCCCTGAAATTTCCCTAATAATTTAATAAGATTAGAGTATGTTTAACTCAAAGAGCTATTAAATTTGGATTTCATCCCATCTCAAGGCTTGCTGTTGCCACAAGGCCTACCAAACATTGCCAGACAGTAATGCTCAGCCAAGAAGATAGATTCATTAGTTGATAGCTGTTCTTCTGTAAATGAGCTCATCCAACCACTGTCCAATTCTACCAATTTCTTCATCCACATGTTGTTTCTTGTAATTCACCTAGGTTTTAATCTTCTGGAACCACAGTAAACTCTTTTCAATATCTTGGTATTATCTCTATTAGAATCCCAGCTCCAGAAAATGGGTCAAGCGTGCTCCTGCAACATAAACCCCTACTTTGTTCTCCACAAGTTATTCTCCTACTATAATACACAACAATAATTGATGCTATTATAACCAAATCTTAGTACTTATCTTTGCTGTCTTTAAATGTGTTCTCATATACTCATCATCTCTCTGATAGGTGTTGATTTTTGTTTGCTAGTTCTTAAAGCTTTTCATCTGATGATAGAGAAATGATTTTCCTCACAGATGACTAGGCTGTGCAAGGCATTTAAGTGCACAGAACCACCATAGGCCTGGAAAGGATCCTAAGGGCTCCCCTAGTCCCTGATGCAGTCCACAGCTCACCCTCTAATCCACAGTAGTTCCAAAAGGCCATTATTAACAGATGTTCATTCAGCATAGATGTGAGAACTCATCAAATATGCCTATGACCAACATAAATTTTCGAGTAGTCTGCAGAAACTTACCAGCATCCTTACTGTTAGAAAGGTTTTCCTAACATCTAATCTGTGCAATATAAGCTAATTATTTCTACTATATGGCATGCTAAAAAAAGAATTCCTGGCAGTTTGCACCAGTCTTCCAAATATTTTAAGACTTTCATTGTATCTTTACTCCATCTTCCTTGCTTCAGTTTAAACAGGCCCGAATTAAGGCAATAGCCCATCACTTGGAACACCTTAAGTCATCTGACTGTTTGCTGTAGGATCCTACAGGATGTTGCCAGAAGCTTTCTCCACAACCAATAGAGCCAATGCCACCGGCCACAGCTGAGCCCACCAGCAACAATGGCAGAGCCTCTGGGACAACATATTTAACGCAACTGAGAAGGAGAAAAACACTGCAGCCTAACAGCACCTGTAAGAGAGGAATAAAGATATGTGAAGAAACAGCTCTGCAGACCCAAAATCCAGTGAGGAAGAGGAGAAAGAAGTGCTCAAGGGATCACAGCAGAGATTCCTCTGTAGGACAGCACAGGAGAGGACAGGACAAGAGGGCAAGTTTCTTACCTTCCATTTCCAAATGGCTCTTGGTACTCAAGGGGAAAAAGAGGAGAGTCCCCTACCTCCACAAGGTACCTCTTTCTACAGGTCCTCTTTCTCAAGATTTTCTTTGCATAACCAACCCACCCCTTTTATCACATTTACCTTAATTACCCACAGCTGTGACCCATTAAGGGCAAGGCTGTAAGTCTTGTTTTGCAATTAGTACACCTGTGTCTTATCAGAGGCCAGGTTGCCTGTTAAGGTCATTAGAGCTCATCCAGTATTTTCTGTGTTTCTTCTTTTCAGTTTCCTAGCCACTTTCCATCAATAAGAGGCAACTCTGTGGAAAAGTATTTTTTTATTTAGGAAAGATTTTCTTAAGTATATCTTACCCTTTAGCCAAATAAAAAGGGGAAGCATCAAAGTAATTTTATACTTGCATAGTAAAGATAAACTTGGCACATGTGCTATACAGTAGATTTGCTTGCTGTGAGGCCATCTGATTTATTGGGGTTGAAATCAGACAGCCAGGTAGGTTTTACATATTTTGTCACAAAAATCTAAGATTGTCTAGACAAAGATGCTATTTTTGGCTCAGAACCAGTGTTTGCCCGCAGATCCTTGAGGTATAGCAGAATACTCTGGTACTACATCAATGTATGTTTGTGTCTAAGCATGTGTCAGCAGTGGCCTGGCTTCCTGGGCTTTGTTAACAAAATTGCAGCCAATTGACAAAGGGAAATAATTACTCACCTTTATCTAATATTCATTAGATCACATTTTGAACACTCCCAGTTTTGGTTCCCAGTGTAAGATGTTGGTAAACTGGAGTGAGTTGAGTGAAGGCCAATAAATGGTCAGACCTGGCAGTCCTGCCCTGTGAGCAGAAGCTGCAAGAGAGAGGTTGTTCGACCTACAGACAAGATTGCTTTCGGAACACCTTACAGCTCAGAACACCTTACAGCACTTTGTCCATATCCACAGGGAAGTTAGCAAGAATGCAAATTCCTCTTATGTTGGGTCATGGTACATGAATGAGAAACAACAGTCCCAGACTAAAAGAGAACAAATTGTCCAAGGATCTCTGTGAGGACAGCAAAGCACTGGGACAGGCTGCCCAGGAAGTTGTGGAGTTTTTGCCATGGAGGCTTTAAAGACCTGACCCAACAAAGCCCTGAGCAACCTGGTCTAAATGCTGAATTCACTATTAACTCTGAGTGGGATGTTAGAGCAGATGCCTATCTGAGATCACTTCCAACCTGAGAGGTGCCATGGAAGGCCATCTTCCAAATTCTCTCATGATTACCTTTGGGTAATATGAATATTACCCAAGCCACTGAATATATTCCAATTTTCTCAAGGAAGGTCTAAGTGCAGAACAAATCCATGAAAAGTATTAAAAATTATAACAGAAAAAATGCAACAATTCAGACTGCAAAATGATAATTGTGAATGGAATTGGTAACAGGATGTCTTGATTGCTGGCAGGAACACTTAAGACTGTGACTTAGAAAATCTCTAGCTCTTTTGATACTTTCTTTAGGAGCCAGTGTTGATTAAGATTCAAAGAGGAATGGTCCAAGTCTTACAGTTTTGGTCTTCAGTTCACATAATCCATATTTTAATTTTAAAGGGCTGTATCTGATTAGCCCATTATGCACTTTTCTTATTCTCAAATGTTTAATAATAAATGATGGAGGAAGATGCAGGTCAGATTAATTAGTCTTTTTGACTCTGTGTGTGTGCATTAACATTACTGAATGGTCTGTTACTGCTTAATTAAGCCCACAACATAATTTTTTGCATTGATTAGGTACCATGCAGTGCCCCAAGTTCAGCTATTCAAAGTTATGGCAGACATCTAAGTCAGATGTTACTGCTGCTGCTCCTACATATTAGCAAATGCCTCAAATAAAACACGCTAGGATTTTTCCAGTTAAAAAAAGTAGGCATTAGAGTAGGCATTGCTGCAAAAGTGCCATACACTTAATGAAATTCATCAGGCTAAATACTCTTTTTTATTTGCCCTGAAACATAGCAGGAAGCCTTTCTGCATAGGGCATTGGCTGGTACACAACAAATCTGTTGAAGAGACAAAAGTCATGACTGTAGGCAATGTGATTACATGGACTCTCTTAGTGAAGGACAGACCTCTTCTAGAAGGTTATGTATCCATAGCTTCCATTTCACCCAGAAGCCAATTCATGTTGATAGATTGTGTACATTTTCTACAAACACTGGAAATGGGTTTCATCTCAAGTAGCTTTAGACACTTACAACATATATGGGATATATCAGAGCTGCTCTGTTAGATTCCCTTTATTGTCAGCAGGGAGAAGTAGGTACCAAGAAAATGATTCATCTGACCTGCCTTAGAAATCTGCTGAAGGATGAGATTACTCATACTTGAGCAAATTGTATTACCTGCCATTGATAGGAAAAGAAGTTCAGACAAGTAGCCTGACTGCAAGTAAATCCCACACAAGAAAACAACACTGATCCATAAATCTGGGACCAACAGAAGTTTTGTAATAAAAGGGACAAAGAGCCTCATTCCTACAGAAGAGCCGCGTTTTCAGTGTACCTGCTTCAGACATTATTAAAACAAACCCAGATAAAGAAGTATTACAGTGCTATGACCAAAACTACAAGTCATACAAGTTTGAAAATTAAACTTTTTCATATACTGGAGATTTTTTTATATTGATAAAGCCATGGGAGATGAGAATGATAGTTTCTTTTTCAGAATCTTTCTATATCTGAACCATATTACATTCAGCTTTATGTATCTGAACCTTTATTTGGCCACCAACCAGTACAGTTCGTTCTGAGTATCATAAAGTATAACTTGCAGCAAGTAGCAAAAAAGAAAAACTTCTTTGGAACTCCCGTTGTTTCCCTCTGGGAGGGTAAAGTTCCTCCTAGTCTGAAATCTATAGGGTACCACTCTAACCAACAAAGAGTTCACAATCAGGTCACCACAAGTCTTTCTGTTCCTATTATTTCATCGTTATAGATAACAAGTTCCTAGAGCCTTCTTTGAGGAATTATGTAATTTGGTGAAAATATGATTAAATCTGCCTCCTTTTGTATTTTTTATTTTTTTCAAATAAAAAAAAAAAAAAAAAAGAAACAAAACAGTTTTTTCTCAGATGACTGCAGAAGAAAGTTAAAAACCTTGACTGGGAGAAAGTGCTCAGCCAGAATCAAAAGAAACATAGACAGAAGACCCAGAGCTGCTCTGGTGGCCTGTAAGGCTGCCAGGCAGTCTCCCAACCCCAGAGCTCAGCATCACGCCTTGCCTAAGCCGTCTGTCCTCCCTGCCGTAGTGCTCAGCTCTGCTGCAATTCCAGCTGCCCAGAGTGACTCTCTGAGTCATCGCAGTTTCAGCACCACATAATCCTGGAAGGGATGTGAACAGAATAAGTTGAGGCTGCAGGGGGAAGTGCACACACGCCAAAAGAAAAGGGAAGCCAAAATGGTAGGGACACAGTAAGTGTGGTCACCAAACAAAAACATGACACATCCAGAAAGTTGAGGAAAGGAAAAATTGTCCTGAGTGCCTCCACAGTAGCAATGCAGAGCCCTGAGTGTGACAGAAGGAGCACAACATTCACATGAAGAGGTCATCACCTTTCTCACCATGGAGAAGAGTAACCAGAGAGGACAAACTTTCATCAAAAGGGAGGTGAAAGCTTCTCGCAGGTGATGATGATGATGATGACTATTCAGCAAACTGCAAGCTCATTTAGAAAAACTGCAGGAAGTTTTTCAATAATTTGTGCTGAATCTTCTTAATAAAGAGAAGTGAAGCTTATTTTTTAACATTGTAATCACAGAAAAATGGTGAAGAGACCTCTTCTTTCTCAAAAATCAAGTAAAGGAGAAAACCCTGCCATGCTGCTTTCTCACAATTTAGCACATGGGCACCAAAATAACAATGCATCTCTGAAGGTAATTTTGACCTAAGTGGTTGATCACCATATTGAGGCAGTGGTCACACATCCTGACCTTACTGCAGCAGAGCCAAGTGAAGACACTGCTAGCCCTGCCTTGTTCCCAGCTGTTTAACTGCACTATTTGTTTGGTTTACTGACTTGTGGACCTGCTGCCATAACTATTCAGTCAAGTGCTCTCTGCTTCAATAAAATCAAGTTAGATGAGCTGATATAAGGTCTTCTCTAGGCTAAGCTGTTGCAACTCACTGGGTCCTGAGGTGACCAATCACCTAAGCAGTCACACCAGCACTGTCAGGGATCTCGAACCTTAGCTACCTCTGGCCAAGGACTGTTTCTTAATGGAGAATGGAGACCAGCCCTTTGCCCCTCACACTGTTGAATTCTAACATCTCCATGCTTTTCCCTGACAACTCTCCAACTCTCTCCCTACAAACTCTGCCTTTAAGTCATGCTAAAAATTTTTCTCTGATTTTTGTGCTGCTTTGGCCATCAGCTTCTTTAGTGTTTCTACTATCTTCAGCCTGCCTCTTTCCCTGGTAGTTTGTCCCACAATGTCCAATCTCTCTCCAGGAGAGGCCTACTCCCACCTTATTCAGATCCCTGCAGCTGCTGTGCATTTTGACTCATAGTTCCCAGTGCTTTGGTTGTCTGCTGAGTAAAGGAGCTAAAATCCGTTTCGGCAGGGTAGCAAGTGCATGAGTTCTTCAGGAAAACAGTAAATCAGCTGGTCCTCGCTCTGCAGGCACTAGGCACAGAGAATTACAATAAGATAGAAATTTCAGTAACTCTCCAGTCCAGGAGGTATTGTCGGCTGGCTTTTGGAAAGGGACAATGAAGAAATGTTCATAGGGCTCTTTAAAGAGTCTTACCCATTCTTCTCTATGGACTCACTCCCCAGTGAGTGATAGGTGATCTGAAGGAAAACAGACTACTTTTGCTCTCTGGTCTGACCTGCCCTTTCCTTATGTCTGAAGTAAAGCCTTGTGCCTGACAGACCAAGCCTTGCTGGCACTGTTCAGCCTGAGCCTGCTGTTGTGGGACCAGCCTTAACAGGGTGCCCTCAGCTCCCAGTACTATAGTGTATACCTTTAGTGTCAGTCTCTGGCTCATGATTTCACTTGCAAATGACATACACAGTAAAATTTGAAGTGGCAGAGAGATATATGTCCTCATAGAAGTGCATACTGTTAAGTATTACAGCTGATTTCTCCCCAGAATATTCCTACACTGCTGTGTTGCTACATATATCTTGGTTGGTATGGTTTAACTAAGAAAACTTGCTTGTAAATGCAGCAGAAATCATCAATAATTCTCTTTTCTTCCCATTTTCTGACATGTATCTCATGACCTCAGTCCATGTCTAAAGTAAGAGGGTCCACAATTGTATTGCATTTGTGTGGAAAGGGTTTGATAATGGGGGGCTACAGGGATAGCTTCTGTGAGAAGTTCCTGAAAGCTTCTCCATCTCTGAGAAATAGTTCTATTAGTAATAAACTAAATTAAACTAAATTGGTAATAAACTAAATAATTTCCCCAAGCCAAGTTTCACCCATGATGGTAACTGGTGTGTAATCTCTCTCCATGTCTTTATCTCCAGCCACAATCCTTTTGCTGTATTTTCGTTCCTCTGTCCAGCTGAAGGGGGCGCGATAAAGTGGCTTTGGTGGGTACCTGATGTCCAGCCAGGGACAACCCACTACAACCATGTCTCATGCAGGGTCACAGACAGGAAGCACTGTCCCCATCATGACTGAATCTTCTGCCATGAGAATTCTTGCCCAGCTTTTCAAGTTCGTATACCTGAACTTTTGTGTTTTCCCAGAACTGGAAAGAAATGTCTCAGGCTTCTGCAGTGCAGTTATCGTTGTTCTTTGTCACTGTGTAATCCCTCTTTGCTGAATGCAGCCCTATAAAGCTGTTCACCTCTTGTTCCCATTTGTTTTTGTAAAGCCTATTTTCTTTAAAAGCTTCTTTGTATTGACTGCATATAACATTTTCTCCCTGAGATCTCTTTCTTCTGACCTGAAAACTTAATGTTCATTTTTCAATATTTCAAACTGTACCAACAGAACATCCTTCCTTGCTTTCCTTAGGGAATTTTTTAACTATTTGGCTTCGATCTTTCTGTGTTTTTTGTAAAGTCAGGTCAATAAAATCTTCAAATAACATACAGTTGTTTAGGGGTTTGAAACAGAGCTAAATTAGAACTGCATTTTTGAACACAAAATTTGTGTGTATTTCAATGAACTTTTTCATTCATTTGTTTACCCTTTTTATTACAATAATCAAATAATGAATAATTTTACTGAGCAGAGGTAAATAGCTAAACTGTTTATTAGTCAGGTGTAAAAATAAAAAATCAATAGAATCAGCTTCTTCCTATTTGTCTTGAAAACACAGACAGATTAAACATAGTGGAAAATATAACAAACAGCATCAAATATATGACTGAGAAGGCGCCAGCGCATGAGTTGTTTTGTTCTTTCAACTTTTGCTATCCCAAGCCTACTATAAGAAGGACTTGTTCCTCCAGGAGCTGCCCTAAACCATGGAAAATGAGAGGCCACATTGGTAGGGCTGCAACAGTTTCTCCTAAAGAGACTCTATTCCTGTTTGAAAAAGGAAAAAAAAAAAAAAAAAAAAAAAAAAAAGAGTAGTACTGCTTTTCAATCTGAAAGGGAGAGCTGGAGTAAAAGGGCAGCTGGCTCTTAGTTAAACTAACTGATTGGTGTGAGTGGGTACTTATCTGAGTGATGTCTCCCATACTGACCTCAGCTCTAGCAATTAATTTCTGGTGGAAATCTGCAAAAATACAGCCATGCCTGATGAAGTCTGGCATCTACATGCTCAGTCCTTCAGCATGTACATTGTCCTCAGGTAGATACCTACAGGACAGAGTGGTCTGCGTAGCCCACACCCCTAATGTTTTACTGGGGTTAGTGTTTCTAGTATTTCTCAGTCTAAAGAAGAAGCTTGGTTAAGAGTCAGCATTAGATTGTATAGAGCATTTACCACTGGCCAAGCCTACTATTTGTTTCTTTCCTGCTAGGTGGAATCCTCCTCCCACCTTCCACCCACCTTCTTCATGCATTGGTATCACCATTACAAGCTTCGCATTAATTAATTCACTTTTGTAACACACCTGATTTTCCTTCCAGTACTCACATCTAGTGAAATGTTTCTCACATGGACCTTCTCTGGCCTTAACCTGACAGCAAGAAATCCAGATAAGCACATAACAACTTGGCATGCTTTAGATCAGCTTTCAACCTCTAAATTCAGCTAGATATCTTTATCTACTGTGTGAATCTCTACTGTGTGTGCTCTTCATTGAACACATTCACGGTACATAAAAGTTAAGAACATCTGCACTGACATAATCTTGTGTTTTCTTAGCTCGTCCTCTAAAGTGTTCACAGTGCTTGGTCTGCTGCTGGTGCACATGCCCGTTTACCAGGGCAGAGGCTCCATGCTTGAAAAATCCCAGGCTGCAATCTTCCAGGAACAAGTTGTTGGATGCATGTCTATCTTTTGCTAGTTCTACCTGACTGCTGGCTTGAAACTGCCTTTGATAAGTGTAAAGCAGAATGCAAGCAAGTGACAGAGCTTCTCAGTGCTGCTAACTTTTTAGCAGCCTGCAAGATATCTCCTCATATCAGTATTGAATGTGTGGTGAATAGGGAAAATAAGCATCATCACACATTGGGCACTTCAAACACCACGCAGCATCTACTCTGTAGAGTATATATCACTCATGAGAAACATACCATTTATTACAAGATCTAGATGTGATTTATATGATCTCTGGCAGGTAGAATCCTTCCTTCCAGGATTCAAGTTGCTGTTATAGATCTTTACATGGAAATGAAAATTAATACAATGTTAGTATCAAGATCTGGATACACAAGATGAGGACTGAGTGTTCAAATTAAGAAAATATACTGTAGAGGAAATGAGCCCTAAGTATGCACTTAGTTGCTTCAAAATTGTGTTCAAAGAGCAGTTAACAAATCCATATCATTACATAATTAGAAGGCTGTGTTGAATGGGTCTCTAAAGGGTCTTTTCTGAGCATAATCCCATGTCACAATCGTGTCTGCCTTGAAAGAAAGAATAGCAAACTTTTTTACTACATTTTCAAGCAATTCTGCCCAAATGAGGAGTGGGTATAAGCTTTTCAAAGAATTAAAATGATAAAGTAATTTTCTAAAATTAATAGCAGCTCAATGGCCATACATAGGAAGGCTGACTGGTTGACTGCATGGATATTGTCATTTATTATATACGAGTAAAGAAGCAATTAAAATGAGCAGATTAAGTGATAGGCTATTTAGATTTAATTTTTTTCTTTATATCACTAAGGACTTAAACTGAAGAAAAAGAAATTTAGGAAAGTATTTCCCAATGGAACTGTATTTAGGTGCTGCAATGGATACCTGGGAAGACTAGAATCTCTCAGTCACTGGAAGTATTTAGCCATCATTTACCCTTGCTAGCCAAGGAAAGAACAAGATATTCTCTCAACACCCCCTCCAGCCCTAATGTCCATCATAATATGATCACTGCATTAGCAGTAAGCACAGCTTGCTGCTACTTGCAAAATGCATCTCTATTTCATAAAGCAGTACAGCTCAGGAACAGCAGTTTTTGATTTAAGTGCTCATGTTTCAATTTCATATTCTAATCAGAAATTCAAAGTCAAGATTGATATCATGCAATCTAGAGAAGTTTTATCTTCCACAATCCAGCATAATGTCAATGGTTTATTTATCTGAATGTCAATATAATTTCCTTAATTAAAATCACTCAAATGCTTTCAATAGATACCTTTTCTTATAATAATCAACTAATGCATTCTGATTTAAACTAGTAGTTGCCATAAAAAAATTCAGGCATGATTTACCAGTCAGTGTGGTCCAGGGACCATTCCAAATGGGCTTTATGCAGCTTTCTGGATTGGAATTTGAGATGGTTTTTTAGACATAAGCCATTCCATGCCATCAGATCTCAGTGCCCACTAAATTAAACTGGCCTGTTATTATTCATTGTATAAATGTCATCTCTGTCTTGCATAGTCATAGACTTGGGTTTCAGCTGATGCCTGTAAGTGTAAATATAAAAAAGTCAACATTGAAAAACCAAAATATACAATGCAAAAAATAGTCACATGTTGAGTTTCAGTACAACATCAAGTACAATAATCTCTAAGTAAAATGTCTCATCATTTCTCCTACTATAGTTCAAAGTAAAATCTTCACAGCTTTTTATTTTTAAAATCCCATAAATTCCACACAAAGTACTACATTCATGAAGAGATTATGAACAAACTTCCTATATTTGCCTTCAGATTGGAATGTTTTTGGCCATCCATACATACCAGCTTTAAAGAACATTATTCAGTATCTTAACAGCTATTTTTAGAAAGACACATCAACAATAGTCACCCATTGAAAGTATAAACAATAGCTGTGGGAGAAATGCATTTCAATACCCAGGCTCATGAAGGAAATGTCCATCCTCACAAGCTGGCTAAATAGACCATGGTCTTTAGGAAAACTACACTCAGCAGCTGGTAGAGCCGGGGCTCATCTGAGGATCTACTGCAATAAACCAGAGCAATTATCCACAACGTGAGAGAGCGTTCTTGAAGAGCTGAGGCTATGAAAGATGTCGTCCTCAGAGGAGCAACCTACAGATTGAAAGCTGCATTCTATATAACATTACTGCTTCTCATGGAAACCTGAAATTCTAGTCAGTGAGACTAAGTTATACTTTGACTTCATCTCCCCCTCTTGCACCCTGGCTTCTCTGGCCTTCTCATCCATCACATTTCCTTATAGATATATAAATGATTCCACTATAGAATGACCTTGTTCCCAAAACCCCAGTGTCTTCGATTACCCTTCTTGGAAAATATCATTGATATGAAACTCTTCTCTAGTTTGTTCACTAAAGGTTTCTCACTAAAGAACCAGTTGAATCACACCAAACTGGGGCCCACAAGCAAATTAGCATGGAAAAGACAATCACTGAAATAGAAACTCAGATGAATGCAGAAACAAGATAGCTTGATGACATGGTTGAAGCCACAGATGTGGGGATTTACTCAACCAATATGTTTTCTTTGCTAAGTCTAGCATGCAGTTTAGCCACAAGGCCTGCAGTAAGCTTACATTTTCCACTTCTTAAACTTAAATTTTGGTGTGCAATTCCTATTAGCCTGATTGTGCCTTAATAAAACTGAAAGAGATTAGAAGAAATCTGGGTTGATTATCCCATTGTTCCAAAATGGCTTTCACTGAGTCCTCAGCAGATTCCAGTACCTTGTCAGGACATGTAAGAACTTCTGTAAACTTAAGATTATAATAAGAGAGGGTGAAATAGTGTAGAATGAGAGAATGAAAAAGAGAAAAGAAGCCCAACAGTGGCTGCTACAGTCAATGGTAAAGCAGACTCTTAGAAGAACCAAAATATTATTCTACATTGTGTTTTTCCTCTTATATTTTTAATCTCTCCCTCCCTGCCCCCCCTGCCCCTTTTGCTCTCCACAAAATAAGATGTAGAAAGGGACAGTTTTGAGAAGCCTGTTGTTTAAGAATATGTATCCTCCTGGATAGAAAAAGAAGAAGAATATGCAAAAACCCCTCAATTATTTATACCTTTGCAAAATCAGATGTGAATGTACTGCCACTTTTTTTTAATTATAATCTCCTTTACAACACAATTCCTTTAATTGAAATAGAGATCAAAATAGTTTTGTATCAGATGGGATCCTGAAAAGAAATATAATTTGTAGATATTTTGTAAATATTCAGAAACTGAAAAAATTAATTCAAATATAATGCACAGCATTTAAATAAAAACACCCTTAAAACTACTTGTGCTATCATAAAATAAGCTCAGTGTGCATACCTGAGAATACCAAAGGGCATAATCCATCAAAGGAGAATAATCCCCTGTTGTGTTATAAACACAAATCAAGGGAGTATAAAACCTATGTGATGTCACAGTTTTATATTGATACATAAATGTCTGCACCAGGATAGATTTTGCTTTCAAGATACAGATGTGTGTTGCATTGCCCCAGAGTGAGCTCATTACATGCCAGGTCGGCTCTGGTTTGGCTTGCAATGGATTTCAGCAAGCAGCTTTCCAACTGTATGAGGGTAATGATGTGTGCAGCTTGCTCCAGCATGAAATCTTTCAATAGTAGAAATTTCCTGGGTTGATAAAGACTGTAGCTCTCCCCAGGAAAATTGTCTGCTTGCTCAGCCAGCATGTCTTCCACTGGTAGAAAAAATTTCACAAAGTACAAAATTCTAGATGCTGTGATGTGAATTATAGTTTGGAACAGAAAGTGTATTAACCCAAACTAATTGAAGTCAGGGATCCAAACTGAATATCCTCTTTAGAATTTGAATTTTAAAAGGTTTTATCTTCATATAAGTCAAATACACTATTATATCTGCAACTATATAGCACATAGTAACATAGACAAATAAGGAATGTGAAATAGTAATATCTACTTTAAGTAGATTTGGGTTCTGAAGTATTAAAACTGACTTTCACCCTGTTTAGGAGAGATGAAAAATGCAGCAACTGCACAAAATTATTTATTAACTATCCCAAGCATCTGACAATGTGCATGTATTACAAAGATTAGGATTTCTTTAGTTTCTAATCATCTACAATACTGAAAGAACGCTATGGAGTCTTTTCCTTCTAGAAAAAAGTACCTAGTTGGAAGATGAATGGTCTAACTTTTCCTACATGAAATTTCCCTTCTGAACTTATGTAGGCATCAACTTGGCATATAGATTCCTCTCCCACAGAAGATCAGGATAGAAGGACGGACAGGAAAAAAGACATGAGATGAGAAGCGTTTAACTTTAATCCATGTGAAATAAATGGGGCATTGAAAATCCTGACTCAAAGTCATATATAATATGCATAATAAGGAAATAAGTATTCTTATACTTAAAAAAAGAAAAATTGGCATTTCTCACATTTGTTATTGTTTCATGATTTCAGACTGAGAGGGAAGGAAAACAGCAAAAGCAAAGGCGATGGAACGCAGGGGGGAAAAAAAAAGAGGATTAGGGGAAGAGAAGGCTGTCCTTCTGTGGCCAGTAGTTCTTTCAGTTGTTCCTAACAGGAGTTTAGGGCACAGCCTGTTCTGGTAAAGGCCAAGGAAACTAACCGAGGTGATGAAGACAGGAGACCTTGCTGCACATCCCTTTGTGAGTGTGCCTTGTGTCCGAGGTCATTTAGCCCCGCCCTGGGGGAAGCCAGGGCTCTCCTTTCACAAGAGGCCTCTGAAAAAGGTGGGGGAAAAGGTTCTGAGTATGGATTTGGAGCAAGAAGTCCACACCTTCACCAGGATCTGCCTCAGCAAACTTCAGCGCTCCAGGAAAAGTTAAGCTTGCTTGGCTGCAGCTGGATGCTAACAAAGGCTTCAAAAGGGGTGGTGGTGACAAGTTACAGTGGATCTTCTGTAAATTTAATCCTTTGTAATGGACACTGCTGGAAAACTCTCATTTATAGCTTCTTGGGCAACAGTAGCTGAAAACTATCTAGATAAAGATCAAAAGGTGTTAACGGTTCTGGAAAGGAGTAGGCTGGGAAAATAAATGCCCAGCAGGTAGGAAAACAAATTTGTGTTGTTGCTCAATAGTCATCTTCTGAGAATGAATGTAGCATTCTAGAATTAGCAAAATAATCAAACAATGTTGAAGGGTAGCAGAGGGACATCCAAATCTGTGTGATTCACTTCCTACCAAATCAATCCATTTGGTTTAACTGCAAGCATTTTCCCAGTCCTCACAGTTTCAGAGTATTTCAGAGTTAGAGGGGGGTTTGGCCCTTGTGTAACCAGCACATGCAGTATAGAAATGCATTGTGATGTTTATTTTGTTTTTAATAGCAAAATTCAGAAGTTTTCATATAGTCTTTTAGAATCAAGATTTTTTTTCAAGGTAACACCACTGCTCTGTACACCCTTTAAAGGGGGAAAAGGGGGGATGTTTTCTGTCATTGATACTGACATGTTAAAGTCCAAAGTCAAAATAAAGAATTACCGTAAGGTAAAGCATACACAGTGTGGAGAAAGCCTGTTGCTACTTTCCAAATCAAGTGGGAAACACATCAAAAATCGTAATTGCCTTTAAACACTTCTGTCCAGTGTTGCTTACCCTATCTACTAAAAGTTGTTTACATTTCTGGTCTGAAGATATTTTCTACCATTTTTAGCTCTCATTATGTGATTGTCTGTTAGACATAGAATAATACATAATAAAAGCCTATAAATAATATTTTTATAAATAATAAAAGCCTATTATTAAAAGTTTATTCTACAAGGTAAATACTGGAAGGATAATCATGTAAGCCTCCAATCTGCTTTTCAATGTACTAATCCCTTTGAGTTTCCTTAGGTTTTCTAACTAGCATGTCTTTTCTGTACATCGAATGATTCCTAAATACTGTTCCAAAGGCCATCACGTTTCTGAAAAAAACCCAGAGGTTTTAACAAGCCAATAGTCCAGAGGCAGTTAAGCATTTTCTACAGAGTTAAATAATCTTTTCTATTCTAATTAAGTTGTCTCTACTTCCGTGTCCAAATATTACAATCATCTTCTGGAATACCACTTCACCCTGCCAGAACATGGTCTCTACCTAATAGAAAAACTAAGTTTTAGAACCACTTCTTTGCCAGTGAAAGACCACAATATCATAAAAATTACATTCTGTTTTTATTCCAAAGAGTTCATATTTGTCTCCATTAAAATTAGAGACAGTAGATCCTGAGAATTTCTTCTTGTTACGGCTACTATTTTGTTCTTTTTTCCATTTTCCATTTTTAGAATTTTTTATGTTAATTTAAATGTAAAATATCAGCTGCCCATAACAGAAATGCATAAACTGTACCACACCAAGTCATATTACTCTAATGACTTAATTATTGTAGGATGCTATTTATAGGTAATGTCTCAATAAATCAAATTAATTAATTACCAGAAAACAAGACACTTTTATTTTTACTAGTAAATAAAAATTTAAACCTGTCATTTTCAGTGGAAATTTATTTTAACATGTTCCTGTGGACTGCTGAGTCTTTACCAACAGAATCTAAGTTTAACAGAAATGTTGTGATTCCTTAAACCTTTTTTTTCTAAGCTGAGAATATAAGCCTGGAGTATGACAGAATTGCTGTATGTGCAAACTGCTTTAGCTGAAAATTTCAAAGAATGGTTGTTGCAAACACAGGACATAATTGACCCAGTGATTTTGCTGTCTATGTTAGTGGAAGGTGAGATTTTCATAGAACAGTAGAATAAGTACAGAGGTTCTGGTGAATTTATGCCAACTTCATATTGCATTCTTCTCTTTAGTTGTACCCACAGGCAAAGCTATGAAATTGTCTTTGCATGGGTAAGTAAAATGTTGCTTGCTTTGAAGAGCTAGAATTCTGCCTGCTGGCAATTTTATCAGGATGTTAGAAAACTCAAGCCACACAGTTGGATAGGAGATAGTGCACCATTACATAATGCATCTTTGCTAAGTACTGTCTGAGAACAAGCAGAAGATATGCCAACTGAGCCAGTGCACCTGTTTTCAGGTTTACTACATTTAGCTCAGGGGAAAGCAAGAGAATATTCATAATAAAACAAGTTCAAGCTTTGTCTTTTATTGGGCTTTGCTGAAGAGAGGGCTAAACACAACTCCCTAATCTTTTTTCATGGGCGGTGAATGCTCAGGTCAGATGACACTAAGGAGAATAAAGGGCTATGAAAACTCATGTTAAGATGGCAAAGTCAAAGCAACTGCAAAATATTTAGTTAATTAATTATGGAATTATAAACTTGAAAAGAGCCTTACAGTTTGGCACTCTAATAGAGCTGATGAACAGGTTATACCTACTCTGCACAATATTCTTAGAATGGAACAAGAACTTTTGAGTATGTTGTTAATTTCCTTTAAAAATAACTTTTTTATTTTCACCTGAGGTAAAGCAAAATCCTTTATTTAAATGAAAGATTGTTTAGTTTTGCTTTCATGACAAAAGAAGCGGTTGTGTCCCTGCAGCCCATGAGGATCACAGTGGAGCAGATATCTACCTGTAGCCTCTGAAGGACCTCATGTTTGAGTAGGTGGATGCCTGAGAAAGGTTGTGACCCTGTGAGAAGCCTGTACTGAAGTAGGTTTGTTGGCAGGACCTGTGGACATATGAAGAGAAGTGCCCATGTTGCAGCAGATTTGCTGGCAGGACTCATGACCCCATGGAAAGGACCCAGGCTGGAGCAGTTTGGGAAAAGCATTAGCCTGTGGGATGAACTCACACTGTAGAAGTTCAAGAATGACTGTCTCCTTTGAGAGGAATCCCATGCTGGAGTAGGGGAAATGAGTGAGAATGGAAGAGGGACAGTGACAAGGTGTGATGAACTGAATGTGACCCCAATTCCCCATCTCCCTGTGCTACTGATAGGAAAGAGGTAGTGAAATTAGAAGTAAGGCTGAGCCCAGAAAGAAGGGAGGGATGGGGGAAGTGATTTTAAGAATTGAGTTTATTTTTCATTACCTTACTCTGATTGGCAATAAATTGATTGGCAATAAATTGAATAAATGTCATTAATTTGCCCCAGTCAAGTCTGTTTTGCCCTGTTGTTATGTTGTCTCCTAACAAGACTCATGACTTTCATCATATTTTGTCTCCACTGACCAGTTGAGCAGAGATAGAGAGACTTTGGTGAGGATCTGGAAACCAGTCAAGATTAATCAACCATACTCATTTAAGCAAATCAGGCTTAATATGGATGAACACTCAGTCCTTTAATAAAAAAAAAGTCTATTAGGTTTAATAGATCTTGATTGTGGTACCATAAGGTCTCTAAATCTTTCTCAGATTGGAGTCTCTTTAAACTTCTGTTTCCTGTTTGTATTTTCTTTTACAAATGTCTAGGTTTGGGAAAACTTTCTTTTTCTACATTTTCTTCCACTGTACATCTTTAATAAAGACAAAAATGAAAAAATATTCAGAAATTAATCAAAAATCTATTCAAGCTCCCAACCCCCAAACTTCTCCATAATATAAAAATGTCTTGAAAAAGTATACGTAAACTAAAAGCATAAGTAAACTAACAATGATTTGGGGAAAAGATATGTGCATTTATATGTTTTCTTTTCTTGTCAGAAATTCAAGTTCTTTTCCCCAAGTGTTGCAAGGTGATTGAAGATAGAAGGAAGTAGAGAGGGATGGCATCTAATTTTGTTATTTCTTTTCTTGAATTAAGATCAGTGACTCTTCAAAAAACTTTTTCAGTTTGAATATGAAACAACACTCCTCTATGCATTAATACATTTAAATTTCAAATCTTAGGAAGTTTTATTCCTCCATTGATCCATTTTTCAATCATCAACATTTATTTCATAAGTTTTTGTAATCCAAACACCAATGTATATCTAAGTGATCTCAATATTCCCACAATAACAGATATTAAAATAAAGACAAAGATACTATAGTAGATAATTGGAATCTATCCTTTCTCACAGTAATTTCAAGGTAAAATTCCTTGAACTCCAGATGTTTAAAAGGTTATTTAAAAAATTATGAAAAGAAATGAAAAGGTTACATGATGGAGGATAAAAAGAAATGATCACTTTTGCCATGTTTCATCAATGGAGAAACTTGTCTCCTTAGCTTAGAAAAGAAAAGTCAAATATTAGCAGAGCAATAAACTCTGATTGTCAAGAGTTCCAGATTTCTGTTCCAAGTAAAAATATCTGGGTTTTTTGGTTGTTTTTTTTTTTTTTTCTGGTTGGGCCTGTGTTTTTTTGGTTGGTTTTTGTTCTGTTTTGGTTTCTTTGGTGGGTATGGGTTTTTTTTTTACATGTCTTTTCATAACTTACAGAATATAAGAGCCCACTACTAATTCCTCTGAACAAGAATTTTATCAGATTTTATATCCTTTTTCGCATCTTCTTTGAAAATCAGAAACTATAAAAATAGAAGCATTGTATCCTCTGGAATACAAGAAGTCAGAAGCTGCCTAGGAATCCCCTGAACATTACTATTAATTGTGTATAATGTTATGCTTTTCTACCCCTAACTCTGAGCACTATAACCCCTTTCCCAATGCCCTGGGGCCTAAGATACCTGTTTCAATTTCAGGCCAACTTTTCACCTCTAGAGTAAATGGCAGCAACTGTCATTCCTGACTGTAATGTCACCACATGTATCTGTCACCATTTCATTATTTATATGAACAAGAGAATTGAAGACAGGCAAGAAAGATATAAATGACTATTACTTCAATCCTTGGGAATGGAATCACCTTCTGTCATGACTATTTTTTGTGAAGCTTGTTTCCAGTCAAAGGGAAGAACCATTATCAAGAAGAAAACTTATTCTAGCATCACATTACTGGCCATTTCTAGACAAATCTCTATTTCTTCAGAAAATAACATTATCTGAGGTCCCAAGGTCCTTTTCATTCACTTACTGAGAGTTTCTCTCATTTGAGAGAAAGGACAGGATCTTTAAGAGGGGTACTTTCTTCCAAACTTGTCCTCTTGAATTTAAGCAGTTTAAGGGAACAATGACTGCTGACAAGTTCCTTATTACCAGCAATTAATGGTGAGTTTGTTAATTAGTGTCCTGAGGCAAAGTTAATGTAGTGTTTCCAGCAGAACCCAAAACAAAAACATAGAATATTTTTGGATATGGGCTAACAGCTCTGTTTTATTCATCTTTTTCTTAACAAGGACAGATTTTCCTGTTCAAACCAGTGGACTGCAAAGTGCACATGCTGGGAAAAGAAATCAGCTTCATTAAAAGGAAAAATAATAACAAACTGGCTGTGGTCTTTTTCCTGACCCAGAACATGGCAAGTTCCCAGTACATTCAGGAAAGAATAAAAATTTAAAAAGATGAGGAGAAAAAAAAAAAACAAAGGCCGTGAAAGTGTTTTCTCTACTCCCTATTATTAAAAGAAAAATAATCATCATTGGACCAGATGACCCACTGTCCTCTCTTCCAACTTTACCCATTCTTTATACTGTGATCTATCCATTACTGAAAATGCCTTCAATGATCTAACAACATTATTTTCTTTTTGTTTTAAAATACCCAAAACAAAACATCCCACAAATCCATGGACATTCAACTCAGAACTGCTGTTTGCTTTGGGGATATCTCTGCCTATTACAAAATTATTAACTTTACAAAGGCAAATTTAGAAACTATCACATACTTTACCCTGTCCGCCACATTCCTCTGGCCTCTCAGAGCTGTGATCTTCACCTTTTTCTCATCTAACGAGTAGAGACATACAGGACATCTCTCTTATGAGTAAGGGTGCTTCTGGAGCAGTGTCTACACTGGGCATCAGAATTTTTTGGGATTTCCTACAGGTTTTCCAACAGTATGGTACTCAGGGGCCTCCAGAGAAGGAACAGACACAATTCTTGAACTGGTTGTAAAACCTACTTCCATTTCTAAAGACAACAAAAAATCCTCCAGCCACCACATGGCAGAGAATCACAAAACTTTGTAGGAGTGATCTCCATTGTCACTATTCCTACATCCGCTAGACTGTTCCTCATGTTTCACTGTGACAGTTAAATAAGGCAAAACTGCTTCTGGCCTCTGTTGTTTGTAAGAGACACCTTAAAGGCCATGGATTTCTCCTCAACTTTCCCTAAGGCTAACAGCCAGAAATGAGAGCCGACCCATCTGGCTCCTCTCTGAGCCATGCAGACAGAAGAGCTGAGGCAGCCGTGCCAGTGAGAATGACTCTGAGCAGCTCACAGTGAGGTTTCTCCAACAGAGAAGGCTGAATTTTCATGCTGAAACAGGTCATTTCATAACTCTCCAGGAAGAGGTGGGCTACAGCAGGCAGTTATAGTCACTTCAGATATCAATGAGAACATACGCCCTATCATGAGTGACAAGACCCTACAAAAAAAAAGTAGAATACTATAAATATGAAATTTTATTTGTTACTGTGACATAGTCAGGCTTATTTAACTTCAGACTTTGTATCAGCCAAACACAACTTTCAGACACAAAACATTTATAAATGTCTGCATTTAATTACAATGGTAAAACTTCTTAAAATAATTCTCTAAACATGTTAAACCACATGAAATGCAATCAAAGTTGTACCATATTTTTAAAAATTGCACAAGTTTTTAATTGCATAAAGTATATTAAATTTTAATACCAGCCAAAATGTACTTACAACAAAACCAAAGTAAGGCACGCACAAAAAGGCTGGTTGGTGATTGGGTGTATACTTCCCCACAGAGGGATTCATGAAGTATGGTGTCAGAATTTTTTAGAGAGTAATCAGGGTTTCATTTGTTTGGTTAATGTATTCATTACTGACAAGAACTGCACTATATATAAAAGGACAATAATCAAGAGCCATCTTTTACATGCTTTTCTCTCCATCCCAGCTCCTAATGAATGGTAAATCGTTTAAGTTATGAACAACTGATTGACTTAAGGCAGTCTATATCTTTTTATACATGCATTTATAGTTTATAACACAATAAAAATTAGGATTTTTAGGATTTCTCTGTTACCCTTTCCTTTTGGGTTTTTTATAACGAGTGTCCTTGTGAAGAAAGCATTGTCATCTGATAATATGTCAAGAATTGGCAACACTGACATTTTTTTGACACATTGATTTGGCATAAATTGCTAAGTCCATTTATGTAACACCAACTACATTTATAAAAGCAAAGAGGTATAGCCTAAGAACTCTCATGTGATTTATGTACAATTTACTCCCCAAGAGTGCAGCCCTAAGAAATCTGGAGCTTCACCATCTTGCCATTCATTTTTAAATAGAAGATAGTGACTTTAGACAGTTACAGGTTTTGTCTCACCACCAGTTTATCAACTGTAAAGCAAGACAGGTCTATTTCTCAGATCTGATGTGCAACAGGAGGTCCCAACCAAAGGCTGAAGCTAGAAAGGACATCTAAAGAGGTACTAAAGTCTTACACTGATTCTAACTGTAGTTTATATAAGGATTTTGTCAGGTGGCCTAAAGAAAGAGGCTAATGCAAACTCAGAAGGGTTCTGCAGTATAACAAATGTCCTCCAAAGAGTATTTGATAACACTTGATGCTAGTAAATACTAGTTAAAGTATAGCACATCTCACATATAAGCGCCCAAAAGATCTTTCCAAGACAATGTTCAGGGTGGGAGATGTCAGACTAGTTTTGCAAACTATATACTCCCATAAAGCAAATGACCCTCTGTTTCTGTTATCTTCACTTAAGGAATGTGTATTAGGTTAATTAACATATCTTTATACTCCTGACATCTCATGTTTGAAGTGAGAGCACAAAACCAAGTCTAATTTTTTGCCACTGGGTCTGATAATTTAGGAAGGCTGAACTGACACAGTCTGCACTCTCCTAAAATAGTAAGGAATTCATACTGAATGCTCCCAGAACATAGGATGAATAGTGTTTTTCAGGGGTGTAAGAGCCCGTCTGAAGCCCCTCATTTTCCATTCTGCCTTCCGATTGCCACGAGAAAGAATCCCTTCCCCCACTGCAGTTCCGGCTTAGAACAGGACACAGTGCAGGTGCAACCACTGAACCGTCATGCTGGCTGTTCCGAACAAGGCCTGGCAAGAACTTGGCAAGGACTTGGCAAGGACTTGGCAAAGACCTGACACGGACCCAGCACGGGACAGCCTGATGCGTGGCCTGCTTCTAATCTCCGTTCTTAAGCCAAATGAACTTTTGGGGTGACTCCTGTGGTCCTTCATTGAAGACCCCTCATCTGCCTCGTTACCACTGTGACAAACAAAGAATGAGAACCCTCCTCCCAAGGACTGAGACCCCTACTATAGGGGGGAGGGGAAATTGGTGGTCTGACCACTAATGACATGACCTGTTTCCCTTCAGTAATTTCAATGGACTTATTCTTCATTGTATTCGTCTTGCTTCGGTGGTTTCTGTGGACTCACCTGTTCCCTCGTGGCGATTACAATGGACTTTCATTGTTACACTTGCTCCCGCCTCTTTCCTCTGTGGACTATAACTGGAGCCCCGAGTCCACCAGAACTTCGGAGACTCCCCCGACACGACAGACGGATCCCCATCGTCCAGACCACTGAGGATCTCGCCTGTGTTGGTAGCTATTCCCATACCCCTCTTCTCTCTCTCTCTATCCTTCTATCTCCTTTCTGATCCCCACTATTGCATTTACTGTTTTGGCCCCTAATAAAGGTGCATTTGTTGTGATTAACTGATAGTCCCTTGTTGTTTGCCTTTGTTGCACTTTTGGGATCGGTGAAAAGAACCATCACGACACCCCGCAATAAGCGGATCGTGACAAGGGGTTGGCACTGAGACCAGTGCTGTTTAACAGCTCTCTCAGTGACGTGGACAGTGGGATTAAGTGCATCCTTAGCAGGTGTGCCGACCACACCAGGCTGTGAAGTGCAGAGGGAAGGGATAATGCCATCCAGAGGGACCTTGACAGGTTTGAGAGGTGATCCAGTGCAGACCTCAATAAGCTCAACAAAGCAGAGCACAAGGTCCTGCACATGGTTCAGATTAATCCCACAAATGAATATAGGATGGTTGAAAAATTATTTGGGAGCAACCCTGAGGAAAAGGACTTAGGAATATTGGTTGACAAAAAGCAGGATGCAACCTGTCAGTGTACACTGGCAGCCCAGAAACCCAGTGGTGTCCTGGGCTACATCAAAAGCAGTGTGGCTAGCAGAGAAAGGGAGAGGATGATCCCCCTCTACTCTGCTCTGGTGAGACTCCACCTGGAGTTTGGCATCCAGCTGTGGGGTCCCCAACATAAGAAGGATGTGAAACTGCTGGAGTGGCTCCAGAGGCAGGCCACAAAGATACTCAGAGGGCTGAAGTACCTCTCCCATGAAGACAAGACAAGAAAGCTGGAGTTGTTCATCCTGAAGAAGAGAAGGCTCCACTTATAGCAGCCTTTCAGTACCTAAAGGGGGCTTGTAAAAAAAGCTGGAGAAGGACTTTATGCAAGGAGATCTAGTGTTAGAACAAGGGGGAATGGCTCTAAACTGAAAGAGGGTAGATTTCCTTCAGATATTAGGAAGAAATTCTTTATTGTGAAGGTGTTGAGACACTGGAACAAGTTTCCCAAGGAAGCTGTGGATACCCCATGCCTGGAAGTATTTGAGGCTAGCCAGGACTGGGCTTTGCGAAACTTGGTCTAGTGGAAGGTGTCTCTGCCCATGGCAGGGGGTTGGAACTAGATGATGTTTAAGGTCTCTCCAGACCCAAACCACTCTATGATAGAAGTTAATTTTTTTTTTTTCAAGTAGCCTATTCAATCTATGTTAATTAGATGTTATAGCATTACAATATGGCACAAAGCCACACAAAACAGAAGTTACAGGGAAAGGACAAAAATTTTTATGTATATAAGAGAATTTGACTAAGAGAATCCACACCACAGATCTGGATTTGTTGAAAATAACTTTGTTGGAGAACAGAACGGCAATTGGAAGGCAAGACAGATCTAATGTGACAGAATGATAGCAATAAGCTGGGATGTTAGGAGAGTTGCATCAGGAGTGAAGGATGATATGGTCTCCTTCTTATTCAAAGATGATCCATTTCCTAGCTGGACACTGCTTCTCTAAAATACACTGGCCTTAATATTGTTTGCTAAAACAAACACAGCTGTACTTTTCATTTTGAAAGTGAGGAAAGCAAAATGACTTTTTGGTTTTTATTGCCTTTATCCTCTTCTGTGAAGTATGAGAAATAGAATGAAATCATGTAAGCCTATACATAGGTAAGTCATCCATGTGAAATGTGTACTACCCCATGCAAAAAAAGTGGTCTATTATGATTGGGATATTTATCTATCATTATAATAATCATTATTAATGTTAATTATTATTACCATTATTAAAATTATTATTATCATTATGAATGTTAGTATTGAGTCATGTGGTAAATGCCTGGATAATGCTTCTACCCCTGTCTCCATGCAGTTGATCTGTTCAAGGGATTAGAAAGAAAACTTTAGTTAGCGGAAAGACAAAGTTGAAAATATAGTGATAGCTGCAGTCTAACCTGCCTCCACCTGTCCACCCACACAACTACCTGTATCAGTCAGGAAATAGGTGACTAATATTTGCTCACTTTTGGGAATTCATTGAACATTACTAAATGATTCATAGAAACAGAGGTGTGGAATAATAATAACTTTTAAGGATAAATGCAAAACAAAGAAATCAATTCATTCAACAGATACGCATTCTTTGGTACAGAATATAACTGGCTGTCAGCCATGACCTTTCCCTCTCCTCTCCTCTCCTCTCCTCTCCTCTCCTCTCCTCTCCTCTCCTCTCCTCTCCTCTCCTCTCCTCTCCTCTCCTCTCCTCTCCTCTCCTCTCCTCTCCTCTCCTCTCCTCTCCTCTCCTCTCCTCTCCTCTCCTCTCCTCTCCTCTCCTCTCCTCTCCTCTCCTCTCCTCTCCTCTCCTCTCCTCTCCTCTCCTCTCTATTTACACAGCTACAGAGATCTGCTTGGTACCTCTGCAGCACCATTTTTAAAATTGTATCAGGTCAAGAGGAGCATAGAATCTCTTTTCCATTCCTGAATAAAACTTCTCCATGATCACCAAATAAAAGCAACAATGAAACCTTTTTTCCCATGTCACACTGTAATAATAAATCAGGTGCCAAAAATCTCTTGAATTCACCTTTTTCTCCTGAGTGGGAAAAAAAAAAATAGAAACTCTATGATGAGCCTCAAAAATATTTCAGTATTAAGAAACCAGTTCCAAAGAACACCCTTCATGCTCTTCCTGATGGGCAGATTAAGACTGTAGGCTGGTGACAGTCCTATACCTCTAAACGTTACAACTCCCACAAAAGGAGGACCTGATGTTCAATGAGTTATCAAAGCACTAAAAGGTGATTTTAATGAGCAGCAGGTGATACAGAGATACAGCTGGATAACACGCTGATTTGCATGACTGTTGTGAGGTGATTAAAGACCACACCCTTTTGTGGAAATCCCAGTTCCACCTAAAGTCATTTGTCACAAACATACTTGTGATATTTCCATCAAGTGGACTTCATATTGGTTAATGTCACACTACTCAAAAGCTTAAGCAAAATGGATCAACTTGCAACACACTGTTTCATGTAAATAGAAGCAACAGAATATAAAATGATTGTGAGATTTTTAAAGCATGTTTTATTTATTTACTTACAATATTTTTGTAGGCCTGAATTCAGAAGAGAATCCCTTCCCAGGACAGATATTTGTGTAAGTGTTTGCCTACTGGAAGGTATGTTCTTCAGCATTCCCTGAAACATGATGATGTTAAGATTGAGATGCTCTGTTGAATCCTTTGCTTGCATGAAGATGCTGAATTAGCCAGAACAATCATTTTACTCGTAAATGAGGTTCTTAAAACAGATCCTATTATTCTGTAGCTTATCACTCAGTTTTTAAATCTGTCAGACCAAAATCCACTCTTAGGCACTTTAAAAGGGGTCTTGTGTAATGTCATAAAAATGAACATACAGGTTCCACTAACATCCACACCCAAGTCACTGGATTGTTTTAGCTTGGCAAGAAAATCCCGAACAAACAACCAACAAAAAACCAAAAAACAACCAACACAAACTACAAAAAAAAATCCCCAAAATCCAAAACCAAGTACCCACAACAAACACCAAACCCCCTCACCTCTCAAGATTTAAGAACTTTAAACTTAGATTTAGAAACATAAATTTCAACACTGAAGTTTAAAAATGTGTCTTTCCACTTTCAAAGAACAGAAATTTGACATCATGCTCTAAAGTATTTCCTCTTAAATAATAGTGTAAACTAATGTTGATTCTCTGCAGACATTAAATTAGGTGATCAACAGACAGGCTTTTCATCATGCTGTGCTTGGCACAACTGGGAAATCCTACCTTTTTATTAAATAGTCTAAAAAATAATCATCCATTTCACTTCTGTTCCTCTTTCTTTCATAAACACTTCAATAACTTGGAAAAAAAAGATAATAGAAAAGCAATCTACAGAGTCACTCTTATCTTTTACAGTAAAAATTCCTTTAGTGGTTTGTTATACACATATGTACACAGATTTTTCATCAAATTAGCTTGTAGATATGTTCAGATGTGTTTAATGTCTGGCAAATTACAATGTATGTTTATAAGAAATACCAAATAGAGAACACAGCAACTTGTGGAGCCCAGTTCCATTAGAAATGTAAAACTGTGTCTTAGGAAATCACATTCTTTTATCTCTCTCTTCAGAAATACAGTACATCCTCCTGATTCATTTGACCTCAGAAAGACGCATATAGCCGTAGTTCAGAATTTCTTTGAGTTAAACATCAACGTTTATTTAAACTGGCTTTGGTTCAACTATTTTTGCTTCAACAGTAGTTGTGTTGCTCTTCTTGTTTCTGGTGATGCCTCAAATATGGAATTTAGGCAGGTGTTCAGTATCGTGCCATAGGATCAATCATGGCAAATTTATGAGACCAGAAAAATGGCAACCATGAGAAAAAGATGAAGGAATTGGTCATTTTTACTCTGAGGGAGACAGGGAAGCAAAAACATAATGACAGCATACAAATAAAAAAGGAGTTACAGACCTGATGATGGTGACCAAGGTTTTCCATATGCACTTGGAGTAACTTGAGAAAATGGGGCTTAATTTGCCGCAAAGTTTTCTCTACATGTCTATTTATAATGGTTATGAAGCACTGGAAAAGCTACCTAAAGGGGCTGTAAAATATTATTTTTTGGGAATTTTTATGACCTGATCCAGAAATGTTGATTCCAAGTAAGAAACAGTGTATATTTTTTTAGTATTCGACACATCGTGCCACAGACCATGCTTCATGAGTACTGCAGGGATTACCTCAAGTCTAATTACTGCATTTCCAATTCCAAGAAGAGAGGGATAAGAGCTACTGAAATTTCGAAAATAAATTCTCTATTATACTGATCCTACTGTTTAACTGAGCCTCTATTTCAAGAGAGAAAAAGAAGCCAAGACCAGGCCTAATCATGCAAATCCACTAGCCAAAAAAAGTAAAGCAAAAGTAAAGGGAGCTGTAGTCAAGGTTACTTCACCAAAAGAAACATCTCCCAAGTTCTTCAGAGGAAAATTACCCAGGAAACAGAGCAGTTTCATGGAGAGCCCAAAACTCCTGGGATCATTGGCCAGTGTTTGGATAACAAGTATTATTTGTTGAGTTATTAGTTGCCATACAGACTACAGTAATCTGAAGGACTGTAGTCTGTACTACAGCAGACTGCAGACCGCAGACTGTAGTCTGCAGTTCACCCCAAGGATAGAAAGGGTTACATTTCTCCATCTCTCAGCAGTACCATGCTCAGGCTGAAACCTTGCCTTTCTATCTGAGGTAATATTAATTTCACCTACAAGCATCAGTGGCTTAACATTTACAAGCATCACAAGATAATGTAGTCACCCTGGACATGAAAAACACAATGCAACACTTGTGTAACAAATAATAAATAGGTTCCATTCAATATAAAGCAGAAGCAATCAGACTTGTGTTTGTAAAGCAGTCTTTCAAAGAAATTCAAAGAATGAAAATAAGGAAAACAGTTTTTATAAAGGCAGGAACTACCTTTTTTAAGGCTCCACAGATCATCAGACCCCAATAAATCAGGGATCCCCTTCTTAAATAAATTTACCATTTAACTTCTGATACAATGAATAGTATTCCTCCCCATAAAGGCCAATACTAAATTATTTGGCAAGGACTTAAGTGAAATGTGATAACGTGTGACAGATTTTGGCCCTGAAGTAACTGTCTCACTAACTTAAAGAACTTGCTGCCTAAGCATACTAATTACATGTGCAGCAAATGAAGAATTATTTTATTTGCATGAGTTGCCTTTGTGACATTATGAGAAATGAAATACAGGACCACACAATTACATTTCCTCTTTATTTGTTATTCTGATGTCAGTTTGTGACTTGGAGAAATAGGCATAAGAACAGAAGTAGATACCACCCACCATTTGATAAAAGTAGATGTTCCAATTCCTGATCAAAATTGTAATATGGAAAATACAGAAAAAAGCAGAACAGAAATAACTATTACTTTCATAGCACTTTTTTTTGAAGCTGTCAAAGTGATTAGCAAGCATGTATTAGTCTCATAACAGCCCTAAGAAACACTTCAGATAAAACATTATATTATGGAAAGAATTTTACACTACCACAGTTAGTCCAATATATGAACTTCTTTATAATATATAAAATATTTTCTGTTTTTCACTGCCCACCCCCTTTTCTGGGAGCATTTTTTATTTATTTTACATTATCAACTACACAGTGTTCATGTATTCCTGTACTGACTTCTAGCAGATAACTACAAACTGAACAAAAGTTTATGGGCATGAAACAAAAATATGGCCTATATAGAAACAAACACAGTATGAAGTAGCAATCCTAATAATCTCCCTAGAACACAGTAGGTGATAAATGCCACATTCCTGCAGAACTACAACCTCTTGCTCCTTTTGTGGGGGAAGGGAGGGGAGAAGGTCATCTGAGGTGACAGGAGAGGAATGCAGTCAGAAGCCCCTAAGACTCAGGGGTATAAAAACAATTTGAGCCACACTCCAGAGACCCATCTCAATCACCTCAATCACATCAGTGTAGACACTCTTAGAGAGGGTTAATACCTGCTCTGCAAAACTAAAGGACTACATATATACATATAGAGTTTATAACTGCAAAACCATAGGCTGAGACCAAATACAGTCTTAGCTTTTTTTGTTGTTTTCTTTTTTTTTTTAATAGGTTAATTTGCTTCATTTTGATGGAATATGAAAATTTTGTTTGTGTAATATTTCTTATACCAATTTTTGATGGTGCTTTACCACGACATATATCCATCTGCAGATTCCATATACACTAGGCAAGTTTTCAGCCACAACTGATGTGCGGCTCACAACAGTATAAGTACTTAACATACAGGCAGTTTCTGGCCACATCATTTTTTTTATGCTGCACTTGTCTGATAATTCCTATCAGAGATTTAATTTCTGAAGAACTGAATGGATAAGAGGGCAAAAGCATCACGTCTGTATTTAGGCCAAAGGTCAGACAGGCCTTATCTGACCTCCTGGGATGTCAGTGTTTTCTGCTCCTTCAGCAGGGGACATGAACCCGGTACTGATGGTGCCAGAAATCTGCTGCCGTCACTCAGATATGAGGGTGCCCACCTGGCATGCTCAACGACAGCACTGCAAAGTCATCCTTGTAAATCCCAAGGGAGCTCTGTGAGAGCTCTTATGGGGTTTACAAGCCTAACGCCAGCTTTTGTCCTTGGCTTCCCCAGTGAGAGGATCCACTGGACATGGCACCAAGCAGGCTCCTTGTTACCCTCTTGTTACCATGGCAGAAAGGCCAGAGCATCAGGTGTTCTGCCATCTCCATTTCAGCTTTCACATGTCACTATCACCTCATGCATTAGGCAGTGCATTAGACCACAGCTACAGCACGGTCTGCACATACAGTTAGAAACCCTCAATTTCAAGTGCTGACTTGGATGGATGCCACACACCCCCTGGAAGCATCTGCATTTGAATTTAAAGGGGTGGGTGAGTGACAACTAGCTTCTTCTTCTGAAAAGGCTTTGGTAGATCATTGGTTGTCATCAAACCTATTGCGTTTATTGCCTACTGCCAAAAATTCCACCTACATGCCTGATGGCAATTAGTCCTTTGTAGGTGCTAATGAATAAAAGCAGCACGCACACTTTACAGACTTTAAAAGAATATCCCAATCCATATATTAATTCCATATGCACACACTCACATGCACACACAGTCCCCCCCTTTCCCTATCCGCATGCCACTGTGCACCCACACCCAAATTCGTGCTTAGAAAAAAAGCAAGTAGCAGTAAGATGATCATCCAATTGTGTGCAAGTAGGATTTTTTTTCATGAATCATTAGCTATTTTCCCAGAACTCATCTACTGAAAAAGTACTGCTTTATGAATGCAGAAGGCATCCTACATTTGGGATAATGAAGTACATTCATTCCATGCTTGAACCTTTCAGAGGTCCAGACATTTCACACACTCCCTCTAACCATGATTTTTCTGTGGTATCCAAAATCATCTGGGAAACAACAGTATGACAAAACCAGCCTTCAAGAAAATATACCAAAATTTTCCATCGAAGGGAAAATGAATAAAATAGGGGTTCCAAGAGACTTCACCACAGTACTTTCAAATCAACAAATTGAGCATTGCTTTCATGTTTTCTATGTAATTCTGGGAGTTCTGATTTATGTCAATTTTGGAAGAGAAGGTATAAAAACAGTATGAGGTAATACACTCTATATAAACCTAATTAAAGTGTCATTATTTACACTTCCCATCAGAAGAAAAATCAGTTTTTTCAAAAGGAAGCCATTTTACAGAATTGCATCACCTCCAAACCCAAAAATTTAGGGGGAAATATTGCATTTTGACTTTCATGTTATCATTACACATATATAGAATAAAAATAGACACAATTAATTTTGAAAGTTAAAACAGATTTAATTGAATATTATAGAAAACATTTAAAGCATCCTGAAAATGACTGCCTTCTTTTTTTCTCAGACTACTCTTCATTTTGCATGAAGTTTTCAATTCAAGTGTAAAACATTATCTTAAATCAGAGAATTTCCCAACTACTTTGTAGAGTGATTATGAATTAATCAAGAGTGTTTAGTATCTTATTGTGACCTTTCCAGATGAGATTTCACAGTCTCCAAAAGGCTTGAGAAGGTCAGCTCTAAGCCAGCACATTGATATTTCAGCCTCACTAGATTACAGAGGGTTTTATCCTTTCTGCTGGCTGAAGTGCAGGCAGGAGCAGTTGGAGAAAGCAATTAACAGCTTAGGAGTGGAAGGAAAGTGGGCAGAAGCTGAATGTCAGTGCCTGACATCAGCCATAGTGGACAGCAGCCATTGCTTCATCACTTTGTTTGGACCAGCAAGTAGCAGGATCTTTCTGCCCAGTAGCCCATAAAAGTCAGGAAAGGAGTCTTTAGTGTTCCCAGAGCAGATGAAGACAACATTCACATGCAACTGCAGAATTAAAAGCTTCTCTACAGCACTCTCTGGTCCTCCCTGCCACAGGGGTACATAGCTTCTTTTGTCTTGCTGTTGCACCCAGGCAAATCTCTTGCTTTGTAAACAGTTTTCAGTACTGTAGACATTACGGATGAAGGGAAAGATGAAACAAATGTCAGAATGTACCTTTGTGAGAGGCCTTAGCTGCCGTGTCTTCTTATTTTAGTTTCTAGATGAGGTCTGTAACTTTTCTGCCAAAACAATACTTTCTAGAATTAATCTGAACTGGGCAGGAAAATTTTTTCCATTTTAATTTCTTTTCTTTCATCCTGCAAGAGGATCACTGTCCTAGTCCATTCCAATCCATAGCATATCCACAAGTACCGTGATGATCAACAGTTCATACACTCTATTATTTTTTTATCTCCTCTTCAAAAATTTCTCCTCCAACATCCACTTGCAGCTGAGAAACTCAGACCAAAAAAATCAGGCCATTTCTCTCTCATCAACATCCATTAAATCAGATGCCTAAGCATACAAAGGTGCCCATACATAACAGCATCAGATTAACATTGATGGTAAAGACTCGAATGCTCTGAAAAGCCAAAACACTACAACTCACAGTTCACGGGCAGACAGGATCTTACCACCAGGGTAGGCAACTGGGTGCTTTCAGAGTGCCACGACTGTAATTTTAAATCTATTCTTCAAAAAGCTATTTCCACCACAGATGTTGAAGCACAGTTTCTCCAAATAAAGTTTTATTAATATCCATTGGGGTAAAACCCAGTCATGCAGGGATGGTTGTGCTTGCAGGGCAATCCCACCTGTGGGACCTGTGTGCTTTGAGGATACCCCAAGGTTTCAGGTGTTCCTGCCATTGAGGCAGGCTCCTCTGCTTGTGCTGCAGAACTCCATGAATACCAAAAGCTCCAGTACATCTCTCACAAGTCCTGGACCTAGATGTTGTTTTCTCTCAGTGTAAAGAGCTAAACCCTCTGCCTTTTTTGCTCTAGGATACCCTAATCTTTGTGTTATTATTATTAATGTCCCTGGAAGAACATTTCCCACAGACAGCAGGTGGGCAAGAAGTCAGGGCTCTCCCAGCTGGGCAGCAGGAGGCAAGATACAAGATCTGTAGCCTGATGGGCAGAACACACCACTTGAAGGAGGAAATCTGCTTTCAGAAATCATCCCAGGACAATTTTCTTTTTATTCAATGACTGTTTAATGTAAAATGCATTAAAAGCTTAGGAGAAAAATGTGAAAACATATGAAGTGAAGATGTTTAGGCAAATTGACAAATACGTCCCTACCTCCCTGGAAAGTCTTACAAAATTCTTCAAAGCTTCTTGGATTTAAATATCCCTTCCACTTTTATTTGTCCCCTATTTTGTTCTAGACAGCTTTGGGGAATATGACTGCTCAGAATATTCTATTTTATAAGGTTTTCAGTATCTCCTGAGTTTCACTTATTTTAAGAATTGTCAAGTTATCAAGGCCATAGATATAATCCTAGTGTTTACAGAAAACCTAAACTTTTAACTGGCATATCTTAACACTCTAAGGGGAGTTCAGTTGCAGCTGATCTTTCATCTGTACTCTCCAGTCAGAATCCCAAAACTACATGACTACATTTGTAATCTCCTGCTCTTTTTCAGTCATAAAGGTTTGCTATTTCTCCCTTGCCGATTGGTTGGTAAAATGGAAAGATAAACATAAAACAGAGGCAAAGACATAAATTAAATTAATTCTTCTGGAAACTGATTTATTTCAAAGTACTTTTAATATTTACACAATTCAATGCAATTTCATGTACAGTAACTGCTCAAACCAACTGACTCATCCTCATGTCCACATGCTTTCTTTAAAACCAGAAAACTTCTTTTTAACATTCAAAACATAAAATTTTCCTGGAACAGATGCCTTATTTGAGTAAAGTGACACATTTCTCTAATATGTAAAATAATGTTTCCATTTAACCAAGATACAAGTAACAGTCAATGACTAGGAAAAGTTATCGTGACCATGTTTTTGCCCATTATCAATGAGATGACTGTGAAACATTCTGATAAAAAGTGTTCGATAACAAGGCCTGGCTGAACAATATGTTTTGCTTTCTTAGTTATTAGTTTGATTATTAGCTCTGTTCAAAAGAGTTGTCAGTACAAAGTAATGAGTTGAGGCCTGTAATCCTGGGCTAATATCATCTTTTCAGTGATTCACTTGTAATTCTGTCTAACTTTTATAACCTACATCTTATCCCTTCTGCTTTTAAACTTTGTGACAAACCATCTATTCTAATAGCTAAAAAACTCCAGCCCCCCGTGAAAAACTTAGTGCTTTTAAGTTGGTTTTTGCTTTTCTATTTTCCAGCAGCAGAACATCTGTCCCTGAAAGGTTTTAAGTGTCTTTGTAACTGATACGAGAGGAACCTCAGAAAGATTTATTTGCTTTGGCTCAGTTAAATGCTTTGGTTTCTAGTGCTTGTTCAAACCTCCTGGAACTGCAAAAATAGATGGGGAATCTCAAAATGTTTCACTGTGTTTTTGTCACCTCCCTGTATTCAGTAGGAAATTTCACAAGAGCCTTCTTTATAGTAAACTGACATTTCTGTTAATGGATTTACATCTTAAACATAGACTTAGCTGCATACTTACACTGACTAACTTAGCTATAATCATCACAAGAGATGGAAACTTAGATGGAGGCCGTAACAAGCCACCCTTATCCCACGTCTGCTCCTTTGGGAGTCTAATCCAGGAACCTAGGATTTCCATTGTGGCAGTGATTTTTTTTTTCCTCAAATTTCTTGATCTTTATCACCAATGTAGTTGAGAATTGAGTCCCTAGTGTTTACTATCTAGATGTTTTCTAGGGATTTAAAATTACAGTTTAGAATATATTTTTCTTTTGGCAGCAGGTTTTCCCACTCAAATGACAAAATCATCACATTTTTTTGCAAAGAGAAACAACTCAGGCCCTATGTACTGGAGAAAACACATGAAGAAGTGTCAGCACAACAGTGTCATGAGGTTGCACCACATATGCCATTTAGTCACAAGAATGTAGACAACTTGTGATGTCTAGATACAAAATATCTAAGCTGCTAGACCATCTATGTTGACTAAGGGAATAGCTAGGCATGTAGGTAAGGCATATATATATATATATATATATGTAAACTGTGGGCCCATATACATATGTGTGTGTATGTGTGTGTGTATATGTATACATATATATATGCATATATGTGTGTGTGCATATATATATATATATGTATACATATATGAGTCCATAGTTTATGAGGATACCCTAAGCATTGCTGTTTGGCAATAGTCCATCCCTGTACCCTGACCTGTGCTGCCTGCTCCCCAGATGGCTGATGCCAACTTTGCAATTGCCCAGCTCAGCCTCTGTCACCTCAAAGTCAAGAAATTAATTGTTGCATCTTGAAAAGGCATGAAAATTCCATACAGTTGTTTAATGTCTCAGAGCCGAGCATCAGAGCTAATAAATCCTTAGTCTAGAGTAATGTTATTCTATTAGTCCTTAGCAAATGGAGAAAACAATAACTCTTTTTCATGCATCTTTAGTTTTCAAATCCTAATATCTATGCAAATGTCATATGTCTCTGTAGTTATTTTGTTTTTCTGTATAGAATGGTAAAGTAGAAAATAGGAAGTCAAGAGTATCTAAAGATTTCTAAAGGTGGATGGCACAGACCAGTGCCATAGAAACTTGGGAAACGTTACACCAGGCAAGGAAATGAATTTTTTTCTAAATAATAGTCATATTTAGGGTTACTGCTGTTGGAAACTCAGAGTTATATTCTCTGGTTTTACCTGGCCCTGCATACCCATATCCAGAAACTGTACTGGCAAGGTCCACACTTAGCTGCCAATGATGCATCTCACAGTAATAATGAGGCTGAAGTTACCTGGGAAAGAGAAGGCAGCTTAGATCGTCTGAATAGCTGAGGTGGAACAATCTGGTGCACATTGGCAAAACAGTATAACAAAGCAAAGATAAAGAAAAGTTCTCACAAGAACACCTACACTTATATTTATTTAAATCTAACAGATTTATATCTAACAGATTTCACTTATCCCTCCAGGTATCTGGCTTGATTTCCACAAGGTCCAAATGCTTACACCTCCACTGTATCTTCCATTAAACAGGAACACAAATGCTAGCATTTGTTTTATAATCACTAATACTTGTCTTAGACTTCTAAAATATAGCGATATTCAGGCTTGTTTCTATTCTCATTCACCTCAGCCTTAGGCATATTTACATAGATACTCTAGGATGATACATTAAGGCACAAACAAAATGGAGCAAATAAATGAGGGGTTTGGACTGTTACTGACTATAACTCCTGATGATAAGCTTTTTCCTTTTACCCATTTCAAAGACAGATCTTGAATTGCTATGGCAAATATGCGTGCCCCAGCTTGCTGAAATCTGGAATTAGATCCAAAACAGAATTTAAATAGTTTGGCTCATATTAGCTCTCTGCAAAAAAAACCTTAATACGAACAAAGGCCACAGGTAAACTGTAATCTTTCAACACAGTGCAGAACAGCTCTAATCCTGGTATTATTTCCTAACACTAAGTAACTGGAGTTCTTAAAAGAGCTCAACACACAAGTCACGTATAACAAATGAGGTGATTTTCTTAGCAGATGTTTATTTTTGTCCTTTATAGAAATACCAACAGAAAGTCTTATATCACCAGGTGAGTCAGCAGCAGTGAGATGTGTCATCATAGGAACTGCAGGGTATCTCCTTGTTTGGCTTCATTATCTAGTCATTGTTGCTAAGGGGAATTAAAAAAAAATCTTCCTAGAGGGCAGGAAAACCCCATTACATCCCAGGATGATGAAGAAAGGAAACTACACCTTATGTCACTGAGGCAAGACAGGCACCAAAGTACATACTGTGAAATGACACAGAGGGATTTCTCAGTAAGAAAACCCATGCTGCTGGCTACTGACAGTGATTAACTGTGTCACACACAGGAAGCAAGGATAACACATTCTCTCTTTAAAACAACTTGGTTATTTTAAGTATTTCAGATCCTTTTCCTGTTTACCTCCAGGGTAGCAACAGCAGTCACAAAAGATAGCTACAACCCTTATTATGCTGGATTTTTCCCTTTCTCCGAGTAGTAAGAAACTTCCCAGAATTTACTAAAAGCTTCATGTTAGTATTGTGAATGGCAGTTCTCGGATGATAAAAAAGGAAGTATTTCTCTGCTTATTTTACCATATTTGGATGCCCCTTGAAATCTGTGGGGTTTAAGTCCTGTTTTGAAATCAAAAATCTTTTCTCAGGAAGGCTCATACGCCTGCCCCGGCTTCAATAAAGTCAGCATAGCTCATCTGAGCAGAACTCATTTTAGGACTTAAAAGCATAATTTGAGACCTGTGGTTCAATTTCCATTTGGCACTGGCTAAATGTGGTGACAAGACTAGTCTATGGTTTCTGATCTTATTTCCTTTCTTGCCCTAAAATCACTGAAATAATTGTCTTCACAGTTCACATAAGAGCAGGCTTCATTTTAGTAATTTTCAATTCAGAAGGGAAGAGAGGAAAGGAGATGGTATGGTTCAAAAGTTGAAAATGAAATTAAAGACATTTAAATTGTAAATATATTCAAACATTTAACAAGGAAAGCTTGTCACCACTGAAGCAACTAATCCTTCATCTTTTTCTGTGTTTGAACATGGCTTATATCTGTCTCTAAGAAATATACAATCATTCCCAAGCTTCCAAACTGCAATACAGATCACACCAGTGTGCAAGCCATGTCAGCTGTGTTGCTGACAGTAGCACTCAGTAGTGACATTAGGCATGGGAGCACATTAAAAAACAATTGCACAGACACACACAGAGGAAAATTTAGTCTACCTTTCCTCAGAAGTGTTACCCCCTGGAACAAGGTGATTCATGCAGCCCAAAAAAAAATTACCAAGTAGAGAATCTAAAATGTAAACTATAAAGCATCTTTAGAAGGTCTGTCAGCAGGATATTCCGTAGGTCTTACTCAGTCACGAGTCAGAAGAAACTCCCGTGGAGGGGTATGCTAAATTTGCTGAATAGAAATGACTAAGAGAATAAACTCACAGGTCTCTTTTCAGATCCCACTTCCATTAAAGGCAAATTAACCACATGCCACAGAATTAAAATTTCTCTTCTTTTTGTGACTGATGGATGACTCCTGGAGTGGGGGCTTAGACTTTTTACCCCACTACAGAGTCTGGCAATGAGGCATCTGAAAACCCTTTATCTATTTAAGCTTTATTCTGACCTTCAAAATTTGACAAGAGATGAACCATGAGATTCTACCACCACCAATTCTACTCTCCCCAGTTGCCATTGGAAAAAAACACTCATGATTTCTCTATTTCCAACTTTATTCTTGACCAGAGGCTGTAATTGCAAGTGGCTTAACATTTCATTAATCATTCTAATTAAAAAAAACATATCTGAACATAGAGCAAGATCTGGACTTCAGTGTCAGCTAAAACCTTTGCTCTGGTTGCCATGAACTGAATGCTATCAGGATCAAAATATACTGAACTGATCTCTCTCAAAATATTCTAAAAGTAGATCAAATCTCTGATTTTCAGAAGAAAAAAAGCCCTCAGAATGGAGATCCTATTAAAAAAAAAAAAAAGAAGAAAAAAAAGAAAGATATTTAGCACAAATACTAACTTGCGATTGCAAGACTATTCAGAGAAGTCTGTCACATAAGTACCTGAGAAACATTTCATTAATTTTTCTCAGGAGCTGTTATTTTGAAACCAAGAACACAAAGATAACCCTAAGTTACCACTTCTGTATTTAGGTGTATATGCTGGCTTCTAACATGTGTTCTATATAACTGTATGTACAAATACATTTTAATACATTTAGTTCCCATGACCTCTTGTATCATCAATAAAGGAATGAATTAATAGGGTTTCCTCATATCCCCCCCCCCCCCCCCAAAAAAAAGGAATGGAAACTTTGATCTGGGATGAAGCAGAGGAATATTCTGAGCCTCAATTAATATTTTGTTTTTGTTCAAAGTTCAATACCTAAAATTAAGTATTTTAAGGAGACAGTTTTGATTTCACAATAAAAAATATTATAATTTTCTCTTCCAAATGATATATTGATGGAAAATCATAATACTCCTCTGTCCTACAGGAAATGCTCACTGAAATTCTCCTTTTTTCACCAATATGCAGTGTGTATTTATTTCTTTGTCAGTGATGTACAAAGGGTGGCATTACTTATCAAAGAAATAGATGAAACATTCAGAAGCACTGAACATGAGGGAAGTGGAGGGGCAGGCCCTGATCTCTTCTATGTGGCATCCAAGGGAGCAGCATGAAGCTGTCTTGGGGGAGATTTAAGTTGGATGTTAGGAAATGGTTCTTTCCCCAGAGGGTGGGCACCAGAACAGGGTCCCCAGGGAAGTTGGCCTAGCACCAGACTGACAGAGTTCAAGAAGTATTAGAGTTGTCAGGAGTTGGGCTTGATGACCCTTACGGGTCCCTTCCAAATCACGATATTTTATGATTCCATGACTCTATGAACATGAAGGGATAAATATTGCAATACTGAAAAGTTGTTTTTCCTTCTTTTCATTCATAGTCTTTCTGTGGGAACAAGATTACTATACATTCACACCTTGTCGAGGAAATGGAACTCAGTTCTTTTCATATATTATAAACATTTTCTGTGAAACTTTAGACTAGGCTCCAGAAGAATTCAAATTTTGAGTGCTTTCCACTCAGTAAGCACCTCTTATGCATGTCTCAAGTATCCACACAGGCTGACACAAATAATCTTCACTGACCAAGTACAGCTATCTAAAGTAGGAAAAGACCAAACTCTCCCATTTAAGAGAAATTTACTCCACAAACTGCTAGAAAAATGAGATGCCCTAATAGATGGTCTTATGTTGTACCAGAAGACTGGGATGTCCTGAGAGACACATGTAGGTGACAGCACAGAGTCACCACAGAAAGACAGGAGGCATGACGAGGACCCAGCCGAGAGGAGGTTTTGGGGGATATGAAGAGGCTTCAGCTCTGGCCTTTTGTGAAGAAACACTCTCACACATGTTTGAATACTGCATCATTTCAGCAGAGAGGGAAAGGCTTCCAAGCTGCACAATTATTCTATTGTAATCACAAAGCGCAGGCCAAATTAGACAGAGCAGCTCTGTTTTCCTGAATCTGGTTTTATAAGCTACATTCTAGCAGTGCTCCATTACACTGCTATGCAGAAGTGTCTGGCATTGTTTCCATCACAAACAAATCTTTATGTCCTAAATTCATGCTGGACGGAAACTTGGCTTCCATGGCACAAATCTAAGAATTACATTTGTTTGTTTAAACAAATTTGAGGGAAAACATACTTGGCCATCTTTGAGTTATATGATGACAAGATGATTTAGATCTCCCATAAAAGATATAATTCTTTTTTTCTCCTCATGCCAAACAATGATGCTTTCTTATAGCTGGACAGTTGCTGGCTAGGAGTACAAACCTATCGAGAAAAGTCAACTCTCAGCTGTATTGATTAGGACAGCAGATGCTGAGCACCTCACAGGATGTGGTTCTTCCTTTGGAAAAGTGAAGACAAAGGTTTATCTCCTATATTTTTAAGACTGCATTTTTATTTCACTGATGCTTCTCTGTGTAAAGCTAAATTGGAATTGATGTATTTTCACTGTATTGTGTAGAATTGGAACTATTTTATCTTCCCTAAACAGTGCCTATTTACAAACCACTATTATAATAATACATCCTTGAAAGGAAACATCCTAAGAAAGATAAAATTGAAATATGTAAGAAATGCAACAAAAATGCAATTTTTCACTTTTACCTATCAAATGATAACTTATGCTTATGCAAAGTAGAATCAAAAGAAAATGAGGATGATGTTCTGCATCCAGCATAAAAAAAAAAAACAGATCTTTAAGTCATTGAAGAGATACATACAATTTTTTACTGATGTAGTTATAGAATAAAATGCCTTATGTCACTTAGTTAAGCAAATTGTCCCTCAGAGAAAAAAATTGTAGTCTAAATGTATTCATAATTTTCTGTGTATAGAGCAGAAGTTGTATAATTTTGGGTTATCTACATGATTTCATATATTAATTCAATCCCACTAATAACTGGCACTGAAGTATCATGGAGGAATAGACAAAATTATAAATCCTTAATAAAGCTTTCTCTGAAACAAGAGACAAAAGCAACCTTAGTAAATGCTTCATTATAATTCCTTTATCATGTCCTTTATTTTTTATCACCTTCATTTTATCTTCATTCAGTTGTGATCTTGACTCTACAAGGCTGTATCAAAGAGAAGGATAAACAGGTACTTCAGAGAACAAACACATACATATTCTCAGAGAAGCACACTGGATGACGCTAGGAACAGATCCCTTTGAATATATTTTAGACCTTCTTGTTCTGAATGTCTTAAACCCACATGTACTTTTAAAAGCCATTAAGTGAGTCTGAAGACAATGAAAGCATATTTAAACAATAGAAGCAATAATTTAAAATTTATAAAATATAGAAAAATTTATAAAATATAGAACTTCATCAAAAGCTGGAGTTCTTCTCCTTTACAGAAGTCAAGTCTCTAGTGTGCAGGTGTAAGCAGGAGAACCGTGCAGTTCTTGATCACCTGGGCCTCGACTTGGGAAGATTCTCACAAACCACTCTTTATAACTCAGCAAGGCCTACCAGCTAATTACCTTTTTCAAATTATCTCTTAAGCTTTAATTTCCAGTACTAAATATTTGTCTTGGCAGACTCAGAGGAACTCAGAAACCCAGATTAAATAAACCATTATATGCATAGACACCTGCTATGCAATGGCATACCATTCACACAGAGTCAAGCCTCAACAAATTACTTTGTTTGCTCATTGTTGCATTTAAGCAAGTGTTTGCCATCTAAAATAAATTCTGAGCAGTATCCACTATGGAGTTATTTGTTCTTAATATCATCATTCACTACAATAGTAACCATAAGTGGATTTTCCATCCTGTCTAGATTGTAGTTTACTTCATCAAAGTAGTTATCCAATACTCCCATGTATACACGTTTGTTTACAACTTCCATACCAAATGCTTCTTTCCAAACTGGAGTGATGGTCTTTGCTGAAGAAAAACCAAACAATGAGTTAGAAAGAAGAAATATACTGGTAGTTACTGAAACTCTCATAGTTGAAGGATCTTCAAGACAGACATGCAATTGCTTTTGGATAGAAGAAGGAAATTAAGAAGCTGGATGGTGAGCTAAGAAACTGACATTAGCTGAGAAAGGACCTTGCAAGATGTTTGCAAAAGTTTACCGAACTTTTCCAAGGATCACCTGGACCTCCCACTAGGCTTACAAACATTTGTCTAAATTCGCTGAGTCCTCCAGATTTCTCTGACTTTGGGATACATACCACACTCTTCCCCTTGCAGAAGCAGCACCTCTACTTCTCACCAGCTTATGGTGCAAAAGCAACTTATAGTCAACTGCTCCCCAGTGCTACAACCTTAACAAGTACTGAGAAGCATGTTTTACTTATCAACTCAAAACATTGAGTCTCATTCTTCCTCCCTGGGACTTTTTTATATTCCACTATTTTTTCTGGCTTGCTTCTACTATAAAATGCCACAGATCCACAGATCTTCTCTTCAAAAACCGGTCTTTAGTTGACTTCTCTGAATTTCTACCACTAACAACCATCCCTTTCAGAAGTTTTTTTTTTTTCCCCACTAGTCTCCTGTTGATTTTTTTTCCTCAAAAATTTGACAGGGTGAGCAATTGATTTTTATCTTCTTCAAAAACTTCTGTTACTATCCATTGCAATATCTGATTCTGTAGTGTATGCACTGCTTGTTGCTTCTTCATAAGAAGGGAAGTCAAAATTGATACAGCTGAAATTCAGCTCTAAAAATAAAAACCAATTTCCCTTTGTTAAATGAAGTAAATATGTATATTAAATCTTTCATCACTAGCTAAAATAATTCATTACAGTTTCCTACTGAAGGGAAATGAGGAACGTGATCTCTATGTGAAAGCATGACAAAGTAACACCTGTGGATTTGACATGATCAAACATGATATTTGTGAGTAAACTAAGGGCAAAATGCGAGGTAGTTTCCAATCAGACTGAAAATAGCTCAGAGCAGCTTGCATCAATCTTCCCCCATGTTTCTGACAGTGCCACATGTTAAAAAAGGAGTTTTTAAGTTAAATTTGAAACAGGGAAAGGATATCTTAATAAGAAGCACGTGTGTGCACACTCATTTGCAGACACACACACATTTTCTTGACACAAACTGTCACTTGAATATTGGTTTCAATATTCAGCTTCTCAGTTCTATGCAAACATTTACAGAAAAACAGAATGCACGAAGTCCTGGGATTCAGTAAAATTCCAGACAAAACTCCCACTGAGCTTCAGCTATCCTCATTCTTGCACTCAACCTCAAGTCAATGTGTCTTTTTGTTTATATTCTTGTTCCACTGCTTTCCTTTAATGATATTAACACAGGAGAAATAACTTCTTGTCAGCACAGCTCTAGAGAAACTGGCAGGTTCTGTTTCAAGCCATTTATGCAAGCTTCTTCTTTGGTTTGATTAGACTATTCTTGCTTCAGCATTTGGACCCAGATCAAAAAAGAAATTTCAAATTCTGCCCACAGAATGTTCATGTGCAGCATCTGAATTGGAATGAGGTCATTCTGCCTTCATTTTCATGCCTTGAGGTTTGTTGCTAGCTTTAGAACCATAAATCTGCAGCAAAACCTAGCTCCTTTCACCTAGCTTAAGGACCAAGTTGTCTAACATCAGGAGCTACTTACACTGGTGAATACATGCCAAAAGCTATCACACAGTGGTATCTGAGATGGAGCATTTATTTCTTGTTTTAACCCTAAGGAAAAATTATGATAACAAAATGTCATCACCCCTGGAAAGTATTGACTTTTACATGAAGACCACAGGGTCCATTTTTGGACCAGCTTGTCTGAAATTCATTACACTAACCAAAGATTGGTGGGTTGGGATTTTTTAATGTTGTGTTCTAAGAAACTGGAATTATAAAAGCTTCATGCCATGCGAGATTGGACAATAGAAGCTCTGAGAAGCTCCTCTTAATTGTGCAACTGTAGCCCAGACTAAGAGAGAGTAGCATTTACAGCAATGTTGATTTGTGGGTACCTGAAAATCAGTGGTCACTGCTATAGAAGAGCTCATGTGTCCTTCTAAAAAACACTTCAAGTTGGAACCAGTGAAGCACTGAAGTTTATAGTGAGGGCCCAGAACTCAGCTGGCATGTCCAGTTTATTACTGCTGCCTACATATCCTGAAGATGATCCCAAAGGTCTGCCAAAAGCACCAAGGTAACAACCAATACATTTTTTGATTATTTCTTGTAATTCTTATTTCCTTGTCACTCTCAGTATCTAATTTTTGTTCTCCTTACATCTGTTTCTCTCTGATTGATCTTTCTCCCTGTGTCACCATGCTAATCAAATAGAGCACTGTCCTCCCAGTGACACCATTTGTCAATTCACGTGCACATGATGCTCGCAGGCAGTTATGTTGCAACATCACCTTAGATATTTCAAACAAGAGCTCCTGTAGTGTCACCCCCGCTAGTAGTTATGCAAAGGCCATCCCCATCAATTTAAATGGAAAATCCACAGCATTGTTTCACTTATGTATTCATGTATATGCGAAGGGCAGAGAAGTCTGGCACCCTGGAAAAGACTGTTACTGACTTGGGCATGCAGGACCTGGTTAGTGAGTGTTCCCATAGACTTGTAACTACACACATAACTCCATTCTGTTTGACTTTTTCCCCCCTTGGTTTCATTTTCCAAATCAAATTTTAAAGGCTTGGATCTGACCTTCTCACCCTGAGAAACAGTGAAAGAGCTCAAGCAGGAATACCTGGCCAGTCACACTATTAAAACAAAAACAATTACTGCCTTATTTAACAAAACAAGCCACAATCTTAAAATGGTAGAGGCCGCCTATTTTGTTAAGGTCTTAATAGCATATTTTATGACTCCCTGAGGAATAATTCTCCTTATTCAGAGAAACACTTATTAACCTTCATAATTTATTTGTGGCTTCACTAAACACACACGTACTGTACTGTATGGTCATTAATCCTGGGAATGAACTTAATAATGATGGGTTCAGTTTAGCTCAGATAACCACCCAGATTTCTGGATACTTTTTTGAATATATATCAACTGTTTGAGACTCACTAATACACTTTTTCCCAAAGTCTCTGTTACATGGCACTCTGTTTCTAGTCAGTCCTCCCAGAAGGTACCCTGTTTCCTCCCATCATATTAGGTGAAATGTTCAACTATTTGTTAACTGGCATCACAGCTTGCTTATTTGTATTTCTGAGATAAAATCTTAGCTCTTAGCCAGAAGGTCCTAGAGATATGCAGCCTATATTGCAGTCCTAGACTTTGCCATCAAACACACATGCTGGCTCTCTCCCATAACACTTGTTTCAGTGTTCTTCCTCTGAGGAAGATGAAAATAGTGGAAATACAGAAGCTACCCCATCTGACTCCTATAAATTTGGCATGTAGCTAGTCTGTGCTTAATCTCATATAGCTTTTGTTACTTCTAGTTTGTTTTTTTTTCCTACCTCCTTAACCAGGCCTGTTTTGGTGCCTTGCATTTGATACAGGGTGTTATGTGCATTTCTCCTGTCCCTATCAGTGCAGGATTCTGAACCTACTTAGGACTCTAAACACAGACGTATCACTAAAAATAATGATTTATCTACAAAGCATTCAAAAAAATTAAATTTCCTAGGAATATAGTCTTGCTACTAAAGAGAATAGATGCCCAAATATTGAGAAGTCAGTCTCTCTACTAATGCCTGCTGTAGTCTTTTTTTTGACTACTTCTTATTCTTTTGACTTATTCTGCCGCTTTTAGCTAGTTGTTACAACTGAATATGAAGAACTCCTCCTTAACATACTCCATCATTTTCATAAAATGAACAAACCCAATACTAATGATGTTATTCCCAGAATTTACTAGCTTAGTGATATTTCTGTGGAACCTGTGGACAGAATAGCCATACCATGGCTATGTGAGCAATTACTGCTTGAACCAGAACTAACTTTACAGAAAGCTATAGTATTTCTAGCCAAATTGTGACTACAGTAGCAAGGGCTAAAATAATTGCTCAAGAGGCTATAGACCATGTCCAAGCAGTTCATTCATTAATGAACTGGTGTAAACTGGTGGCAGGCAGAATTGTGGTAAACAGAGCACATTTGATACATCTAGAAAGCACCATGCCATCTTAACACCCTCTGATACTTCAAAGTCAGGCTTTGATTGTGAATCTCTACTGTGTATTGTCAACTGCACTCTGAAATAAAACCATGGCCTGCAGGCAATTTCTTTATCAAATTATGGGTATGATAAGGGTGAGATAAAAGAATCACAAATCTGTGCTTACAGTTGTTACAGTCAAAGAGACTTGAAGACATTGGATATTCAATTTCTACTAAAACAAAATCAATAATTTAGTGATCAAACAAAAACACACTAAAACACCTTTGCTTCAAGCCTATGATGATTAAAAAGAAAACTTTGAAAACTTGGTCAGATATAACCAATGTAACAAGACTGACTAAATCTGCAGATGGGCTGAAATAGCAACACTGAAAGATCTTACTGAAATAATGATTCCTCCCTGTTAACTAATAGAACGAGCACTTCACAGAACCTTATTAATACCACTGTGATTTATGCATGAACTATTAGCTTACCTCTTGAGATGAACAGGGAAGGAGATAAGGATCTCTTGTTACTGTCATCTTTGTCTGTTTGGCTGTATAAAGGAGAGATGAGCAAGAGAAGCTTCTGACTGGCCTTGGGAAGAGAAGAAAGTTGGCTGGTCTGGCCAAATCATTAAGTTACTTGCTTGTCCTGACAGCTTAAGTCCTTGGAACTAGTCCACAAGATTCACTTAACTGCACAAGAAGAAAGACCCCAATGGGACCAAGCAAGAGGGTGCTGCTGTTGGAAGTGAAGCACTTGATTCTGTTTAAGGACCCAAAAAAAAATGAGCTTGTCTGTAGGTTGTACCAGCCAATATCAACTCCATGAGAATGAGCAAGGCAAGATAAACACATGCTGTGTAACGTGTTCAAATGCCTTGGCTTACTTTTCTGCACACAATTAAATAGAAGCTCTGAAGTAAAAACACTTGCATAGCTTACTCATAGCAACAGGCAATTATCTGTGGTGGGGAAAGCCATATAGTCTTTACTCCCTAGCAAATGACTTCATCTTGCTGAACAGCACAACATACATTACTGAGTAGGGGGAAAACATTTGAGGATACCTTACTTGCAGAAAATGCAGGAAGATCCCCTGACATAAGTGTAATGGGTCACCTCTGCAGAGCAGACTTGCAAGGGACACTGCTCTGTATCTCACTGAATGCCAAAGCCAGGTGCCTTCAACTTGTTCAGAAGCTATTTAGACAGTTGGCTGCAAGAGCAATGGCTCAGAATCAGATTCAAGTCCTAGGAAATCCTGTTATTGCCAGAGAAACAAGAAAGGAGCTGTAACACTGCTGGCCCAGTTGTATCCATTGTTTCTGACACATTGTATTAGGACATTTTGGAGCACCATCAGAGAGCAGGGAGTATGCTAGTGCTTGTAACAGACTACACCAGCCAATGCCTAGAAATAAGCTTTTTTTCCTGCCTCACTTCTATAACTGCACATCTCTAAAATATTCCTGTGTTGTCTTAATTACATCCCTATTTGCAATTCAAGACTTGTTAGGTAAAACCTCCAAGAATAAAATAAACAGAGGAGGTGACTTTTTCCTCTATTTTCACCTGCACAGTCAAAAAAAGTGAAAGCAGGAAAACACAACTGTTTTCCTAGAAATATTAATTTTTAACTGCAAATATGTTTTTAATATTTTTAGTCATCTCTTCAAACATTTTAAAACCTCGTCTTTATGCACTTAAAGATTAGAGGGGCAGCATTCTCATTAGCAATTACGACTTGCCATTGGAAATGTAGACAAAATTACTCTGACAAGGTGTACTGAGTAAAATGTGCAAATACTTGTTTTATTTATATCACGGTAATCATCACAGTATTCCCAGTGCACCTAAATATAAATGGAACCCTATATTATAATTCCACAAATTCCTTTCCTGTTTGTTATTATACATACTAATCACAAAAAAAAAGTTTTCTGACTGAAAACTCTGTGCACCACTGTAATGTGAGCATTGGCTACAATTAATTAGTAATGGGAAATTGTTGTCATTTACAGAGATGTTATGCATATTTTTACATTGTCTCTGCAAAGAATAAATAACAGGATAAGACCAAATGTTTTTCATTGATTTTTCATGGATTTTTCAAGAATAGGGTTGACAGCAATTGTAAGTTTTGTCAATAAATATATTAAAATATAAGTCTCATTTAACACAACTCTCACCCTCTGTCCTAATTCTAGGAGGACAGAAATGGTCCTTCACTGACTCGCCTTGCTGGCTGCTGGTACAACAGGGTCATGAGCAATGCAGCCTAAATAAATGGGGAAGACTGAAATTTCTGTTTATTTACAGAGGATATCTTCCTTCCTCTGGTCTGCCTTCCTCCCTTCTTCACCCCCGCAGTCTAACCCTGCCCTGTCTGGTACGTGGGTATGGTATTTGTCTTCCAAACATAACAAATAGAAATTAACATTCACCAACTGTGACTTATCTGACAGCTCAGCACTCTGTTTCAAGTCGTTCACTGTTGCAATTTGATTTCCACAAAGCCCTGCGTCATACTGGGGCACCCTGCCAGGTCATAGGTTGCTGCATTTCTTCAAAATGGAAATTTGTTATGTTTGCTGAGGTCTTTACTCCTTCTTTTATGGTGTTTCATGTATTAATGGAAGGTTGTGTCAAGTGGTATTATTGCAGGGAACAGCAATTCATAATTCAGCAAAACTGTTCCTCCATTTTCAATGTGAATTTTTGCTACTCCATTTGGCATAGGAATTCATTCAATTCTTCTCCTGTGAAGATGATGCTTTCCTAGTATTCTTTCCTGGACTAGAACAAAAATCCTCCTATATGGCTTAGGTGTCAATTACTCCAGTCCAGAGGTAACATCCTCTCCCACTCTCTAATCAGACTTGTTTCAGACATAGTAGGGCATGGATCCAGACTCCTGCTATGATCAATTACTTCCTGACCTTTAGCTGCACCATAGGAACTCTTTTTTTCCCTTATTGTTTAAAATGCCAATATATTTTATAGGTTTTCCCTTCCCCCTTTTAGACTTTGGAATAGATCAAGGACTACTTAAGAGTCACAATGTAGCAATTCATAACAATGACAACAAAAATTGATGAAAAAGTACCTTTATGTTCCATATATGATTTTCCATTATGGAAAATGTTGTCTGCCAGTGTTTCTCTAAGACAGCTAGTGACAGCTTATTTTGTCAGATGTCTGCTTGTATTTGTAACTATTTCAGGAAGAATAGAAACTTCTTAATCCCTTGGTATAACACCTAAATCATCATGAGCCAAACTCCATACTCTGGAGGCTTTTGAAATCTACACAGCAATGGTCAGTTCCTTTCTTTGTTACTTGCTCGCACATCCAATCTTCCTGCCCAATTACCTCACACCAAAACCATGCCAGAACCTGCAGCTTGCAGGTGCACCCCCAGATGCCTAGATCTGATAGCAAGAGTACCACATGGGATCCAACTGTGAGGCTGGATAAGTGGGCTACAGCCTTTTATTGCTTTTAATGCCTCTGCACCACTTCAGAAATGCAAATTAACCTGAAAATTTTTATCTACCCATTTTGCTCCAACACCTCAATGGCTGCAGGTTACAGCTGACATACACTGAAACAGTTCTGCAGGTTACAGCTGACATACAATGAACCAATTCTATACCACATCCCTCTCATGATCTCCAGAGAATGCAGTGAGCCAAGGGAAGGAACCAATGGATGGACCATCACTAAACTTCTCTCAGGAACATCCTCTAACAAGAATTTCATGATATTTAAAGCTGCTCTTTGGAAATTGATTCCTAAATGAAAGGCTTTCCCATGGATTGTAAGACACCACAGAAAAGCAGAATAAAGCCCTAGCTCCCTTCTCCAGCCATCTGTAAATGAAGATAAATAATTTCCTAACAGCATATTGCTGTGTTCTGTGCTATTTTCTGGTTATTGAATGGCTATTTTCTGTGCTATGGTGCAATGTTGATGAAGACTGGATAGCCTGAATAAGGAGCAGGAACCTGTTTGTTATTTCTGTCTTTGTGCCCTACCTAGCAATGGGGAGAAAAGGTTTCTTCTGTTGAAGTGGAATGTGTCCCCATTGCTGCTGTATACACCTTTTACATGGAGCTCTGTGTTATGAGGATGCAGTCACAATGATTGTCCTCCTTGTGTAACACAAATCTCCTTTCCTGTTGCTGGGGCACTGTCCTTGATGAGAGAAATAAAACTAGGAATATGGTCCTATCCATAACTTCATTTCACCAGTATCTCTTCCAAAACACCACCTCCTCCCCAATGGAGTGATCATACTCGGTGTTACTCAGATACAAGGAAAAGACGACCCAGCCCTGACTCACTTTATTCCTTGGTCCTTGCTTAGATAGAGGAGAACTGAACAAAATTTCAGTAAGGAGAAAAGGATGTGGCCTACGGTGATTAATTCTCTCCCACCCCCTCAGTCAGTGAGGGTGGTGCCTCACCATATGTACCAAACCCTTCCGTCTCTCTCTAGGGCAGGAAGTCCTCACCCAACTCCTGAAGAAGCAGGGCACCCCCTGCTGACTCTGCACCTAAGAGACAGCAGGTTTTGTGTGTCCTCAAACCCAACTGAAAAAAAATCCCAAACATATCACTGGAGCTCCAATACATAGTCTTAATTTTGTTCTTTTATCCATATATTTCTTTTCAATTTTTAGAGAAAGATGCTTCTCACAACTCAAGTATTTTGTCACGTAGAAAGAAATATCATTCTTCTTTGCCATACTCTCAGCATCTTTTGGGAAATTGCCCAAAGTAACCAGTGTTGCAGCAGAGAAAAGCTGACTTTTATACACTGCTGTTATGCTTTTCCAGTGCTGTTATTACTGAAAAATTGATCCAGAAATTCTTCATAACAATGAGGATAATAATAGTAGTTGGTAGGGAGACAGAAAAAAAAGTACTTATTCCTTGTCTGTGAGGAAGTAATTTAGGAGTTTGTCTGACTCAGGGTTCAAAATACTCCTAATTTCTGTATGTCATTATATCCTTTGCCCATGTGGGATGTTGTTGAAGCAAATAATTAGTTTTGTTCATGTCTAATCCGGCCATTCACTCAAGTCCAACATTTGCACATATTGTCTCATCAATTAAAGGAATTTTTGGAAGTATACAGCAAGGCCATTATGCCTTGGTATTTATGTAGGATATAGGAAAAGTGGAGGGCTTGTCTCTGTCTTTAACTTGGTTTGGAACAGTTTAGCTTGAGGACAACCAATGCACTTGTAAAATCTAAAATACTTCACAGATGCCAGGTCTCCAATAAATTTTGGAAATCAAGATGCATATTTTAACACTTTCAGCATTTTACCTGACATGCTGGAGATACCAGAAGAATTCTAAATTTTTTCTTCATGTATTTAAGTTACTCCACATTTCTCATAGCAGAACCTTAAAGAACCATCTTAGCAACAAGCAGAATAGGTGAGGGACAATTACAGACCATAGGAAAAAAATGTGGGCATGAAAAAATTTCATAAATCTAATCCAATCTGGACAATCATGATTATGAAGTATCACATTCTCTCTTTTAATATAGTACGATGTAATTAATTTAAATTCATTGCATATTACTAAAATTGAAGGAAAACAGATTTGCTTTTACTTAGTTCATGACCTTCGGAAGAAGGGGCAGGCGACCCAGGAGGACTACAAGGATGTTTTGACATTAGGCAGGGAGAAAATTACAAGGGCAAGAGCCCAACTGGAACTTAATCTGGCTTCTGCTATGAAAGAAAACAAAAATGTTTCTACAATTATAACAGCAACACAAGGAGTGCTAGGGAGAATCTCCATCCTTTACTGGATACTGAGGGGTACATAGTGACAAAGGATGAGGAAAAGGCTGAGGTACTTAATGCCTTCTTTGCTTCAGCAAGACCAGGTGTTCCCAGACCCCTGAGCAGGAAGAGAGAGATGTGAAACAGAGTGAAGCCCACATCACCCAGGATGAAAGAGTCATTGACTTGCTGTACCACTTAGACACACACAAATCTATGGGTCTGGTTGGGATCCACCCAAGGGTACCACGCAAACTGGCAGAAGTGCTTACTGAGATGCACTCTACCATTTAACAGCAGTTCTGACTAACTGGGGAGGTCCCAGATGACTGAAGTTAGCAGATGTACTGCCCATCTACAAGAAAGGCCAGAAAGCATTCAGGGAATGACAGACCTGTCAGCCTGACCTGAGTGCCAGGGAAGGTTATGGAACAGATCATCTTGATTGCCATCATACCGCACTTGCAGGACAACAAGGAGATCCGGCCCAGCTAGCCCAGGTTTATGAAGGGCAGGTCCTGTTTTATCATCCTGGTCTCCTATGGCAAGGGGACCCAACTAGTATATGAGGAAAAGGCTGTGGTGCTGTCTACCTGGATTTTAGTTAAGCCTTTGACATACTTTCCCACAACATTCTCTTAGAGAAATTTACTGTTTATGGCTTGGATTTTGTACTCTTCACTGGGTAAAACACTGACTGGATGGTCCCTTTTCACCACTGGCCACCCACCACTCTATTCACCAGAGAGTGGTGGTGAATGGAGTTATGTCCAATTGGTGGCTGCTCACTTGTGGTGTCCCCAGGGCTCAATATTGATATCTCACTGATAAAGATATCAATCTTTATCAGTGAGATCAGTGCAAGATAACACCAATCTGGGTGTGAGTCTTGGTCTGCTGGGAGATAGGAAGGCTTCACAGAAGGATCTGACCGGCCTGCTTCGACAGGCTGAAGCCAGTGTATAAAGTTCAACAAGGTGAAAGGTCTGGTTCTGCACCTGGGCCACAACAAGCCCATGTAGAGTTACAGACTGGGGGCAGAGTGGCTGGAAAGTTTCCCAGTGGAAAATGACCTGGGGATGTTGGTTGAAAGTAGCTGAATGTGAACCAGTGCGTGCCCAGATGGCCAAGAAGGCCAATGGCATCCTGGCCTGTATTAGAAATAATGTGGCCAGCGGGATCAGGGAAGAGATTGAACCTCTGTATGCAGCACTGGTGAGCCACACCTCGAATACTGTGCTCAAGTTTAGGCCCCACACTCCAAGAAGTTCTGAGGGAACTGAGATTGTTTAGCCTTGAAAAAAGACACTCCAGGGGAGTTCTTTTCACTTTCTACAACTACCTGAAGGGAGCAAGATCAGAGTCATTCTTCCAAGTAACATGTGTTAGGACAAGACAAAAAGGCTTTAGGTGGCGCCAGGGAAAGTTTAGAATCATCATTTATAAAAATTTCTTCACTGAAAGGGTTATCAAGCAGTGGAACAGGCTGCCCAAAGAAGGAATTGAGTCACCGTCCCTGGCAGAATTTAAAAGACGTGCAGACGTGGTACTTAAAGACATGGCTTACTGGTGGACTTGGCAGTGTCAGATTTGCAGTTAGACTTGATGATCTCAGAGGTCTTTTCCAACCTAAATTATTTATGATTCCATCATCTATGGGAAGATAATCACAAGCCTTATACTTTTTTTGTTGTATTCAGCATGCCTTACAAAGGCATTTAGAGTTGCCATTCTATTTCACAAGTTACATTTTCCCCCTTGCTACACAAAAAATAGAAATACACAAAAGTTTTTTTAATATCAAACACAGTTTGATAGTTGCTTGTTGTTAATATTTTCATTATTATTTGAGAATTGAAAGTTTTGAAGTACTAGAAGGTTCCAATATTATTGTTCATGATTTTCAATTCAATCTATGTTTTGTTTTAGAATTCTATGCAAAATTGCAAAAAAAACCTAGAGCAGAAAAAAATATCAAAGTTAAAGAATTAAGAGCTGTTTGAACTATGAAATATAACAGATGGGAAAAAAGCCTCTTTCCTGATGATCAGTCAGACTGAGGGTTTGTCTGATCTTCTCTGCAAGACAATTCCACATTCTCCAATTCAGAAAGTCTTGCATCTGGTTCTCACATACTTTCTTCTGTGCAACGTGTTCTGCTTCAGTTAGGAGGAGTACAATTTTCATGGTGGTTTACACATCAAAATTTGGATTTGATTAACTGGTGTTGATTCACTAACCACTTTCAGATGCTTTCACTTTCAGTGACATCAGAAGCTCACCAAGCATCAGGAGAGGACTTGAATGTCTAGGTTAGCATGCACCACAGAAAGAGGCAGCAACATCTACAGACATTAAACACACCACTAGGTGTGTTTACCTCATCCTCAGTGTAAGTATCATCTGTAAGATAAAACATATCCGGGTCAAATAAGTTCCAATAATCCAGGGCTGGGTACTCCTGCCCTGAGGTTATCATTGCCTGGGAGGAAGGAAGGGATGTTTCCCAGCTAGCTGTGAAACCTCTAGAAAGCAATGCTACCTGGCCACAGAAGCCAGAGGCAGGACTCACAGTCTTTGCACAACTTTCATAAATAGAGTCCTTATGTCTTCAATGAATGGAAGGTAGAGACAGTGCCTTGGCCCACTCTTCAAAGCATTCCCCCTTTCTGACTAGAATTGTTTTGGTCTTGCCTGCATTCAACTTGAGCCAGCTGCTCTTCATCCAGGAGTTTATTTCCTGAAGGTATTCCAAAATCCTATGGCCAGTGTGAATATATTGTCAGATTAGACTATCTAATAGCCCCCTGTCTGCCCTCAAAAACCTCAGAACTGCTGAAGTATTAGTGCCTACAAGGCACAGCTGAGATTACAGCCCTTGCAGATTACGCACAGGAAGGCAGACTTGGTCTGAAATAGCTTCCAGATGAAATTAATAAAGTAAAAGCAAAGGCCATGGGATTAGATAGATTATCTAATCTATAGGATTAGATAGACAGGATTATTAGATATACAGGCTACTCTAAGAGAAGGATAGGAGCATCAGATGCGTGTCACCATCCCAGTATCTTATCTGCACTGTGAGATCCCTAGTACTTCTCCTCAATGAACTTTGTAAAAAACAAAAGGAAATTTATAGTTTCTGAGCCCTGAAAGTAACTCAGTCATAAAATCCTTTTTGCCCTATAGAAATACAGGGTTTTCCAAATTAGACCATTTTAACAACTTAAATTATTTGCACCAAAAGTCTACTGACCTTCTCGTTTGTGTAAATGCTGTTTTTATGAAAATATGGCAAGTATCTCTAAATATATTCAGCCAGCAATATTCCTTTAATCAGACTTTTTTCTCTTCTTCTCTAAGAAGAAATTCATTTGGCCCTTTCTTGAAATGCTTTGTATTTTCAGATCAGAAGCAGCAATTTGATCAGACAGTCTGATTTCCCATCCTATGTGACAGAACCTAAAACCATCTTCAGAAATTTCTCTGTCAAACACAATAACCCTTCTCAAGTCAGAGATTTTCTCCCAGATATTTGGCAAATTGGAAAAGCATTCCTGTGGTCAGTATTAGGTCACTGAATCACTTCAGACAGAAAAAAAAAAATAAACGTAGTAATAACTAGCTCCAGTATTATAATTCTCACAGACTCACTGTATACAACAAATATCGCATCCTACTTGAATTTTTCACTCCATATTTTCCATCTCATAGAATTAAATGTTAATCATTCAACCGAAATGAATTAATGTTCTCAATTTGCACAGATTAATAGTAATCATTATCACGTTCGACTTGTTGATTTTATGCTTTAACTCATCAAAACTGAGAATGAGAGGACTGTTATTGTCAAGCTCATGTATCAAAATCATTAAACCTTTCTAATATATGCCTGATGCTATTACATTGTTTCATAGGAATTTCTTACTTTGGTCAGCGTTTACCTATGGTAGCTGTTGTACTCTGGCTAAGAAGAAAAGGTTCTTGACATGGGGAATACAATGGGGGGTGGTAAAGAGACACTTCAAGGTCTTCCATGCATCAAGTCAGGCCTATTCATGAGACATTGGTTTCATCTCACTTGACAGCTTTCCAGTTGACTTCCAAGTTGGTCATCACAGTACCACTGATGTATGGACCCTTGCTAACATCCTTTTCCATATTTCCAGCCACAGAAGAACATAATATGGATCTCTTCCAGTGGCTTTACAATTTGAACTGTGGTCCTGGGGCAGGCATGCAGACAGCTGAGACGCAGAAAGCACTGTGCCTCCTCATGCCTCCCTTTGTTTTAGCTCATGTTTATAAACACCAGCCCCTCATTTTATCAGAAAAATAATCTGTTAAAAATACTATACTACTTTAGGACTTTTACTATCCCTGAAAATAGTACAGTTATATGTGTGAAACAATAAAGCTTATTGAACTCTGTATGTGCAGAAAAACTAACTAATCATCAATAATAGAGAGTTGACAGTTTTAATCTTTTACCTTTTTATTAAGATTTAGGTTTTCAAGCTTTTCTTTCCTTTACAAGTGAGATACTGTCCTCTTTTCAGAGGTTTCCTATCATGCCATGAGTTCAAAAATTAACAGTTATAAAACTGGAAGAACTTACAACATTTATTATTTCTGCAACCTTGCGGATCACTCAACAAAATTTTAAGTCGGTGCCACGACAAACATAGTGTATGACCTTTACAGATGCCAATAATTTCTAGTAATAGATTTGCCATGGAGGGAGAGGTTAGGAGCAGAATCAGTTTATGAATAAACAGTTTTAAAGACTTTATGATTAGCCAGTGTGCAAGATAACACAGAACTCCTGAATGCCTTCTATACCCCTACATTTGGATTAAAAAAAAAAAATTGAAATTGCTTTCTAAATAGATATATTTCCCTCATTACCCCAGCCAGCTGGAGAGCCAGTGTGACTTTTGTTATGTCTAGCAATGGCTTTTGGATGGCTTTCTGTTTCTCATTTATTTCCTATATATTTGGCTTAGAACATGCTCAATACTTTGGATGAGAAAACAACCAGGCAAGTCATTAACTTTATAGATCAAAATAAATAATGTTATGGTGCTTCAGTGATATTAGCCCTCCCCTTGTTGACACTGTGATGAGGTCACTGTTGGGACAATGAATGAGCCTCTTGATCAAAGCTAAGAACAAGACAAAAGGAATTCCACAAAGCAGTAACTGTCATGGCTACTCGGTACTGCTCAGGAACTTCATTATATAAAAAGAAATTGAGTAATAAATGTAACTATTCCAAGAAAGAACACAGATCAGGAACAAGAACACCATATCAGTGAACCCCCTAAAGTATAATTCTGTGCAGAGGCCAAAAAGATCAAGAATAAACATGCTTTTCTTTTTTTTTTTTTCCTTCTCCAGCTCCATCACTCCCATTCTTTACCAACATTTCATAACATTTTTGGGGAAGCATAGGAGAATTTTCATCTCTTAGTTACATTATATTCATATTTAGAGAACAGATTGAATGAAAATCCTACTTCTAAAGCACCTCAGACTTTGCAGGAAATACATACTTAGCTCCTGACTGTCATGGCTCAGTCCAAATCTCATAAAATGGAAAAGTTCAGAAAAGGACAGAAATTATGGTTATTTGGTAAAGGAAACATTTGGTTAAGAACAGTGAAGGCATATATCTGTTCCAGAAATGCAACACAAGTCTGGTGTAACTGCACAGACTTCTGTAGGACCAAATGAAGGCTAGACAGCACTGAGGCAGAGTTTGGAACAGGAGGTTGGCAGCAATCACCCACATCTCAACACATTTTTCCACCAGGTCTTTCCAAGCAACAGTTTTACCTGATACTTTCCCATCAAATAATAAAATTTTCAACATTTGATTTTTCAGTTTGCTGTCTCAGTCCTTCTCTGCCTCCCCCTCCACTGCTATGATCACTGGAAATAATATTAAAAGTTCAAGTCCTGAAAACACTTAATGCCATTATTAATTTTTACAGCTTAAGGAAATCCAAGATGACATATAGTAATTTTACTTATTCATGCAAGTGACACTAAGAATTGTTAAGCTGGCACAATACTCAAATAATAGTGAGCTCATATTCTCAAGAGCGTGGAGCACTCAGCATTTTGCCAAAAGATCAAGAGAGACTCTCTCAATCACTCTCTGGTTTAAACTGGTTCCTTTTAGGAACATATCAGCAGTTTCCTTTTTACTTTGCTATTAATTAATAAATGTGAACCTATATCCCGAGTTTCTGATGTAAAATATACTCCCCAACCTAGAGCAACCAAACATTGCATAAAGAGGACTACGTTCACAGTCAGACCTCCAGTTCACTGGAAAATACGTTATCCACAGCAGTGCAGTTGAGCCAGTTAGAGGCTTTGCAAATACTGTGAAGCAAGTACTCTGAGAAGCTGGGAAGAAAAGAGAAGTAGTTAAGCATGCCTGTCTGAAACGCAGGCATAGCAGGAGGATTTTCAGTTGGAAGGATCAGGTTGCGCTGGGCTTGCTTGCGCAGATGCACTGGAGCCACCCCAGTGAATCAATGGAACAACTTTGGTAACTGCTCCCTAATGTAAATGAAATGCTTCTCCATGTGGCTCCACATTTTAAGTTTACTCCTGACCAAAGCTAATTTGGGTAACAATAATTAGCACCTTTTCTCTCAAATGTCAAACCACAACATTTGCTGTTCTGTTTCTGTCCCCCCCCCCCAAAAAAAAAAAAATCCCTCCCAACCATTTAATGTACCTTTAGCAAAATACTTAAGATAAAACAAGATAAGAAAATGCTTCAAAACCACTGCAAGAGGCAGCAGAATGATCTCAGAGCCCAATTCTGTAAACATACCTACTTTTTACTCACACACATCACTCCATTAATCTCAACAGGACTATCAGCAGAAACAAACTGGTTCCCAGGTGCTTAGAAGTTAGCAGGGATGGGCTATCAGATGAAGTTTGAGATTTAAGCACCTAACAGAAATACTTAATGCTTCAAAAAATACCTTCTGCATCCCTCAAGGCCATCTCCAGTAACCCACCTTCTGTGGAGTGTTCTCTTCCACTGAAAAATTCTTGGAGGCAGGAGTCTTCCTGGTAGCAGAAGCCTACTCTCTCTTACTACTTCTTATCACAAGTGTGTTTCTACTCTAACAGGGGGCCTGGACAAGCAGGAGGTAAGCATCAGTTGGCAAAGGGAGAAGTAATACTGGCTTCTTCTCCCTTCTGCTCTAACAGCTTGAAAAAGAGCAGGAAATTGTGGTGCCCTGCAAAGTGCAAACGCTGTCCCCTGACTCCAGCCTGGGGGAAGCAGAAGAAATGTGACTCAGGTGGATCCTGCATAGGTGGGTCCCATTCAACTTCTCCTTATGCAGAGCTGAGGTGAAAGCAAAGGTTTAGACCAAAAATCACAGAGCAAGACCTTTTCCAGGCAGCACCTTGGGTGCCCTGTCAACCATAACACTGAAGCTTACTCCACACAGAGGACCAAGCAGCATCCTAGACTGTCATTTGCAGAGGTATACCAAAAGGAGAGGGTTGAAGGCTGATATATTTTGCTTGCAGCTGGCCAGGAGACTCAGAATATTTGTACCAAGCATTACTTCCCTTTAAAAAATGCACATAACCTCTACCATCAGTTTACTATTTGTATATCCATGGGAAAAGTCATACAGGGTAGTAATTCATCTCCCATTTAGAGTTGTTATGTCCAGGCATTGAGAGTGTACAGGTCATTTATGAGGATACAACTCATTTGCAGACCATTTATTGCACCCATACATCTCTTGGCCTCTCCTTGGTGTTGCCAATAGACAATAGATGTTTTTCTAGTTCTATCAAGCTCCTCATTCCCAATGCATTTGAGCATCCCTGTGATATTAATGAACATATCCTCACAATGTTCCCATGAGGATATTATCACCATTTACAGAGGACTTGCCTATGGCTATAAAATCTGTGGCAGACCTGGGAAGAAGACCAAGAAATCTGGTGCTTCAGCCCAGTGCAGTAACCACAGCACTCTTCCTCTGCTCCCTTTTATGAGCTGGACACCTGTTTGCTGGTTGAGGACCACCAAACAAATATCACATGGTAATAAACTTTTACAATCACAACAGACCTGAGCTGGATTTGAACCAGCATCTTAGAGGTGCAAAAGCCTTATGTACAGCCCATTATTGCTCCCTTGAGCTAGGTATTGCTCTGGTAAATGGTTGGTTATCCACCATAAAGATGAGCTTAAGATGCCAACAGCCTCCAGAAGCAGGTATTTCCAAGTACTCTGAATTGTTTGAGTTCAACAAAGAATTCACATGGTAAGATGTGTGTCTGTATATGTGTGTGTGCATGTTCCTTTTTTTTTTTTTTCTTCTCAAGGAAACATTAGAAATCAACCCTAAGGATATGATCTTAGTTTAAATGTCAGCTGAAAAACAGCTGCTGAAAAGAGATATGATCCATGAGCCAAAAAAGTGGGGCTAGGAGGAAGTTGAAATGAGAGATATTTAGTTTGCTAATGCTCCTGTGTGAGGATAAAAGGGCGAGATGTGGGGAATCTTCTCTGGCACGAGGTCCTGCAAAGTGTTCTGGAAGATTCGGGTTAGCAGAATATGATCTCCCCATATGGCAGGTTTGAAAAAGTGGTGAAAGAATTCCAAGCATATGCAGCAGCGAGGTAACAGGGCCAGAAGGGTCAGGCACTTGTGACTTTCTAGCCACATTAAGTTTTTCAGAAGCTGCTTTTTGACTTAACCGGGTAGAGTTTTCCATCACATATGTGTAAAACATTTCATCCATTACAGGTTTCTTGGCTCTTCTAGATTGATATTGTTCATGTGTGGGGAAATTTCAAGGAAACAAAACAACAACAAAAAAGCTTCTGAAACTCATTTCTTCTCCTGTTTCAAGATTTATGACTCATCCTGTTGAAGCATATGACATGTCTTGCATTTGAACAATCAGTTTTTCAGTGCTGCATGTTGTTGTGTGTCTGAAGGCACAATTAACATGCAGGGCTGCAGGAGCCTTCACCTATCACTAGGCATCTTAGGTAGTGCTATAATATAAAACCAGTAATAAATCACTGCCTTCTCCACTCTAAAACTTTACAGAGACAATGTGTGAACTCTAGCCACAGGCAGAAAAAAAATCCAACTGCCTATCCCTCCTCATATAAAAATGACTTAGAGTAGAGTTTTCCCCAGATAGCTATAATCCACAAATAATCCTCACTTGCTACAACAAAAATGACAGAAAAAATATTCGCTGCAGCAACACAGCTGATTCCTTTACCTCCTAGTGGACTTGAGGACTGAGGGAAGGAGAGGATACGGGGGCTCCAGGCAGCTATGTGGGGCTCAGAGCTTCCCACAGACCTTTGGTTTTTATTCAGGTTCAGGTCACCACCAAGGAGAGAATGAAAATGCAGCCTCTGAGGAGCCCAGTCAGATATGGGATTACGTTTGAGGCCATTAAAATATGGTACTGCACTCTCCAGAGTGGGCCAGACTTTCTCATCTTCCACAAGTTCAGGTCAGTGTTCAGGGTGACATATGACCAAGCACAAGCAGTGACACTAAAATACCCTAAAAAAATAGGATGTCTGACTTGATAATGCATACATTACTACTGCAATAGATGTAGGAAGGGAGGATCTGACACCACTGATCCTTAATCCTGACCTCTTGAAATTCTTCCCTATGTAAAAGTAAAGATAATGCCCGTCTCCATTTTTCTGCCACTAGGGATTAAATGATCTTGTTGTGCCTATCATCTGAGCTCATACATGATACTCCTGTCATCCAAAGGAGCTATCATTATCATGGTCTCTTGGCACATCACTGCTTGCCCTCACCATGGTCACCGATCTGTATCTTGTTAGTCCATTTGCAGTCCCCCTTCAAGATAGAAAATTTTAAAAATTAATCTATTTGCTATGCAGCACTTCAGAAAACCAGTTATCAAGATTTCCACAGCCAAACAGCCAAAGCTACAAGACCAGAGTTTGCACCTAGCCCATCCTAAAGAGTCTCTCCAGCTAGATGAGGTGCAGGAAACACAAGCCAGACTTTATACATTCTTTTGCCTCACCTTTTGAACTACCCTGAATGCATGAGCCCCTTAGTTTCAGGAACATGTTTGAAAAAAAGCTGCTGTTAAATGAAGTGAACACTCCTCTCGTCAACTCACTCCTGCATTTCTGGATGTGTTTTATCCTGAACCATGTCACAACATTGAGTGCCTTATCACACCACAAGAGATTCTTTCAGTTGGTCTAGACAATTTCACAGGCATCAGGAGGGGTATGTTAATCTACACACTTTCCCCTATCATGACTATGACCATTTTGCAGCAATGCCACACACAGATCAAGGTCCTGGTACAAAATTCCCTTTGACACCAAACCTCATTACAGCTGATGGATGTTGGTTTTCTCTCCTTACAGCCTTGGTAACAACAAACATCAGAGAGGACCTGTACCACAAATCACACTCTCCATCAAAATCAACACCCACCAGACATGCATCAGTGCAGGCTCTTCCCTGTAGCAAATACAAAGGGAAACACACAGACTGAATCTTCTTCGAGCATTAAGGTTTACTTGCTTATTACACAATTAATCTCTCAGACAAACAGTGTAATTTTTGGGGTGTCCTGTGCAGGACAAGGAGTTGGACTTGATGATCCTGATGGTTTCCTTCTGACTCACTATGTTTTATGAGTCTTGATTCTGTGATGACTGGTGAGTTAAGATCACCCACAAGCCCAGCAGTACCACAGGGAACCACCAGGCTGCTGAGGGAATGGGGTAAACCTCCTGTACCCCACCCAGCGCTTCACCCACACAGCTGTCTCAGCCTGAGGCTGCTGGGCAGGTCAGAATTAAGGCCGTCCTCTGGCATTCGATGTTGTTTGTGACAACACCCGCAAAGCATCACAAGTGAATACTATCAAGGATTACTATTTGTGTATTAGTGAGTCACAATACGCCAGATTCATAAGAGCCAGATGTCACAGCTGACCCAGACAAGGCACTCAGACAGATCCCACGCGTTTCATGTGTCAGCCTTATATCCATTCATAAAACAGCTCCTTCCCAAAATATAAGTCTTGGGAAAATTTAAGATCATTGTGCAATTCTAAGTCAAGTTTCAATCCATTTCTTGGGTTTATTTTTCCCCTTCTTTTTATTTTTTTTCAACAGTGGTTGAAAGAAAGGAGGGACAGGAAATGATGTCCATCACAGAGGAGGATATAAAAAATGAAAAATATGGGTAGTCAGGCTTGGAAAAATAACTTTTCTTTCCTCCACTTTTCAAAATGTTACAGCTATAGAAACAATCTCCTGGACAAAGTCAGACAGATGTTTTTTTCTTCCCCCCTCCCCCTTCTTTGGATGGAATGACTTTCTCAAGAGCACAGCTGAAAAACCTTTGGAAAAAAAAAACACACACACACAGTCTCAGGCGTTGGAGGTGTCTGGGGCTGAGGATTACAGAAATTCAAATTGGCTCCCCCTGTCAAAATTACAGCTGCACAAAAGATGGTACAACGTATCAGCCCAGGGCTCAAAAGGACTTTTTCCGGTTCTCAAGAACCTTGAGAAAACGCAGCTGTGCTGTGCACCGCCAGGCTCTGCTGGCCCAGCCAGGGCCTACCCCTCCCACCTCCCCCACCCCCCACCCTAAGACAATTTAGTAAGGATGCCAGCCTGCTAAAGGACAGAATTAAAGAATATCTTCCTGTGTGCACTTGTGATTTAGTGATGATTTACTGCCAGGGTATACCCTTTGTGACTTCTTGTAATATGTTTTCTTAGTTTTCACACTTCCCTCTTAAGACTTGAAATTTAATATGTATTCCAACAGTTCTTGCTCCCTTGCCCCCCCCTCCGACTTGTTCTCCCTCTCTTTCCAGCATATTATCTTTGTTCATTGCCCAGATGAAGTGAGCTGATTAATATTTATGTGCATTGTCACTGAGGTACTCTTTTAACTGTACAAATGTGTTACAAGGCTGTTGCACTACTCAAGCCCACCCCACCAGGGTGACCCTGCTAATCTCAAACTGCAGCCTTTGTCAGGTGATGAATGGTGAGAGATCCCTTTACAAGCTGCACCACACCATGGTTTTGTGGCTCTGTGTGTGTGTGTTGGTGTAAGGTTCCTGTGTGTTGTGCTTGGACGCCACAGCCTCCACCAGTCAAATGCAGGTGCAGCAGTTCAGGGTTCTATACATAGCATGGATATTCTCAGTACAATTTGCCAGATATTTTTGCCTAAGTGTTTTAAATTATAAATTTCCCCTTCTTCCCCCTTAAAAAACATATAGCGTTAACTGGCTATGGAGAGCCAGCTAAACACCTGGGTTAGCAACTCCTAAACAGATACACCCACATAACATGGTCTGATTGTTGTTCATGCTGCACATGCTGCTGTCTAAAGCAAAAGAGCAACACAACCTCCTTCTAGCAAAGGCTCAATACTTTGGCTATAAATCATGCTAAGGTACTCAGCTGCTATTAAGCAAATATAAATTATATTCTTCAATAGGAAAGGCAGGTAAACTAGTAATTTGAAATTCCCATTTTGATCTCTGGACAAATGGCAGCAGACCTGAGAACATAAAGTTCCTGCTGATCACCCACTAGCTGCTCAGAATTTTTAGTCTGATTGTCTTCTACAACTTCTGTTTCTGTACAGCAATTTTTAAAGGAAATCTCTTTGATTTGCAGATATGGAAGCACCTGTAAATTTTGGGTTCTTTCCTTGATGTTTGTTTAGGTCCAAAAAAATCCTCATTCCTCTAAATATTTTTCTTCTGAATTACTGACATTCCTTGTAATATAGTCTGCCAAGAATTGATTAACTACTATTGTCTTCCTTCCTTCTCATTCAATAGTACCAATTATGCTGCTAAAAATATTCACCCTCCTTCCCCACCCATCTAATCACATTCTTCTCTTCAAATCCTGCTTTTGGCTTTTCTATACTCTCAGGAATTTTCTCATGCTTCCATAATAATCTCCACTTCTTCTTGTATCCCTCTTCTCCCTTGTTTGTGTTGCCTGCCCACTTGTCTAAAATTGCTCTCCAAGATCCTTCTGGTGTCTTTCACACATTGTTCCTGACATCAAGGTCTTCTTGACAATATAGACCTGTTTCCTCTCTGTCTGAAGGTCACCCCCTTCTCAGTCTTACTTCTGGGACGTGTATCAGCCTGGAAACAGCCCATGTAAATCATGCACAGCTAGCAAGGGATATTTCACATGTAAAATATTAGACATAATATCAGGTCATCTTCTATCTGTTACCAGGAAGATGGCCTCAGGCTAAGTCATCTTCCTGATAGCAGACACATTACCTGAACATAATTTCCTTTGAGATTTAAAATGCAGCCTTTGCAGCAGAGTATCTCTCATTCAGTCCATGATTAGTGGCAAAGCATAACCATACCCCTAGATACTCTGTGCCACCTTTGGCAAGGCACTTTATTTTTCACTCTAGTTTAACTCCCTCTGTAAAATAGACGAGAGCAGCTCTTCTCCAAGCCAGCACCGATTGAGACATCTTATCAATGACCGTTATCTGTGTGGTCCATTCATAAATTCTTCAGAGACTTGGTATATCAAAGTATATTGCCAGGTACAATAAAACCTCCAGTCTCAGTCAATACTACTATACCACATCTATAACAAGAATTTAATGAAATTTCATTATTATTTTTCCAGTACTCTGAGCATGGAAAACACTGCATTAGTGCCAACAAGGTGCTTTGTTTGCTTTTAGTGAGGGCTGCTTTGCAGCAGGAGTAGTAGTAAAATAAAAGAATAAATCATTCATTGGGAATTGTTCTGTCAGATCCAGTATTATTACTGTAGTCAACTGCCTGCAATTAAATATATTCAAAAATTTACAGTCTTTATTTTAAATTGTAAATTCTGGATTACTCTTGAGACATTCTCAAATTCATACCGTTGTGTTTTACAGTAGCTATAGCATAAATTAAAGCATAGATTAAGTATACTTCATAGTACAGAATTTTTGATAAGTGTTATGGAGACCATATTGCACAAGGCATATGTTTTCTTTTTTTCTTCAAAAATTTATGATACTGAATTCAAAACTCTTGGAAATGCTTAGAAATTAAGGGGAATTTCTACTGCTGCTAGCTCATTTCAAAATGAAACATCAGCTGCCCCTTTTCCATATCATATTTCCCTCATTGCTTTCTTAAGAGATACAGGATTAAATCTGATGTTTATTTAATTCATAGATTATTAACACTAGTTATACCCAGGGATGATGTCTACAGATTCCCCTATCATTTTTCTTTTAACTTTTGTGTATAAGTTCAGTTCTCATGGAAGAAGTGAGGATAAAAATCTGGTATCACTGACTAAAGTCAATATAGTAGAAGCAGATGCTGTGTTAGCTTCTACTCAAAGCTTTGCCAGTACTTCTAATTTAGTTTCTTTTTTCCTCTCCTGTACCAAACGTTATCTCTTTCCTGACTAGCTCAGCAATTGTCTTTTTTTCCAACTTATGTAAGAGAGCTTTATAATTTGCCAAATATCCTGTACAAACTAAAAGGACTTCTAAAAAAAAGCCCCTCCCCCCCAAAAAAGTAAGCATGCTTGTGATCAAAATTTATGAAGGCCAAACATTTCACTTGTCTCCAAGAACTGCTAGCAGGCATGTCAAACTGAGGCATGTCAACAGTGGCATTCTAGTAGGGGTGCCCCCCACCTTGTTTAAACCTATGTTGTGGTATGCATGGAGAAGACCTTTTGTAAGCCTAGTGGATGAAGCAAGGTAAGAGGCAGAAGTGCTGAATTCTATATTTATCTCTTCACCAATGCAAACCATGCTACTAGCATGCTACTACACTTAGCACGTAGAAAAGTGCTACCAGATCAAATAAATCACATTTTATCTTGTTGTAAAGCTGTAGATGGTAACTTGCAGGCGCAGTGCTACTCTTCCGTTTATATCCATTGCTTACACCATAACTGGGAATTCTACATTGGCATTTTACAAGAATACTGAAATGCATGCCTCTTACACACCCTTAACTGCTGCACACTTCCTTCTGTCTTGTTTCCAGTGTCACATAATGTGGCAAGCTAATCACTTCCACTAAACAAGGCAGAGATGTAGGAGGAAACAAGTGCCATGTGATCACACAGTTAGAGCCTATGTTAATGTGTATATTCATGGTATACATGTGGACAAATAAGCAGGAGAGGCTGCTTAAATATTCTACTTTGTTTAGCTACCCAGATCCAAACAGCATCAAATCTAAGTCATGTTAATTCTCAGGATTTGTTTAGGGAAAGACAGTATAGCACCTGCTCACTGTCAAATCCTGAGGAGACTAGCAGTAGACGTGCTTTTGCTAGCATTATCCTAATAGGGAGTATGGACACAAAACCAAATTATCTCTAGTCAGCTTCTCTTTAGTAACCAGTCCCATGGACACTATCAACATTTTATAGATGTGTTATAGCTTATTCTTCTTTCCCTTGGTAGTAAACACCTCAGCCTTGAATTATCTCACCACCATTTACACAAGGGCAGTTACACACTGGATATGTGGAAGGCTGTTATGGAAGCCTTCTCTATTTGGAAAACACAGTTAATAGATTTTAAATCAATAAGAGAAAGCAAAAGTTCAACTTTGATTGAAGAAAAAAGAAATTCAATATTAATAGTTGTGTGTATACACACTCAACTAAGCCCTCTTAGTCACTCGTGGGAGTATTATCTTCTTGGCCCACTCCAGTTGGGATAAAGAAAACCCACTATTTTATTGGTTACTTGTGGCATTATCTATGTGGTTTCTTACACCTTCTTGCAAAAGAGCATTGTTCGTATTAAAGATGACATGCTGCTAATGTGGCTTGATGTTGTATAGTAATTACAGTGTTCTGAAAAATACTAAAATCCAAAAATGGACAAAGCCACTAGAATATACAACAATGCTCTTGGTAACAGAGGTTTGAACACTCTTTGTCTGTAGGAACTTCACAGAACTGGCAGGTACCATAAGCCTCACTCTAAGCAGACTACCCAACCTACCCCAAAGCTTAACTTTTGAAAGACAGATCACAGCAACAAAAGAACCTTTCATCTTGAATGTACCTCAGTGTTTTATCTTCCAGCACTAGCACAAAGATCTTCTGTTTATAACATTAAAGAGAAGTTGGAAAATACAATCTTCAGGAATTTACTTATTAGAAGATTTTTAAACAGGAAAGTTTAATTCTCATTGGCTCCTATTCCTGTAGACTGTGCTAATACAGCTCCCTCCCTGCTGCTTACCACAGCTAAGACTGCATCAATATGCCTATTATAGATGTCATATTTCCAGTACTTACAGCTCAGCTGTTGGTATTTTCCTTTGGACTAGCCGTGGAAATTCAAGCCTGTAACCCAAAAGCATATAAATGCTCCATTTACTCACAGAAAACCTCTCCCGCCAGCTATTTAAACAGAAAGCTTTAGGAACAACAGCTAAAAGTGAGTCCCTATTGGCTTTAACCACCTGTTACTGCAGGCAATTTCCAAGTATAATCCTAAATGTGACAATAGATCGGGCTACAATATGGTCTGTTATAATTTTGAGCTTTCAAAAATTGCTGTTTTGTGGTAGAGTTTTAAAATACCTTTGATCACATCAGCACATGATAGTCTACAACAGTTCCAAAGGAGAGTGGCAGGAAAACAACCTTTGACTCAAGAGCTCTCAGATTAATTTGTGCTGTGGTCACACATGTAGCCACAGCAAATTCACAGTGGTCACTGTTGCCAGACACACAACAGAATTATAAAAAGTGAGCTTTTACACGGTGGTTGCACACAAAGTCCCTGGTGGCTGCATTTGGAAATTGCTGGTTTAACAAATACAACCCTTTAAGAGATTGGGAGCATCAGTTCCTCTTTTGTTTCAAAACCAAATTCACTTGGACAAGTCATCTTAGCTTGCCATTCTTGCTTAACTTGCCAGTTCCTCCCTCAATACAGCACCTCCCTGTGTTCTGTAGGGTGGGCTTTTTCCATCAGTGACTGGAATTGGTACTAAACTAAATTGCCTAAACACTGCACAAGCATCTGTAGGAAAAGAAGAGCTGCCTTTGGAGTTAAACATTTACCAACTGTGCACCAGTTTTTCCACTCTTCATTTGTCAGTTCTTTGCAACATCAGGGCTTGTATGAAAAGCACAGTTCTTAGTTGAATCCAAAGCCAGTTCCACTCAAGAACAGATAGTGCAAGCTTTCTAAGAGGACCTCACAGATGTAGTTCAGCACTGACCTTCATATCCCTCCCTGTGGATGGAAAAATAAAGAAATAAATCACAGCAGTGTGTAACTGGCAACACTTTGGCATCCACCTCAAAAACATTGTGAGTCCCAGAACTGATGCCTAAGAGGCTACTTTCATCCATTAAATACATGTTCTCAAATGACCTTTTACTACTGGAAAACTCACCAAATAAAAAAAAAAAATAACCCCTGCCAACTCAGTTCTGGACCTTGTCATTCTGACTCTCACTATAATGGCATTTAATGCCATTTAATACTAAATGTTGTAACAGAGTTTATTAAAGCCACTTTTCCAGGACTGAGCCATCAATGCATTTCAGTAGTTGCCTTTTCTCATAGAACAAATTATGACCAAACTTGCAAAGTATTCTCCTCTTCCAGTAACAGATGGTCCTGCAACATTAGAGAACTGAATCTTATCAATATCACTCTCAGCTACACAGGAAAAAAAAAAGAAAGCTTCCTGAGCTACAGTGTAAAGTACCATTTACTGCCACGAGGGAATGTCTGGAAATGCCAGAGCTCCTAGAGCATGCTGCTTTAAAACAGGAGATACAAGATCCTGGGGGGGCAATTCATGGCAACTTTCCAACCTATGGAATTTTTCCATGGGGAGAAAGAGAGGAAGAAGGAATGTGATTGTGAGTTTAAAAGCAGTGTTGTAATCTGAAGGAACGATAGGGTTTGGCTGATGGTGGCTGATGGCCTTTCCCTTGGAGTGGCACAACTGCAGAAGCACTCCTGTGTTGCTGGGAATCCAGCAAGGGTACAGCTTGAGTGCATGATAACAAAAAACACTGAAGAAGTAGCAAAGACTCTGATAAATGAAGGAACTGCTTTTCCCAGCTGTCCCCCTATGAAGGTGCTTGTAATTTCCTTTGAAAAAGGGAAAAATCAGAAGAAGAGAAGGAGGAATGGGACTCTTTCTCATTAAAATCCTTCCCTAGGCTGCCAACTACACACCCACACTCTGACTTCCTATTTAACACCCTCCACGTCTGGATGGATGAAGAACATAGCACAGGAAACCCAGGGCCCTTAGCAGCATGTTCTCTGAATGGACCACCAAAGCTCTAACCCAACGTGTGCCTGCCTTTGCACTGACCCTTGCAGAGGGCAGTAGTCATAGAGATGGCAGTGTAAAAAAATGCAATGTTAACCTCAGTACCAGGAATATGGTTACTATTAGTGGGATTTTACACTCTCTTGTACTTCACACCCCAAAGACACTTCCTTTCTCTTTGAAGTAGGAGCCCTTCCTCCTGTCCTTCTTCCACATACACATCCTTGTTTTAACTCTTCTTACAGAAAAAGGGAAAGAAAAGGCACTAGACACTGTCAAATGAGACAGAAAATGTGGAGAGTTTTCTTCTCATGGGAAAGGCCTAGCATTTTTCAGCTAGCCAAAATATGTTCTATCAAGTATCCTAGTTATAGTTGAACTTTTTAGAGCAATGTAATGATTTTCTTTCAAGCAGTTATTCTAAACTGAGTTTGCTGTCTTTCAAAATCAAGTGCTATCAGAATTATGGTATACAACTTTTCAATATTCCTACACTTGAGAAAAATCAAGTTCCTGTTAGCCTGATCTCTCCTACCACCCTTGAGCTTCTTTTTCTCTGACAGAAAAGTAGCTTAGTGAAAGCTCTGCAACTTTTCTTCCATTTTGATACTTGTATTTCTTTTATGTAGACGGTTTCAAACCACACCTGTTTTTAGAACCTTCTCCAGTAAAAATAATGCTTGTGTCTAAGCTGAATTTAAAATGGAAAGCAGGTTGCCTGTGGAAAATCTCTACTTGGTCTTATGAAAAATAGAAACATCATGATCTTGGTTTGCTCTAGGTTAGTCCCCCAGCTCTAAGTGCACAACCCTGTACTGAGTACAGCTGAAGCCTAATTTTAGGCACCTGACCCTCACAATCTAATCCAAACTGCAGCTCTCAGTTAGTTGCCTGAAGTTCCTATTTTATGGATGGAGAGACTTGTGTCAGTGTGGAATTTACCATAACCCACATGGAAAGAAAAAAAGCCACAAAATTGGCTGTGACCACTATTTGTTACATTTGCCTTTATGGAGGGGAGTGTAAAGACCTACCTGGACAGGTACGGAGCCTGCAAGGTGCATTAGCAAGTGAGAAGCTCTCAAATGACATGGATCTCTAGGATGAAAGAGATAGACAGGGATCAGGGTGTGAAGAAGCACCTTCTTGTGACTGCCTAACACCTGCTGCTACTAGGAAAATCGTCATGTTGGCTAGAAGCAACAATCAACTTTGTGAGATATTGTTCAGAGGAGACATGCATAAACTTTTATGAATTTCTATTCTGATATCAATACTTTATTCTCTTTTTAATTTACAAAAAATGCCTTTTGTTTCAATGAAGATTAGGGTTGATTTTTTAGTTTTGGTTAGTTGATTTTTTTTTTTAATTTAGAAGTCCTTTGTTCACTTTGGGGAGGTCAGTGCTGGGAAGAAGTCTAGCCATGGCCAGCAAAAGCTACCAGTATGCTAATTAGTAGGAAATGCTAAAGAATGGGAACAGTTTTTTAAATTTTTCCAACTTCACATGATGTAGGTTCTCTGTTCACAAGCCTGAGTCTTGCCTTGGACTGTTCCCTTATTTCTTAAAATACTCTTGCTGCTAATACTGTTTTTCATGCACCAGAAACTAGTAAAAAATTAACGGGCATAGGGAAGACCCAAGTTAGCTTTCCACCTTGATACAGGAATGGAGACTCTATCCATTCATAGGAGGCTGTATTCTGATCTTTGCCAGTATCCAACAATAAAAGATCTTAAGATATCTTCAAAACCAAAGGGAAGAAGGTCCCTTATTACAAACCAGAATTAAAACCCCTAGGTGGAGTCAATACCGCTAAGGTGCCTAAAAATTAGAGGTCCCTTGATGCTTTTAGCTCTTAGCACTCAGAAGCACAGTTAAACCCTGGCAGCTCTGAGGATTTAGACATCCCTGATGATATGCAGAAAAAAAGTTGTTATTAAAAGTTTCTCAAAGATGGTTGAGATTGATCTGTTATTGTCTGGAAGGTGCTCAGATAGTCCAGAGAAGAAGCAGTCAAAATTTGGTTATTAAACATGTTATACTAAGAATTAAATCTCTCTAGATTTGAGAACAAGCAGCTTGGCTCAAATGGGGGTGTTGGAGTTTTAAACTTTATAGAGCAATTTCTCCTTCTGGATGTTTTTCCTGCATATCTAATCTAACTAATTTTCCTGTTATGATTTTGCTCAGATTGCTTTTGGTAATGTACATAGTAATTAAAGTCATCAGTAGCATATACTGCATATAGAGCTTTTCTATCTGCTCTATATCTACAGTATGCACATTTGTCTTAGGTCTTAATCCAGTCAAATGGGCGAGAAAATATGTAAGTATAGGTTTTAGTGTCCACAATCCTGTTATTATTTATACCTACATATAAACTTGTGTTGTCCTTTCAAAACAACAGATGGAGTTGATAAAATAAAAGCAGTCTCAAAAAAAAAAACCCACCACAACCCCTTTCCAGCCACTAAATATCTTCAGCATAGTAATGAAAAGTATTTAAAATGCTTTCAGTAGTGCTTCAGAAGTTAATGCACTTCTCTATCCTTAACTTAAGGATATGGCATCATATTTACTTTATAACAATCCTTTCAGGTCCATGCCCTCGGTGAATGATACAGTGCTAAACTGGACTGCTGCTGCAGCTGTTAAACAACCATCTGAAAACAAAAAGAATAAAAGGTGGTTCAGTTGCAATCCTGTGTAGCTAGTGCTGTCAGGCTCCCTCCCATGCAATATAAAGTACACAGCTTTGGTCAACCCACTGAAGGTGCTTTCCCCAGTTTCTCTGTGTTGAAGCCCTCATTTTTTCACCTTCACAGAACCAGTGCTGCTCTGTACCTTAACAGGTCTTCTAAGACACTGATTATATGAGTTATCAGGAGAATGGTGACAGGGAGAAATATGTGTGTAGGAAGATTCTATTAAGGCACATGAAAAAAGTTGCTAAAATTCAGAAGGGGGAAAAAGGACAGATGGATTTTTTTAGCATATACTGTTGCTTCACATCTCCTTGGCTCCATAAGGGAAAACATTTTCTACTAAAAATAGTAGCTGGACTGAAAAGGTACCAATCTATATGAGGGTATAAAATGAAGTGTGAAGTGAGGGTATAAAATAAAGTGTGAATAATTGAAAAAGGTAACTCAAATTGTGTTTGCCAGAAAACAGCATATCGTACCAGGAGGACAAGGGTTCATCTGGTGGTAAATACAAGGTACATGCCTTGGGAAAAAGATTTGAACAGCAGAATACCTAAATTATGAGGTCAAAAGCTGGCAGCTGCACCTTCAACCACCTACTGAGCGCAAAAATATTGGTATAGTATTTCCATTTACTGCTTAGAGTTCTACTTGGTTTTGAGTTTTTTTTTGGTAGGTTTTTTTTTGGTTTTTTGTTTTTTGGGGGGTTTTTTTGGTATGGGTTTTTTTGTTTCTTTTTGTAAACAACCCTCTTTAACCTTTTTACTCTCTTTCTGTTCCCAGGCCAGTTAAATCACTGTCTTCTGGCCAGCAGACTTCTGTCTGAGGAGGATCTACATGGGTAGATATACAATAAGGAAGCACACACACCAAACCAGGTAGATATGGCATCTATACATGACATGAAGCTATGCATGTATGCTGCTCTTGTGACAACATTGGTGTCTACCTTTTATGCATTAATCTATCTCCTCTGGCACTGGGACTGAGTTTAGTGTGGCTTTGTCTTGGTTGGGTGCTTCTAAGTTTTGCTGAACAGTGTTTCAGGCCCACAGATGAGCCATTTGTAAGTATGCTATATAGACCCAAATGCCTAAGGGTAGGAATATATCTAAGCTCTTGCATAATTTCAATAGAATAAGTAGACAGAAAAGCACTGCTTATTAAGATGTTCAATTTTATATATCACCTGTGGAAATGCAAGGAGTTACTCTCAGGTATCAGGAGCAGCCAAGGCTTTGGCTGGGTACCATTTTGAAAATAGCTTCCTTCAGGTCAAAATTTAGCCAATGAAATTAATACACTTCCTTGAAAAGCCAAAACCTCTGCTAGCATCTGTAGAGAGAGAACCACACAGTTGCTCCAGAGCTAGTAGTGGCTGCAATGGACAGGCATACAGGCAACTGGCAAGAATGTTATACATACTGCTGCCTGTGGTTCTGAGAGAATTAAAAGCATTTGCTGTGATGACATTTTCATTAACAAGTTTCCACTTTACTCACAAGGGAATATAAACCAGTTGTCTTCACTGGAAGAATCGTATCATGCGATCAGGAAAACACTGGAAAGGAATAGACATAACATGGATGAATTTAATTTTAGAAAAGTTACATAAAGACTGTGGGATATTCATGGGAGAGGCTATTCAGATTCTTTCCTCTTCTTGAAAGGAAAAGTCTCCTTGTGATGTAGGTTTAAGGCTCTGGAGTGGGCACACGTTCATTTCCAGTTTCTTTAATGTAATTGATACAACAGACTCAGAGAAAGAAGACTGTAACACAAGACAGGCAGTGGTGATGAAGAAGGCAGTAATGATCCAGTGACAGATCTCTTAGTGCCTGGCTGTGTCACAGACAGAGGCAAGTGGGGCACCAGCTGTCACAAAGCTGAGAACAGAGCAAGGGAAGGGTGACCTGCAGCAAAACTAATCTGTGTACTGGGGGGAAAAGATATTGAAAGATTGAATTAGCTATATGTCTTGAAGTGAAGGCATGTTAATATTTTTGAAATAGTTGCTTTAAAAGAAGGTTTTCAATAGAAAAAAATTAAATCAGTTGTTAATCACAGATTAATTTTTATTTCTTTTCTCTAAGGATTTTCATAAACAAAAGAGATTAATTTCTAACTCCTTAGCAGAAGAATTCCATAATGTTCATTTTCTTTGTCTAGAATCTGACACTGAAAATAGATGCTTTAGCCCTCCCCACTTGCTCCAAGGCTAGAGAGAGCAAGGAACATGACGTGTCTTATTAGAGCATTCTGACTAATGCAAAGCTGCAAGGTGCATTCACAAAATCTGCTTACTCTGGAGGTTGCATTTAAAAACCAATCAAAAAAAAAAAAAAAAAAAAAAAAAAAAAAAAAAACCACCAAAAAAAAAAACCACACAAAAAGAAGCAAAATATAAAAAGATGAGAAATCTGAGGGAGAGTTTTTCCCTTGGGGGTGGTCTGACTAAGAAATGACTAAGAGCTCTAAATGAGAAATTACAGTAAGCAAAAGAGCATCTTGAGGTATCTACAAGAATTGGCATAAGTGTAACTTTTAGTTAGGCCGATGACTAACACACACATCACTAAGCACTTTGTATGGCATGGCTTTTCCGGTCAGCTCGTGGTGTGTAGGCTCACACTCTGGAAATCTCCATGAAAACTACAAAGGTAATGAAGGATGTGCAGGCGGAGGAAGCACTAAAAGTTCAGGAGTAGAATAATAGGGAGTGATGGTGATATAAATCTAATTGGATTGTATGATACACTGCTGTCCCATAGAGGCAAGTTCACATACTCTGAAAGGATAGCAGACTTCCACAGCAGACTTCAATAAAATTCAGAGCTCTCACAAGATATTGCAAATCTGGGGGAGATAATAAACGGTGTGCTCGTGTTTCAGGCTGTTGTGTTTGATTTATGAATCTGAAGGGATGGCTTGCACTAAGGCAATTGTCCTCATGGTTTATATGAGTTCAGTACCAAACTAAATATGATTTTAGTTATGGATTTACCATAGCATTTCTTCATTCATCTCAATCAAACTGATAGGTTGTGTAATACATATTGTTCCTTGTTTGTAGTGTGTTTAAACCTAGTACAAGAGGGAAATGAAGACTATAATTTCAGTTGTTTACAACCAAGACTGACTGTGAAACAAAAACACAGACCCCAACTTCTTCTCATGGCATACTTTGGTGCAGGAAGATATATTAGAAAGGAGACATTATTTTCCTGATACCTCCATCGTTATTGGAATTCTATTCCATGTGTCCGTATATTTTGAAAGGACCAGACCTAAGTTTTACACAACAGCGCAAAACACTGCCTAAAACTGAGCTTGTAAAACAAATTATGTAGAACTTTAAATAACACTTTAAGAACTCCACTGGCTAGTTGAATGAGGAGGGTTGTTTATTATTATTATTATTATTATTAATGATGATGATAATGATGATTTATTCTTTGCCTCCTGTTGACATAGCAAAGGTATCACTCGAGATGTTAGTCTGGGGAGTCACAAAAAAAACATAAGGCTGAGCAAAGTAGGTTCTCTATTGCAACTTATTCCTAATCTATCATACCTCACCAACATCCCTGTGCAATTATTAGTACATAAATTCATCATCTGTGTCAAGCATGAAATGGCATAACTAAATATGATGTCTCACATTCGCATTTCTTCTTCATTTTTAAGCCTACTTAAAGTGTCCTTTTTATTGAGGGATGGAAGTAATGAGTATATTTTAAAGGATAGCCTTAACTAACCCCTTAAGTAATAAGCATGTTTTGAAAGATGGCCTCAACGAATGAGTGCAGAACAGCAGGAGTCAGGACTGAGAATCAGGCAAAAAATATCCATTGCCATGTCTAAATGAGCAAAGAAAAGTTAATATTTTAGGTAGACTAAAAGGTAGACTGAAGATGCCCCTGTGGTCTAAAACCAAGCAGCTCAGAACTCAGGATCAGGTGACCTAATATGTGGAGTTGTAATTCTTATTTTGACCATGCTGTTGAACAGGAGCAGTAGCTGAGGACTCTCAGGGTCATGTCATTCAATAAAAACAGCAGCAGGAAAACAAACCACCTTCCTTAGACATGATAAATATTATTTTCTCATTTGTTGGTGCAAAATGTTGCATGTTTTTTGTAAGGTTGCAGATTCCAGTGGAAGGACTTCTTTAAGTAGCAAAGTGTTGAAGTGCTTCATCCATACAGGAAAAATTAGCTTTTCACTTGAGATGATAATCCTTCCATTCACTCCCCACTGTCTGTTGTCTATTTATATTATAAACTCTTAAAGAACAGGGACTATTCTTTTCTACATATGTATGCAACATCCCTCATAGTTCATCTCCCATTTCAAATGGCACCTTCAATTCTAACTACAACTAAGCAACAGGAAATTTAAGAACTGTTCTGCAGATGCAAATGATTACTAAGGCCAGTCGGGGACAGAATGAGAAACAGAAATCAGGATTTTCCACTCATTTAATTCACAGATTCATACACTTTCCAAGGAAAGGAGCAAGATGTCTTTTGGCAGTATGGCTTTGAGCATATTCTTTAATCTCCAAATAAAAAAAATAGCATTTTGACAAAGTTCAACCAAGAAAATAAAAATAAAACCTATAAAACTGTCTCAAGTTTGTGGATACTGTGAGCCTACTAAATGGCTGTTGAAATGACTGTAAGTCTCTCCAGTGATTTCTGTAAACTCTCAACAAGAACCTTAGTGAACTTAAAGCCAGAGAGAGACTGGGAAATTGGGGGGAACATTTTCGGTACATGTATCTTGCTCTACCTTCACACAGATGAAAGAGGGTTCAAGATAGAAGGCAAGCTCCCTCCCGTTATTTTATTTAACAGTCAGAGGAATCTGAGAAACACTTTTGTATGAAATAAATCCTATCCTCACTTACACCCATGCAAATGAAAGCAGGATTTGGCTGCAAGACAAGTGTATTTCTTAACTATTTTGAGTGCCATATGCTATATGAGTGCCATATGTTAGTATTTCTTAACTATATATAGCCATTTCAAATGGTACACTGAGTTAAAGGAGAGAGTACTGCCCTGATCTCCCCTTCACCTCTCCCACCTCTCTTCAGATCTCCCCTCTCCCCCTTCCTTCCCTTTTCTCTTCCTTCTGCACTCCTCTCTGCCTACACTCAGCTTCCTTCATCACACTTTTTATTTTAAAAAATCCCCCCAAAAAAAACAACAAAAAATAACCCCCTCCCCGCTGAAAAAAAAACAAAAAAATACCAAACCAAACCAAAACAAAACCAAACAAAAACCCAAACAAACAAAACCAAACAAACAAACAAAAAAACACAAACCCCCCGCCCCCCCAAAAAAAAACCAAAAAAACACAGAAACCCAAAATTCCAGTATTTTGTATTTCTAAAAAATCTCCTCCACCCTCCCATCTGACATCTGGTTCTGTTCTCCTCCCTCCCTTCCTCCATAAGGCATACAGCATGGATTCCCATCTTGGGCATGCACCACACCTGTGGTAAGGGCAGTAGCTAAGGGGAAGGTACAGTCAGTGATCCCACAACCCTCCACCCCATCGTCTCAGCCACTACTCTCCTCGCACTCCCTGCTCCCTGCCACTCTCCATCTCTTCAGGACCTCTAGATTTCTTCACTTTTTTGACCTGTTGGCTGAAAGCACCTGCTACCTTTCAGGGCTGGTTCAGCAGGTGTATTTCTCCTGGCTACCATATTATATTTTATTTTAAAACTCCTTTATTTCTTTCCCTTTTTTGTCTGGCACTAAGAACTAGTGACCCCCCACTTTCAAAACACAATGAGTAGGACAGCCTGACTCTGGCATAAAACACTTAAAGTTTGAACATTGTATGCTGCAGGTTAAACAGTTTCCACCACACACCTGTGTGGCCTGGCACTCAGCAAAACAAGAGAAAAAACACCTCTAAGGTGTCTCCCTGGCCCTCAGCCTGTATCACCCTTTTGCACAGTCTGGCAATCATAAAGATACTGAAGAGGCATTTTCTCTTCCAGAAAAGCACATGTTATAAAGTAGACATGAACAGGCAGTATCCAGAGATTGACACAACATAGAAACACACCCGAGCATAAGAGGTGAAGGATGAACCCGCACCTGAGAAGGACCTAGGAAAAAAAACTCCACAGAATCTGCCTGTCTGCAAAGAAAAAAAATTGAGATTTTTTCCTCAGGCTGTGGTTTAACATAAGCTCACCTATTTATCCTGTTGCTTTCTTTTCAATTTGGTTGTAGTTATTAATAATGGGAGATATTTTGATCACTGCAGTGGAACAAACACTTGAAAACGTTTGTTCCTCGTAATTCACAGCTCCACAAATCTATCCTTGGAAGCAGTGTGGTAAAAAAAGAAATAAATGTTCAAAATACAAGGGAAAAGCCATGTTAGAAATGTTCCTTAACAACCCATGCCAAGCAAAGCAGAGAACAACAGGTATCCCAAGAAAGGAATATGAAGGCAGGGTAAAATTCAAGTTGGTACACACAATCAGCACAAAATTATTTCAAAATTTATGCTTTTCTTAGCATAGGTCAAGATCAGTGTGATTCAAAGTATACATAGGTTTTTGTGCCACATGGGAATAGATGCCCCTTTTTCTATATGAAATATTTGCAGGCTGCTGGTGTCCTCCAGGACCTCTCAACCCCTGATGGCAAATGTGAGGCCACCTAAACAGGCTGAAGCAATAGCTCTGCTCCAGCATTCTTACTCAGGTTCTTGCTGCCACCAGAGCCCTCCTTCCCCTCAGGAGCTGGAGCCCTTGATGAAAAAAAATATTCTCTATAAGCAGCAGTTCTGGGAAAACACCACAATATGTTGGAACCCAAATTGCATTGGTCTCCCTATAAATTACCCAAATGATTTGTATAATACACCATAGAGCAAGAACGCTCACCTGAATATCACATTCTATTGAGGTTTAACTTCAATTCATACCTTTCAAGGAATTATATTACATTACATGTAGCTCATGCATTTTCCAAAAAATTGCAATTTATGATTTGCATGTTTTATTGCCTTATAATTATAATCCAACAGTGCCATCCACTGCTTCTCCAAATAAAATTTGCTTACAGTTTCTTCCTGAAGTTTTCTTTCATAAGTCACGGCACTATAACTGAACAGTTTGACTGTGTATACATATAGAGCATATACGACTGTGTGGCCAGATATGGGGATAAAAAACTTAAAGAGCAAAATCAAAATTGTAATCTGGTGATATTCATAAGGGATTACCAAAACTTTCTGGGCTGTAGATAACACCACATTACATAGCTGGAAAAACCACACTCCAAAGTCATACAGAGAAAGCTGTGTACATAATTGTATAATATTTCTTGAAGTCAATCCAATAAAATAATGCCTTTCAACTCAAACTTTCCCCAAATATAATCATTGAGCCTAAGGGAACAAAACACCCCATGCTGAGAAATACCAAGTAATTCTTGCTGATTCTTTGGGATTGCTGCTTTGGCTGATAGTGGCCATCACTCAAAGGACCATTATTTCAACAGTGCAATCTTCTGATATGTCCTGAGATAGCTGGGCCTCAAGATCTCTTCAATCATGTGAAGATTGATAAAGATGCATTGAAGAAAGTGGCAAGCATGTTCTCAGGACACCACTAATGGCATTGCCTTTCCAGCAGGAAATTGTAAAAAAACATAGCTTGAGTTCAATCAAAGCATTGCTATTTTCTCATATTTTGTATGTGCCTTCATATCATATATCAGATGTTGTACATCCATGTATACGCATCTGCATAGCTAAATATGCAAGCACCCACACAAACACCAACTTCATGTTCTTCCACAGACACCTATAACTATACAATGTAGCATTTAGGTATATGCATTTTAAATAGTTTTTAAAATTTTGCTTCTAGCTCTGTATTTGGGATCTCTAGTTAGTACCTTTTCCTTTTGTCAAACCAACACAAACTAAAAACTTGTGTAAATGGCCAACTGAACATTTCTCTTTTATGAAAAATCATTATCATGTGGGCCTACAAACTTTTTCATGGTGACATAAAAGAAGCTACAAGTCAAGCACTCACTGAATCAAAAAATCCAGCAAGTGACCTACAAGGTCATTCTTAGATAGCAAAAGGCATGATTTCTTTCATTTTATGTTCAAGCTGGATCTGAATTTGGGGGCCACTAAGAAATGCTGCATTAAGCATCTGTCTCTGCCATGAAAACTTGATGCTATAGTAACACAGTTAAACACAATTCACAGAAGGAAGTTTCCAAATCAGTGGGCAACTAGATTGAAAACAAGCAATAAAAAAATACTACAATTAAGGTTTTTGTGTTGTACTGCATAAAACCTCCCAGGCAGGGAACTACATCTGGAAATGAATCAGCAGCCTTAGTGTGGGTTTACCAACTTTGCAAGGATGTACATCGACATACACTACTTATTAGCTACTTATAAGTGATTACAAGTGATCTATTGACCACCTAAACAGAGATGAAACCAAAGCCAGCGTCATTGTATATCTCCATTACGTTCCTTGACACCAAGAAGCAGGATGAAAATATACTGTTTAATTTAGTTTGCTAACCCATTTCCTAACAAAATACAATAATTATCTACACTTTAAATTATCCTCTGAAAGCAAATTATGACCAGAAAGGACTTACCAAATCTTGTCCCAGGGGATGAGAAAGAACTTCTGGGTGTGTGCAACTGGGAGCAAAATTATTTAGTGGCAGGTTTTTTTTTTAATAACTAAAAGGATCATGTTTATACAAGTATTACTTCTGCCAATACCTCCCACTACAGTAAATTTATCTAACCCTTGAATCATCAATAGCACATGAAAAAAACTACAAACATCTATCTGGACAATTCTGAGCCAAAACTCAGGCATATAGACTTGTATATTCTGTCATCAGGAATAAAGCATTGCAGAATGCGGCGTGGGTTTTTGCTCTCTCCGGCTGCACGCGGCTCTTGGGAGCCCGGCTGTGGCGTAGCTTCCACGTGCTGCCGGGGTTTGCTGCCGCGGGTTCCCGGACACAGCTCCGTGTCTTGAGCGCGTGGGCTGGCCAGCCTCTGTTACCGTGCGCTAGGGGTCCGGCAAAGAGGTAAGGAATTTGTCCATTTACTCCGTGCTTGGCAGGAACGGTTTATTAGTCACACATGGCGCGGTTCGATGGAAAGACGCGACCACTCCCGGCACTCGCATGGGAGAAAATGGCGCCTGGGTGCCGGAGGGATAGGGTTTTATGGAGGGGCGGGGCGAGAGGATCCACGGCCTGCCGCCCAGTAGGGGCGGCTGCCATGGCGGTGATGCCAGCAACAGCGACCAACCAGAGAACCCCGCAGGGGCGGGCACCGAGCCTTGGGCTGAGCGGGATCGTGTGGCTTGGGGTGGCCAGCACGGGGTTTCCCAGGGCCGGACGGCAGGGTGGTTACAGGAGCGGCACAGGGGTTAGGTCCGGCTTCAGGCAGCATGGGGCCAGAAACCGCGCAGGGGAACAACACGGGGGAAACGCGGAATTACAGAACTTGACTTACTTTAACATAAATTAAAAACCCTAATCTAAACCCAAACTCCGGGATGCAACAGCAGAACATTCCTTATATAGTTCAAATAAATTAATAAGAAAATTACAAGCGCTTTAGTGTCAGCAAAGGGAGCTACAAAATCTGCCTGGGCTTACACTGCTCATGACCACAGCTTTACCATATGCAGTTAAAAAATAGTAACTCTGATTGACAATATTTATCACTTTTGTTTATGTGAAACCAAAAGACTTGTAATACACTGTAGAATGTCTAATCTGACACTGTATTGTATACTTGGAGGGAAAACAGTAACAAAATGTGGGCAAGTTCAGTAGCTAAATGCATGGTTTATGACAGAGAAAACTCTTTCAGAACAAAAGCTCTTTTTTTCCTATCATGTACCAGGACCATGCTTTTAAAAGATGAAACCCAGCGTTTTTATGAGACTGTAAAATTTTGGAAAATTATTCCTCAAATATACAGACATACATATACACACTTAACAACTAATGAAAAGCCTTTTCAGTCCCAAAGGCCATGCAGAAAGAAAAAACAACCTTCCCTTCCTGCTTCTTTTTATTTTGCTGGTCAGACAGAGAGACTCGTTATGTTACTCAACTATTTGCAGCAAGGAGAGTGGCAAAATGCAACCACAGCCATGGCAGAGAGCACACTAACGCAGCCATAAACTCTAAGGTCACATCCTTAGATGGCTTCATCTGGAGCAGCTCTGTGGATCTGAAAAACGAGAAACTGAAAAATAAGCCAAACAAATTTCCACAGATCTTCAAAGGTTCATGGAAGACATGGCTGGCAGGGATCTGAAGACACTATTCAGCACATATTACTGACCAAAGGGAGGATCACATTTCCTTAACAAAAAGTCATTAGCTGTTAAATACAATGCTTTGGGAACATTCTTCAGCTCATTCCTAAAATTTGCCAGAAGCAAGAGGGATGTAGGGAAACACTTCACTCGTCTTATCTTCTCTTCAAAATACTCTCTGCTCACTGCCACCAGACTCTGGGACAGAAGAGGTTCTGGTCACCTGCTCGTCTTGTCCTCGCTCCTGGAAGACTTTGAAATAGCCTCTTTAAACATACTTTGTCCCTCCCCTTGGGTCTGGAGTTTATAATTTCTAATGCAAATCTGTCTCTCTTTCATCAACAGAGTATGCAACAAAATCTCAAAAGCCACCAACATGAAAAGTTGACAGCAAAACCAGACTGGTAAAATGATTAATTTATGTACCGAGAGATTACAATCTATCCATAATGAGGCATCCAGTGTGTGCTCACAATCAGATCCAGCAAACAGATGTTGGATATAAAGGCATATGAGAAACTAAAGTTCAGAGGAAAAGACAGAAGTGGTGCCAAGGAAATATTTTTTCTTTCTTTTCAGAAAGATTCAGGGAGATAAATATTCTCCTTCATATATCTGGGAGATTACAGTGCAAAAAGCTATAAATAAGTGGGAGAGGTATTCTTGTCACTTGGCCTTTATCATGCAATGGCTAGCCTTCCCCTGGGAGAAGGCAACCTAGCTTGCACTGAGAGCCGAGGCTCTAAGGAGTTGGGAGCTGGGGCTGCTTTGTCAACAAAGCTAGCACACAGAATACCAAAATCTGCTCTCAGATACACCTGCGTGGGTCACTCCACTAAAAATCACAAAGTAATGTGGCTTAACCTTCCCAAGCACCAAGAATATTGCCAGATCAGTGCCAGGCAGAGGAAGATAGCCCACAGAACAATGAAACAGCAGGTTTTAGATGTAGAAATAACCCCCCATGGAGTATTTTTTTCCCTTTTAAACCCCAAGCAGGCAAGGAATTCATGGCAGGGCCAAGCCTTATATTATCAATGTCAGTGACGGAGCTCTGACCTTGTAAACAATTATCCAGCCCAAGACCTTTATGAAGGTCTTCAGTTGGCAAGGAAACAATCACTAGAGAATCCCTGCATAACACTGATAGTCTGCACAGCTGTGCTTTGGACACATGGCAACTCAAGACAAATTAAAGATTGGAAGCTCACAGTCTGCCCCAGCCCATAGGAATACAAATATTCAGGAGTCATCTATGTTTTCAGGGTTGCATTGAAACTCTAAATGGTAATCTCACCTTAGGTCACAAGGGTGGGCTTTGTGTGGGATTTGTGCTGCGTGGTTACCACTATCCAGCCTGTATTTGACAAAGTTTCATCCATTCTGTGATTTAGACTTGCAGTTTGCATGAAGGTCATATGATATCTCTCACCAAGTGATTCTAGGTTGGCACTTATTTCTGTCAATGCCTCATGTGACAGCACCATGAAGAGTTTACCCTCAAGATTAAAATTTTAGTTTAAAATACGTATTTCCTTCTCACTGCTGCTGTGAAAAGATTTCTCTTTTTTCCATTGCTATATCTCCAGCATTTGTATAGATTTATATACTTCTCCAATATATTTTTCAGTTTTACAGCTGTCAATGAGGATCAAGTTTAATCTTTATAAGAAGCTACTGTACATATGCCTAGAAACTACAGGCAACATGTGCTCAAGTCCACACCTGTGAAACAAAATTACTCCAAATGTGTTTTCTTTTCCTTGTCACTTTTTGAATGCTGTCCTTTAAGCTTTGGTAAACACTCTGCAATTTGTTATTGCTGTGGGAGGGAATGTTTTTGTTAATATGTTATAAATGCACAACTATCAGGAGTTTGAATAGTGGAAAAGGAAGGGCTGCTCCTCTTTGCTATCTCAGGAACTACACAATCCCTCTATTGTACCAAATTTTATCATTTTGCAGAGGATTGCTATAAATTTCTCACACTCAGCCATCTTATATAAGGCAGTATTTGTATGGAGAGTGGAAAATCAATAACTAGCTCTCCCTCACCTCAATAAAGGCTGTACACCTGCCTCTGATTTTGACAGATTTCATTTTTAAACAAACTGAAACAATAGGAGAATATTATTAATTTATAAAGGAAATATTATCAGCTAAGCATCATAGGTAGAAGAAAATTCCTGAAGCCGAACTTAGACTTCTTGATTAGAGAAATAAAGCATAATATAATAGCTTCAAACACCAAACAGGAATGGTGGTTTTAGCTACATGAAGGAAACTATGGTTGTATCAATTTTTTTATAAATTAATTTTAGGATATTTCTGATAGAGGCTGTGTATAAATCAATTATCATAATGAGATTTCATGTTAAGAGGATTAGTTGCACATCTGTTAATTACTGAGAAGAATAGATGGCTTGCTACTGTGACCTTTTCTTTCTGGTGTTCTACAGCTGCTGCATTAGACATATAATCAGCTTCACTTACACGTGCAGTTCCAGAAAGTTCAGTGTAAACGTAAAAGATGTACTGTAAGGGAAAGACTCTTGTCACTCCTTTGAATCAGAATAAAAGTTTACATTTACTGAAAGTTAATGCCATCCTAGATGATTTGGTTCATTATAAGAATATTATATCATTACCCATCATAAAAAGTAACCAGTGGTATTTTCCAAATCTCAGAGTCATTTAGAAGCTCAAATTTAATTTATCTGAATCATATTTACAAGAAGTCATGCACTTCTAAGGCCTTCAGGTGGTTTTGAAAAGTGTAAACAGACTAGTTTCTTCTGGACCTTAAAAAAGTGCATTTTCACTAGCAGAAATGTCATTAAACAATTGGCAGGTTTGATTTTTTTTGTGTGTTTCCCTCTTAAAGTGCATGGGGGGGAAAGGGTTTTAATGGACCTTTCAATAATATTTTATTATAAAGGGTTATTTTCTTCAATATTTGTATAAATGCATATACAATCAGAAATAGGCACCAAAATTTCAGGTGAGGCATACCGCAATCTATTGTTCTTACCTCTCCTTTCTGTAATGCTATTTGAAAAAAGCATGATGACATTTAATAAAAAAAATATGACAGTTAAACAAAAGATTCGTCTCACATTATATGACTATGTGAGTTCCACCGAAGTTCTGAGGACTTGCTCTGCTATATCAAAATGTCACTGATGTCATTAAGGAGGGATGGCAGCTGCTCCAAGTTTAAAATCGCAACAGAGTCCCCACTGGACTCAGTTTGGACCCTACCAAATCATTCCACTAAAAGGAGGTTTCCCTTATGCAACCACAAGAGGAATGGCAGAAGAAGAAAGATTTTGTACAATCAGGACCTACAGTCATGTTTCCTGTTTGGGTTGCAAAATGTTGGCTTTCTTTTTCCCTGAAAGAAGTGAACAACTTATACTTCCACATTCAAGACCTACCTTTCTTTTTGAAGTGGGGAAAAAAAGAAACAAATCCATGGTACACAGGGCAAGTTTAGATGCTTTGGTGTCCTTCCTCCCAGGCTGCTGCTGCAAAAATCAATTCCATGCTGCTTTCAGTTTCCTATACTTACCCTGTTTAGCAAAGTTCCCTTGGTAATAAGGATTCAAGATTGTTAAACAGTCATTTTTTCATATCAGTTTCCTCCCAATGAATTTCAACTTCCTTGTTCATTTTCAGCCAGGTATGACAGAATAGTGGGTGTGAGATGAGTGAAAACTGGCATGTGGAGTCCATGTGGGAAAGGTTGCAGCATATACCTTTACCATACATTAGAGGATACGAAGAACAGACTCATGGAAATGAGAAGAGGAAGAGAAAGAAGTCTGTGGTAAGCAAGGTTTTCTGGGTTGTGCTACTCATTAACTATTATCATGTTTTATGAAACATGGATTTGACCTGGCCCTTGTTCCCAAATAAACAAGGTATAGCCTTCCCTGTCCTTTGGATTTGGGCATCACTGCTATGTTTTTATTGGATTAACTCAATATTTCACATGGGATTAAAGGTGAGTCTCAAGTAAAAATGTGGTGGGCTTATATATATCTAACTAGGAATTTGCTTGGAATCAGCACTTGCAAAACTCCTTCTCAAGGCCTTGTAACAAATGACTAACACAGGTAATCACACAGCCTTTTCAAATCAAGATACTGGTCTACCCTAACACTGAGAGCAAAAAATACTACCAGCAAAAAAGTTTTATAAGAGAAGTTAAGACAAAAGATAAAGAAAAAAGATTTTTTAAAAATAACCTAAAAAAAAAAAAAAGAATCCACAATCATATTTAAGTGCAAAGACAGGCAGACTCTGCTTCCTCACATCCTAGACCAAAGCCCAGCCCCACCAGCACGTCCTGTGTGAACCAGACCCGGACAGCTCTCTTCTCTCTCTCTCCACAGAACAGTTAAAAAAAAAAAATATTTAGTGTCCTTTTGATCTTTTGGCTCCTTGCCTCAGCATGTCTTATGACTTCAGCCGGAACCTGGAAAAGCATCTTCCTAATTAATAGCTCAGGAATTATTTCAGACTGCCACCCACCAGGACTGTTTAGATGGATGGATTGTGTGACCTTTCAGCTGCTTTTCTTCAGCCTCTTCCCAGGATGCTGCAAGTGACCACTTTGTGGCTGTGTCCATAGAAATCCTGCCTACCCCAGGCAACCCCCATTCTATAACAACCCTAAAAAAGGCCTGCTAGGGCCTGCACCACCCAGCTTTTCCCATGCTTCAGACACCAGCAATGCCCCATTCCCTCTTAAAATACTTTGTGTGTGGAGAATAAACAGCTCTGTATTCAAGACCTAACAGATGAGCTCTTTCTAAGCCTCCTTTCCCAACCTTTCAGACTATCACAACTGTATCTGCTTCTAGTAAAGTGCTTTCACATACAACATCACTTATAAAACATACTGTTAACATTTATTTGTAAGGCTGTATACAAATATGTGAAGAAGATTCACAGACTGATATAAACCAGAAAACAATGTCCTTATGCATAACTTTGTTGTCAACACTTTTAGAGGAAAACTGATTTTGATAACCTCTGAGTTTTCTTGTTGTCCATCATATCTGTAAGGACTCTCAATTTTCAAATTATGGAAACTTCTTTGCCAAAGCACAAGCCCTTTTAAGGTAGTTTTAATGGATTATCCAAAGCATAAGACATCTAAAACAATTAGTCACTCCCAAAAAAATCTTGACTATTTATGTAGCCTTATTTTTCTAATTGTGAATAATTGACCAGTCTTGTGAACCCACACACTCAAATTTATGGCATTTCTTTGTAGGTTTGTCTGTCTGTTTGTCTATCACATGACAGCTTGGGAATGCTGCATTTACTCAATTAGAAACATTAGAGACTATTCCAGATGCTCCCAGCCAAGGAAAACCAGCACAACAGTAATGGGGAACACAAAGAACCTTCGTCATCTGCTTTGTGCTTCCACCACTCCCTCTCAGGTCAAAGGTTTGGCTGACAACATTCATTAATGCTTTCTGAAATAACAGTATCACTCCCTCATCTCTTTCCATCCCATCTTTCCAATAGAGCTTATTATGCAGTCCCCCAACAAATACTTTCCCAAATAATGGGAGGAAGGATGTGGAAGGAAAGAGACACAAATTAAGGCCTTCACAGGAAGAGACAGTGGGAGACAAGTACTAGAATGAGCGCCCACAGTATGTACCTCTCAATGGAAGCATGAATTGTAGTGAAACAGAGATGGAAAGGCCTGGAAAAAGGAAGTGTGGGGGAGGATTAGGAGAGAAGAGTAACTCTGGGGTGAAAGTCTCCAGACCTGGAGTTATAAATGGAAATAACACAAGCACATATCGAAGGAGTTCTGAAATCTTCCTTCAAAAGTAATATCAAAACTGACATCTTAGAGGACTTGATAGTCAAACGTTGGAAGCAAGGGCCAGTATTCATAGTTTTGGAACACAATTATACTTCTATCTTATTTGCAAGGAAAAAAAGAGTAAGCATCATAAGAAGACCTACCTCATGTTTCATTTCATGGTTTTTTTTTTCCCCACTGTCACTCAAGCTAAATCCCACGTAGCCTTGAGTCCTGATCCAGAGTTTTGACTTTGCAGGATTCTTTCAACAGTGGGATAAATTTCTTCTCAGCCATAAGCTTGCCACCTTCAGCAAAGAACCAAGAATACTTGTGGCCAACATTGTTTTACCCCCTAGCAGGAGACAACATTCAGTTTGTCATTATACATTTAGTCTAGGATACCAAATTAGCCCAGTGCAGGAAACAGAGTTGCATACTTGACTTTTACATGTTTAACAAATGCTCTGAAGAAAACTTACTCAAGGTCTACACTATACAGAAGCCCACAGAAGATGAAACAACCTGATGGAGCTGATGACTACATGCCTCCACTGATTATGTTTTCAAAACTTAGAACAATTTGTACATGTGAAAAGCTGACGGACATTCTTGACATTTTGATATGGAAAAAAAGAAAACATACAGATGAACTTGCCATAAATACTACACAAGTCTCTGTTTTATCCACACAAATCTGATAAGTTTGTCCATCACAAAGAAATAATGCTGCAAGCTGAATCATGCAGTCAGTGTTTCACAAGTGGATTGTTTTACTGATATGTTTGGAAGATAGATTGGAGACATGGGCTTTAAAGTTTTGTGTCTCTAGGCCAATCCCAAGATGGTTATACAGGTAAGCATAATTATTAACTTTATAAGTACTCACATCCTGTTGCAGTATCCTGAATGAATGTAAGATCTGTCTCTTTACCACTACTGGTATTGAAAAGTATAGTATGAAACTTGCCTGAATAAGCAGCAATAAAGTCAGTAGTTCAGAAATTTTTATTTCTACCATTGAACAAATTACTATTACTAATTTTAAAAAAGAAGTGGTCATTTAATAAAGCATTAGCCTCTTCTAAGATATTACAAACACTCATTAGAAGATCTCCTTTCTTGATATGAGTATTCTAAACTGAGCACAGTTACACTTAGTACACAGTACACTTAGCAGGCACACTTGATTTCAGCTGTGTGGAGCTTACACTAGCTCCATGGCACAAACTGATCATTCCAGCTGTGCAGTGCATTGCAAGAAGGTGCATGCTAACCTGGGTAAACTCAAGACACCTGACAACAGATGCCCAACACAGAGAAACTCTGATGTCTCCTCAGCAATCCTATTTTGGGTTGGCCAGCAGCCCAGAGGAACCCTAAGATTCAGAGGGCAGCAAAAGATGGGCTAGAAGAATGTTTCTAATGTGTTTGGTCTAACACTAGATTTTCGTTCCATGCTGAAGTCCTGCTTGAATTGGAAGGGTGTTTTTTGGGAGTGGTAGGTGTGCCTGTCACATGTAAGTCTACACTAAAGCAGCAGACTGTTTAACTTACACTCTCTTCTTCATCACTTTTCTGCAGGACTAACACCTCTGCTGAGTTCTTTTCGTCAGATTATCATCCTGACAGATTCCTGGCAGTTCCTCTTTTGGCTGGGTTCACCAGCCATCTCTTTTTTTTTAAACTCTGAATACTTTCAGATGCTTTCTTGTACTCATATTAATTTTTGAGTACTTCAGCCCATGTATTTCACCTCCCATAATTCAAATGAGGATCTCACCTCAGATATTATCTGCTGCTTTTAAACTTGGCATTGTATTACTAACACAGCTTATTAATGAAGACTTTCCAAAAACAATAACTAATGGTGCCTGCAGTTGGAGCCCTGTCGTCTCAGTACCCTTGGAAACCAGGCCCACCCTGCCCCAGACAAAGAAGCAAAACTAATGCTCTGAATTCAAAAAGCAGATTTGGGTCCTCTTCATGCATAGACCAGTCACTTCATCTTTGAAGGAAGGAATGATTAAATCTCAATCTCATGGGCAGCTGAAAACATTGACCCTCAGTTCTGCTGAACATTGGGCTGACTTTGGATTCTAGGATGGGACAAGTTCAGATGGCAATATTTTGTGTACTGGCAGCCTCTGTGTTAGTACTGCAAGAAATGCAATGCATCTCTCTTAGCTTTTCCAATAACTGACCACTCATTTGCATGCAACTTAGAGACAACTGTCTCTAAGATTCAAGGCATAAAGAACTTAGAGACTTTCAGTCCTCTTGGTAATATCTATCTTTTCCCTCAATGGTCAAAATCAAAGATGATAATAGTTTTTATAAGTCTCATTTCTTCCCAAAACAGTGTGAACAATGATACCATGATGCTGATGCTGATACCATGGCTGAAGATTCAAGAAAATCAATGTTAACTTTAAACTGCCATTGTTGTTACTCCAATTTAATTTTTAATTTTTCTAAATTTTTCCAGTCAGACTAGTTTGATACATTGGGAAGAGCTGTTCCAGTGACAAAGCCACTGCTGACATTTAAGCAGCTGATAATACTTTTGCTCTTATAATAATACTTATAATACTTTTGCTTCTAACAGGCTGAGAGAGTTGGGGTGGTTGTTGAGGAGGTTTAGGGAGACCTTACAGCAGCCTTACGGTACCCAAAGGGAGCTTACAAGAAGGCTGGACATGGACCTTTTCCAAAAGGGCATGTAGTGATGGGAAAAGGGTAATGGCTTTAAGCTAAAGAAGGATAATTTTAGATTAGATATTAGGAAGAAATTCTTTACTGTGAGGCACTGGAACAGTTTGTCCAGAGAAGTTGTGGATGCCTCATTCCTGGAAGCGTTTAATGCCAGGTTGGATGGGGTTTTGAACAACCTAGTCTAGTGGATGGTGTGCCTGCAATGTAGGGGATTGGAACTAGATGGTTTTCAAGGTCACTTCCAACGCAAACCATTCAATGTTTCTATGATCACCACTGATTCTTTTATCCTATTCCTTTCAGGCTAAGGAACAGCCATAAAGACTATGTATTTTATAGTGTAAAATGCAGCAAAGGAACCCTTCCACCTTTTGCCCATGTGCAATTTTTCCAATTTCATTTCTGCATCTTTATAATTTCTTCCATCCAGCATAGTCCAGCCAGAGGGGAAGGTAAAAACATAATGTAGGCTGCTTTCTTAGCTGAGCCCAACACATAACCTACAATTTCAGATTCAAGCAATAGCAGTAAACAGCCATTGTGGACAGGAATGATTACATAACATAACAGATGAGTTCAGGATGATGGAAGAAGAACTTTCTTTCATAATGGAAAATTAACTCAGAAAAGGTGGAAATTTTACAAGGAGATATTAAAATGCAAAATGAATACTCTTTGGTTCTTTGCTTCAGAACTCGTCCTCCCCAGGCTTTGTTCTGCAGATAGGAAGTAGGAAACAAAAATGAAAATATTTCTGGCATGAACAGAGTTAAGAGAAAAAAGGTGGGGGGGGGGGCAGAATGACTGCTAAAAGTCCGTATTTCCACATCTGCTTTCAATTATACTTATGTCAAGTCATTTTATTATTTGACAAAACCAATCCAAGGAATTAAGCTTTTGTCGGATGCCTTGAAATATCATTAAGTGTTCATACACAAACACACATACACAAATAAAGTCACGTTTTCCATCTAATATAAACGTGATTACAGTCCTGAAGGAGAACAGGAAGAGCAAGATGTTACCAACTTGCAAACCACGGCTTCCCACTCTCCTGCCAACCCTTTCTCTCACATAAGGCCAAAGCCAGGGTGAGGTCCCCCTTTTTCCAGCACAACCCAGGGTACATGAGCTGGGACCAGCAGTAGGAGGAAATGGGAGAGTAAGAACTGCCCAGACAAGACTGGGAAGGAGGAGGGGAGAAGCATCCATTTACAAATTATAATTTTGTCAACAATCCAAATTTGGTTTTAAACTAAATATTAGCAATAAACTCAGAGAGAAAAGATTTCCAAACTGCATGACAAAGGAAGTGCTGGGAGGATATGTCTTTTCAACATCTCAACAGATGTCTCTCTTTCCGTCCCAGTTATCCCAGACCATCCATTTAAGGTTCTCCATACTTTTAAGAGCTGGAGCCCTCAGACTGCTGTTTGCATATTTGCTCCAAAAGAAATCCCTTTAGAACTTCTGATGCTTTTACACAACCCAAAGTATGGCTTTGGTGGAAGGAGTGGAAGTATTTAACACAATCTGAAAAACAATCAGACCCAGTGGATATGCCTCTCACTAGAAACCCCAAAATGGGGATTTGATACCAAGGGTCAACGAGTCACTTTAAAAAAAAAAGTAGGAAAATAAAAAAAACAGGAAAAAAATTGCCTCTGATCACTTAATTTGTAGCTCATTTTAGAAAACACCATTGCTTTACTGCTGAACAGGATTGTGATCTCATGATAACAGCTGAGGAAATAAAATCTCTGTTTCTTTTGGCATTTTCTCATTTCAGGGTCTGCAGGCTTGGTGATGTTTTTCACTCTTTGTGCTGATATTACTGCAGACAATTCTCTGACTTTTCAGTGTCTTATCAAAAGGACAGCCTGATGAGTCTACCACAATCATCTATCTGGGCCATAAAGAATAATCCTGGTCCTGAAGATTTTCCTTCCTGCGCTCTACAGAGTCTCCCATGCAAACTTTTGCTCCAAGGGTTTTTTAACAGAATAAGGTCATAAACAGTTCTTTCTTGAATGACAGTCAATGGTTTGCAAAGCGAGATTTCTCAACTGTCAGACAGCTTTCTTTTACACATCTGTATGTAATCTATTTTGTTCTTCTTGTAAGTATAGGCTGAATATCTTCTTATGCTGCTAATACAGCCCTAGGTCCCACGTCCCAGTCTTTGATCCCTCGATTCCATATACCAGCTCCACATACCATAGTGCTCATGATTATATTTTTCCTGCTTTTCCACAGTGAAACATGAGCATTTTCCTTCCCATATCCTAAGTAACATACATGAAGTTCAAGCTTTGACAGACATGTTTATGACAGCAAATTGATGACTTGACTGCACTGCATATGGAACAACGGGGTTAATCACAAGCAGTAAAATACAGATCTTAGCACATGATCCTGAAACATACCCCAGTGATACTGCCATCACATCTGTGGTATAAAGCATCAGGATTTATTTAAAACCAATTCAGGTTTTAGCAGAATAGAAGCCCTAGCAATCCAGCCACCTGAATGAGAAAAAAAAAAAAAAGTCTCCAATAAACTATCTTATGTTGGAAATTTAAAAAGTCTATGCTTATTCATTTTTCTAGAGGTCTTTTCTAGATAAAAGTGGTGGGGGCAAAAGAGCAAATTGAGGGGATATGATGGAAAATAAGGAGATACTGTTTTAATATACATCTAATTTCATTAAGAATAGGAGAATTCAATTCTAATATTTTAGAAATTAATAGGAGTAATTGCCCCTTGTTTGGTTAGGTTTTTTTTAAATTCCAAACAGAGAGGTGAGAAGACCTATGCCAAAACACATGCTTAAATAATATGTTTCTCTCAAAATCCAAGTGCCTCCAATTCAGGATCTAAATAAGAACTTCAAAATTACCTGTCAATTCTTGTAAAATCTGGCTCCAGTATTTAGCTTGTAAAATGGGCTGTCCATCCAGAGGTGCTTTGAGGTCTTCCAGACAGGCTGGAAAGGTTCATCCAACTTCTTGAAAAAAGTCACTGCAACAGCATGATTTATACCTTCTCAACAAAGCTCCAAATGGAAGAGAAGCTTCCTTTTGAAATATCTTAATTAGTCAGGAGACACTGAACATCAGAAACTTGTTGCAGTGCAGCAACCCACCCACTTTTGCTGATTGGAAACATATAGAAAAAATACATTTATTTCCACTTTGGAACTTTTCATATATCCCATCCTTAATTTCATCATGTGTTCTTATTCTTAAATGAGGCTGCAAAGTTTTCAGAGTAGAGAAAGTATTTGTAGTGTGCTAGACACTGTCCATACAAAACATCCAGACACTAATAGAATAGGAATAAGTGATTGTTTCAATAAAAATTACAAAATATATCAAAAGTGGGGGACCAGGAATTACTTAGACACATGGAACAATTGGAAGCCATTTACCATACTTGAGATGCTTGTGTGTTGCATAAGGCTTTCTCTGGTTACAAATATTGTTGTTTTTGACTGGAGGAAGAGAGGAGGAGGTAGCAATTTCCAGTGTGCTCTTGCTGATTGTGCTCACACTGTTTGTCTCTTTTGACTACTGCATAAACAATGGTTAAAGCAAAAACACAGATCAGGGGTAGGTTTGAGACACTTATTTCCAAGGTGCTTCTACATGCTCAGGCTGCAGGCACCAGAATACAAAAAAATACTCAGAGAAGCTACTTGAACAATAAGAGAGGAAAGGAAGATGAAGCAAGAAGCAGGGGGGCGAAACCCCAAACAAAAAACCCATCAGGCAGAGAGTTCAGTTGCAGAAGCCCTTGGTGGAAACATAGTTTGTAATTGTCTGTTGGGCAATGTGGCACCTAGGCTTTATCTGGGGCCAGACAAACTGATCTGGGGGGTAGGGGACAGAGGGGGAAATCTGTTTGTGGGTTGCATTTCTGTAATAATAAAATAATTACTGAATGACTGACAAAGTTATAAATTAAATGGTGGTATAGTGGTATCTCTCTCCTACATTGGAACGCAGCCGGGAGGAGGAGTGTTTTTCAAGGGCTGAAAAAATTGTAATTGAAATAGAAAACTAGAACTAATGCGGAATTAAGTCACAGTAAACATTCATGGTGTACTTCTGAGTTTTGGTATGATCTTGTATACAATGTCACATTCACTCAGAAGTATGTGCAGGGTAGGATGCTTCCAGAAATCTTCTTATTACAGCATGGATTAGTGGTCTCACTTTACAAAGCAAAATTTATTCAGCAAGGCTAAAATCAGTTGAATTCAAGGACTTGAATGAATTCTCCTGTGCTGGAGAGAACTCAGTCTCTAACTGAAATAAAGTGCTGCTGCTCCACTACACAAATGCAGCACTGCTACCTTATTCCAAGTAAGGATTTGGCTGGGTATCATCAGGAGAGCCTGGAGATAAGTCCTTTTCAAGGACCCAGGCATGGCAGATGAGAAGGAACAGGGCAAACACAACTTAGGTGGATGTAATCCTTCTCTTTTCCTTTCATCTCTAACTCTTGCCAAAGTTAGAGGGTGGTAATAATCCAGAAAACGAGATAAAATTGGGAAGAAGACATTTGGAGGGATTAAATGAAATATTTGCACAGGACACAGTGTTTCAGAGGTGGCTCAACCCAGCTAGACTGCTATCAGACAGGAAAAATCTAAGTATCCTGACCTTTTAGAGCTGCTTACCGGCATCTTTAAAATCGATGAGTTTGTATAGTGAATTCTCTACTCCTAGCCCTTTTAACTAAACAGTGATTTGATAATGGGCCAAGATGTGGGATGTGGAAGAACTGGGAAAGCAGTTTAAGGGCAAAATGCAAAATAAAATGAAAACCCAAAAATGCATATAGCACCCTATTTTTAGAAAATTAACATATTCCCTTGTGCCTGTAACACACAGAGACATCAAAAGAACCTGATGGTCCCAAATAACTCCTGGTATCAATTTCTCAGCCATGACTATTTACATACAAGTGAACTGGCAGAAGTGACTATCCATGTTGTTCTCCCTAAACAACTCAAGTTACATGGGGATGAATGAGATTTTTCTCTCATGGAAAGCAAGTCTTTTGACAAGAGGGGCAACAGAAGCTACCAGTCTGTAATAAGATCTGGAGCAAGCCATCTTATTTACTTCCCTAGCATGATGTCAACTGCAGGCAACTGGCAGTGTGCCTGTCATTAACGCATTAACAAGCGTCGCACTGGGAGACACTTCTTTTCTGCATGTTCTTAGTCTTGTTCTCTTTGCTCAGGACAGATCCTGTCTCCAAGAACATAATCACATGCATTTTTCAGCCCACAGCACTCCAGCTTATCTGCAGTACTCACGTGTCTCCTCTCACAGGCCTAACACCTCGGATGCATTCATTTTCCATGCTTTTAACCCTATTTCACAGTGAGGTAGTTGGAGGGAGTAATGCAAGGACCAGTGCTCAGGTGGTCATCTGAAAGCCTCAACCTCTGTCACCCTTGTCCAAGACCAGTGCCCTGTCAATTGAATCTTCTTCATGTCAAGTTCAATGAAACTCAAGCATTTACTTCAGGAGACAGTCCCACCAGATTTGCTTACCAGCCCTACAAGCAGAACATGATTTTTGAAGTGGAGCTTTAGTCTGAGTGCAACAAAGAGCACCCTGGTATTTAACACACACATTCCTGATTGCATATACAGTACTGTGGTCTCTCTTATGACTTGTGGAGTCAGAGGTTTCTGGTCTAATCCTAAAAGGCAGAATAAGTTCAAATAGGGCAAGGTAGACATTATTTCTGCATATTCATTTATTAAATTCATCTATCCTATAGAGTCCTGTAAGGCTGTCTTCACTTTTTACTAAATAGGAATGTACTTTAAATTTTCTGCTTTAAAACAGTAGGCACAGAAACAATAACCAAGGATTAACCAGTGTGCTATAAATTTAGACACTAATTCACTCAACAGCAAGCTGTAGATATCCCATCTTCTTAAACAACTAAGTTTCTATTTGCCTAGTTAGAATTTTGGGTCAGAATTTCAATTGTTTTTTCCTTCCCATGGTGTTTTTTTTTTATTGACTCTTAAAAGAAATCAGGAAAGCCAGATGAAAGCTTCATTTAGCCACTCTATCAACTGAATAATGAGGCTGGCACAATTGAACAGAGATATTTTGGGGCTCTATAAGCAGAACTGGAACCAGAATCCAATTCATAATTTTGTTTGCTGCATCCTAAGTTGTTATTATAGAAATAAAGGTAAAATTTAGTAATTATCATAAAATCATAGACTCATAGAATGGTTTGGGTTGGAAGTGGCTTTAAAGATCATACAGTTCCAACATGCTTCGCCATGGGCAGGGATACTTTCCACTAGACCAGATGTCTCAGAGCCCCATCCAGCCTGGCCTTGAACATTTCCAGGGATGGGGCATCCACAGCTTCTCTGGGTAACCTGTTCCAGTGCCTCACCACCCTCTGAGAAAACTATTTCTTCCTAGCATCTAATCTAAATCTCTCATCTTTTAGTTTAAAACCACTACAGTCCTATTACTATCTGCCTCTATAATTATAAATTGCCTGATGCCAGCATAGCGTCTAGTTTTCACTTGAACATACCTTTGTTATTTAAATTAGAGCCAGGCAAAGCCTAGACCTAAAAAAATTAATCAATGTGTGTGTTATAGGTGGTTATGGAATTTATCATTCCCTTGCTGGTGCAAGTGAAATATGAATAAGGATAGGAATAAGCATCCACGCTATTCCAATGCTTAGATTCAGAATTAAAAGTATGTGTACTTAGAACCTGAGGCCAGCTCCGTTTCTCTGCCAAACCAGGAAACTTCGCACTCAGAACAAGACCTGAACTAGAAAGGCCATGCTAAATGCTTTCACTCTGCCATTAGGAGCAGAACAGGAGAGGGGCAGCCCAAGGGGCTGCTTTGTACCTAACGTTTAAGGAGGTTGCAGTGTAGGAGACCACAGGCAGGGGAATACTGCAGGATACTGGGGACACTGCCAGTACCCATTAATTTGCCCAGGTGCCCAAGGCCAACTTACCTGCTGCCTGTGCCAGGTTACTACATTTTCCCACAGCGCTCTCTCCTTCTCTCTCTCTCTTGCACTCCAGCATGCAAGTTCCCTGCTAAAGCAGGTTGCTGGTGTTCTGCACTGCATTAAGCAGACTCCATCACTGTGCTCAAGCTTCCTGCTTGGGATGCAAACATTTTCAGGTGCCTGTAAACAAGACTAGCAGTCCCAGTGCTAACAGCAAGCCAGTGCTCCTTCAACCCTAAAGCCTGCTGCCAAACCAAACAAAAACACCCAATGTGCAAACACTGGGTATCCATCAGGGAAAGTGGAGGAAAGAGACATTATCTGTCATTTCCCTCTGTCATCTGTACAGCTGTTAAGCAAACACCAACTAGTTAATTCTCTGGGTCTGTTGATAATATGAGAAGCACTTCCAACTCTAAAGGCCCCTAATAACCAACAGCACCACTCAGCTGGAAAACACTGTTAAATCCAGTTTCAGACGCAGATTGCCACACAAGTGTAAAGACTACACTCTGTAGGTGTTTTTTTATGTTCATTTACCTCACCTTCTGTTTTGCATAATACAGCAGCTTCCTCTCAAGCCATCCAATTTTGTGACACCTGAGAGCTAAAATTCCTTTAAAAAAAAAAAAATCACATTTTCTTGCCATCCAAAGGTACAGGATTCATGAACACAAAGGCAATCCCACTGTCAGACCTGCTAGAAGAAAACATATGTAAGAAACTTTTCAAAGCTTCTCCTAAAAAATCCCCATGAACCTGAAAGATATTTCTGTAACTACTTTTTATTATGACACTTGCCAAAAAATCTGAGGAAAGTTTAGAGCAAATTTGGAGCATTTGGATGAAACAGGTTTTCAAGAAACTGCACTGATTTGCTAAATCAGCAAGAATACATGGACAAATGGCAGCTTTGTATTAAGCAGAAATCTTCCTGGTTTTGATCAGAAGCTGACTTTACAGACTCCCCATACAGCCCTTCATAAGGACACCAGGGACCTGGCCTAAGCCATGTTTGCCTCCTTCAGGCCACAGACACACTGACAGCCTTCACACGCCAGGCATTTAGTCTCAGCACCTGTCTATACTCAGGCAAAACTCTCTGGTTTATTCCTATGGGAACTTTGCTGATCAAACACACTCACTGAGTCTCCTGCAACCCACGTGAAACCCCTTCAACTAGGAGACTACTGTCTTACTCTTTGTGAGGAAAAATAAATAAATAAATAAATGTGTTTTCGAATGGCTTTGGATTCACTTCCATGAAGAGAATATGTCTATTTAATAAAATAAAATAAAAAACAAAATCTCTGAACATTTTAATAAGAATGGAAAACTGAACTGTCTTCTGTAATCCTGTTGTTCTGACTGGGCCAGCACAGATATCCCAAAGTATGATTTTTATAAACAGTATTAACAAATCCAGAACAGATGAAGCAAATGGCAGCATATTCTATTGGGCTCTGTGGTGAAATTCATATACAACACCATGAAATTTACTTGCATGTAGCATATCCTTCTAATGATAAAATGTGTATGTACTATTTTGTTTGTTTTCAGGCAATGGTGCAAAAGAGAGGGAACAAATTATATTTTTGCTCTAAAGGAAAACAGTGTTTATAATAATCTACTTAGTAACACAGGTTGCTATGAACACATCAGACCATCACTACCCTCTCCAGCATGCCTCTTTGCAGAGGCAGCACGCAGCTCAGAGCCTGCACAGCAGGCTCTCACCATCCCCATAGGGATCTCAGCATTGCACTTGAGATGTGGTCTCCCTCTCCAGGACATTCACTCCCCTGCACTAACAAAACTGCGAGCCAGCAAAGGGGGCTCGTAAATCTGGGTAGCGGGATTTCCTCCAAAGCTGGATTTAGACTTCAGAGCAGATCCCCAGCATAACCACCGATATCACCAGCACCAGTCAAAGACAAAACTCATTCTTTTCTTTCCCTTCCTCACTAGTCATTGGTACACATGAACATATTCTCAGGCAAATGGATGTTCCACAGCAATTTCAGCACAAGGAAAGAAAAAGATGGCTGAAAATAAAAAAAGGTCCTAAAAACATATGTGTACATGCCTGCACATAAATAAATACCTTAGGAGTATGCAGGTATTCCAGCACTATAAACCACGTAATTACCTCTAAGTGTAGATAGGCCACAACCCTGGTCTAAGTGATGAAATTCAAAATCTGCCATTACAGAACAGTGGTCTGAAACATTATATAAGTGACGTGAGTTAAGGATGGAGTAACAGCCTTTACACTCAATTTCCTGGCTTTCCTTGGTTTGCGTCACACCCTTAATGTTATTTCAACATTGCATTTTGTCCTCTAAATTAAATGTACAGTAGGTGTTTTGTATTTAATTTCCTTACGTTTTTTTCTCCTCCTAACGGAAAAAGAATGGAAGAGATTCATGAAAGGTTATAAAACACACATTGTGTACTGGAGAGGCTGGAGTAGCTCTTTTGGAGCCTTTTCATTCTCCTGGGAAAATATGTAATTAGGTAGTTTTTTAACATGTGTATTATATACTGAATTACATGTATTTATATACTTCTCAAAGGAGTATTGCTTACACAATAGCCTGGAGCAACTTTTTTGGAGCCATTTGAGTCTATCATGTAATTATGTACTTAAAACTCGTTTATAGTAAATTTTGTTGTGCCTACATAGTACATTTTATTTTTATTTAAGATTAATTTTAAGGCTTGTGAGGGGTGCTACACTGACAGCCATAGAGACTGCAGGCTTCTATTTATTTACAGAAAAGGAAAACACAGGTAATGAAGATGTCTGTGGACATCCCCAGACTACCCCTCCAAAATTCATCTTATCTTTGACTTTGGGAACAACTCTCCAAAGTAGGTGGTAAATGAGTCAGTATTCAGCTTTCTTAGCAATTTGTTATGGCAGGTTTGGGGATGAGGACATCCATCCGCCTGGAACTGGACTAATACCAAAAAGATTATTTCACATAGGCTGCTAAGTATTTGCCATCTGCTAATCTGCAATTTATCTCATTTCATTTTCTCTTCTTATATTGGAAAAAAACCCACTTGGAAGTTGGATTACTGTAAGAATTTAGGTGCTGTGAATCAGACATAGGCCCTATGGAAAATGGTAATTACATAAGTTTGTACTCTCCCAAGATACAGCTTTTTGATTCTTTAAACATCAGAAAGAATTTAAAGGTTCTGCAGCTTTTTTTCTTTCCTGGAAAGAAAGAATGCATAAGCCAAAATACTTTTCTGCTGAAATCATAAACAAACAAACTCCCTTTCCTCCTCCAAATATGCTAAATGACAATGTGATTCTGACAAAAAAGCACAGTGACAGCTGTAATGTAAATGCATGGATATACATAATTTTACATCATTTAAAGTCCTAAGAAGGAAAATAGATTGCTTTGAATTATAGAAAGTGAATCACCAAGCAGTAGTGCTGGACAAATAACAGACTTTCTTAACAAAAAAAGTTGATACCAATTCTGAAACTAGTTTGATACCTCTCCTCCCAAATGTAATTCCATTTGACTTGGATTTATTTTTATTTTTGAACTATTTTGGTTATTTAAGATGTGTCTGCCAGATTTTTGTTTGTTGTTACTTTTTTTAACAGTCTTGTTTTAAACAAAGCATAAGAAAATATTTTTCAAAAATGTTGAAGGAATTCTGCATTTCTCAAGTAACACTTTTTATTTAAAATGTTGAAAGAGGCTAACCCAATTCTCTTTCATTAATTAAAACACAACTGGCATTCAGCCAATATGCAAAGTTTTAAAACCTTCCAAAACTAATTTTTGGGAAAACCTTATATGCATAGAAAGCCTTCAACACAGACTCCTAAGGAGCATTCAAGAGCACAATATTTGGCTCCAGCTTCCCTTCTTCTTAACACCATGCTGTGGGGGAAATGCATGAAAAGCGAGGTTAATGATGAAGGTCAGTACAGAAACATTTTGGGTTTTTTTACTCTGTCAGGGCAATGTTCTCTAGCAGAAATGTTGTACATTTTCCTTACCAAGGTCCATCCGTGGCACAGTAGCAGACAATGGACAACATGAAGACAAGACACATTCCTTATCCTACATAGAAGGAATATATGATGTGCAAGGAAAAGCAATCAAAACCCAGGGAAAATTACTATAATTGACACATCGGTGACTGTATACCACTGCAATCTTTTTTAAGGTTGTCTTTAGCTATGCATTTTGCCAGATTAACTCTCAGTACAGAAAGTACCTTTGTGCACAGAGTACAAATTTCAGCAAGTTACATCTGACTCAAATCAAAGCTACCAAAGTACTACGTGTCAATCTGCTTCCCAGGAGGCTATTTCTGTGCCTGCTTCAGCTTTTTCTCCTCAGCTCTTTCTGCAGTAGAAAGGTCCATCACCAAGTTTACAGGCATTTACTTTTTGAGTTTTAGGAAAGAGAGAAGTGCCTAAAATATCACTGACAAATAAAGGAACAAGCCTGGAAAATTTCAGCTCAAAAGCCAAAGATTCCAAATGAAATTAGTGACAGAAAAGAGTGGGTAAAGAAAGACTGTTAAGTTTCATGGGTGCTGTCATTCAAGAGGATGAACAGTGCAAGAGGCAGACCCTTCAAATGAAAACCAAAAGCCTGGCATCTTGACATCATCATGCCAACCCCCAAATTCCAAAATCCTCTGCACTCTGGTTTCTTTATCTGTTAAGTGTGTACAGTAGTGTTAGTCTAACTGCAGCATAGAAAGAAATGTTTAATCATGAGCATCAGCTTTCAAGGTCATATGATTTTTTAGCAACATTAAAAAAAGGTCATTTTAGTTATTTAAAAAAACCCTTCTTGTCTGTGCTGTTACTTTTGAGATACTTCTGTCATTTTCAGTCAAGGAAGATACTTTTCCTTCCTGGGGTTACACAATTAAAATCCTAGTCCTGCATCCCTTCCTTGCAGGAGGAATCATTCTGATATGAAAACTCCTAAGATATCAGTAGGCATTTTGGCATCAAGAGAGTTACAAGCGCAGGTGCAAGAGGTGCAGGAAACTTCCCCAGGCCATTAAAGGACACTTAATATAGCTATAATTTATCACCAGTGCTTCATTTTCAGCAGGAGAACATTCTTCTCATGTCAGGGGACAACCACCAGTGGCAGGACACGTCTGCCACCACTGTAGCAGTGCAAGTGCTTAGGAACACTGCACCACAGTGAAACTATGCAGACATGAAGTTTGGGTCACTGTGGGCACTGCAGAACATAGTTCCTCTTTGTCTACAAAGTGTACTGCATGCCCTTGTTGCTCCTACTGGGAGGCAGTTTTATGACCTCACTGTACTGAGGGGTAGAAATCACCCGATTTCCATTTTAATCGTACTCAGGGCCAAGTTTATGCCCACTTGTTCTTATGCAAATATTGCTCTTGGGTTTAAAAAGCTTTTTCCCCTCTCTGGCATTTAACCCTGGATGTATTTATAGAGTGCTGTCAAATAGTCTCTCAACTCTATTTTGCTAAACTAAACAAGCCAATCTCTTCTAATTCCTTCCCATAAGATAGGATTTTCAATCTTTTAATATCCACACTAGACTTTCCATATGTTCTAGTTTTATTTCAACTTTAACACAGTTATTTTAAAGTAAGTATGCAGTATTCCAAAACATGCTTTCCCAGTGTTCTGTACAATGGTACCAGTGCCTTGCCTGATATATTTGACTTCTCTGCTGTCTCATCTCTGTCACATCATCATGATGTCACTAGCTAGAATAGGATGGACAGAATTAGCCATGAAGTTTTAGCCCAAAACACAGGCACACACAGTAGCAGCACAGTTAGGTAAGCATAAGTTAAGGGCATTTCCACAGTTAGGTAAGCATTTCCAATCCTCAGCACTCCAATTTCCTAATAGGTTGAAGAGGGAATTTTCACTGGCATGTGTGCAACATCTCATTTTTAAGGTGAATGCTGGTCATTAAGAAACAAGAAAGTAAGATGGTCCACCAAGGTTGATCTTTTTTCCTCCCCCAGGCTCCCCCAGCCCTAACTGGAAGACGCTCTCTGACCAGGCATCTGCTTTTATTTTGAAAACAGAGAAATAAAAAGTTGTTTCCAGATAATAACCTTGATGAATACATCCACAGATTTAGACAGATTTACCACTGCTGCCCCTGCATGGCAGAGCACCACTGATGTGCTGGATGCTGGTGAGCCTTTTGTTGTCACACCAACAATTCCAAGGCTGCACTAGTGCTACCCAGCTTTCCAGCATGCTTCCTTTCAAACCACAGCTAAGCTACAGCCATTCTCTTCCACTCTCAGCCGCCCTGTACCAAAATAAAAATCAGTCAAATGGAACAGAAATCCCAGAGCAGTAGGCAGTGTTCTGCTTGTGTTGCTCTCACCAGCTGTGACAGCCATGCAGTAGGAATGGAGCAGCAGGTTATGTGTGCACCTGTATGGCAGTGCTGCAGCAGCAGGATAAACCCAAGTGTTATTGATCGGCACACCACTCTCTTCTCTCTGCACCCCACTGTTCCTCAAGGCCCTGAAGCATTTTGTCTTGCTCTTAATTTTATCTTTACGCTTTCCAGAACTAGTCCTCAAGCCAGCACCCAAAGAAGCAATATTTTGGTGACAAAGAGTAGCTGGCCACATACTACAGTTCTGATGATCATTTATCCTGAATAAGTATTTCTTCAAGAATCCTCAGCCTCACTTTACAGAGCATGATTTAAGAATGCTCTGTATTAATAGCATCTTCAAGATGTTTCTTCTTACTGTTGTTTTCCCTGTGGTGCCAATGAAGGATGCTTCTTAAGGGGCTTACCAGGGGATGCATTAGGCAACAAGATGACATAAGCCTATGGTGCTAAGAGAACATATAAGTTCAGCAGCTAAGAGTAGATGTGATAACACAACATCAAGCAGTAGTAAAGCACTGTAAGTTACCAGTTATCAGCATTACTTGATGCGATCTAACTGCGATTTACCATTTTCTCTTCTGTTTCAATTCACGTATATTGGCTTGACACCTGCCCTGAGAGTTGTGGCTTCTGCCACATTTGTGCTCTGAGTTTTTCATAGTTGTGCATGCCCAATCATCATTATTCTTGCTTTTTGCTAGGCACAGATTTAAGAAAAAGAGCTAAAGAAGTACTGAAGCACCTTCCTTTCCCTTTCAGGAAGGGTGTAATCCTCACATTACCCTAAAAAAAGATATCGTACTACCAGCTGGAGCTAAACTCAGTTTACAAGTTAAAAATCCTTCCTTGTCCTTCCCGCTGAATTTCCTGTACAAGCACCCCACCATCCTCACTCACATATACAGGTCACTTCCTCAAAGTGTAACACATCTTTTTGTCTTTAAGATTTAGAAAGCATTTGCACATTTAAATAGCTCAAACCCATAGATTCCCACTCACTTGCTTACATGGCAGATTTTCAATACAAGAACTCTCAGTAGCCTGCAGAACAGATATTTACAACTATTATAAAGGCACAAAAATTAATGTATCAAGTTAAGGTAGAACTAAAACCATCATTTGGGTCTTGGTTGTCTTGTTACCTTCACATGCTTGGACTTCTTTGAGGTGTAAATCTAACTTTCAGTTACAACATTCCTTTAATATTTTACCTGCACATCACTGAGTGTCATGGTTGGACACTGGCGCAATGCCAGCGTCCCTATGAAAATGCACTTTCTTTAAATAAATGCTGTGAGATGTTATTAGGAACAGAGTAGAGCAGGCTTAAGCTTAATAACAAAGGAAAAAAAAACTTTATTAAACTACTACTAATACAGAAAACACATAAACTAAATCTAGGATGAAGACCTTTTAAAACACTCTTCTTCTTCTTAATTTCTAAAAACACTTAGTATGAAACATTACTCGGGATTTCTGATTAAATTACTACCTTTTAGATAATCAATACTTAAACTATCAAGAGAGAGAGAAGTCTCTCTTGTACCACAGACCCCCCAGGAAACACAGCTGCTACTCTGTGTTTCCTTGTCACACATGGTAATTGCTTGGAGAAAATTTGCTAGTGTGACACTTTTTATTTTATGTTACAGTGCTCTCACTACTGTGTATGGACAGATTGTTCATAGGGCTCTTTTAAGGATGTTTTGCTACAGACTTAAAGATATAACAGTTCAGTTTCTTATCTTGGGACTACAGTCCCCCCCATTTTCCCCTGGGGCTGAGGGGTTTAAATAGGACTTATCTTTTTCTTGAAGATAGAGGGTATTACTATTTTTTTTTTAGTTTTCTTTGTTTTTTGCTATTTTTGTGTTGTTTAAAGCTGAAATAGGTTTCTTTGGGTTACTACTGTATCTCTTTAAAATGTAGTCTTTATTGTAGGAGATTTTGGTTTAGTTTATGGCTAACAAGAAAAGTCTAGCTAAAAGTTACTTTATTATCTCTTTTTACTTAAATTTTTTTTTCTAATATTTTAGGTTTTGGACTATTTCTTTTTTACTACAAATCAAGGAGGAGTAATACTTTTAAAAAGCTTTCATTTTTTGGAAAGGGTTAAAAGTTTAGATTCTTTGGACGGCTGATATTTTGGTCTGATGTTCCGCCTCCTACGCTGGACATTCCCCCCCGCCTTCTCTTTTTTCTCTGCTGGCAAATTTCTAGGTGCCGCCAGGTTCTTTGTTTCTTTCCCTCTTGGGGGGGGGGGGTAAAGGCATCTTTACTTTTTTCTACTCTTCCGTCTAGGAGCTGGCTCAGTTCCAGACCCTCAGCCCCTTGGCCTACCTGGACAAGGCCACGTGGCTTCCCCTCCCCGACCCAGCCTGAGGCTGGGTAGGGGAGGTCTGCACTTTTTGACGACTGGAACTAAAAGAGATAGTTCTTTTGGGAGTTCTTGCTTTTAATTCCTTGTGTTCTCAGAGGCGTGTTTATACTTTCAGTGGTCACTCTAGGTGCTAATATCTAAACTTGACTACTGGTTGGTTTGACTCAACTTCTTGGAAAAAATTTACTTCTATGTCAAACTACGACACTGAGTAGCACAAATATTTAACTTTCTCATTTTTTATTCTTAAAAGAAGTGTATGTTTGATGCTATCACACAAGAAATACAGAATTTGCTGCTGCATCACCAAATAACCAACAATATATGTCAGATATAGTTTATCTTGAAATTCAGGTCTTAGATTCACCCATCAAATCAAGTAGGATGCTAAGTGCAGCTTATCAGGAACTTTGAACTTCCACAGCACTAGAAGATCGCTCAAGTCCTACGAATACACATTAACACAGCACTGAAGAGAGCAGTGACCAGCAGAACAGCAACAAATTAGTATTGAAAAGATTACTCCGGTAGCTCTCATAACAATACTTACAGCACACAGAACTCTTGCACACAGGTTGGATGCTGGGGGTAGCAACCAGCTTCCCCATCTCATAAATACAATACATATACTAAAATATTACTTTTTGATACATTATATGCTTTTAGTGATTACATACAACTGTTAAGCTGCATTAATTTTTTTATATGTAGTGAACAGAAACTTTACAATTAAATTCAATCACCAATAGTTTGAAGTGATAGAAAAGGATACCTTTATTTAAGAAATCCTGTTTGGGTTCTTTCAGGTCAAATAACTCAACTTCCTTACCAGTATTTACAATATTTATTCTGTTACTAAATAAAATTAAAATTTCTTGTGTTTACGCTCTTACCTTTTAGTAAAATAAGAAGGTTAACATCACAGATTTGGATGAAATCAGAACTCATAATCTTGAGCCAGAGACGATCTTCACTACAAGAACTTCTCCCAGAAAGAAGAGATCAAACTTACAGTTTCTCCTTCTTTATTTAAAGTGCCCTGTAGCTTTTTGGAGGGTTGGTATTGGTGTTGTTTCAGGGTTTGAGTTTTTGTTTATTTCACTTGCTTGTTTTATTGGTTTCAGTAAATTTAGGGAAACGTTAGGTGAGTCACATGAATTTCACTGTATATTGTCCCAGCAGCAGCTGATATTTCTTTGAAGATGCTCTCTAACACAACATAAATCTACAGTCATCTACAGTCATCTACACTGGAACTTGAAGCACTCCAGAACTGCTAAGGAATGGATATTTCAAAGACACCTTCAAATCTGGATGCTCAGTTCCCTTGCAAGGAATATCTGAAAAAATATTCATAAAAGTTGGGAAACTCAACATTCCAACACAAGAAATCTCCACAAAATCCTGACAAAAGATTAAAGTTGTAAGATGCAAGAATTCAAAATTTATGCACTGGCATCTTTTTTTTTTTTTTCATTCATCCTTCTTAAACACATAAATAAAGTCTGAGAATCTCTTGCAGAGTCTTTATTCCTGTAAACAAAACCTTATGAAAAAAAACCAAAAACTTGCAACATGCCTACCATCATGGTTTGAAGTGTAAATTTCTATCTGGGAGAAAGAGGTATTTGCTTTTTTATCTCCTTAGAGTCAATAAAATAAAACATTTTAGGGTCTTTTATTGTCAAATGTCTGAGAATATGTGCTTTACTCTTCCTGGATTAGACAGTGAAAGTAAAAGGTCTGTGTGAGATTTATGATGTCCTTCAACTCTCCTCTCTCATCTTCGGGGAACACCATCCTCCCCACAAAAACAAACAAAACAACAAAAAACCCCATACCAAACAAGAACAATAAACACCAAAAAGCTCAAAAGTCCTGATTCTAAATCACTCAAAGCAGTTGCTACTTATATTCAGCCAAGTTTTACAGAACTTTTGTTAAGAGAGAAAAGTGATACTGAAGTATTTTAATGCACTTGTCAAATATGGTTCAGATTCTGAGCTAATCTGATCTCTGGGACTTGTTCTACTCTATCTTATTGTGACTCACCAAACAGCTTCCCCAACTTCCTCCACTAGCAAAGCACAATTGCAACTCAAAAATTATAGTTTTGGCACAGATCACTGCCATGAAGTGTGGAGCTTTTGCAGCACTACAGTTATAATTGTTAAGCGGCACTAACAAGAGCCAATCTTCCTAGAGGGTTAGAAATTATTTCAATTGCCTTATCTACCACTCATGCTTATGGATATCACCACTGAGAAGAGCAGAATCTGAATCCAGGTCCTAGGTATTAGGCACATTGTATTATGGCTTCTTATCATTACGGCTTACTAATGGGTAAAACTTGATGACACCAAGCTGAATGGTGCAGTAGACACAGCTGAGAGACAGGATGCCACTTAGGGAACCCTGGAAAAGCTCAAGAAGTGGGATTATGTCAACTTCAATGTTCAACAAGGCCCAGTGCAAGGTCCTCAGCCTGGGTCAGGGCAACCCCTGGCATCAATATAGGCTGGGGGATAAAAAGATGGAGAGCAGTTCTGAGGAGAAGGACTTGAGGGTGCTGAGGGAAGAAAACCTATACATGACCTGGCAATTTGGGCCTGCAGCCCAGAAATCCAGCCATGTCTTGGGCTACAGCAAAACTAGCTTGGCCAAGGGTGAGGAAGGTGATTCTGTCATTCTACTCTGCTCTGATGAGATCCCACCTGGAGTGCTGCACCCAGCTCTGAGGTCCTCAGTATAGGAAAGACAGTGGACCTCATTGACCTCTTCCCAGTGAGGA